>NC_041721.1:20691872-21430986 GCF_900700375.1 Denticeps clupeoides | reverse complement strand
TCTCCCATCCAAGTACTAACCAGGCCCAAGCCTTCTTAGCTTCTGAGATCAAACAAGATTGGGCATTCTTCAGCTGGTTTGTCCGTTACACAAACTCTGCTTGAAAATCTTGAACTTTAAACCAAAAGGGCTTGAAAACATTATAAAGTGCAAAAACTCCCGCTTTACTGTCAAATTATGATGGAGAAAAGGCAAAAAAGCTAACAAAGCCATGTAAATACTTTCATTTTAAAAGTTTTTCAATAGTTAAAGCTTACAGTACCTGGTATTTTCCCACGTAGTCTCCCATCCAAGTACTAACCAGGCCCAAGCCTTCATAGCTTCTGAGATAAGACAAGAATGGGCATTCTTCAGCTGGTTTGTCCGTACACAAACTCTGCTTGAAAATCTTTAACTTTAAACCAAAGGGGCTTTGAACACATATCAAAGAGTGAAAACTCCCGCTTTACTGTCAAATTATGATGGAGAAAAGGCAAAAAAAAGCTAACAAAGCCATGTAAATACTTTCATTTTAAAAGTTTTTCAATAGTTAAAGCTTACAGCACCTGGTATTCCCAGGTAGTCTCCCATCAAGTACTAACCAGGCCCAAGCCTTCTTAGCTTCTGAGATCAGACAAGATTGGGCATTCTTCAGCTGGTTTGTCTGTACACAAACTCTGCTTGAAAATCTTGAACTTTAAACTAAAGGGGCTTGAACACATATCAAAGAGTGAAAAACTCCCGCTTTACTGTCAAATTATGATGGAGAAAAGGCAAAAAGTTGGAGTGGTAAGCTTTTATTTGCAATACAACAAATAAAGTGCACACCTTCTAGAGGCAATGCAATACTGGGTCGATGAATGGAGCGGATGGAGCAGGCCCTATTGCCGACTCCCTGTTCTAAAAATCCGCTTAATATGACATATCAGATATTAAATTGACATCAGGGTGCGTAGCACCTGAAGGCCGAGGGCTGGAAAATCCCACCTAATCGATTCAGCTCCAAGCCTGTGAATGATCGTTGTAGAGCACACACAGACAAAGAAACCTGAAGAGAAGTTTAAAAAAAAAAAAAAAAAAGAAAAAAGGCGGGAAAACATATCAAAGAAAGAAAATACCCCTTAACTTACTTAAAAAAAGGTAACAAAGTGATGTAAATACTTTCATTTTAAAAGTTTAACAATAGTTAAAACTTACAGCACCTGGCATTCCCACGTAGTCTCCCATCCAAGTACTAACCAGGCCCAAGCCTTCTTAGCTTCTGAGATCAGACAAGATTGGGCAATCTTCTGCTGGCATGTCTGTTAGCAAACTCTGCCTGAAAATCTTGGACTTTAAACAAAAGGGCTTTGAAAACATTATAAAGTGCGAAAACTCCCGCTTTACTCTCAAATTATGATGGAGAAAAGGCTAAAAAAGCTAACAAAGCCATGTAAATACTTTCATTTTAAAAGTTTTTCAATAGTTAAAGCTTACAGCACCTGGTATTCCCAGGTAGTCTCCCATTCAAGTACTAACCAGGCCCAAGCCTTCTTAGCTTCTGAGATCAAACAAGATTGGGCATTCTTCAGCTGGTTTGTCCGTACACAAACTCTGCTTGAAAATCTTGAACTTTAAACCAAAAGGGCTTTGAAAACATTATAAAGTGCAAAAACTCCCGCTTTACTGTCAAATTATGATGGAGAAAAGGCAAAAAAAGCTAACAAAGCCATGTAAATACTTTCATTTTAAAAGTTTTTCAATAGTTAAAGCTTACAGTACCTGGTATTCCCACGTAGTCTCCCATCCAAGTACTAACCAGGCCCAAGCCTTCATAGCTTCTGAGATAAGACAAGAATGGGCATTCTTCAGCTGGTTTGTCCGTACACAAACTCTGCTTGAAAATCTTTAACTTTAAACCAAAGGGGCTTGAACACATATCAAAGAGTGAAAACTCCCGCTTTACTGTCAAATTATGATGGAGAAAAGGCAAAAAAAAGCTAACAAAGCCATGTAAATACTTTCATTTTAAAAGTTTTTCAATAGTTAAAGCTTACAGCACCTGGTATTCCCAGGTAGTCTCCCATCAAGTACTAACCAGGCCCAAGCCTTCTTAGCTTCTGAGATCAGACAAGATTGGGCATTCTTCAGCTGGTTTGTCTGTACACAAACTCTGCTTGAAAATCTTGAACTTTAAACTAAAGGGGCTTGAACACATATCAAAGAGTGAAAACTCCCGCTTTACTGTCAAATTATGATGGAGAAAAGGCAAAAAGTTGGAGTGGTAAGCTTTTATTTGCAATACAACAAATAAAGTGCACACCTTCTAGAGGCAATGCAATACTGGGTCGATGAATGGAGCGGATGGAGCAGGCCCTATTGCCGACTCCCTGTTCTAAAAATCCGCTTAATATGACATATCAGATATTAAATTGACATCAGGGTGCGTAGCACCTGAAGGCCGAGGGCTGGAAAATCCCACCTAATCGATTCAGCTCCAAGCCTGTGAATGATCGTTGTAGAGCACACACAGACAAAGAAACCTGAAGAGAAGTTTAAAAAAAAAAAAAAAAAAAAAAGAAAAAAGGCGGGAAAACATATCAAAGAAAGAAAATACCCCTTAACTTACTTAAAAAAAGGTAACAAAGTGATGTAAATACTTTCATTTTAAAAGTTTAACAATAGTTAAAACTTACAGCACCTGCATTCCCACGTAGTCTCCCATCCAAGTACTAACCAGGCCCAAGCCTTCTTAGCTTCTGAGATCAGACAAGATTGGGCAATCTTCTGCTGGCATGTCTGTTAGCAAACTCTGCTTGAAAATCTTGGACTTTAAACAAAAGGGCTTTGAAAACATTATAAAGTGCGAAAACTCCCGCTTTACTGTCAAATTATGATGGAGAAAAGGCTAAAAAAGCTAACAAAGCCATGTAAATACTTTCATTTTAAAAGTTTTTCAATAGTTAAAGCTTACAGCACCTGGTATTCCCAGGTAGTCTCCCATCCAAGTACTAACCAGGCCCAAGCCTTCTTAGCTTCTGAGATCAAACAAGATTGGGCATTCTTCAGCTGGTTTGTCCGTACACAAACTCTGCTTGAAAATCTTGAACTTTAAACCAAAAGGGCTTTGAAAACATTATAAAGTGCAAAAACTCCCGCTTTACTGTCAAATTATGATGGAGAAAAGGCAAAAAAAGCTAACAAAGCCATGTAAATACTTTCATTTTAAAAGTTTTTCAATAGTTAAAGCTTACAGTACCTGGTATTCCCACGTAGTCTCCCATCCAAGTACTAACCAGGCCCAAGCCTTCATAGCTTCTGAGATAAGACAAGAATGGGCATTCTTCAGCTGGTTTGTCCGTACACAAACTCTGCTTGAAAATCTTTAACTTTAAACCAAAGGGGCTTGAACACATATCAAAGAGTGAAAACTCCCGCTTTACTGTCAAATTATGATGGAGAAAAGGCAAAAAAGCTAACAAAGCCATGTAAATACTTTCATTTTAAAAGTTTTTCAATAGTTAAAGCTTACAGCACCTGGTATTCCCAGGTAGTCTCCCATCAAGTACTAACCAGGCCCAAGCCTTCTTAGCTTCTGAGATCAGACAAGATTGGGCATTCTTCAGCTGGTTTGTCTGTACACAAACTCTGCTTGAAAATCTTGAACTTTAAACTAAAGGGGCTTGAACACATATCAAAGAGTGAAAACTCCCGCTTTACTGTCAAATTATGATGGAGAAAAGGCAAAAAGTTGGAGTGGTAAGCTTTTATTTGCAATACAACAAATAAAGTGCACACCTTCTAGAGGCAATGCAATACTGGGTCGATGAATGGAGCGGATGGAGCAGGCCCTATTGCCGACTCCCTGTTCTAAAAATCCGCTTAATATGACATATCAGATATTAAATTGACATCAGGGTGCGTAGCACCTGAAGGCCGAGGGCTGGAAAATCCCACCTAATCGATTCAGCTCCAAGCCTGTGAATGATCGTTGTAGAGCACACACAGACAAAGAAACCTGAAGAGAAGTTTAAAAAAAAAAAAAAAAGAAAAAAGGCGGGAAAACATATCAAAGAAAGAAAATACCCCTTAACTTACTTAAAAAAAGGTAACAAAGTGATGTAAATACTTTCATTTTAAAAGTTTAACAATAGTTAAAACTTACAGCACCTGCCATTCCCACGTAGTCTCCCATCCAAGTACTAACCAGGCCCAAGCCTTCTTAGCTTCTGAGATCAGACAAGATTGGGCAATCTTCTGCTGGCATGTCTGTTAGCAAACTCTGCTTGAAAATCTTGGACTTTAAACAAAAGGGCTTTGAAAACATTATAAAGTGCGAAAACTCCCGCTTTACTGTCAAATTATGATGGAGAAAAGGCTAAAAAAGCTAACAAAGCCATGTAAATACTTTCATTTTAAAAGTTTTTCAATAGTTAAAGCTTACAGCACCTGGTATTCCCAGGTAGTCTCCCATCCAAGTACTAACCAGGCCCAAGCCTTCTTAGCTTCTGAGATCAAACAAGATTGGGCATTCTTCAGCTGGTTTGTCCGTACACAAACTCTGCTTGAAAATCTTGAACTTTAAACCAAAAGGGCTTTGAAAACATTATAAAGTGCAAAAACTCCCGCTTTACTGTCAAATTATGATGGAGAAAAGGCAAAAAAAGCTAACAAAGCCATGTAAATACTTTCATTTTAAAAGTTTTTCAATAGTTAAAGCTTACAGCACCTGGTATTCCCAGGTAGTCTCCCATTCAAGTACTAACCAGGCCCAAGCCTTCTTAGCTTCTGAGATCAAACAAGATTGGGCATTCTTCCGCTGGTTTGTCCGTACACAAACTCTGCTTGAAAATCTTTAACTTTAAACCAAAGGGGCTTGAACATATATCAAAGAGTGAAAACTCCCGCTTTACTGTCAAATTATGATGGAGAAAAGGCAAAAAAAGCTAACAAAGCCATGTAAATACTTTCATTTTAAAAGTTTTTCAATAGTTAAAGCTTACAGTACCTGGTATTCCCACGTAGTCTCCCATCCAAGTACTAACCAGGCCCAAGCCTTCATAGCTTCTGAGATAAGACAAGAATGGGCATTCTTCAGCTGGTTTGTCCGTACACAAACTCTGCTTGAAAATCTTTAACTTTAAACCAAAGGGGCTTGAACACATATCAAAGAGTGAAAACTCCCGCTTTACTGTCAAATTATGATGGAGAAAAGGCAAAAAAAGCTAACAAAGCCATGTAAATACTTTCATTTTAAAAGTTTTTCAATAGTTAAAGCTTACAGCACCTGGTATTCCCAGGTAGTCTCCCATCAAGTACTAACCAGGCCCAAGCCTTCTTAGCTTCTGAGATCAGACAAGATTGGGCATTCTTCAGCTGGTTTGTCTGTACACAAACTCTGCTTGAAAATCTTGAACTTTAAACTAAAGGGGCTTGAACACATATCAAAGAGTGAAAACTCCCGCTTTACTGTCAAATTATGATGGAGAAAAGGCAAAAAGTTGGAGTGGTAAGCTTTTATTTGCAATACAACAAATAAAGTGCACACCTTCTAGAGGCAATGCAATACTGGGTCGATGAATGGAGCGGATGGAGCAGGCCCTATTGCCGACTCCCTGTTCTAAAAATCCGCTTAATATGACATATCAGATATTAAATTGACATCAGGGTGCGTAGCACCTGAAGGCCGAGGGCTGGAAAATCCCACCTAATCGATTCAGCTCCAAGCCTGTGAATGATCGTTGTAGAGCACACACAGACAAAGAAACCTGAAGAGAAGTTTAAAAAAAAAAAAAAAAAGAAAAAAGGCGGGAAAACATATCAAAGAAAGAAAATACCCCTTAACTTACTTAAAAAAAGGTAACAAAGTGATGTAAATACTTTCATTTTAAAAGTTTAACAATAGTTAAATCTTACAGCACCTGGCATTCCCACGTAGTCTCCCATCCAAGTACTAACCAGGCCCAAGCCTTCTTAGCTTCTGAGATCAGACAAGATTGGGCAATCTTCTGCTGGCATGTCTGTTAGCAAACTCTGCTTGAAAATCTTGGACTTTAAACAAAAGGGCTTTGAAAACATTATAAAGTGCGAAAACTCCCGCTTTACTGTCAAATTATGATGGAGAAAAGGCTAAAAAAGCTAACAAAGCCATGTAAATACTTTCATTTTAAAAGTTTTTCAATAGTTAAAGCTTACAGCACCTGGTATTCCCAGGTAGTCTCCCATCCAAGTACTAACCAGGCCCAAGCCTTCTTAGCTTCTGAGATCAGACAAGATTGGGCATTCTTCAGCTGGTTTGTCTGTACACAAACTCTGCTTGAAAATCTTGAACTTTAAACTAAAGGGGCTTGAACACAGATCAAAGAGTAAAAACTCCCGCTTTACTGTCAAATTATGATGGAGAAAAGGCAAAAAGTTGGAGTGGTAAGCTTTTATTTGCAATACAACAAATAAAGTGCACACCTTCTAGAGGCAATGCAATACTGGGTCGATGAATGGAGCGGATGGAGCAGGCCCTATTGCCGACTCCCTGTTCTAAAAATCCGCTTAATATGACATATCAGATATTAAATTGACATCAGGGTGCGTAGCACCTGAAGGCCGAGGGCTGGAAAATCCCACCTAATCGATTCAGCTCCAAGCCTGTGATTGATCGTTGTAGAGCACACACAGACAAAGAAACCTGAAGAGAAGTTTAAAAAAAAAAAAAAAAAAAAAAAAGAAAAAAGGCGGGAAAACATATCAAAGAAAGAAAATACCCCTTAACTTACTTAAAAAAAGGTAACAAAGTGATGTAAATACTTTCATTTTAAAAGTTTAACAATAGTTAAATCTTACAGCACCTGGCATTCCCACGTAGTCTCCCATCCAAGTACTAACCAGGCCCAAGCCTTCTTAGCTTCTGAGATCAGACAAGATTGGGCAATCTTCTGCTGGCATGTCTGTTAGCAAACTCTGCTTGAAAATCTTGGACTTTAAACAAAAGGGCTTTGAAAACATTATAAAGTGCGAAAACTCCCGCTTTACTGTCAAATTATGATGGAGAAAAGGCTAAAAAAGCTAACAAAGCCATGTAAATACTTTCATTTTAAAAGTTTTTCAATAGTTAAAGCTTACAGCACCTGGTATTCCCAGGTAGTCTCCCATTCAAGTGCTAACCAGGCCCAAGCCTTCTTAGCTTCTGAGATCAAACAAGATTGGGCATTCTTCAGCTGGTTTGTCCGTACACAAACTCTGCTTGAAAATCTTGAACTTTAAACCAAAGGGGCTTGAACACATATCAAAGAGTGAAAACTCCCGCTTTACTGTCAAATTATGATGGAGAAAAGGCAAAAAAAGCTAACAAAGCCATGTAAATACTTTCATTTTAAAAGTTTTTCAATAGTTAAAGCTTACAGCACCTGGTATTCCCAGGTAGTCTCCCATCCAAGTACTAACCAGGCCCAAGCCTTCTTAGCTTCTGAGATCAGACAAGATTGGGCATTCTTCAGCTGGTTTGTCTGTACACAAACTCTGCTTGAAAATCTTGAACTTTAAACTAAAGGGGCTTGAACACAGATCAAAGAGTAAAAACTCCCGCTTTACTGTCAAATTATGATGGAGAAAAGGCAAAAAGTTGGAGTGGTAAGCTTTTATTTGCAATACAACAAATAAAGTGCACACCTTCTAGAGGCAATGCAATACTGGGTCGATGAATGGAGCGGATGGAGCAGGCCCTATTGCCGACTCCCTGTTCTAAAAATCCGCTTAATATGACATATCAGATATTAAATTGACATCAGGGTGCGTAGCACCTGAAGGCCGAGGGCTGGAAAATCCCACCTAATCGATTCAGCTCCAAGCCTGTGATTGATCGTTGTAGAGCACACACAGACGAAGAAACCTGAAGAGAAGTTTAAAAAAAAAAAAAAAAGAAAAAAGGCGGGAAAACATATCAAAGAAAGAAAATACCCCTTAACTTACTTAAAAAAAGGTAACAAAGTGATGTAAATACTTTCATTTTAAAAGTTTAACAATAGTTAAATCTTACAGCACCTGGCATTCCCACGTAGTCTCCCATCCAAGTACTAAACAGGCCCAAGCCTTCTTAGCTTCTGAGATCAGACAAGATTGGGCAATCTTCTGCTGGCATGTCTGTTAGCAAACTCTGCTTGAAAATCTTGGACTTTAAACAAAAGGGCTTTGAAAACATTATAAAGTGCGAAAACTCCCGCTTTACTGTCAAATTATGATGGAGAAAAGGCTAAAAAAGCTAACAAAGCCATGTAAATACTTTCATTTTAAAAGTTTTTCAATAGTTAAAGGTTACAGCACCTGGTATTCCCAGGTAGTCTCCCATCCAAGTACTAACCAGGCCCAAGCCTTCTTAGCTTCTGAGATCAGACAAGAATGGGCATTCTTCAGCTGGTTTGTCTGTACACAAACTCTGCTTGAAAATCTTGAACTTTAAACTAAAGGGGCTTGAACACAGATCAAAGAGTAAAAACTCCCGCTTTACTGTCAAATTATGATGGAGAAAAGGCAAAAAGTTGGAGTGGTAAGCTTTTATTTGCAATACAACAAATAAAGTGCACACCTTCTAGAGGCAATGCAATACTGGGTCGATGAATGGAGCGGATGGAGCAGGCCCTATTGCCGACTCCCTGTTCTAAAAATCCGCTTAATATGACATATCAGATATTAAATTGACATCAGGGTGCGTAGCACCTGAAGGCCGAGGGCTGGAAAATCCCACCTAATCGATTCAGCTCCAAGCCTGTGATTGATCGTTGTAGAGCACACACAGACAAAGAAACCTGAAGAGAAGTTTAAAAAAAAAAAAAAAAAGAAAAAAGGCGGGAAAACATATCAAAGAAAGAAAATACCCCTTAACTTACTTAAAAAAAGGTAACAAAGTGATGTAAATACTTTCATTTTAAAAGTTTAACAATAGTTAAATCTTACAGCACCTGGCATTCCCACGTAGTCTCCCATCCAAGTACTAAACAGGCCCAAGCCTTCTTAGCTTCTGAGATCAGACAAGATTGGGCAATCTTCTGCTGGCATGTCTGTTAGCAAACTCTGCTTGAAAATCTTGGACTTTAAACAAAAGGGCTTTGAAAACATTATAAAGTGCGAAAACTCCCGCTTTACTGTCAAATTATGATGGAGAAAAGGCTAAAAAAGCTAACAAAGCCATGTAAATACTTTCATTTTAAAAGTTTTTCAATAGTTAAAGCTTACAGCACCTGGTATTCCCAGGTAGTCTCCCATCCAAGTACTAACCAGGCCCAAGCCTTCTTAGCTTCTGAGATCAGACAAGATTGGGCATTCTTCAGCTGGTTTGTCTGTACACAAACTCTGCTTGAAAATCTTGAACTTTAAACTAAAGGGGCTTGAACACAGATCAAAGAGTAAAAACTCCCGCTTTACTGTCAAATTATGATGGAGAAAAGGCAAAAAGTTGGAGTGGTAAGCTTTTATTTGCAATACAACAAATAAAGTGCACACCTTCTAGAGGCAATGCAATACTGGGTCGATGAATGGAGCGGATGGAGCAGGCCCTATTGCCGACTCCCTGTTCTAAAAATCCGCTTAATATGACATATCAGATATTAAATTGACATCAGGGTGCGTAGCACCTGAAGGCCGAGGGCTGGAAAATCACACCTAATCGATTCAGCTCCAAGCCTGTGAATGATCGTTGTAGAGCACACACAGACAAAGAAACCTGAAGAGAAGTTTAAAAAAAAAAAAAAAAAAAAAAAAGAAAAAAGGCGGGAAAACATATCAAAGAAAGAAAATACCCCTTAACTTACTTAAAAAAAGGTAACAAAGTGATGTAAATACTTTCATTTTAAAAGTTTAACAATAGTTAAAACTTACAGCACCTGCCATTCCCACGTTGTCTCCCATCCAAGTACTAACCAGGCCCAAGCCTTCTTAGCTTCTGAGATCAAACAAGATTGGGCATTCTTCAGCTGGTTTGTCCGTACACAAACTCTGCTTGAAAATCTTGAACTTTAAACCAAAAGGGCTTTGAAAACATTATAAAGTGCAAAAACTCCCGCTTTACTGTCAAATTATGATGGAGAAAAGGCAAAAAAAGCTAACAAAGCCATGTAAATACTTTCATTTTAAAAGTTTTTCAATAGTTAAAGCTTACAGTACCTGGTATTCCCACGTAGTCTCCCATCCAAGTACTAACCAGGCCCAAGCCTTCATAGCTTCTGAGATAAGACAAGAATGGGCATTCTTCAGCTGGTTTGTCCGTACACAAACTCTGCTTGAAAATCTTTAACTTTAAACCAAAGGGGCTTGAACACATATCAAAGAGTGAAAACTCCCGCTTTACTGTCAAATTATGATGGAGAAAAGGCTAAAAAAGCTAACAAAGCCATGTAAATACTTTCATTTTAAAAGTTTTTCAATAGTTAAAGCTTACAGCACCTGGTATTCCCAGGTAGTCTCCCATCCAAGTACTAACCAGGCCCAAGCCTTCTTAGCTTCTGAGATCAGACAAGATTGGGCATTCTTCAGCTGGTTTGTCTGTACACAAACTCTGCTTGAAAATCTTGAACTTTAAACTAAAGGGGCTTGAACACAGATCAAAGAGTAAAAACTCCCGCTTTACTGTCAAATTATGATGGAGAAAAGGCAAAAAGTTGGAGTGGTAAGCTTTTATTTGCAATACAACAAATAAAGTGCACACCTTCTAGAGGCAATGCAATACTGGGTCGATGAATGGAGCGGATGGAGCAGGCCCTATTGCCGACTCCCTGTTCTAAAAATCCGCTTAATATGACATATCAGATATTAAATTGACATCAGGGTGCGTAGCACCTGAAGGCCGAGGGCTGGAAAATCACACCTAATCGATTCAGCTCCAAGCCTGTGAATGATCGTTGTAGAGCACACACAGACAAAGAAACCTGAAGAGAAGTTTAAAAAAAAAAGAAAAAAGGCGGGAAAACATATCAAAGAAAGAAAATACCCCTTAACTTACTTAAAAAAAGGTAACAAAGTGATGTAAATACTTTCATTTTAAAAGTTTAACAATAGTTAAAACTTACAGCACCTGGCATTCCCACGTAGTCTCCCATCCAAGTACTAACCAGGCCCAAGCCTTCTTAGCTTCTGAGATCAGACAAGATTGGGCAATCTTCTGCTGGCATGTCTGTTAGCAAACTCTGCTTGAAAATCTTGGACTTTAAACAAAAGGGCTTTGAAAACATTATAAAGTGCGAAAACTCCCGCTTTACTGTCAAATTATGATGGAGAAAAGGCTAAAAAAGCTAACAAAGCCATGTAAATACTTTCATTTTAAAAGTTTTTCAATAGTTAAAGCTTACAGCACCTGGTATTCCCAGGTAGTCTCCCATTCAAGTACTAACCAGGCCCAAGCCTTCTTAGCTTCTGAGATCAAACAAGATTGGGCATTCTTCAGCTGGTTTGTCCGTACACAAACTCTGTTTGAAAATCTTGAACTTTAAACCAAAGGGGCTTGAACACATATCAAAGTGCAAAAACTCCCGCTTTACTGTCAAATTATGATGGAGAAAAAGCAAAAAAAGCTAACAAAGCCATGTAAATACTTTCATTTTAAAAGTTTTTCAATAGTTAAAGCTTACAGTACCTGGTATTCCCACGTAGTCTCCCATCCAAGTACTAACCAGGCCCAAGCCTTCATAGCTTCTGAGATAAGACAAGAATGGGCATTCTTCAGCTGGTTTGTCCGTACACAAACTCTGCTTGAAAATCTTTAACTTTAAACCAAAGGGGCTTGAACACATATCAAAGAGTGAAAACTCCCGCTTTACTGTCAAATTATGATGGAGAAAAGGCAAAAAAAGCTAAACAAGCCATGTAAATACTTTCATTTTAAAAGTTTTTCAATAGTTAAAGCTTACAGCACCTGGTATTCCCAGGTAGTCTCCCATCCAAGTACTAACCAGGCCCAAGCCTTCTTAGCTTCTGAGATCAGACAAGATTGGGCATTCTTCAGCTGGTTTGTCTGTACACAAACTCTGCTTGAAAATCTTGAACTTTAAACTAAAGGGGCTTGAACACATATCAAAGAGTGAAAACTCCCGCTTTACTGTCAAATTATGATGGAGAAAAGGCAAAAAGTTGGAGTGGTAAGCTTTTATTTGCAATACAACAAATAAAGTGCACACCTTCTAGAGGCAATGCAATACTGGGTCGATGAATGGAGCGGATGGAGCAGGCCCTATTGCCGACTCCCTGTTCTAAAAATCCGCTTAATATGACATATCAGATATTAAATTGACATCAGGGTGCGTAGCACCTGAAGGCCGAGGGCTGGAAAATCCCACCTAATCGATTCAGCTCCAAGCCTGTGAATGATCGTTGTAGAGCACACACAGACAAAGAAACCTGAAGAGAAGTTTAAAAAAAAAAAAAAAAAAAAAAAAGAAAAAAGGCGGGAAAACATATCAAAGAAAGAAAATACCCCTTAACTTACTTAAAAAAAGGTAACAAAGTGATGTAAATACTTTCATTTTAAAAGTTTAACAATAGTTAAAACTTACAGCACCTGGCATTCCCACGTAGTCTCCCATCCAAGTACTAACCAGGCCCAAGCCTTCTTAGCTTCTGAGATCAGACAAGATTGGGCAATCTTCTGCTGGCATGTCTGGTAGCAAACTCTGCTTGAAAATCTTGGACTTTAAACAAAAGGGCTTTGAAAACATTATAAAGTGCGAAAACTCCCGCTTTACTGTCAAATTATGATGGAGAAAAGGCTAAAAAAGCTAACAAAGCCATGTAAATACTTTCATTTTAAAAGTTTTTCAATAGTTAAAGCTTACAGCACCTGGTATTCCCAGGTAGTCTCCCATCCAAGTACTAACCAGGCCCAAGCCTTCTTAGCTTCTGAGATCAAACAAGATTGGGCATTCTTCAGCTGGTTTGTCCGTACACAAACTCTGCTTGAAAATCTTGAACTTTAAACCAAAAGGGCTTTGAAAACATTATAAAGTGCAAAAACTCCCGCTTTACTGTCAAATTATGATGGAGAAAAGGCAAAAAAAGCTAACAAAGCCATGTAAATACTTTCATTTTAAAAGTTTTTCAATAGTTAAAGCTTACAGTACCTGGTATTCCCACGTAGTCTCCCATCCAAGTACTAACCAGGCCCAAGCCTTCATAGCTTCTGAGATAAGACAAGAATGGGCATTCTTCAGCTGGTTTGTCCGTACACAAACTCTGCTTGAAAATGTTTAACTTTAAACCAAAGGGGCTTGAACACATATCAAAGAGTGAAAACTCCCGCTTTACTGTCAAATTATGATGGAGAAAAGGCAAAAAAAGCTAACAAAGCCATGTAAATACATTAATTTTAAAAGTTTTTCAATAGTTAAAGCTTACAGCACCTGGTATTCCCAGGTAGTCTCCCATCCACCTACTAACCAGGCCCAAGCCTTCTCAGCTTCTGAGATCAGACAAGATTGGGCATTCTTCAGCTGGTTTGTCTGTACACAAAATCTGCTTGAAAATCTTGAACTTTAAACCAAAGGGGCTTGAACACATATCAAAGAGTGAAAACTCCCGCTTTACTGTCAAATTATGATGGAGAAAAGGCAAAAAGTTGGAGTGGTAAGCTTTTATTTGCAATACAACAAATAAAGTGCACACCTTCTAGAGACAATGCAATACTGGGTCGATGAATGGAGCGGATGGAGCAGGCCCTATTGCCGACTCCCTGTTCTAAAAATCCGCTTAATATGACGTATCAGATATTAAACTGACATCAGGGTGCGTAGCACCTTAAGGCCGAGGGCTGGAAAACCCCACCTAATCGATTCAGCTCCACCCCACTCCACAGCCAAGCCTGTGAATGATCGTTGTAGAGCATGCACAGACAAAGAAACCTGAAGAGAAGTTTAAAAAAAAAAAAAAAAAAAAAAAGCCGGGAAAACATATCAAAGAAAGAAAATACCCCTTAACTTACTTTAAAAAAAGTTAACAAATGATGTAAATACTTTCATTTTAAAAGTTTTTCAATAGTTAAAGCTTATAGCACCTGGTAATCCCAGGTAGTCTTCCATCCAAGTACTAACCAGGCCCAAGCCTTCTTAGCTTCTGAGATCAGACAAGAATGGGCATTCTTCAGCTGGTTTGTCCATACCCAAACTCTGCTTGAAAATCTTGAACTTTAAACCAAAGGGGCTTGAACACATATCAAAGAGTGAAAACTCCCGCTTTACTGTCAAATTATGATGGAGAAAAGGCAAAAAAAGCTAACAAAGCCATGTAAATACTTTCATTTTAAAAGTTTTTCAATAGTTAAAGCTTACAGCACTTGGTATTCCCAGGTAGTCTCCCATCCAAGTACTAACCAGGCCCAAGCCTTCTTAGCTTCTGAAATTAGACAAGATTGGGCCTTCTTCATCTGGTTTGTCAGTACACAAACTCTACTTGAAAATCTTGAACTTTAAAACAAAGGGGCTTGAACACATATCAAAGAGTGAAAACTCCCGCTTTACTGTTAAATTATGATGGAGAAAAGGCAAAAAAAGCTAACAAAGCCATGTTAATACTTTCATTTTAAAAGTTTTTCAGTAGTTAAAGCTTATAGCACCTGGTATTCCCAGGTAGTCTCACATCCAAGTACTAACCAGGCCCAAGCCTTCTTAGCTTCTGAGATCAGACAAGATTGGGCATTATTCAGCTGGTTTGTCCGTACACAAACTCTGCTTGAAAATCCTGAACTTTAAGCCAAAGGGGCTTGAACACATATCAAAGAGTGAAAACTCCCGCTCTACTGTCAAATTATCATGGAGAAAAGGCAAAAAGTTGGAGTGGTAAGCTTTTATTCGCAATACAACAAATAAAATGCACACTTTCTAGAGGCAATGCAATACTGGGTCGATGAATGGAGCGGATGGAGCAGGCCCTATTGCCGACTCCCTGTTCTAAAAATCCGCTTAATATGACGTATCAGATATTAAACTGACATCAGGGTGCGTAGCACCTGAAGGCCGAGGGCTGGAAAACCCCACCTAATCGATTCAGCTCCACCCCACTCCATAGCCAAGCCTGTGAATGATCGTTGTAGAGTACGCACAGACAAAGAAACCTGAAGAGAAGTTTAAAAAAAAAAAAAAAGGCGGGAAAACATATCAAAGAAAGAAAATACCCATTAACTTACTTTAATAAAAGTTAACAAATGATGTAAATACTTTCATTTCAAAAGTTTTACAATAGTTAAAGCTTACAGTACCTGGTATTCCCACGTAGTCTCCCATCCAAGTACTAACCAGGCCCAAGCCTTCATAGCTTCTGAGATAAGACAAGAATGGGCATTCTTCAGCTGGTTTGTCCGTACACAAACTCTGCTTGAAAATCTTTAACTTTAAACCAAAGGGGCTTGAACACATATCAAAGAGTGAAAACTCCCGCTTTACTGTCAAATTATGATGGAGAAAAGGCAAAAAAAGCTAACAAAGCCATGTAAATACTTTCATTTTAAAAGTTTTTCAATAGTTAAAGCTTACAGCACCTGGTATTCCCATGTAGTCTCCCATCCAAGTACTAACCAGGCCCAAGCCTTCTTAGCTTCTGAGATCAGACAAGATTGGGCAATCTTCAGCTGGTATGTCCGTAAGCAAACTCTGCTTGAAAATCTTGAACTTAAAAAAAAAAGGGGCTAGAAAACATATCAAAGAGTGAAAACTCTCGCTTTACTGTCATATTATGATGGAGAAAAGGCAAAAAGTTGGAGTGGTAAGCTTTTATTTTCAATACAACAAATAAAGTGCACAGCTTCTAGAGGCAATGCAATACTGGGCAGTTGCGTGGAGTGGATGGAGCAAGCCCCTTTGCCGACGGCAAGCCCCTTTGCCCATGGCATCATCCACTCCAGTGCCAGGCTGGTAAGCTAACCGAAGGCGGTCCATTGATGAGCTCACCAGGGGCCGAAGCTGTTTCAGGTTCAGCCACTCCAGGGTCTTCATCAGGTGGGATGTCAGAGCCACCGGCCTGTAGCTGTTGTGGTCCTTGGGATGTGGAGTCTTTGGTACCACACAAAAGGTTTTCCAGAGCTGTGGTACCATCCCCAGCTTCAGGCTCAGGTTAAATATGTTAAGAGAGAGGGGCTGGAGTCGTGTGCTAGATGGGTGCTGGATGCCCTGGTTGGGGTGGGGGCAGCAGTGTGCAGAGCTTGTGGAAGCGGAGTGAAGTGTAGAGGTGTGAATTGTTCGAGGTGTCTGAGGTAGAACAGAGGTGGAGGTTGGGGAGGGGGTTTCTGCAGCAGATATTAGGGACTCACATGTTATGTTAGGGGCAGAATGGGGGGGAGAATCAGTGGCAGATGAATCAAACCTGTTGAAAAAGTGATTTGCCCACCTCACACCCCCCCACCTGCAGAGTTCTATTCTTTGTGGCCTGAGATGGTTCTAAGGCCTCTCCAGCCTCCACTGATATTGTTCTGCTGAAGCTGGTTTTCCATCCTCTGCCTGTAGCTGTCTTTCTCATCCCTGATCAGTCTTTTCAGCTCCTCCTTGTCTCCTGATTTGAAGGCCCTCCTCTTCTGCTTGAGGACGGAGTATTCCATGGCTTGTTGTTTGGGTAGCAACGTACAGTCCTGGTGTGTACGGTGTTATCCACACAGAAATTAATGTAGTAATGCTAGTATTAGTAATACTAATAATGTTGTGGTGTATATCAAAGGTAGATCGTGTTTTGTGCAGTAGTTTTGTGTAGTGTCAGGTTCCTATGAGGTGTGAACTAGGGGGCGGGGCTTAGTGGTTTATACTGAAGGCCACAATATCAACAACATTTATTTCTTATATAGCCCAAAATCACATACAGTATGTCTCAATGGGCTTTGACAGGCCCTACAGTTGACACCCCCCACACTTGACCCTTCTGCACACAAGGAAAAACTCCACACAAAAAAAATGATGTTACTGGTCCACTTGAAGATCCCTATAGCTGTAGTTGTAACGGTGGTGGTGGCTGTGGTGACCCTCTGGTTTGTTTCATGGTATGTCCTTGTAAAGCAGTTGTCAGGAACCAGGATTTATTTGCTGGTCTGATCACTGGGGTCTGCCAGTAGTCTGGGTGCTTGATTCCGTGTCTCGGAGAAAACCGACAGAAGCATTGGCAGACGGTTGCACTGTACGACCGATACTGAAATATGTGGTTATGGTGGTATATTGGTGCTACAGTGGCCTGGTACCCTAACTAGGACAGCCAATAAAGATATAGTCGTAAGCAGCAGCAGCCTTTATCATCCAAACCTTGAACCTTCCTCTTAATCATTCATTTTCACCTGCCACCATGTGTCTGAAACCGCTCAGAAACTATCTCTTAGAGCCTTAGAGGCTCTGTTACCAGCAACCTCATCTAGCCCATTTTGTCATCTACTTCTGTGGTTAGGACTGATGCATGCATGTTATTGCCTTTAATATTTTAATAAATGCCAATAATAATTCAATAATCATTAATATTTCACTTTTTATGGGGAATTTACTCATGACACAAATGAGGAAAACAACTTTGAGCAACAGTGACCTTGTGTAACTGGCCTGGAGTGAAGGAAGAAAAATTCCAGTAAAATGCAAATTTGGATTTAACTGACACGGTCAGCTAGTGCTTCCTGTAGACAAAAGTACAGGATCCCAGATATCACTGAGGCTTAATCATTTTTTTGTAACTGCAGCAATTATCTGAAGAGATTCATGCTGGTTCTGATGGAAAGGTGTAAGAATACATAGTGCAACACAGTTTACCATTAGTGAAGCTGTGCAGCTGTAGACCAGTCCGAATGGTCATGGTGAAACATGTACACCGCCTAAAGCTCCTACAATGGACACACAAGCATCAGAACTGGACCACAGAGCAATAGAAGAAGGTATCCTGATCCTCTGGATGCTCAGGTGTGTGTCACCTACCAGGGGAAGATACAGAAACAGGGATGCATTATGGGAAGACAAGCTGGTACATCATTACCTGATGGCAGTGTTTTCTTTCAGCAGGGAAATGAGTTGATGTTTGTGTGTATTTCTATAGCAAGAAAAATCTAAATTGTATTAAAAACTGACTCCAGTCAGGCCCTTTAAAGATGGGTACAGCAACAGATACAATTAAAAACTGTATAATGTTCAGTGTGTGTGTGTGTGTGTGTGTGTGTGTGTGTGCTCTTGCCACGTCATTGATTCACTGCTGTAAAAGGCAAATAGATCCGGAAATTAGTTTTAATACTCAAATAACACATGAATGTGGTGTTGTGTTTATTTGCCTACAGTGAAATCATCTCCACTTAATGAACATCTGAGGGCCAACATGAAATACAAAATGAAAAGGAAAACCAGCAGCTCTAGGTAACTGTTATCTTTGGACACTAAAAGAAAAAGGTCTGTACAACAATTTAATATCTGATGTAATTTTCTCTTTCAAAATGAAAATTAGTATTTGCTATGTGCATTTGTGTCAAATATTTTCTTCTTTTAGACAAAATGAAGGCTGGATATATAATGGCTCTGAGCAACTTGTTGTTTTTCTGCGAGGTTAGTTTTCTTGCTTGCAAATGTGGCAATACATTTCTGTTCTTATATAGAATTTCTGCATTACTGCATATATAGTACTTTAATATAGTATTAATTAAGTAATAATTAATTAAGTAATAACTAACTAGTAATTATAGTACTAATTACTAATATTAATAATTATTTGCTCAATTTAAAATATTTCCCCCTTTTACTTTAGGTTTCTTGCCAAAATGGTGAGTATTTTGAAACAAATATTACCATACAAAGACATTTTTAAAAAAAATCAAAGCCTTTGTTATTAAACATTTACAATGGACAAATGTGTGTTTTTTTAAACAGATCGCATTTCAAACACAATAACTGAAAGATCTAAATCAACAGACACAATCTATTATATTTGGGCATAAGATAGTGTAGTAAAATGTAATAGTGCACAAATAGTAATAGTTTACATAAGCAAAACCCAAACACTGAGAAACACAAGCTATTTAAAATAAAATAAAACACATAAAATATATATATATATATATGTGTGTGTGTGTGTGTGTGTGTGTGTGTGTGTGTGTGTATACATATATATATATGTATATATATATATATATATATATATATATATATATGTGTGTGTGTGTGTGTATGTATATATATATATATATGTGTGTGTGTGTGTGTATGTGTGTGTGTGTGTGTGTGTGTGTGTGTGTGTGTGTGTGTGTGTGTGTGTATATATATATATATATATATATATATATATATATATATGTAAAATTGGGGCTATGCTGGAGTTCCTCCTTTTCATCATCCACAGAAACACTCATTAGTCATTAAATATGTATCCTTTGAAACATCAGTTTGACATAGGTTATGTTATTTGAATATATATTTTTAAATAAACATTATTGCTCAGGATACTGCTGTTTAAATGCTGTTTTTGTTATGGAGATCTTATGGAGATAATATGTATTTGAACAAAACTGTGTAAACCCGTAGTAAAAAATTATATTAATTCATCAGGCTTTTACTATACAAGGTTTAACTAAGATCAGGGTGTCTTTTCAAAAAGCATGCAATAATGAATCAAATTTTATGTTAAGGTCCTTAAAAATGTGGATTTAATTTGCCACTACCCCACATTTCACTTTATGAATAATTATCAGATCAGGGTCAGATAGACCAAGATGGATGTCAATCGAGTGATTTAAAAAACAATAAAATGACATAGAAATGTCCTGAAATCAACTAATTATCCATAAAGATTAAACATGGCTTTGGCACTGAATCATCTTTACTGCGTACAGTTATTAATTAAGACAAGAATTCGGGCAATCCTTTACATTAGGATTAAAATGTTCACATGCAAGAGGTCAGTCAAAGTAAAGAAACCAAAAGAAGTGTGTGTCTGTGAAGATTCTCAGTCATCCAGGTGAATTTTTATTCTGCATCCACAGAACTTTGTCAAGCCAACTTCCCTCAGATTGACAAAGTTCTGTGGATGCAGAATGAAATGTCTCTACCTTAAAGAAAGAAAGTCCAGTTGCCACGACACAACTTTCAGACAAACTTTTTAAATCTAGTATCTAAATGGAGCACAGGCTGGTTTTGGTCCTCAAGGAAGTAGTGGTGTCCACTATTTGCATTTGCATTTGAATAAATGTTGACGTGTTAAGTTTTATTTGTCTAATGTTCGAATGTTACATTATTAGTGAATGGGTTCAGAATTTTTAAAAAAAGTCGAATGATCCAGTTGGGTTTGGTAGTGATCTGGAGAAGGTTATGACAGAGATCATGTTTGCGATGTCCATCATTGGTGCCATGAGCAAATTTTATTATGCGTACAGAAACTGGAGCAGGAGGGAGGAGACGCCCATGACCATACACTAGACAGCATTTTTCTACATTTTACACTGGCTGCAAAGTTTATTCCTGAAGTGGTCACCATGTCCCCATTCACTCTTTTATTAGGCACATAAGTCCAAGAAGGCAGAAACAGATTCGACTCCACTCCTACTAGGAAGTAGACCATTACTAGGAACATTTAATTCCAATTTGATTGATATAATAAATTCATACATTTGAGCCACAGATTTGGAGGAAAACAGTATTAAAATACACCAGAGGTGCTTAACATCTGACCATGGCTAAAGCCTAAAAGAAAAAAGGACACATTTAACTGTTTTTCTTTTGTTTCAGTGTCATATGCAACATTATATGCAACATTAACCATTGAGGAAGGAGGATTTGGAAATTTTACAGCACTACTGAGTTCTTTCCACAATATTCCTACATCTAATGGAAACATCTCAGATCTCAAATACACAACAGGTAATTCTTTGCAACTCCGAATTACATTTAAATATTAACACATAGTCTTTGTATTTTAATATTGTATTATAAAAATATGAATTTGGAAAAAATACATTTATATATTTACAGCAAAATTAGTCAAACAAACTGTGCTGCTGTGTATCACATGTGACAATCACTTTACTTTCTTTCTCTTCTTTTCTTTAAACTGACCAACTCGGACCAACATTGCTTTGTTGTTTTTTAATGATGCTGTTCTGCTTGTACAATTTAAGGAATATTGTTGATTCTTTCCTTTTCGAATGAATTCTCCTCAGGGCTAAAAGGGTAGAGTTCCATAAGAATCGGTCTCAGGTTAAGTATGTGGTTAATAGGATTGTAAGAATTTTTTTTCTTTGGTTTTCATACCAGAAGTGTTAAGCTAAAAAATGTAATATGTTACACATGCTGAATGAAAGACAATTTTCCAGGTGGCAACTTAGTTTATTCAGGGCTGCAACCCATAATCAAACATTTCCCGTGAGTGCACTGTGACTTCGTTGTGACCGCTCCGTGGCTGGACTGGCTCTACTTCTGCCACGCAGAGATGAATGCCTCCCAACTCGCTCTTTCGGGAACCAAAACAGAAGCAGGTGGGAGCGCTAACGGAGCCAAAAGTATTTTTAACTAGAACACCCCAAAAATGAATTTAACAATGGGGAGGCAAACACAAATAAACATACCTATATATTCATACAGGGCACCATGCATCCGAACCAATGTCCTGGGTGCCACACCCTCCCATACTTGGGGCAGCGGTCGCCTAGCGGTTAAGGAAGTGGCCCCGTAATCAGAAGGTTGCCGGTTCGAATCCCGATCCGCCAAGGTGCTACTGAGGTGCCACTAGGCAAAGCACCGTCCCCACACACTGCTCCCCGGGCGCCTGTCATGGCTGCCCACTGCTCACTCAGGGTGATGGGTTAAATGCAGAGGACAAATTTCACTGTGTGCACCGTGTGCTGTGCTGCTGTGTATCACACGTGACAATCACTTCACTTTCACTACTCAAAAATTACTTACCAATGATTTTTTTCCCCCTCTCAAACCGCAAAACGCTGCTATTTGTGTCCATACCTGAATTGTTAAACTGGTTATACACACACCATGTATGTCTATGAGCAGCCTTGTCCTTGCTCCGCCCACTCACCCGCTTCACCTACGATCCCCGGTGAAGATAACGCTCAACCAGCATATGGGGGTCGTATCCCGGTCCCAGCGCATCTCGCCGCGGATCTCCCCAAGGGGACCACCCAGCACTGCCCCCGCTGGCGCCCGCTCTTACCACGGCTGACCGCGTTCTTCTCCGTGGTTCTCCTCCTCTGCCTTTTTGATCTGCGGTTTTGGTAGGAGCAGCAACATTCTGTCACGTCGGCGAGCTGACAGGGGAAAGAAGCACAGAGGCGGGACATGAGAGAAACAATAAGTAATTAATAAACACAAAGAAACAGGGCATGATGGCCAAAAACAGGGGAAATACATTTACATTTACAGCATTTACCAGACGCCCTTATCCAGAGCGACTTACAATCAGTAGTTACAGGGACAGTCCCCCTGGAGCAACTTAGGGTTAAGTGTCTTGCTCGGGGACACAATGGTAGTAAGTGGGATTTGAACGTGGGTCTTCTGGTTCATAGGCGAGTGTGTTACCCACTAGGCTATACCAGGGAGAACTTAAACTAGCCTGCAGGAATGTAGCGATTGCCAGAACTCAAAAGACAAACACAAAGTTGCCAGGTCCACAACGAAGGTCAAATTCACAAAAATGCTACAATAAGGCTTTTAAACTCCTGTCTTGATTGGCTGCAGCTTGAGACACAATCCTGACAGTGTCAAAGCCCAATGAGACATACTGTATGTGATTTTGGGCTATATAAGAAATAAAAGTGTTGTTTCATCTACCTCTGGTGCCTTGTCTGTGGGCCCCATCCTGATGGGATATGCTGTTTTTATTTCAGCAAGGTGTCCTAAAATGGTGTGGGGGGTCAGTGTGGCATCAAACAATCACTTCACTTTACATATGCTGGTGTTAGCAATTGAGACTGGTACGTGGGCTGTCCTGCCCTCTATGACAGTGACCAGACCCCCCCTTGATGATCACACCCTCAGGCAGTTGTGACAACTCATCAGGGACAAACAACAGACTCTGTCCCACAAACTGGGCCCCCGTGTGTGCTTGAACAGATATGGTGGTTATTTATTCTCTTTCCTGTTCGTATTGTCCCAACACTACTGTTTGACTGGTGTCTGTGATAGCTTTAGCATTTTGCTGCCTTTACTGTCAGTGAAAACTGAAAAAATTCTGTTGATTTGTTGCACATGTTGGAACCCTGGCTGTCACTCTCCCCATTTCCCCACAAGTTCCTCAATCATGTTGAAGCCAATAGGGTCAGTAGCAACTAACATAGCTGTGTATTTTCTGGGTGTGTGTCACAGTCTCTATCCATCATGTGGGGCGGTGGTCTCCTAGCGGTTAAGGAAGCGGCCCGTAATCAGAATGTTCGAATCCTGACCAGCCAAGGTACCACTGAGGTGCCACTGAGCAAAGCACCGTCCCCACACACTGCTCCCCGGGTGCCTGTTATGGCTGCCCACTGCTCACTCAGGGTGATGGTTAAAAGCATTGCGTGCTGTGTGCTGTCACTTCACTTTCACTTTCATATGGTATTTCAGTCCCCTTTGCTGCCAATGCTACTAATGGTTCTATTCCCGAGAGTGGCCTGACAATGCAGTGTAGAAGATGCTGCTTCTGCCACTCATTGTTGATTAGACTTGCCTTGGCCCCCATGTCCCATAACACCTCTGCTGGTACATTGTCCAGGAGGGGAGGCATTGGACCACACATCTCTTCCCAATTCCCAATTAGACGTTGCAAAGGCATGTAATGGGTGGGCATGTCACTATTGAATTTGCTGTTCTTCAACTGTGAAGTTTGTGGTGGACTATGCATCACACATCATGATGCTTTAGATGGAAATACAGTGGTTTCTTTCACAGCAACAAGGTTTACTTGGGACATGGAGGGTGGCTGGGTTACTGGGTGTCCCGGTACTGCAGCCCCGTCCTGTTTCCCTGTGATAGTCTGTTCTGCCTGCACCCTCTGGAAACATGGCCATCTTGTCCACAGCGATAGCAGTGTTTACGACTGTCACCCACTTGCGCCTCCCTGCATAACTGGCAACCTCTAGCTCATCTGGTGGCAGGGAGTGGGCGATTTTCTGTCCTTGATCTTGCCTTTACTACTTCTAAAGACTTGCTGAAACTGTGTATACTCTTGCTTCAGTTTCTCGCTACATTCCTTGCTCAGAAATAAAAAGAAACATTTTATGTGGATACGATGAAATAAAAGAGAGAACATGCAGCAATTTGAATTTAAAGGGTTGAATAAAACAGAAAACATTTAAGACAACATAGTAAAAGAGTTAAGACATGATTGAAGAAACCACATAAAACACTGCATAAGAACACCATATAAGAACCACCTCACAATGTGTAAAAAAACAGGGTGTAAATGTGAGTTTTTAAACAAGATTTAAACGCGGTGATTGACGGAGCCTGCCTGACAATGATTGGTAGGTCATTCCATTGACGTTACTTCTATTTTTGGTGAGTCAGTCAGACAGCCTACATCTGGCTGCATAAGGCCCAAGTACAAGAGCTTCAATCTTATCAGGATTTAACAGAAGAAAGTTGGTGAGCATCCACTGTCTACTGTCCTTCAGACAATTCTCTATTCTTCTCATCTGCTGCCTCTCATCTGGTAATGGTGATATAGACAGCTGTGTGTCGTTGGCAAGTTAATACCATGCTTGCGAATAACATGACTTAAAGGTAACATGCATAAGGAAAACAGCAGCGGACCTAAGACGGAACCTTGTGGAACCCCAAATGTTAATGTTAATTAAGATAAACACCCTGTGTGTATTCACCTTGATTTGTGTATTTCTGTCTGTACATTGATATTTTAGGGGTTAGTCTACATTGATAGACTTCTGGGTGCAGTACAATGTATACTAAAATAATTTCTTGATCCACAAAAACATTGAAATCATGAGGTGCGATACATGAAATATATTTGACAATAAATATGTATCTGGTTCTCTTTTTTTTTAGAGTGCAAGAAATGGGATGACTTCTACAAATGTAATTGTTCTCAAGCCAACTCATGGAGTAATGATGTGTGCCAAAGTAACCCTGACTGTTGTCCACATAATAGTTGTAAATTTAACTCAAGTTCATCCCCAGCTTCAATGTGCCTCCCGAATAACAGAGGTAAGGTGCTTGTAAAACCATGGGTGATGTTCCCCACAAAATCTTTAGAAAATAAGGATATTTTTATTACCAAATATGTCATTTTTTATATACTTCACACTCAAATTAGTGTTACTGTATTCAATTAAGTGTGTAAAATTACATTACAGTGTTAAATCACAGGGGCTCATCCCTTCCCCATTGGAATAATTTCAGTGTTTCCAATTGAATCCAATTAAACTTTATTCATAAAGCACTTTAAAGCAACCAACACGGGAACTCCTGTACAGTGAATAAATTAGGACAATAAATAAAAGAACTAGCACCACATAAAACAAAATACAATACAGGATGAATAAAATAAACAAAATCAGCAACATAAAACAGTAATAGAAATCACTAAAAGCAACTAAAATAAAACTTTAAATAAGCTCAAACACCAACCACTAGTGTGTCCTAGTGCCCCATTCTGACAATCTCATGAGGTGTCAAAATCAGGGCTAAAAGTTTGGGAGCTGCAACAGAAAATCTCCTCTAACTTTGCACTTATTCCTGGGAACACTCAGGAGCAGCTGTTCGGCTGAACTGAGGGAGCAAAGGGATGGAGCAAATTGACTTAAGGAGAGATAGGATGGGACAAGGCCATGAAGGGCTTTAAAGGCAAACAAAAGAATTTTAAAATGAATTCTAAATGAAATGGGCAGCCAGTGCAATGAAGCTAAAATAGGGTTGATGTGCCCAAGCTTCCGAGGGCCAGATAAAAGATGAGCTGCAGCGTTTTGCTTCCTCTGGAAATGCATGAGGGTGGTAGGAGCCTAGTGAGTAACACACTCACCTATGAACCAGAAGATTCAGGTTCAAACCCCACTTACTACCATTGTGTCCCTGAGAAAGACACTTAACCCTAAATTCCTCTGGGGGGGACTGTCCCTGTAACTACTCATTGTAAGTCGCTCTGGATAAGGGCGTCTGATAAATGCTGTAAAGAGAAGCTACCTCTATGATGGAAGAAGCACTGACCTCTATATAAATTGCATTGCAGTAATCCAGCCAAGTGGTGACAAATGCATGTATTACTGTCTCAAAATGCTGCCAGGAAAGAATAGGTTGTATTTTAGCCAGCTGCCTCAGTTGAAAGAAGCTTGGATTAATGACTGCTTTAATTTGACTACCAAGCTTAAGTTCAGCAGCTAGTTTGACCCTCAAATTCGTGGCAATTGGCTTATTATACTGGGTCAAGGAATCTAAATATGCCTTACTGGTGTCAGAGGGGCTTCCAAAAACCAGCACCTCAGTCATTTTATTATTTAATTTAAAAACGTTAAGAGCCATCCAGGCTTTTATAACATCAAAGCATCTAAGTAATGGCTGTACAGAGCTTGAGTCTGTTGTCATGAGGGGAGTCATCAGCATAAAAGTGAAATTTGAGTATTACACGAAGAGGGAGAAAAAAAACAAAGAAAAGAGGAGGGGGCCAAGAACTGAGCCCTGTGGGACACCATACAAGAGAGGAGCAGAGGGTGATGACCAGCAACCTCCTGTACAGAGGACTGGGTCACAGACTCAAATCTTTCAAAGATAGCAAGGCAGGGATCGTGAACAGAAATTGAGGGGGCATGAGCAGACGGAGAGATTTGAGCCCTAGTGGAAGAGAGCAGGTAAGGGCTAGAGGCAGCAGCATGAGGTTTAACTGAAGTACATGCAAGTGGAATTTCAAATAGTACAGGACAATGATCAGAAAACAAAGTGTCACAAATCTCTATGTTAAAAACACAAAAACCATGACATAGAACAAACCAAACATGTTCATGTTCACGTGTGGAACTGGTCACACATTGAATAAATACAAGATTAAAAGAGTCAATAAGATTTGAAAAGCCCTTTGCCATGGACATATCTGGACAAGACACATGGATATTAAAATCTCCAACAATAAGATGTTCATATTTTGGCATGTATTCAGCCAAGAAATCAGCAAAGTTATTATTATATTTATTATATTTGGAAGGTGATAAAACCACACTGTGTGAGAGCTTCACAGCTCAAAATGATCACTTCAAAGCTGGTAACTGATAGTGGTGGAGACAGCTGCTTACATTTAAAAATACTTTTATAAGTTGTCGCTATTCCTCCTCCTTGGCTCGACATCCACAGTGAATTAAAATAGCAGCAGTCATCAGGTAAATATTCACAGAAGACGTTGCACTCACCAGTGCTCG
The DNA here is from genome assembly GCF_900700375.1 of Denticeps clupeoides. NCBI lineage: Eukaryota > Metazoa > Chordata > Actinopteri > Clupeiformes > Denticipitidae > Denticeps > Denticeps clupeoides. Next base: position 21,403,724 of record NC_041721.1, on the reverse strand, counting down.
GCCATGTCTTGCACACAGAAAATCTAGTCCATGCAAGGTGACGAGGTCCTTCAGGATAAAAGTTTTGTTTGCTAGGGACCTGGCATTAATGAGGCCACTCCTAATAGCAAACAATAGAGACCACAGGTTCCCCACACCAGTGGACACAAGGAGTCTTGGACATCACATTCAGGCCAACAACAGGTACCAGCCAGGTATCGCTAGGTTCTAGAAAGACGAGGCACCACTCCACATTCTTTAGAGAATTTCTCTATAATATTTCTCTAGTTCACAAACCACTACCCCCAACAAGCTGAACATATGGTACTATTTCTCCAATAAGAAATGTTACACCTGTAAACGCTACATAGTTCATTTCACTTTTTCTCATCAGTCAAAAAAATAAATAGATAAACAATAGGAATTTTAAAACTTTGTGGCACAATGCACAAATACAAACAAGCTGTCCTTTCATCTTTCTATTTCTGTTCATCTTGACATATGAGTGACATTAATTCCTTAAATTGTGCTGTGATGTCATTTCACAACGCATACCTAAATTTCCCTTAGAACCAATGAACTAACTATCTGTAATTTCTCCTTTAGTTACAGTCCTAGGAACATACACTTTGATTGACCAATTTGATAATGAGCTATTACAAATGGACAGTCAAAAGAAGACAGTCTACCTCACTCAGGTACGTATTTTTCCGTTGCCCCCATTCAACAAAGGTTTCATTAAAAAAGGCTTCATAACAGAGATGGACATTCAGGTCCAGAAAGTAAAAATCATTTTTAACTCAGTAGTGAAGTGATCATTGTGATACACAACTTAACACAGCAGACAATAAAATTGATCCTCTGCATTTTGTCACGTTCCTAAGTCTAGGGGTTTAAGAAATGAGATAAGGGTGTGGAAAGGAGGAAGTCCACTGTTACACACTCACAACCAAACAAATCATAGAAACAGTGCTTTTATTTACAGTGAGCTAACACGTACAATAAAGCAGTGGACTCAGCACCGTTAACCAACATCAGTACAGCATAAAGAAAGGGACGGTCCAGCTGGGACAACTCAAACACGCACAAGTTAACAAAACGGGCACATAAACACAAAGTTAACAGGCTAACACAGACTAACAAAGGGTCTATTTCCCAAAGCACACATGAATGAAATCCCCAAAGGAGCTCCTTGCAGATCTCCGTGGACTCTCAAAAAGGAGTAAGGGCCTTGCAGACCCTGGGGACCTCCAGAAAACCATCCGAAGTCACTTTATATAGATAGAGGTGACCAATAGGCCCATCTGCCTGGTGGAGCTGGTAGGCTTCAACTGCTCACATGAAGTAAACCTAAAAGAGACAGGACACAAAAACACAGCCACGTGAGAGCATATGTCCTGGGACGTAACAATTTCATCCATCTGTCAGGAAGCAACCACGATCAGGAAAAAACCTCAATATCAGATTAATATTAACCTTTTTCGCCTTTATATACATTTTCTAATAGCCTCAATCTCAGAGATCCCTGCTTGAAAATGACATACCAAAAATACACAGTGCATATCTCAGAAAGTATCATTTTAATATCATTATAAAGGTAACACTTCAGAGGAATCAATGTATATGTTGCTGGGAAGAAGAGAAATGAAGATAAAACACAAGAAAAAAAAATTAATGGCTGCCTAAAAATATTTACACATTTAGAGCGTTTTATGCATTCAAAAATAGCTGTGGCAGCTACAAACGTCAAGCAATAGTACAACATTATGAACACAACCTGAACCAAACTGAGATATTAGTATGTGATCTTTTCTGTTAAGGCACATTTTGGCACCCCATGTGCCATTTGAGGTGCTCTGCTCTGCTCTGGGGGCAATTTGTATTGTATCTATATCTCATTAGCAAATGAAATGATTGGATCAGGATCTGATGCATGTATAGTCGCTTTAAAATTTCCGACCTGTGGAGTAAATAAAGGTTTATCAATGAATACACGTACATTTACTGCAGATAGATTGCCATACAGATATGTTTATTGACAATGTTACTGTATCTTCTCAATTTGTTGATCTTTTTCAAAGCAGGGGTGACTCTTGCAGCTCACATAGAGTTCATATTACAATGGGGCTGTTTTGTTCAGAGGGTTAGAGTACAGTTTAAAATTAATTTACTGAAAATGTAAAATGAAAAGTAATCAAGAATTTGACATTGAATTTGATTTCTGCCTTGGCATTTAGTGCCGTTGTTGGGATGCACTGTCAAATTTTACACAATTTTACAACTGTATGTTGAGTCAGATGGCTTGCATCCACTGGGGTCCACTGATGGCAAAGGTTACAGGAACTGGATGGAAATAGCTTATTTCTAGTTAATATACCCTAACTTATGGTGATTTGTACTTTGTGTCAGGGCTGGTTCTGTGGGGCACATATCGCTGTAGCGGGTAGCAGGAGAGGGAGTTCCAGATGGATCCGGGCTGTAGTCGTGTAGAAAGCTCCATCAGCAGGCAGGAAGATCTGATTAGGAAATGGGTCCTGGAGGCAGGAGTCAGTCCACCAGAGAATGGGTATCCACGGGCCAGGTCATACACAGAGGAACAATCCAGGAGTACCTTGAGGATCAATGAACGAGCAATGTTTACCATTAGCGCTCTTGTGTTAATGACATTTACAGAAGTTACATCATAACAGCTTAAACTGTGTATTTATTCTGTTTACATTGTGTGCATGAAAGTGACATTTAAAATGATTTCTTTGCGCTTCATTTGTTCAGCTTTCAGGCAATTTTAGTGTATTGAAATGGTTTAACTCCCTAAGCATCACAGGAATCAGGTGATTATAAAACCATTTTGTTACTTCAAGCACACTACTTCTGTCATGACATGTTTTATACTGACAGGAAAGGAAGCGTTATCATAGATTTCCAAGCAAATATCAATTTCCCTTTTAACCCTGAGGATCTTCTTAAAGTTTACAAAGCCTTGACCAATTCTGGACAAAACCTTCAACTTATGACGGAAGGTAATATATCTATTTCCTGTTCATGTGTAGTAGTGGAGTGAATGGTGTTTGTGTGTGCGTGCATATGCGTGTGCAGTTATAGTGAGGGGGACGGTGAGCATAGTAGTGGAGGGTTCCCCTGCTTTTCTAGCTCCTCCCAATATCCTCTCATATAAAAAAAATGTATCACCAGCTCAGTATATTATCCTTATAATTTTCGGTGTGTTTTCCTTTGCAGGGCTTGTAAGGATTAATGAATCAGTAGATCTAGTAAAACAAAATGCTCCTATAGCTCTAAGCTGTGATACATCAAGCAATAATTTTGGTGTTGCTTCATGGTTCATCAATGGAGCACAAGACCAAAAAATATCAAATGGAACACAAGCCAGCTTGAGCTGTTTTAGCCATACTTGCAGCCTAACAATCTCCCAAGCGTCGGATATTTGGAGAGGTATGTTTGCCTTCTAGTATGTTTTACAAATGGCAATGTAGCATAATTACAGACAATAATACAAATCTGAGGCTCTTTACAAATAGAATTATAGTAATCCAATATAAATATTGTTTAAAGTGACATTGTGAAGAGTCCAGTATTTGCAGAATGTGTCTGCTGGGGCGGGTCCAGATGCTCCTGTACCGTCGGCATGACAGCAGGAGTGTGAAAAGTCTGTGGATGTGGTGGCTGGGATCAGAGAGGATCCGCTGTGTCTTCCACCTACAGCGCTGTCTTTAGAGGTCCTGGATGGCTGGCAGTTGTCCTAGTGATGCCTGTGTTGATCTGAACACCCGCTGCAGAGCTTTGTGGTCCAGCGCATTACAGCTGCCATGCCAGGTGGTGATACAGCCAGACAGAATACTCTTGATGATACACCGGTAGACTTTTGTGAATATTCTGGAGTCCATGCCGAAGCTTCTCAGACGCCGTGGAAAGAAGAACGCTGTCTTGCTGCACCAATGTGGTGTGACCAACTCAGATCCTCGCTGATGTTGATGCCCAGGAATCAGAAGCAGCTGACTCTCTCCACCTCAGCTCCCTCGATGTGGATGGGGGTGTGGCCTTCATCCCGTAATCCACTATGAGCTCCTTGGTTTTGCTGACGTTGAGCAGTAGGTTGTCGTTGATGTACCATGATCGACAGTGGTGGCCTAGCGGTTAAGGAAGTGGCCCTGTAATCAGAAGGTTGCCGGTTCGAATCCCGATCCGCCAAGGTGCCACTGAGGTGCCACTGAGCAAAGCACCGTCCCCACACACTGCTCCCCGGGCGCCTGTCATGGCTGCCCACTGCTCACTCAGGGTGATGGGTTAAATGCAGAGGATAAATTTCACTGCGTGCACCGTGTGCTGTGCTGCTGTGTATCACATGTGACAATCATTTCACTTTGTATCTTTGTATGATGCCAGGGCCCTCGGCTCTGCCCTGTATTAGAAATGCAGCTGATAATGGTGGTGTCATCTGCAAATTTGTGGTGTTGGAGCTGTGTGTTCCCATGCAGTCGTGGGTAAACAGGGTGCACAGCAGATGTGGAGGAGATGATGGTCTGATGTTCAGACCATGGACTGTCATGATGAGTGTAGATGGCATGATTGAACTGGTGGAGCTATAGTAGCGCTATAGTCAATGAACAGCATCCACACGTACGTGTTTTTCTGGTCCAGGTGGGAGAGGGCAGTGTGAAGGACTGTAGGTACGAATTAATCGGCTGTAGACAATGTTTTATTTAAATGATGCTGTATATAAGAAGTGTTGGTAAGATAAAGAGGCGTCTTTCTCTGAAAACAGGTTACACAGTTTAAAATCTGTCAGGTTCACAGGGGGAAAGATCAGGTAGGATTGAGCTGGTAGTCAACGTGCTTTGTAATATATTGTTTTTCATTACAGGAACATACAGATGTGAATATTACAGTGCTGGACTAATCCATCGTGCCAAAGTATTTGTGGATGTAGCACTTCTACAAGACATTGAAATCTCCATAAATCCACAGTTTCCTGACTGCAGGTCTGGACACTCATATGTTGATATAATTGCTACTTGTTCCGTTACAGCCAGCACAGAACCATACAATGTTACATGGGGAGCAGAAATGATCAATTTCCAAAAAGGTGAGTATACACAGTGCAGTGGAAATGTCATTAAAATAACGAATCACTTTGATTGTAGTAGAAGTATCTTAAACTATATTTGTATTTCTACTGAATTAATTTAAATAACTATATTCCCTGAAACCTGGTTAAGATTTTCTAATTCCTACACGCAGACACACACAGTAATAAATGCAATTTAGGTCCAAGTTGCAGCAAACGGGTGAGTGTCGGTTCGTGAACTTGTTCAAGAGCTTCAGTAGCATCTGCCTGATGGTAGTTTGGGAATATGGGGATAGTTTATGACTGGGGAGTTCCCCTGCTGTCCTCAGGCATTGCCTGGTGTAGATTCCACCTGTGATGGACAGATCAGTGCACTACTCTCTGCTGAGTTTTGTGGTTGTAGGCCGTGCTGCATCCAGTCAAAAAGTCAAAATGTTTCAGTCCTGTTCTGTTATCATAACTTTACACTTGAAACATTATGTTTCGTTAAATAAACAACAGGTTTATACCACTTTTTAAGAACCAAGTCTCACATTTATTAAATACACTCAAGTACGTCTGAAAGTTGAGTCATGGCAACTAGATCAGATCGAATGAAACGTATCTACCATAAAAAAGTCCAGCTGCCATGACTCAACTTTCAGACAATTTCACCTGGATGACTGGGAATCTTCACTCAAGGACCCGGATTGTGTGTTGCAAAAAAATTCAGATTCAAAATATTAATTTCAGTTTCTACTGGCACAAATCTCTGTGTCGTGTAGAATGTCCCACTCCCACAACTAATAACACTGGTGAAGCGATACAAATGCATGGAAAGAACAGACATAGTACACAACACTGGTTACTAACAGCCACCTAACATGCATCAAACAATCCAGTGGTACATAAGCAGCTAACCAGCACAGGGAAATACTACCTAGAATACAGCTAAGACATAGAAAAAATTCTTAAACATTGTCATTAAATGGTTGAACACACTTGCCTATGAACCAGAAGACCCAGGTTCAAATCCCACTTACTACCATCGTGTGCCTGAGCAGGACACTTAACACTGATTGTAACTACTGTAACTACTGTAAGCGCGTCTGGTAAATGCTGTAAATGTAAATGTAAACTGACAATATTCAGTGTTAAATGACAGTGACTCCGCCCCCTCCCAAGTAATAAGCAGATATGAGTGGTACACAGGTAACAGACAGATAGTCCATATCAGCCCCATCTTAACATGAACCCAACAATCCAGGTGAGGGGTAAGGGGCGCCCCTGATTTATCCACAATCATGACTGTGTACACTGTGAAATATCAACATATTTGGCTCTAAACCTTCGTATAATATGTCAGCCATTCCCAACGTACTGACCCTGAATGTTGTGAGTCTGTTTGATCCCAGTTCCCTTTATTCTATTTTCTACAATAAACCAACCTGGAATCACACCTGCATGCATCCCGTGTCCTGACCGTTATGACCTGACTCCGGGAAGTGGAGTCGGGATCTGTGGGGGTTACCGGGGCTGAAGAGAATAGGAAGACGGCGGGTTTCAGGATTGTCTGGGAACATGGGCGGGACGGGAGGACGTCTTGGGAGGCAGGAAGGCAGGGGAACATGGATTTCGTTGTAGTTCGAAGGATCAAGCTCAGAGTTGGGGGCAGGCGAAGGTCGTTATTCATGGGTCAATAGATCTAGGTCGTGATTTAAGGAAGCGAGTGTCTCAAATGAATAATCTCACACAAAGAGCGCGCAGCGTCTCCTCAGGGTCACCCGACTTTTATACTCGACGATGCACGCTTCCGTTTCCTCTTCCGGGTCATGGTCTTCCTGGCTGGTCTGGCACTCTCTGGTGGGCTGGATGCGTGTTGGCCATGACAATGAAAAAAAACAAGGACTTTATAGTATTTATTGCTCCTTGCTCCTGCACCTGAGATCTTTCCTTGATGTGTTTAACAAGTGTGAATGATAATAAAAATGTGAATCCAGTAAAGAATTTAATGGTGTACAAAAACCACAATGCATATTTATATATTTCTCTACAGAGACATCTAATTATAACATATATTTCAATTCCGAAACACGGATCATCTGCAGCAATCCTGTCCCAAAAATCACATGCACTTTCACAAACAGAAAAGGACAGCAGAGGTCACAAAATATTGTGGTTCCAGTTCTTTATGGTGAGTCCCCCACGCCCCCATCTTGCCATTCCCTGCTTATTGCTTGTATTGCTATGGATGGTTTCAAGCTTCATATTATCTGTCTTGGTAATACTTTTGAAAGCATCTTTAATTTTTTGTACAAAATAAGTGTTTTGCTATATTTTACTTGGCAGGTATACTCGTATTAGGTATCACAGAGTCAGTGGAAACTCCTCATCCTTTTTTTATTTTTTTTATTGACAGTTAAGTTGTAAATGAAACAAAACATAAAAGAACTGAAAACCCCGACACACGACCACAAACAGAAATTAAGTACAGTCTCCATGTGAGTCTCAGTGGGAACAGTATAGAATGTGTACACACAGGGATACGTCACACAGCAGATGAGCGATAATGGAGGAAGGAAAGAGTGGAGTTAAATAATAATACTAATGAATGTGTGAGGATGATGATTTTTCCGACAGAGAGAAAAAGCAGGATTAAATGAGGAGCCCCCAGACTGTACTCCAGTAGGGAGTATGTTGTGACGACCCCAAAAAAACCTTAGCAACATAACATATAAAGAAAGAGACAGAGCGGGCGGAGGCGTGGGGTGGGTGGTGAGCGTATATCAGTATGTGTGAATGTGTGATTAAGTGTCCTTGGGTTATGAGTAGGTCAAGCTGCCCTGGCCCTGGCGGGAGATGTTGATTCAGAAGGAGGTGCTGATTAGGGAAGGGAAGTTGTTTGGGTTTTTTTTGGCCGAAGAGTTGAAACGTTTGAGGTTGTTCTAGTCTTTGGTCTCCTCCGTCCAAATTTCTACGATGTTGTCCAGTTTCCCATCAGTCCGATCAATAATCCCAGTGATGGTATCCAATTTGCATGTAGTAACCCACAAATAACACACCCAATAGGTAATCTGTATAATTGTTTAGTAGGATCATTTAAGGAGGCAAACTGAGCGACATGGATTTGTATTGGGTGGTGTATAGGACGGTGGTAGCCTAGCGGGTAACACACTCACCTATGAACCTGAAGACCCAGGTTCAAATCCCACTTACTACCATTGTGTCCCTGAGCAGGACACTTAACCCTCCAGGGGGACTGTCCCCTGTAACTACTGATTGTAAGTCGCCCTGGATAAGGGCGTCTGGTAAATGCTGTAAATGTAAATGTAAATGTAATGGTCGGGATACAAGATGTGAGTTGATGGAATGTATTCAAATCATAGGCAACAAGTATTACGAACAAAAGTCTGAAATAATAATATAAAGTGCACGTAAAAGTGGACATAGGACAGGACAGGAGGATAAACATCTAGTCAATCCTGTAAGTCTGAATGTTTTGGCATGGGGGCAGACACTTGGGGGGCACCTTTCATGGCTGCCCACTCCTCACAAAGGGGGATGGTTAAATAGAGGACACATTTCACTGTGTAGTGTGGTGTGTCACGTGACAATGAATCACTTTCACTTTCAGATAATAGGTCTACACAATAAAATGTCAAGGCACATTATTTGTAGAGCTGAGCTGACTCCTGAAACAATCTTATACTCCTATAGTGTAATTTTAATTTCCAGTATTTAGTAGAATATTCATAATTCTGTAATACCAAGAATTTTAATCCTTGTCTTCTTATCTATTCAGCTAACTCATCAGTCTGTCCAACTGACCCTGACCATCCAGAATGGACAGATGCCAAATCAACATATACAGCCTGGCTAAACTGTGAAGGATCAAAAGTTGGAAAAAAGTTGAGGGAATGTTGTAATAGTACTTGGAGAGCTATACAGGATTATTGTGTAAACGTGGATCTGAACTATATTTATTTAAGTGCAGTAGTAAGTTCATTCTCTATCATTTTCTTATCGTTTATCCAGGGGCTCATTGCCTAATGATGCATGTTTCCTACTGCATGAAGAACAATGCAAATACAATGTTCACTGAAAGACCATGGCAGGCTTAATGATAAGCGTGTAGCATGATCACTCATACATTTATATTTACACTTTTAGCCAAAGCAACAGTCATTTGTAGGGATTTTTAGAGAACTATAGACAATACATTTTATTTTTTAAATTTAGTATGAAGAGTGAACATCCATTTACCTGCTCATTTGAAAAGAAACCACATCTATAGACAGGGCATGTCCATACACAGAGGCATTTTGTATAGATTTGTCAAGAATATGAATTGCAATATATACAGGTGTCAATACAGAAGCTGTGTTTTCCTGTGTGGTGGGCGGAGCTATAACCCACCAAAAGCCTGCTTGTATAACTTTGGAAAAAAGTTGGATCTACAGACAATGAACTAACTATACAACAGGTGTCAGTACCGAAGCTGTGTCTTTCAAATGCATTTGACTAAACTGATTTATAAATTCCTTCTTAATTACAGAATCTTCAGAAAGGCTATGGAGACTTTGAAGAAACCAGTAAACAATTGTTTGGGAGTTTAAAAAACTCTACCAGTCAAAGTGAGGTTGTAACCTCATTTGCTGATATTAATACATCAGTGAATTTTTTTCGTGTCATCAACAATCAGACAACAGGCTGTGATGGATGTGGCAAACAGCTGAATACAACTGTACTATCTGTATGTATATCTACTATATCCAAAGCTTTTTTGTTCATAATGTTGTATTCTCGGTAAACAAGAAAAACCATAGAAACAAAGCAATATGAAACTGATAGCCTTCACATGACCCAGATTTTGTTCTGGTCTGGTCACATTACTTTTGTTTGGTAAAACATAGATCTGTATTCTCCAAAAAATATATAGGACAGCTATTACAACTTAATTTAGTGAAATAAATTGAGCAAATGTAACATTTAATTTAAAACAGACTTATTCATTAAACTGAACCCATATGAGGAGCAAAAGTCACCTCTGATGTACTTAACATTGTGAAAAAGACTCATTGTCTTTTCTTTTGTAAACTTAATAGCAGCACCTATTTCTTGACTCTTTTTGTACTTTTGAAGAAATGTTCAACTTAATATTTGGAAATCCTAGTTAGGAGTACACTATAAGAGGGGTTTTGTGAACCCCTTTTGGCTGAAGAGCTGTGTGAGGTGTTGTGGAGAATGAGGTTCATTTGCTGTGCAGATAATTAGAATAATTTTATAGAACTGGCCATTCATACTTTGTGGAATGTTCTTGATTTATATATGTCAGAGCAGAGGGGCAGGCAGTTGGGGTGTCATGAAGCGTCGGTAAGCAACACAGAGGGCAGATAAAACACAGGAGAAAGCAGGCAGAGAATCTAGGGAGGGGCAGGCAGTTGGCAACGTCGAGGACAGGCAAGGGTAATCCAACGAGGTCAGGTTGAAGGTTAAATTGCAGCATTGGAAATAAACACGCAATGAACTTGCCGTGGTCAAGATGGCTGATGGATGCTTGTAGACCACATTTAGCCCCTCCTCTTCCAGATCTCATCTAGGGGCCTTGCGGAAAAACACCGACCATGACAATATATCAAGATGAAAGCAATTGAACACTGTCTATACATACAGTACAGGCCAAAAGTTTGGACACCTTCTCATTCAACATGTTTTCTTTATCTTCATGACCATTTACGTTGGTAGATTCTCACTGAAGTCATCAGAACTATGAATGAACACATGTGGAGTTCTGTACTTAACAAAAAAAGGTGAAATAAGTGAAAACATGTTTTATATTCTAGTTTCTTTGCTCTGATTACTGCTTTGCACTCTTGGCATTCTCTCGATGAGCTTCAAGAGGTCATCACCTGAAATGCTTCTCCAACAGTCTTGAAGGAGTTCCCAGAGGTGTTTAGCACTTGTTGATCATCTCGACTGGGTTCAGGTCCACTTTTTGTTAAGTACATAACTGTAATCAGACGGTCATCTTGGAGCAGGATCAGTCAGAGGAGAAGGCTTACAGCAACAAGGGATATCACAATAAAGAGCTCACAGCGCCGCCAGGTGTTTATATGGAACGCCGGTCTTGGCTCCGTCTGCTTCTGGATGGCCATCCCCGTAGGCAGTAGGCCGCATGTCCCCTTTGGGCCTGGCGGTGTGATGGTGGCCGTGACACTTAAGAAAATGTTTTCTTCAAACAAAACTACAAGGTTCAGGAAGGTTCCATTTAAAACAATATGAAGCTATTACAGCAGAACCTTTAAAGAACCTTAAAGACAAAAGGGGTCCATTTTGACCATTGAGGTCAATCAGAATTGACTCTTGCTCCTTATCTGTGGTCAGTTTAATTAATACATTTGTCTTAAACTAAGACTAATGTAACTACATTTATCTGTAGAAGTTTTTAACTAGTGGAAATAGGCATCTATTAAATCCTGTCTATTGATCACACTGTACTTTAATTCAAAACTATTTATCAAAACTGATCAAATTAAGACACTGAAAAAAACATAGTGAGTTGTATGCTCTGAGGGATCTGTAAATATGGTGCAGCAAGGAGCTTGTAGTATGTTGAATGAATTGTTCCACTGCCTCCCACATAGCATTTTAAGGGGTGCGAACCAGGGGGATTTAAATGGATCAATAATTTGTGACTTTTGAGGAAGAAAGATTCTACCAATCTCTAGGTTTTAACCTAGTACTTATCTTCAAATGTAAATATATAATTGTCATTGCTGCTTTCTTTGATTCTCCTTTTAGGACTTTTTGAAATCAGCCAGCAATTTAGTGAATGAATCTCTGATGAGTTCCTGGAACAGTACTCCAGACCAGAGTTTGCCGGGCCGTTACCTTGATTCTGTTGAAGGGCTGATCCAAGCGTTTAAAATAAATAGCGGAACACAAACAACTGAAAACATATTGCTAAAGACCTGTCAACAGTGTGACATTTTAAATGTGAATGTACAAGTAAACAATTTCATACAAAATGCCACCGTAACGGCTTTCAAAACTCTGAAAAATCTTCTACCACATACACTTAACAATGAATCTGTTGATCTTCTTGGTTCTGTGGTGTCAGTCATTGCAAATAATCAGAGTGGTGTTCATTTTGATTTCAGTGTACAGCGAAAAAGAAATCACAAAATGCACTGTGTAGTTTGGAAGGACAATCAATGGTCCAGTGACGGATGTGATTGGGGGGGTGCTGACAATCCTGGTGTCTGTTATTGCAGCCATCTTTGTGCATTCACTATTCTTATGTCTAAAACACCAGAGCAGCTGCCATTTGCGGACCAACTGACCAAAATTGGCTTGGGAGTATCAATTACCTCACTCACCATCTGTCTTCTGATTGAATTTTTGGTTTGGAATAAAGTTGTAAAGTCAACCATCACACATTTTCGGCACACAGCCCTGATCAACATCTCCCTATGTTTGCTCATCGCTGACTGTGCTTTCCTGGCTTCTCCAAATTCTGATAGTTCTTCCTCACAGACTTTAAGTAACTGGTGTCTGCCTCTTGTTGTTTTGAAGCATTTCTGTTTCCTTGCCATGTTTTTTTGGATGCTGTCCCTGAGTATGGTGCTCCTCCATTCCTTGATTTTCATATTCCACCAACTCTCAAAGAAGGTATATTTAGCTTTCGCTTTTTCTCTCGGTTACTTCTGTCCCTTCCTTATTGTGTTGTTGACATACATATCTTACCAAAATGGAGGTACAAACTCAGAATACTTCTCACTAGATACCTGCTGGTTGAAATATGATGGCCTGTTTCAAGGATCAATCTATGCTTTTATTATGCCAGTTGGTGTAATTGTGTTCATCAATTTTTGTTCTCTGATTGTGGTCATTTTAAAACTGCTGAAACCATCTGTGTCTGAGGGAGCATTTCAGAATGAGAAGGATGTTATCAGAAGCATTCTAAAGGCAGTAATCTTTTTAACCCCCATCTTTGGAATAACATGGGCTCTTGGATTTTTTGTTCTGACTGTGGACCTAACTACGGAGCCACTTTCTTTCATTGTAAACTACTCCTTTATACTGCTCAATGCATTTCAGGTATTTACTCTCTATCACTTATATATAACATTTAGAAATGGTCATTGTGTGTGTTACAGATAGCATTCTCTTTGTTTTCAGGGTTTATTCATTCTTATTTTTGCCTGTTTGGGAGAGAAAAAGGTAGAATATTTAAGCTAATATTTCAGAATATCGTTGTATGCTATGTAGTTGATCTGCATATTTGTGGTTTATAAAGGTTCGAGATGCTCTGGCTGAGCATTTCAGTCACAAATCAAAGGTGAGTAACTCCACGGAAGCCTTTAGAGATTTCAGTGCTCGGTTCTACCATTTTGCTTACACACTGTAATTCTCTTCTCAGGGGAACTTCAAAACATCCAGAAGTAACCCATTATCCAAAAACTCAAATGAAATCTCCATTAAAAACAAGTAATATTTTTTAGAGCTACATTTGTCGTAATAACAATAAAATGTTTTTAATCTATAATAGTTCATGAACATGTGTAGTGCTTTGTTATATTTGAACTCATTGATTCATTTCCTGTTATGCTTCCTCATGTCTTCATCCAAATAAAAACATGATGTGTTTGATCGATGTAATTATGTAGCTTAAGAGTCATCTGAAATGTAACCTTGACCAGTTTGCATGAACATTTCCATGTTGTTTTAATCTATGTCGCATGTAAATTTGTCATATGTAATAAATATACAATGAGATACCTTCTCTGGCTCTCTCAATCCTACAGAAATGATCATCTATAAAAAGATATCAAAGACATTCCTACCAAGGAAAATGATAAATAGAATAAATACTGTAATAAGAATACTGTCCTGACAGAACGTGAGTTTCATGTCCTGTGTATTGTCCTGTCCTGTTTTCGTGTTCACCTGCGTAAGGTTGTATAAAGCTGCCCCGTTCATGTCTGTTCACCGTCGGGTCATTGTTACTTACTGGATGTCTTGCCTGTCCTGTTGATCATCTATTAAACCCCTGTTTTGTGATGTTGTGCGTATTCACCGTCATGTCCAGCCATCATCCAACTAAACTAAAGCTTAAATATCAATAAAAAAAAATACTATGAAACTCAATAAGGAAAATCAAACCTTCTGCTCAGCAACAGTGCAGTTCCCGTACCAGACAGTGATGTAGCTGCAGAGAACATCTCAATGGTCCCCCATAGAACGATGGAAACGATGAGTATAATAACACTAAATAAAAATACTTAAGGCAATATTTAAGTCAAGGTTAAAGACAGATATTTTTGTCAAGCATTCCATAACAGTCAAGCACAAAAATACCTTAAATGGACTATGATGACCATTTCACTTCTACCATTCCCAGTCCTAGCCACTCAAGTCTAATCTGTCTTACTCTGAGCTACTCTAGATTCTTTTTCAATACACCATTTTGGATTTTTTGGACAAATCATTACCAACCCTGGACTGACCCTGCGTCCCTCTATGACTCACTTGACACTGTGTCTGGGCCTTTAACAGAAGACCAGAGAAAACAGATGTGTTTTCAGTTTAGATTTAAACACTGAGACTTTAATGAACTTGGTACATGGCCAGTGCTAAGCAATGAGTTAATAATTTTAAGAATTGGATTTATAAAATTGGGTGCTACTTGTTTAAGGAAATATGTAGAGAGCGGATCCAAAGCGCACATTGATTTGACGACGAGATTAATTTAATTAATTCATGTTCTTTAATAAGGTTGAAGTGTTCTAATTGGTGCTCAGCTATTTGAATATTATTTTCCATAGAAATATCGGCAGAGCTATTTGTTGTGCTTTTTATCTCTATTCGTGACTATTTTATTGTGTCTGAGACACAATAAAATGAGGAAATGATCTGAGATTTACATTTACATTTACAGGCATTTGGCAGACGTCCTTATCCAGAGCGACTTACAACGTGCTCTCAAGTTACCATCGATGAAGAGAATTCTGGTTCACTAGGACCCCAACTATGAATACAATCTTTTTGTTCACTCTGTTGTAGATTCTGTGCATACCTTAGACAATAAGAAGGTACTGTCACATGATTCCATCATGTGACTGGGAGCAACACGGAAAGAGGTAACGTGACTCCTATAAATTGGCGAGAGAGCATTAGACTCGGCTCCGAAACCCCCACTCAAAGTAAGATCGTACCGGACTCTGTGCATGTCTCTCTCATTCTGATCCCGGTTCGTGTGTCAGGTTACAAGTTAATCTAAATATTCTTTAAAGAGGAAGTTCTTGAGCTGTCGTTTGAAGGTGCTCAGTGACTGAGCTGTTCTGACCTCGAGGGGAAGTTCATTCCACCACCGAGGGTCCAAGATGGAGAAGAGTCTAGATGAACGTCTTCCTTTTACCTTTAG
This sequence comes from Denticeps clupeoides, assembly GCF_900700375.1. NCBI lineage: Eukaryota > Metazoa > Chordata > Actinopteri > Clupeiformes > Denticipitidae > Denticeps > Denticeps clupeoides. The sequence continues at coordinate 21,388,257 of NC_041721.1, read as the reverse complement.
CGATGGGGGGACCAGGCGAGCAGTACTGGAGGCTCGGAGTATACCAGGTGCAGTGCGAGGTGTAATAAGGGCTGTGAGGTAGGATGGTGCTGCTCCATGTTTGGCTTTGTAGGCCAGCATCAGTATTTTGAACCTGATGCGTGCAGCTACTGGGAGCCAGTGGAGGAACATAGCAGAGGGGCGGTGTGGAGAACTTGGGAAGGTTGAAGATCATTTCAGATTGCGGAAGACTAACTATATCTTCTATATTTAAACCAAGGTCAGTACAAGATCGAGCGTGTGACCACCTTCGTGAGTAGGTCCTGTTATATGTTGGTTAACTCCAACTGAGTCTAATAAAGACAGGAATGCTGTTCTTAGTGAGTCTTCTAATTGATCACAGTGGATGTTCCACAGATACAACCAGGTCAGAAACAAAATCTGTAAATTCACTAAGAAACTCGGATTAAGGTCCAGGGGGTCTATAAATAATAATCAATGGAATTAACTACATGGATTATGCTGGCATAGAGAATCTCAAAAGAGTTCAATCCAGGTTAATGTCCGGGTTTATGTGTAATACCGTTTATCATTATAAATTACTGCTATGCCACCTCCTCTTCCAGTTAAGCGAGGAACTTAAAACTGGTCCTCTTCCAGCAAAATGCGTACGACGTGGTACGACAACCACACTCGTCAACTCAAACAGGACTCTTTTTTTACAGTCTATTGCATGTTGTGTGAAGATATTGCACTTTACTGTACGTTGTGAGGTGGTATTACACATTTATGGAGATAAAGCACATATATGGATAACAGCTGGTTTTGGGTTTAGAGTTTGGATTGCTTTTGGATAAAAGCAGTTTGTCCTTTGTCATGAGGTATGCGAGTGTGATAACACTAAGATTAACACACCCTCTCTCCATGCAAACTTGACACCTGGTAACACGTGACACCAGGGAGGGTAAAATAGCTCATTGTGCACATTTGGACATTTTTACTTAGGCTTAGGTTCTTCCTCAGTCTTTATCTGTTAACCATGGTTGCCTGCAAGTAAATGTGTGCAGTCATAATTGTGTTGCCTTTGAAGGGCTTCACAAGCAGGGATAATGCTGCTACTAAGATTGAACCTAAATCAAGCATTTATTGGCTCATCAAAAACTTCAGGGAGAGAGGTTCAGGAAGTGGACTGCTAAGGACTGGGGTCCCTTTCCGATTGTTTGGGTCATCTGAAAAAATGATTGTCTGGAGAAGACAAGGTGAGCGCTACCATCAGTCCTGTCTTGTGCCAACAGTAAAGCATCCTGAGACCATTCATGTGTGGGGCTGCTTCTCATCCAAGCGAGTGGGCTCACTCACAATTTTGCTTAAGAACACAGCCATGAATAAAGAACGGTACCAAAACCTCTTCCGACAGCAACATCTCCCAACCATCCAAGAACAGTTTAGTGAGTAACAATGCCTTTTCCAGCATGATGGAGCATCATGCCATAAGTAATAACTAAGTGGCTTCAGGGAACAAACATTGAAAACACAACATTGGGGCAGTGGTGTCCTAGTGGTTAAGAAAGTAGCCGTGTAATCAGAAGGTTGCCGGTTCGAATCCCGATCCACCAAGGTGCCACTGAGCAAAGCACCTTCCCCACACACTGCTTCCCGGGCTCCTGTCCTGGCTGCCCACTGCTCACTCAGGGTGATGGGTTAAAAGCAGAGGACACATTTTGTTGTGTGCACTGTAAGCTGTGCCGTGTATCACAATGACAATCACTTTCATTAAAATTTTGGGTCCATGGCTCCCCGGACCTTAATCAAATTGAGAACTTGTGGTCAATCCTCATAAGAGGCAAGTGGACAAACAAAAACTCCAAGCAGTGATTATGAAGGAATGGGATGTCAGGATTTGTCTTGGGGAAAAAAGGCACCGCCTGGTTATATTGGGCCTCACGCAGGGGAATAAGTGTCTGCTGGGCACAATCGGGCTTCAGTTGAGGAGGCCGGAAGTGAGGAGTTGATGTCTGTACTGGTGTTAATACCTGTAATTTAAAACAGCATTTTACTCAACAAAACACACTTATAGGGGCAGTGGTCGCACTTTCGCCAGATGGTGTCGCACCTTTATTTAATTTCAGTTTTGTAGAGATTTGAAATACAGGTACAACCGAGTTAAATATCTGTATAATCCCGAGAAAAATTCAAGTACAATCAAACACAGCAAAAAAACAGCTGCAAATTCAGCCACTAAATTATTTAATTCACATTTAACACACTTTTAGGACCTCTGAAAACCCGTTAATCTATTTTTACATAGACTGGTAAAAAATATAAATACTTTTTAAAAAAGCATGTGAAACAACCATCCATGATATTTAAAGATATTTACAGGTATATACAGTTGTATGTAATAGCCCAGCGGGGACCCGGTCATGGTGGTGGTCAGGGCACCTTGACGCGGGTGGAGGTCCAGTACAGAGGCTCAGGCATCACCACATGAACACGGCAGGTGGGGCAGGCCTGTTTCCTCCACAGCCACTCTTCTATACACTGAACAAAGAAACAAAGCTGTGTGATCCGTGCACACACACAAAACTGGCAACAAAGATGGAGGAAAATCATAAAAGAAATATTGGTCTTCAGATATTTTAGAATATTCTAGCTATAGAAAGTTTTGGTTAAAAAAAGATCCGGATAAAATCCCTGACTTTAGATTGTAGAACAGTTTAGATGAAGTCTATAAAGATGAACCCACCACACACACATGAAGTATAATTAATCATTATGTAAAGTGAAGTAAAGGACACGGATACCTCGCTGTGGAAGCTGTGTGTGCAGTGCAGCTCTCGCACTCCTCCACCGCCTTTGTGCAGGTCATCATGGCAGATCAGACATATGCTGTCAGCATCACTCTACAAACACAGCAGATTTATACCTTCTAAAAGAGAAAATTCTGTAGCTTTTTTATTTCCAATCTTCTGTGATATTCTGTGGTCAGGGGCCGGGACTTACCAGTGACATGACATTCCTGCTCCTGAAACGGGACTTCTTCTCCTGCGGCTCAGTTACCTCCAAAATGGTAGGGATGGGTGGGGGTCTTCTCTCGGGTGTGCTGTTTGCTTTGGGGCAGTCATCCTCCCCCTTGGCTCCAGAACGCCATGGGTGTGGCCGTGGGTGTGGCCTGCCATCATGACCCATCCGTATCAGGTGACTGGCCGGGCTGGGTGCCTGGGTGCTACGCAGATGGGACAACTGCATGGCGTTAAGCGTGGCCTAGTGAAGAGGGAGTTCGGTGTCATTTCATATGAACTAATTGTAATGAAAAAAGTCCTGTTTGTAGGTAGGAACATTTGAAATATCTTCCACTCCACCTTCTTGATGGGACCAAATGATAAAACATGAGCTTGATATTTCCTTCAGTAAACAGGTTAATACTGGTCAGGACAGGCCTTATCTTCCTACAGGACCCTGGTTCCATTTCTAAAGTTCCCTAACCATCTGGCCTGTCCGACACTGTCAGAAACAGACGGACAATTCCTCAAAGTTCAATCTCTAGAATGTAGAGCTTAGATGGAATTATTGGACCTTACTTCTCTACTAATGATTTGCATGTTTTAAACAGACAACACTCACAGGACAAGGAAGCGAAGCTCGTCGGGTGGCCAGCACTCTGCCGGGTCGGGGGAGGTTCAGGCTGCTCTTCCTTTCAACCTCCAGGTCTCTCTGTGGGGTTTGTGCCTGTTCTGGTTCAGGCGCAGGGTCCGGTTCAGGATCTGGCTCGGGTTCTTTATGGTCACTCATCCATGTGGTGAAAATGTGATCATCCTCCTCCTCTGCATCCATGCTCTACAATGGGCCGTGCCAGAATGTTCCAGCAGCAGAAAGGCGAGGAAAAGTGGGCCTGGGAGAGCGTGATGCTGTGGGCTGCTGAGTGCAGATTACGTTCCTGTATTTAGCGCCTCCTGATTCTCCAGAAGCATCTGGTAGGTGCGCAGCTCTAAGCCAATTTAGATGATCGTGGGGCTGGAGAATCCTCAGTAATAGATTTAACCCAGCATAGCCTAGGGAGGGGGCAGGGGAACTTTTAATCTCCCTGGTCCTCCTCCACCCAGGCGTGTATACACATACACACATTTATCAAAGTAGATCTGATTGAATCACTTACAGAAGCAGGTATTTATAATAATGTTTATTTACTTCGCTAACATGCACACAAATAGCGCACAGCAGCGCAAAGGATTATGGGAGGAGAAGACACAAGCGGCTGTAATCACCTTACTGTGTGTAGAGAATATCTAAACTTAGCACAGATGGTGTCATTTCACATCTACAAACATCACAGATGTCAACACACCGACACACACACACACACACACACACTTCATGGGCAGAGCTTGGCCTAGTGGGTAAGGAATCGGTTCAACTCCCGAACAGCCAACGTGCCACTGAGGTGCCACTCACTGCTCCTTGGACCCATGCTCACTAAGGTGAGGACACATTTGACTGTCACCATGTGCTGAGCTGTGTCACATGTGACAACTAATCACTTTCACTTTAACAAACACACGCAGTGAAATCCTCGGCTTTTAACCCTTAATGATCAGTGGGCAGCCATGCAGTGTGTGGGGACGATACTTTGCTCAGTGGCACCTAGGCGGATCAGGATTCGGACCGTGCAACCTTCAGATTATGGGGCCGCTTTCTTCTTATCTAGGCCAACACTGCCCCATGGTAACCGACAGCGCCATTCATTAACACACATAGTTGCTAAGATGAGCGGAAATTGTGTATTCGTGCTCTAGCGTTGTCCACATTGGTCGTGTGATTGTGAGAACGTGTTTCCAACATCTTTCTGCAGGCAGAAAGCAAGATTTCGAACGTACAGTTGAAATGCACGATACGTTTTCAAGTTTTTTTTAGGTTTATTTAGTGATTTATTGCCACTTACATTGACAGATAAATGAAATGTTGAATTTCATAATGATTTCATCTTTCTAACTTGTAATGTAGTCCCAACTTTAGGCCATTCTTACACCACAGCTTGTTTAGTGTGATGAAGAACTTCCTGGGTTGTGTCTGATGCACAGTGTTTACTGAATTATCATATTAAAATCTTTTGATGTTGACAGGAGCTTTAATTTCAGATGTTCTAATACAGCCGGTTATAACAGATCAGCACAAAGTATTTACTAGCGAATTCTGATAATGTAATACGATTATAGGTTTTTATGTTTTATCTGAGGCTTTGCTGACTGTTCAATAAAATTAAGAATGGATTCATGTTATACTTGCAATACTTGTGGACTTTCTGTGAAAACACTTATGTTTCACACGCTTCTTGCGACCCTGTTGACTATTTTGAATGAAATGCTTGATTGTTCGATGATCACACTTCAGAAGCTTTACCATTTTAAGAGTGCTGCATCCCTCTGCAAGATATCTCACTATTTTTGACTTTTCTGAGCCTGTCAAGTCCTTCTTTTGACCCATTTTGCTAAAGGAAAGGAAGTTGCCTAATAATTATGCACACCTGATATAGGGTGTTGATGTCATTAGACCACACCCCTTCTCATTACAGAGATGCACATCACCTAATATGCTTAATTGGTAGTAGGCTTTCGAGCCTATAAAGCTTGGAGTAAGACAACATGCATGAAGAGGATGATGTGGACAAACATACTCATTTGCCTAATAATTCTGCACTCCCTGTAGGGTGGTAGTAGCCTTGTGTGTAACACACTCACCTAAGAACCAGAAGACCCAGGTTCAAACCCCACTTACTACCATTGTGTCCCTGAGCAAGACACTTAACCCTGAGTGTCTCCAGGGGGACTGTCCCTGTAACTACTGATTGTAAGTCGCTCTGGATAAGGGCATCTGATAAATGCTGTAAGTGTAAAATGTAAATCTTAATGAGATATAATCTCAAACAGAAGTTTTAAACATCACTTATTTTTCTCTTTAGATATTTGGACTGGAAATGAGACAAAATTACTAGGTAAGAAAAACTTTTGCAGTGTGGCTAAGCATGACAACAGATTGAATGGTCCAAAAAAGGCTAGTGAATAAAAACACGTCTTTAGTCTTTTAATGCAAAGTAACTATAGCACCCCTGCTTTACTACTGTTATTAACGCGCTAACGCTAACTTGTCAAGCTGGATAACGAGTAAACACCAGCACCAGGGACATTACGTTCCTCACTTCAAAACGGATTTTCGCGCAGATTTCTCTGCCTCCGCCATGTATCTGTCCTCTACCTCCGCTCGTTTTTTATTTTTGCTCCGCGCTGTCTATGAGGCGCCAAACTCTGCTAGCATCTGTGCTCGAGAGAGACCGAGTGTGTTCACTCCGCTCTGCGCTCAAATAAAGTTTTTTTTTAATAATCAAATGTCTCCGCGTCGCGCGACATAACGAATCGATTAGGAAATTCGTTGCCATCTCTTTTAGTAATCGATTTTAAACGATTTTAATCGATTCGTTGTTGCAGCCCTACATAAAATTATAATATTTGGTTGCAATATTTGCTTATTGGTTTTCATTGTATACTTGCAATATTTGCAATACTGTGGTCTGTACAGTCGCAAAAAGCATTTCACTGCATATCATACCGTGTATGACTATGTATGTGACAAATAAAAATTGAATTTGCAACAAGCAACAATGCAATATACAATCTAAAAATTTAACATGGTAGTACATTTTTCAATTGTCAATTCAATGCGCAAAGTGCAGATGTAATCTTTAGTTCATTTCAAAGTATTTTGAATACAAAATAGAATAAGAATTCACTGAATTGCATTGCAATAAATGAAGCGGAATTGACGTTGTTAGTGAAGGTCCGCCAATTTTTTCCTTGATGAGCCTCGCTTCTGTGGATCCTTTCCCTGTGAGCCTGGAGCCAAGACCGAGCTGAACGAATCAAATTAATAAATCCTTTAAGGTGCAGTAACAGACTCCATGTTATGAATAAATGAATGAAAGCCTTTATTGCTGTTGCAGGACACCATGTCACCAGCGGGAAAAAACAAACCGTACACCGAAGGAAGACGGGATATAGGAAGAAGAGAAAAACAAAATTACATGGAAAGAGAGGAGGAGAATTAACACAACACAGCCCCCAAACTGTACTAAACCCCCCCCAGCACCATAAGCATACAAAACAGCCCCAAAACTGTACTAAAACCCCCCAGCACCATAAGCATACAAAACACCCCCCAAACTGTACTAAAACCCCCCAGCACCATAAGTACATTGTCACTACACCTCACAACCTAAAAAGTGGGGATTCACAACAGGGGAGGTGGTAGCCCTGCAGCCATAGAGGCGCTGGACGCAGCGAGGGCATGGGATGGGATGGGGTGGGGTGGGGTGCGGTGAGTGCATATCTGAACGTATGGATATGTGTGTTTGTGCGTATCCAGATGTCCTTGGGATTGGGGGACAGGAATGCATGTGAGTCTCACTGCCTTGTCCTCCAGGGAAGTTGTTCATTGCACTCTGATTAAGGGGGAGCCAAAAGCATGTAGGATAGAGTTGTTTGGGTTTCATCCATCATCCAAAAGCTGTGTGCTTCTCCGTAATCCAATTTGAGATCAATAGTCACAGTCTGAGTGCCTACAGCTCTGCCCACTCCATCAATCATCCCAGCCAGCCTAGTGGGGGTTCTGAGGAGCTGTCAGTGTTCAGCATATGGATATCTTCTGTCCTCCACGGAAAGAGCTGCCAGACATCCCTCCCATCAGTCCATCCTGTAGCCAGTGTACGTTCCTGCAGGACCGTCAGGTTCACCCAAACCTGGACTTCTCGTCCAGAAGATGCTGTCTATTTTGTAGAGACCAGTTGATCAAATCCATGATTTCCTGGGCTGAGAGAGTCTCTTACATATAAGACAGTAGACTAAAAGAAAGGAGCAAAGCAGGGACAGTAAGGGGAGGGATGGGACAGGAGAAAAGTCATGATACACCTTCATTACAGAGGAGTAAAAAGGCTTTTTCTGTCCTCACTGGTGCTTCACGTTGCACGAGTTCAATTATAGCATAAGTGACAACAGTGCTTCAGTATTGATTGACAATAGCCAATCAGATCAGAGGAAGACACAGAAGAGAGATGATTTTCGATAACAGATAATATTGGCCCCCAGTTATCAGCCAGGCTGATGATGGTCCATCCCTAGTCAGTGGTCAGTACACCCACATGAAGAGTCGGGTGGGCTGCTGGGGGCTGTAGTGATGAGCTGCCTGTTGAGTTCAATAACTTCGCTGATGAACTCATTAACTCCAACAAAATCAGCACAGATGATGTTCAGGCACGTCTTCTGTGGGCCGGGACGCTGCTTCCGAACCCAGTCCAGCAGGACCGCGTAAGCGCTGAGGGTCATGCTCTTCATAGACTGGAGAGGGTGGTGAAGGACATAACACATGTCTTCAGTCAGGTTAATTCCTGCCACGAAAAAACTTCCTGAGGGACACAAGCAGAACAGACAGTGGTGACCAATGATTAGGAAGAAATGGGACAGTCTTTGTGTTCAAACTGATGATCATAATCACAATCTTGCCATCATAATTTAAAAAAAACCTGGTCCTTTTAATGATATTATCAGAAGAATCCGAATCAGAATATCTTTATTGTCACTGTAACACGTACAGCCGGAGAGGTGTGTGTCTAGAAAAAATGCTGTCTTAAAAAAAGACATATACTAATATAATACAAATATAATACAAAAAATTATACATTTTAAATTTAAGTGCACATGAATAAGAAATTGAGTTGAAGATGGATTAAATGTCATTAGGTGCTCTGATGTCAACAGGGTAGAAGCTGTTTAGTCTGTTTGTCCTGGTTTTAATGCTTTTTTGGTTAATTTGCATAAAATGAAACATTTATACCTCAGTGGGGTTCAAAGAATGATGAGTGGTCCCAGTGGGTCTCCAACATGAATATAATTTCAGGATACCCCCAGGATTTTTAATCTTAAATGTAAGACTTTTTGAGACCACTTTAGATGAAAATTAAGACCAACGTCGAACCTCTCCTGGCATATGAAGGTAATAATTGAAAATCAATTCATCAAATCAAATCATAAAAATAACTTTATTTAAAAATAAAGGTCTACAGTCTTCAAAGATCTCCTGCAATTTCTTAACAAAATATTTTAGCGCTTTGTAAAAAGCAACGTAACCATGTGAGGGGTGTATATCTGCACGTTCTGGGACAGTGGTGGCCTAGCGGTGAGGAAGCAGTCCCGTAATCTGAAGGTTGCCGAACCATTAAAGTGCCGTCCCCACACACTGGTCCCCGGGCTCCTGTCATGGTGCCACTGAGGTCCCCTTACTGAAGGTACCGTCCCCACACACTGGTCCCCGGGCTCCTGTCATGGTGCCACTGAGGTCCCCTTAATGAAGGTACCGTCCCCACACACTGGTCCCCGGGCTCCTGTCATGGTGCCACTGAGGTCCCCTTAATGAAGGTACCGTCCCCACACACTGGTCCCCGGGCTCCTGTCATGGTGCCACTGAGGTCCCCTTACTGAAGGTACCGTCCCCACACACTGGTCCCCGGGCTCCTGTTATGGTGCCACTGAGGTCCCCTTAATGAAGGTACCGTCCCCACACACTGGTCCCCGGGCTCCTGTCATGGTGCCACTGAGGTCCCCTTAATGAAGGTACCGTCCCCACACACTGGTCCCCGGGCTCCTGTCATGGTGCCCACTGAGGTCCCCTTACTGAAGGTACCGTCCCCACACACTGGTCCCCGGGCTCCTGTCATGGTGCCACTGAGGTCCCCTTAATGAAGGTACCGTCCCCACACACTGGTCCCCGGGCTCCTGTCATGGTGCCACTGAGGTCCCCTTAATGAAGGTACCGTCCCCACACACTGGTCCCCGGGCTCCTGTCATGGTGCCACTGAGGTCCCCTTACTGAAGGTACCGTCCCCACACACTGGTCCCCGGGCTCCTGTCATGGTGCCACTGAGGTCCCCTTAATGAAGGTACCGTCCCCACACACTGGTCCCCGGGCTCCTGTCATGGTGCCACTGAGGTCCCCTTACTGAAGGTACCGTCCCCACACACTGGTCCCCGGGCTCCTGTCATGGTGCCACTGAGGTCCCCTTAATGAAGGTACCGTCCCCACACACTGGTCCCCGGGCTCCTGTCATGGTGCCACTGAGGTCCCCTTACTGAAGGTACCGTCCCCACACACTGGTCCCCGGGCTCCTGTCATGGTGCCACTGAGGTCCCCTTACTGAAGGTACCGTCCCCACACACTGGTCCCCGGGCTCCTGTCATGGTGCCACTGAGGTCCCCTTAATGAAGGTACCGTCCCCACACACTGGTCCCCGGGCTCCTGTCATGGTGCCACTGAGGTCCCCTTAATGAAGGTACCGTCCCCACACACTGGTCCCCGGGCTCCTGTCATGGTGCCACTGAGGTCCCCTTACTGAAGGTACCGTCCCCACACACTGGTCCCCGGGCTCCTGTCATGGTGCCACTGAGGTCCCCTTAATGAAGGTACCGTCCCCACACACTGGTCCCCGGGCTCCTGTCATGGTGCCACTGAGGTCCCCTTAATGAAGGTACCGTCCCCACACACTGGTCCCCGGGCTCCTGTCATGGTGCCACTGAGGTCCCCTTACTGAAGGTACCGTCCCCACACACTGGTCCCCGGGCTCCTGTCATGGTGCCACTGAGGTCCCCTTAATGAAGGTACCGTCCCCACACACTGGTCCCCGGGCTCCTGTCATGGTGCCACTGAGGTCCCCTTACTGAAGGTACCGTCCCCACACACTGGTCCCCGGGCTCCTGTCATGGTGCCACTGAGGTCCCCTTAATGAAGGTACCGTCCCCACACACTGGTCCCCGGGCTCCTGTCATGGTGCCACTGAGGTCTCCTTACTGAAGGTACCGTCCCCACACACTGGTCCCCGGGCTCCTGTCATGGTGCCACTGAGGTCCCCTTACTGAAGGTACCGTCCCCACACACTGGTCCCCGGGCTCCTGTCATGGTGCCACTGAGGTCCCCTTACTGAAGGTACCGTCCCTACACACTGGTCCTGTCATGGTGCCCACTGAGGTCCCCTTACTGAAGGTACCGTCCCTACACACTGGTCCTGTCATGGTGCCCACTGAGGTCCCCTTGATGAAGGTACCGTCCCTACACACTGGTCCTGTCATGGTGCCCACTGAGGTCCCCTTAATGAAGGTACCGTCCTTACACACTGGTCCCCTGTCATGGTGCCCACTGAGGTCCCCTTGATGAAGGTACCGTCCCCACGCACTGGACCCGGGCTCCTGTCATGGTGCCCACTGAGGTCCCCTTGATGAAGGTACCGTCCCTACACACTGGTCCTGTCATGGTGCCCACTGAGGTCCCCTTAATGAAGGTACCGTCCCCACACACTGGACCCGGGCTCCTGTCATGGTGCCCACTGAGGTCCCCTTGATGAAGGTACCGTCCCCACGCACTGGACCCGGGCTCCTGTCATGGTGCCCACTGAGGTCCCCTTGATGAAGGTACCGTCCCCACGCACTGCTCCCATCTCATGGACAAAGAGACAATCCTCCTCAAAACAAGGTCATGCAAACACTCGTACAACAAAATATGAGAAACAAACTTAAAAGCCCTATGCATTATATCATGTATTCTGTCATAAAAGATCAGCGCTCTGTAACTCATCATTCTTTGGGTGGGTGATTTGGGTGGTTTGTGTCACTTGAATTTAACAAGTTGTCAATGAAACGGAGTTACGGTTAGCAGCGGGTTTAAAGGGAACGGAATTTAAGACCTTAGAACAGAATTCAATAACTTTTCAAAGCCTTAATTTCCTACCTGATGGCCTACCATCCTCCACCTTTCGCCGGTCCAGGTACGAGACAACGCTGTCTGGCTCCGCCTCATTGGCCCACCAGTAGTCAATCTTTGGCCAGAGGTCCTGGTGGCTCTGGGCTGCTGAGTCATCATATGACAAGATGACCTGACAACCAAGATCCCAGCACAGCTGGAGAGACGGAACCTCCTGAAATAAAGAGTTTCTGGCTTCACAGCCCGTCTTTAACCCACAATGGATCTGGGACATACTCTGAATTGTCACCTTTTTGGGACAGAGTTTCTTTTCGAACAGGCTTGTCAGGAAGAGGATGAGCTGCAGGTGCTCTGCTGGACCCATGCCGTCGAATGCAGAGCATGCAATGATGACCACCTCTCTGGGGTGCTGCTTCAGCCACTGGGCCACGAGTGTGAGGGCTTCCTAGGTCAACACATCACAACAAATACTGGGTTTACTGTACAACAAATGGCAGTATAGTTCATTTTCTGATGCCGAATTTTGCTCATACATGGTGGAGATCTTAATAGCTGGTTGGATGCTGTGCTAGATCGCTCTTAATTTTAAGAGCGACCCCACTATAATGAGCAAATCTGCTTTTTTAAACTAAATCATTTTTGTCAAATTTTAGTCTCTCTGATGTTTGGGAGATGGTACTCCTTCTCACAGGACCAACAATTGATTACTGACAATAAGTCGATCCCACTGGTCCAGTCCTGTGTTGACCAGAACATAATGCTATCAGACCATGCTCCTGTGGTCTAATGTCCTTTCCTGGTTTTCTTCCGTTCTGAAGACATTAGAGTTTAATGAAACACGGAGAAATTCCTGAAAGAACAAACATACAAACGAAGCTTCGATACAGCATGAAGAAGACAGTGAACATGGAGCGACATAAATGATTACCAAAATAATCCTTTAAAAAAAGTTTATGCTGGTAGAATGCTGGCCAGTCGGCTGCAGGGTAGTCGGGTAAAATGACAGAAACAATCCTTCAATATTTACACAGTTTCATGATATAAACTGAATGTGCTTGCTCTGTGGATGGAGTATTCTAATTCCCCAATTAAAATAGCAGAAAATGACACATATCATTCACAAGGAGGCACAATAATCTCTTAAAAGGAAAATATTCTTGACAACTTTGAAGGGAAGATTTAACTTGGACATCTTTTCAAGTCTTAACCAAGATTAGGTACTTTCAATGAATACAATAGATGTTTGTCACTGTGCATCAGAGGCAGAAAGGGTTCATTTTATATGACAAAGTATATATGACACACACACACACACATACACACATACACACATACATACATACATACATATATATATATATATATATATATATATATATATATATATATATATATATATATTTTAATACCAATCTTCCTAACCCATGAACCTGAAAAGTAATCAACAGACTAGCTGTGCTTCAGAATAGTTGTTAGTTGCATGCCACATCTTCATCTGACCTTCACAGTTTCTTGGGTGTAGATCCCATGCGCAAAGTACAACTTTCTACTGATGTCGCATGTCTTATGGGCCACCCTCAGGTCCAGGAAGCGTATCCCATCATCCAGCTGGTCAGAGATGCTCCAGGCCTGCAGGGTGTAGACAGGGCACATTCTCAAATTCAAATACACATACAGTCATACACGGTATGATATGCAGTGAAATGCAGACCACAGTATTGCAAATGTTGCAAGTATACAATATACAAATATTGCAAACATAACCAAATATTACACTTTTATGTTTTTAACATGAAATATGTGTAACTGGTAGGGTGAAGGTATGCAAATGAGTGAAGTCCCAGTAGGGGCAGTGGTGGCCTAGCGGTTAAGGAAGCGGCCCCGTAATCAGAAGGTTGCCGGTTCGAATCCCGATCCGCCAAGGTACCACTGAGGTGCCACTGAGCAAAGCACTGTCCCCACACACTGCTCCCCGGGCGGCTGTCATGGCCGCCCACTGCTCACTCAGGGTGATGGGTTAAATGCAGAGGACAAATTTCACTGTGTGCACCGTGTGCTGTGCTGCTGTGTATCACATGTGACAATCACTTCACTTTAAAAATATTGTACAAGAGTAAAAAAGTTTGTGCAAGGATTCTGGGGGGATCTTTACATTTAGAGCATTTAGCAGACGCCCTTATCCAGAGGACCTTACAATGAGTAGTGACAGGGACGGTCCCCCCAGGGACGGTCCCCCTGGGCTTTAATGTTTCTTCACCTGCGTTGTGGCCCACTTCTTGACGCAGGGTCGCAGGATGCAGGGCACGCAGCGGTCCAGGCTCCTCAGCAGCCAGCCCTCGGACTGCAGGACCGGCGAGCCGCTGTCCAGACAGTAGGACATGGTGTCGTGGCTGCCTGCAGGGTGACGGCACGCATGCGCACTTCACTTCACGTCCACTCACTACTTCCTGGTGAAGACGGCGGCGGTCTGACCTGGAATGGCGAGGTCCCACAGCGGCACCCTCCACAGCTTCTCCGGAAGCTGCGCCATCCAGTCCTTCTCCACGCTTCTTCCGCGGCTAGAGCGCATCTGGAGCCGCCCGTGACCGCTGCTGGTGTGACAGGGACCGGCAGGGACCGGCAGGGACCGGCAGGGACCGGCAGGGACCGGCAGGGACCGGCAGGGACCGGCAGGGACCGGCAGGGACCGGCAGGGACCGGCAGGGACCGGCAGGGACCGGCAGGGACCGGGTACAAATTCCCAGCCGGCCACAAAAACGAGTTTACACACTACAACCACCAGGACTGGAAATCCATTCAAAATGAACAATGTTGCTAAATAAATTCCAGCATTACTCTTCATTACTCCTCTAGAATGATTACATTTACAGTTCTGGTCTGTTTCTGCACCAAAGTGTTTTTACCTTCGACGATAATCCAGCTTGCTGCCCCAGTAGAACAACCTCCACCTTCCACACAATAACTAAAGTTCTCAAGTCCCAGAGAGGTCCAGTGAATGCACGAAACTCCAGATATCAACTTTCAGCAGGCAGCAGAGATAGGAGCATAAAGACTGGAACTTACTCAGTAAACAGAACTAAGATCTCACGGTTTCTCCATTTCGTCAGACAGTGATAAGTTCTCTCAGCAGGAAGTAAATTCGATTTACCAGCTCGCAGAGTCACAGAGCAAATTTTCAAATACACTCCGAAACAATATTGCATTTTGTGCCGGTTGGTCATAACCGGGTTGTAAGTTGCAAAAATAAGAAAAAGGAATTTCAGGCTGTTCATTACCTGGTTAAAAAGGCCGTAGCCACAGCATTTTCTGTCATGACCCCCTGATGGTGAGAGGACCATGAAGGTGGCAGGATTGAGCTGCGGAAGGCAAGGCCTCTCACACCATCACATGACCAAGGTCATTTCACATGATTTTACAATTTAAAAGATCCCGGGGGCTATGGGACAAAAACACAAGTGATAGACCTTTGCTGAGTTGGACGTTCTGACAGTAGGGACCTATTATTGTTGGAAAATCCAAGAAATAAAAATGAAATGACGTGTAATATGATATCAGCTAACACCAATAATCAATCAATTTTTAGGAATTTTTATGAACAACTTTTGGAATAAGTTTGGAATAGGGTGGCCAGACATCTCTTTTTCCCCCGACATTTGGATTAATTTTTAGAATTACACTTCAACTCTCGCATGTGAAACGATTTCCCACCCATTCCGCTGAAATAAACACAACTTTTAATGGTGATGTCTGGAAAGTAAATATGGTTCCCGTTCATTATTTTATTCATTTGATTTTAAAGGTGAAGGACATTTTACAAAAGGAAGATGTTTTTATTCTGATTTGAAATAAATTGTTCTTTTTCCCTGTCCACTCTATAAATAGATCATTTTAGGTGAAAACACAGAATTCAGATAAATAAATAAATAAATAAATAATTGAATTTATGAAAAAACTACAGCCCTACAACGAGGCTACAAAGGGCCAAATTCAGGGAACAAAAATCCTTCTTTTAAAGTGATCAACAGGAACACTGGGGCTGATCACTATGTGGAGTTCTTTTGACGCTTGTTCTGGATTGATCTTTATGGGTCTTTTGATCAGTCAGATTGACTTTAAGTGCACTTTCCAATTGCCTTCTCTCTACTTTTGTGTCCTGCGTCAGTAACTTCTTTTTTGCCTGGTTTCATCCATCAATGTAAAACACAAATACTCATTTCAACAGCTAAACTGATCTAGAGTCAGTGTTTATTGGTGGTTGGTCTTCATTATCTGCTCCGTATCTTTATATTGGACAGTGGACAGGACACGGGGAAGACGGGACAGACAGAACCCACATTCATCAGTTGTCTTGTTTTTAAATAAACGTCCGCCATCATATTTAGTTTATTGGAATTTAGTCTGTTGCTGGTGTAATTTACCAGTATACTTTTCACATAGACTTTTGATCGTATGGATTGTAAAATATTAGTATGAAAATCATAAAAGTCTTTAATAAATCTTAATATATATCAGTGGAATTATCACCCAGGAACAAAATGGCAAGAAAGAGACAAGCCAGCTGCCACAGGTACTGCAGAGGCTTTTTGTGCTTGATATGGATCAGTACACTCACATTTTACCATGAAAAGTATCGAATTATTAGCACCTTGATTAAATGTGGATATTTCTTATTATATTAATTGATATTAATCAATCATCCTGCAAATGAGTTGGGAGGGATTCCCTTTACCCCCAGACCAGTGACCTGCAAACAAATCAGAAAGCAGGAGTCAGTCAATAAGTCAATACCAAAACATGTACGCAAATGTCTCTGTCTGACCCGTCCCCCTTGAGTTATTTGAGGAATTGGAGTCGGAGGAAGTTCCTGTTCACCTTAAATATGCAGCCGGCTTCAGGCTGCCGGAGGAGAGCGTCCTGGTCCATGCCTTTATATGCTGAGGTCACGTACAGCTCTGAGAAATCCTGGCCGCCAAAGCAGCAGGACGTGGTCTTCTCCACTGGCAGCTTCACAGTATGCAGCCGGGTACCTGAAAACGCAAGCTGGATTAGGGCGGAGTCATCCTGCCCCTTTCATAACCCAACCAATGCATGCTTTTAAAGCACCATTATTACCAGAGTGAGATCTGATCTGGCTTTCTGATTGGCTGAGAGGACTCCTGATACCACCACATATCACAAGTTCATATGACCAGCTGCTGCATATCATGTAAAGCAGCTGGTCACGTGACTGAAAACAATATAATAATATAGAATGATACTTTTAGAAATTGTTGCTTAAGATAGACACCATCCAAACACACCTGTGTGAGGGTCAATGCACAGCACCCTTCCTCCATTGTAACAGGCGACGTAGAGCTTCCCCTCACGGTCAACACACATTCCGTCTGGGATTCCCTCACCCTCCTGCATCCTGTACACCAGCCGCCGGTTACCTTCACACACACACACCACACACACACACACACACACCACATACACCACACACCATTACCATAAACTCCAAACCGCTTCTACAACTCAATATCGCATCAAACAGTACTACACACACAGACAGGCAGTTCTACACACACACCAAACACACACCACACACACACCACATACCACATACACACACACCACAACCCACACACACATACACACAACCCACACCACACACACACACACAACCGCTTCTACAACTCAATATCACATCAGACAGTACTACACACACACAGACAGGCAGTTCTACACACACACACACACACACACACACACACAACCCACACACACATACACACAACCCACACACCACACACACACAACCCACACACACATACACACAACCCACACCACACACACACACACACAACCCACACCACATACACCACACACACCACATACACACACGCGCACACACACACACAACCCACACCACATACACCACACACCATTACCATAAACTCCAAACCGCTTCTACAACTCAATATCGCATCAAACAGTACTACACACACACACACACAGACAGACAGACAGTTCTACACACACAGACAGACAGGGGCTCTCACAGATTTTGCCAGTTTCCAGGTCATAGTCAAATGCATCCACTGTGTATGCCAGACTGTCGATGTAGTAGAAAATGCGGTAATCTGGTGACCAGTCCAGGCCATTGGAGAGGTCCACCTGGCCAAAGTGTCTTATCACACTGTGATCGGGGAACAGGGTGTACAGAGAGCCCTGTTTCAGTTCCAACTCAGCCGGCCGAACCTCTAGACCCATGGTGCCTGCAAACATACACGTCAGTAGCCTAGTGGGTAATACACCTGCCTATAAACCAGAACCCCACAAAAGGTCCCAGGTTCATTTACTATTTACTACCATTGTGTCCCTAAGCAAGACACTTAGCCCTGAGTGTCTCCAGGGGGGCTGTCCCGGTCACTTCTCTGGATAAGGGCGTTTGTTAAATGCTGTAAACGTAATACTGGCAAATATGTCAAATTTTGTCTGGGACAATGACATCAATGGGATTAGTTCACATTTGCAGTGTACATAACTCCCATGAAGCCTTGCAGTCAATCAACTACCAATAATATAGCACATGATTCCATAATCATTAAATATCGATCTACTAATTCATCTAGATTGTTTGAGAGATTTGGGAGGCGTGTATGCCACCCTCTGTGTCACCAAAATGCCCATAATTTATATGAGCCTTTAAAGGGCCAAATGAGGTACTGTGTGGTTCTAACAGCAACAACAATCAAGAACAACTTAGAACATCAATGTTCCGTCTGGATGTTTCACCTGCAAAGAACCTGCCAGCCGGATCCACTTTTCCATCGTTGAAGCGGTTCGTGCTCTTCTCCTCCGCTGGTTGGGTGATGGGAGTGGTGGTCTGCAGCTCCCAGTCCAATGCAGCAAAGCGAATTCCTTCAGCGATTACGTAACCTCCTGAATTACGGGGTGCCACACAGCCCACATAATACTCTATAGAACAACAGATACACATATAATCGTTACAGACAAAAGATTGTGATTTCTACATTAAAATTGACCACACTGTATGAACATGTGATATTTTGTAAGTCCAACTCAGCGGAGGAAGAAGGACATCAGAGAATTGCATTGGCCTTGTTATATAATCTGACTCCATTATTAGCAATGTAGTTCAACTCATCTGATGTTACCTGGTAGATTACTATTGCAATTTGGACAAAACGAAGGAAATGATTATTGACTTCAGAGGACAACAGAGGGACCGTTCTCCACTAAACATCGACAGTTGAACATCAAGGACACAAAGTTCCTCAATGTTCATCTAGAGGAGAACCTCTCCTGGGCTCTCAACACCAGCTCAACAGCCAAGAAATCCCAGAAGTGTCTCTTACATTTACAGCATCGATCAGACGTCGTTATCCAGAGCGACTTACTGTCAGTATTTACAGGGACAGTCCCCCCCTGGACACACTCAGGGTTAAGTGTCCTGCTCAGGGACACGATGGTAGTAAGCGGGATTTGAACCTGGGTCTTCTGGTTCATAGGTGAGTGTGGTGCCCACTAAACTACTACCACTATCTCTACTTCCTTTGCCCACCACCCATCCTCACCCAACCCATCTGGGAACAGCACCACACGCCACCAGCATTGTGAAGGACTCAACACACATGCATCTTCACCCTCCTGACATCTGGAAAAGGTACTGAAACATTCAGATCCTCACTGTCCACATCAGACACCTGAAGTCTCAGGGACGTTCCACTCTGGACTGATAGACACTGTGCCTCATATCTCTGTTCCGTTTCTTTTACAGCATCATTAGCACATTGTTACTCTGCACCCTCGCGACTTGTTTCTCTGGGATTGCACTTGATGTAGCCCAGTTTGTCTGTCGTACACGTGCACAGAACGTAACATTGTTTTATTGTTTAAATGTTACGTGTAGCACCAGGTTCCATTACGTACTGTCTAACATGTATGTAGCTAACATGACTATAAAGCTCACTTCAACTTGATATAAGATGAAAGTTGTCACATTTTAAAACACAATGACAGCTACTCAGTGGGTGAGTGAAGGGGACAAAGGACAGACAGATGCAGTTCCAGAAGGAGATTAGTTCATCTTGTAGAGTTGTTCAGGCTGATGTTTGCAAGGTTTGCAATATGGGTGGTCGCCTAAGCAGGCATCAAGGTGGGGGTGGCATCACGAGCATCTGATTTTTAGTTTGGCATGTAAGGGCCTGCCCTGACATCGTGATTATATGGCCACTGACCACATTTCTATTCCACATTTCGCTTGCTGCAGTTAGAGGGGCGGCAGGAGATTCTCTGACTGGCTGAAGCAGCATCTAATAATTCAAATTCAAATTCAAATTTTATTTGTCACATACACAGTCATACACGGTATGATGTGCAGTGAAATGCTTTTTGTGACTACTACAGACCACAGTATTGCAAACGTTGCAAGTATACAATGAACCAATATGCAAATATTGCAAACATAACCAAATATTACACTTTTACGTCTTTAACATAAAATATGTGTAACTGGTAGGGTGAAGGTGTGCAAATGAGTTAAAGACAATGTTTAAAGAAAATAAAAGAGCCATAAAAAAGAGCAGTAAAGTAAAAAGCGCAGAGTGATTTTGTGCAAAGTGATTTTGTGCAAAAGAGTCCGGAGTGATTGGAGGTGAAAGTGAAAGTGCTGGAGTGTATTGGAGTTCTATGTACTGTTGTTGAGAGCTCGGACAGCCTGCGGGAAGAAGCTCCTCCTCATTCTCTCTGTGTTGGACTTCAGGGAGCGAAAGCGCTTCCCTGATCGCAGCAGAGAGAAGAGTCCATTGTTGGGGTGGGTGAGGTCCTTCACTATCTTCCTGGCCCTGGTGCAGCACCGTTTGCTGTAGATAGATTGAAGGTCAGGGAGCTTGGTACGGATGATTAGTTCAGCTGATGGAACCACCCTCTGTAGGGCTCGCCTGTCCTTCATGGTGCTGTTCCCGAACCAGGTTGAGATGTTTCCCGTCAGGATGCTCTCTATGGTGCAGGAGTAGAAGTTCCTGAGCACCTTGGAGGGCAGTCTGAAGTCTCTCAGGCGTCTGAGGTGGTAGAGACGCTGCCGGGCCTTTTTCACCACGGTGTTGATGTGACAGGACCATGACAGGTCCTGCGTGATGTTAACACCGAGGTAACGGAAGCTGTCCACTCTCTCCACTGGGCTCCTGTTGATGACAGGGGTCTGGTAGGTCCTCTCCTGCTTTTTTACTGAAGTCCACTATTAACTCCTTTGTCTTTCTGACGTTCAGGTGGAGATTGTTCCTCTGGCACCAGTTCACCAGATTTCCAACCTCCTCCAGGTAGGACGTCTCATCGTTGTCAAAGATCAGGCCCACCACGACAGTGTCCTCAGCAAACTTGATGATGGTGGTGGAGCTAGTAGTGACCGTACAGTCATGGGTGTACAGGGAGTACAGCAGGGGGCTCAGAACACGTGAGGTCCTCAGGGGGCTTCCAAATAAAGCACATTTCACTCATAATATTGTCAACCCAAGTTCATTTTGTCACAATTCATTTTCTGGGTTATGCAAAATCGCTGAAAAAAATACAAACCGAATCTGTTAAATTCATTTTGGTTCTGGAAACAGGTTTTACGATGAAATATGTTAATATATTATTCATCACGTTCTATGTTTCTGTGGGGTGGGTTGGGTTTCTGGACATGGTTAAAAAGTGAAAGTGACGTGAATGTCATTGTGAGACACTGCAGCACAGCACACGGTGACACGGTGAAATGTGTCCTCTATATTTAACCCCTCACCCTTGGTGAACAGTGGACAGCCATGACAGTGTACCAGTGTGTGGGGACCTCAGTGGGCACCATGACAGGCGCCCCGGGACCAGTGTGGGGGGACCAGTGGTACCTTGGTAGTTCGGGATTCGAACCGGCAACCTCTGATAGGTCTGTTCCTTTACTCACTAGGCCACCCCACAACATGAAGATCCCTTTTTTTTACAGTACAGTTTTAACATGCATGTGGACGTTTTTACTTATTAATCTGGATTTTAAAAACGTTTCAGGAGCCACCGTAGCTATAAGGTCCTGACTAGTTTGTGTCATGCTAATTAAAAATCTTTATGACTCTCAAAATGACACCGCAAATGTGTAAATATTACAGGAATGCATTATTAACATGCTAAGTACTGTATAGGGTCAACTTCACATCCATCAGTCTGGATTTATACATAGAATTTTTTTTTTACCACTTTTCAAAATAAATACTTTTTTTCTACTTTATGAAGTTACATTTCTTGATGTATTTACATTTTATCTTCATTGCAAAACTTTTCTAAGTTATCAGGAGTTGGTGTTACGTGGCATCACATGACAGAAGCAGCCAGTCTGCGGTCCTCGGATTGGCTCACCAGTCGTCACGCTCTGGATCTGATTGGTCGCCGCGTTCCACCTGCTGACCCGCTGTCCGGTGATGTCCACGTACAGCAGCGTCCCGTCCTGCTGCTCCCACACCGGACTCTCCCCGACCTCGCAGCGCTCCCGCACCGCGCACTGCACACGCACCGCCATGCCGGAGGACCGAGACGAGACTTCCGTCGTGGGCGGAGCCGGGGCAGTCACGTGCACGTTTTGCTGCGGCGAGGGCGGAGCGTGTAGTCATGGTTACGCACAGGCGCACACGACACTGCGCTGGAAAAAGTGCACTCAACTATTTGGTTAGACATTTATTTTAGAGCAGAGATGCATTTAGTGTTGTGGATTGGCGAGTACAGTATTTACCAGACGTCTTATAATCAGTAGTGACAGGGACAGGACAGTCCCCCCTGGAGACACTCGGGGTTAAGTGTCTTGCTCAGGGACACGATGGCAGTAAATGGGGTTTGAACCTGGGACTTTGTACTCTAGGCAGGTGTAAAACCCACTAGGCTACTACCACGCCGGAACCATTTCTCAATTTATATTATGCATTGTCTTTGGTTCATGTTGCACACTCCTGACAGGTGTGGTCATCCAGTGACTTCATAATGTGTCCAGACCCAACACTGCCTCCACAAGCTTGCATGCATGGTGCCCGTCCCTTTTTACCCTGATCTACTAATCGTTTTGGACTCATCAGACTACTGGTCCAGAGTCCAATCGTGCAGGGGTGCTAGTAGCCTAGTGGGGAACACACTCACCTATCAACCAGAAGGTTCAAATCCCACTTACTACCCTCTTGTCCCCTAGCAGGACACGTAACCCTGAGTGTCTCCAGGGGGGGACTGTCCCTGTAACTACTGACTGTAAGTCGCTCTGGATAAGGGCGTCTGATACAGGCGGTAATAAATGTACTATTCTACTTTCCTATAACAGCGGTAGTTTTATGAGGTTGGCCAGGATCCCAGGATGGGTTTCAGGTCACCCTACTGCTCAGTTTTAGAAAGATAGCTTTACTGTGGCCCTATTGCTGTGGAGAAAACACTTGAGAAGTTAAATATTACATGTAATAACACTATGAAATGAGTAACAGTATTGACAGAATGATTTAATAACCATCAGCAAACATTTACAAAACTGGTGTGCAGAGCGGCTAGCATAGCCCACATGAAAACAATATGCAAAATATGAGCATCATCAGAGCAATGGGGTTATGCTGCTGGATCATTACTCCTCTTCCTGAAAGTGAAAGCACCCAGGCGGAGGTCGGAGGTCACTTCTTAGCTGTGGTGGAGCGTGCGCGGTTGAGGCGGTCGACTAGGCCTCGGTCAGTGGTGGACAGGCAGCGTGACAGGACCATGCTGATCTCCGCCTCGCTGCGGCGCTCTATAGCAGCCTCTGCTGCACCCTCCAGATCCCTGCAATAAAGAGAGAGAGCAGCATAAACCTGATATTCCAATAAACACGTACACTCACCCCACACACTCACCCCACGGCCAAGTGGGCTTTGACCTTCTGTTCAGGAGTCACTCTGGAGATGTACTTCTTGGCCTCAGATTTATTGTGCTTTTTCACACACACCTCAACAAACGGCTGAAGGCAGAAGGACACAGAGGAAAAGAAGTTCTCAGATCAGAACCAGGAAATTAATAATGGATAGATACACTTTATAAGGAAAAAGGAACAAATTCATATAAAAATTGAACAAGTGATTCCAGTTGGTATTTTTCACGTTTGTAGGCGCTGAAAAGTATTACTTTATTCATATTTTGACATCAAGTGCATTGAACGTATCCTTTTCAACCGGAAGACATGCTAGGTTATCAAAAGCATTTATTTAGCAAAAACCCTGAAAAAATCTTGATATTAAAAGAACTAGAATGGAGAATTCAGGTGTTCTTAATATGAGCGGATTCAGATGATGCATTTAAAAACACTATAAACCTGATTTCCATTCTGGAAAAATGATGCGTACAGATGCTTGCTGATTGTGGACTCACTGCAAGCACTTCTGATATGACACTTTATTAAAAAACTATAGGTTTGTAAAATCTAAATTAAAAAAAAAAATTGCTGGTTGTGGAACTGAAATAAGTGGTCTGCTTTCGCTCAGCCATGAAAATGCATACATTAACTACCGCCACACACACAGAAATATAAAACATTAAGAATTATATATTAACATATTTTATTGTAAAACTGGTTGTTGGAACCACACTGAATTTAACCAGATAAACATATGGGGCTTTGGCCTTTTCTTGTCCGTCTTCCATGGGTGTTAATTTTGCACTCCAGTATCAACACCCATCCTGCAAACCAAGGATCACCCCAATGGAAAGGAATAGACACTTTAGTGCACACATTCGATTTGTATTTAAAAAAAAATATATATATATATATAGACAATATTATGCATGTATAAAATGAAATGTGCTTAATTTGGATGCAGCCCCTTCCCCCTTTAACCAGGTGTGAGACTTCAGCCCAGCAGCAGCAGTAAGCAGGCACGCCTGTCATGGCTGCCCTCTGCTCACTCGGGGTGATGGGTTAAAGGCAGAGGACAAATTTCACTGTGTGCACCGTGTGCTGTGCTGCTGTGTCACAATGACTATCCCTTCACTTTTTTTATACGAGTATTGCAGCCTGCTGAGCGGTATTTAAGGTGGAACTGACTATTCGAATATGGAGCAGAGCTGTAATACTCTGACCCTTTTAAGGATCTGGCTCTCCCGAGTCACTTGAGTCAGTATTGCCAAATCGACAGCTGTGAGTCAACTGAAGTATTAAAATGTCTTGTGATGAGAATGAATCACTTTCAATGGGGTAAGATTGTTCTATTATTTGTTCTAAATTACCATGGCAACCTGACCTAGCCACCCAGTCACACAAGTTAGTGACAGAAATGACCGATATAATCAAGCCTAAAGCCCGAAGGCAAAGGGTAACATTACAAAATATTGTGGGTCTAGTAATTATCTTCATAATAGTTTTAATGTTGGGTCTTATAATTAGCCTTTAATTTATATTATTCCAGATGAGGTTCTGGATCACCACCAATATTTTATCAGCTTTTCACTGTCCTAATACCCACATTGCCCAAAAATTTCATCCAAATAAAAGTTCTTAAGAGTTATATTGCACACAGACAGACAAATAAATAATCTGCCCAAATGTGTGAATGGCTTTAATATTTTTTTTCCTCAGATATTGTGGTTGTGGGGTGTGAAATAAAGGCAGTGAGGTCAATTGAGGAATTGGGCTACATTCTTTCAGCTAATAAAGTCTAATCAGTGATGCGTGTATGAACAAGTCTGTGGAACTCTGTGCTTTACTCTACGGCTGTTCTGAATGCTCCTTCCGCTCATATGAACGATTAAGGTGATTTGATTGGTGGATTCACTCATTACCATCGTTCAGGGAGCACTATGAAAAGACACCACAGGATCCATGGACTCGGGTTATGAGCGCTAACCCAGATCTCTGAGTGATTCCGACTCGGATCCGTGGACTCAGGTTTGGAATGCTGCGTACTCTGTGCGCGATTCAGATGGTTATGCAACTTTCATGGTAGTAATTGATGTTTTAATGATTATAGACATGGTGTAGTAAGGACTCAAAGGAACTGGTTCAATGGAGACTTCAGATTCACGATTCATGAGTTATTTAATGGGTAATTAACCCGGGTGAGTCATGAATCACACAGCACTAATAAGGAGCTACTTCAACATCGTGAGCTGGTTATTAGATGCCGCCCCATCCCTCTGGGGCCCTTACTCACCACAAACGGGGAATAGAAAAACGATTCTATTGCAATCATGATGTCAGGGCAGGATGGGCGCGCAAAGAAACATGAAAATAAATTGGCAATGCCAGTGATGCAGCCCATATCAATCAATATTGCCCAATCAAAAACCATCATTGATTAGAATAGAAGAAAACATGGAGGGTATTGGTACTGACTGCTTGCCATACATGACCGATCCTTTACTGTGCAAGCCACTGTAAAAACCCGTCAGGTTCAGGTTCCATCAGCACCTAATGCGCCACCTGGTGGACAACTAATGCAGTTATAATTATGGTAAATTATTTGAGCAGTTCGGTACCAATCTATAGGAGCCTCAGTGAGTAGGGTAATCAGTTTGTTAGCAAAGTGCGCACTGCATTATGGGACCTATATTCTGTGTGTTATCAGTACTTTAAGATGGCCAAGTGGAGGTCAGGAGAGCCGAGCAGTGTAAGGTCGCAGTCTCTTCTGGAGGCCTGGGTTCGAATCCCAATCTGCCAAGGTGCCACTGAGGAAGGCACCCCTCCGAAAGTACTTTTGTTTGAAAGTATTTATTTTGTTTCTGGCTAGCATTAATATCGCATAACGGAAAAATTTTGTGAAACTGCCACAATGCAATCCATGACTATGGCACCAATGTAACCACCCATGTGGTACAAAGAAGGTGCCCTAAGATGAAAGTAATTTACTTGTCCATTCATCATATATTATTATTAATAAAAATTATGTTTCGGTTCTGAATGAACCAAAATGAAAAACATTTCACTTTTAATACATGAAACACCCTGCCATAAATCTCCTGCCATACCAGGTAGCCAATTGGGGATTTCTTGCTCTTAGCGAACTTCTCCAGCTCATCCCAGTCCTCCTTGTCAGCCAAAGCAGTGATCTTCAGCCACCAGTACCTGAGAGGACAAACACAGACACCCTGGACCTCTGAAGCAACCAGACAGAGCAGCAGAGATGCTCTTCTCGTGCTCAGTCTCGCCAGAACTCACCTCTTGTCGGGGACTCTGAAGTCTTTGTAGAGCTGCTCGGCGGGTTTGTTTAGGCCAACAGAGAGCAGCACGCGCAGCGTGTCCTGTAGACTCAAACCCAGCAGCTGCTCACCCTTCTCTTCCTCAAGGCGTCGCTGGAAACGCAGCAGGCGCATCTCCTCGTCTGTGGCCTGGAGAGGAAGATTTAACAAGGCAGTGGAGGAAAGGGAACATCATATGAATTGCCGGGCTGTAGTCAGATAGATTATATACAGGAACACAAGATGGCGCCAGTGCTCACAGCTTGCATCTTGTCTCTGGTTGTATGTATGTTGTCTTTATTGCAGCAAACTCTCTAGTCGTGTACGATCGCCTGACACTCCAGGATTTTAGACAGATCCTGGCCGGCATGCCGAAATACCTCCTCCGCATTGCTGGCCTACCCACCCGCAGAAAGCGCAGGTGCCGAGGGAAACGCAACAGGAAGAATGAAGCCTGCAGATGGCCAGCTCTACTAGCTGGTCTACCGGAGAACGGAAGATCTGGTGCCCTCATCCCTATGGCAGAAACGGAGTGAACCACCACAATCTTTGGCCACAAACTAGGGCCTCACCAGTGGATCATAATGCTGCTCCAGCCTATATAAGGATGGCTCTGGTGAACGCCAACAAAACCTTCATTCTAAAAGAATTCTTCACATAACAGAAACACCGGTGGGACTAGTGTCTTTACTGAACCACGGCTTGTACTTAAACTTGCCAAGCACAGCTAGGATTTACCGCAATAAATATGACTGTAAATATACTGCATTGGCAGCGTCCTAATCCAGCTTTGAAATAAACTTGTTTGAACTGGGGACTATATATATTAATGTGATACATATTCCTCCTAAATACAGCAATTTCATCTGTTATCTAAATGGTCTGATTGTTAAACATGACCAAATTCTTATAGTTGGTGATTTTAATGTTCACATGTGTGGCCAAAGATTTTTTAAATCTTATTGACTCATTTACCCTTGTACAGTGTGTGTCTGGCCCCACACAGGAGAGGGGGGACGCTCTTGATCTTATTTTAACTAGTGGTCTAACTGTTTGTAACCTTGGTGTTTGTGATTATGAATCTTCCGACCACACCTCTTTTTTATTTGATCTCATCTCTATGTGTAACAGTGTTCAAGCTTTGATTCAGCAGGAGTTTATTCTGAATTAGAATCAGTCAATTCTGACATGGAGGTAATGTCCTCTGATTTTGACTCGATTTGTCAGTTTATCCTTGATTCTGATTAACCCTTGATTAACCACTAAGGTTAATATGTGCCTAGCCTAGACACGAGCCTTGGCTAAACAGTGCCACACGCTCGACTAGACGCATTTGTAGGAGAGCTGAGTGGAAATGGAATGACGGACTGCAGGTATCAGATCATTAAGAAAAGCTGCCGCAGCAAATCAGAAAAAAAGCAAAAGCTGCAAAAACTAAACATCTCTCTGATAAAATGACCACTAACTCACACCACCACCGGATTCTTTTTAAAACGGTAATTTCAGCCCTTAATGTTTCTCAACGAACTCAGATAGAGAACCAATTAAAAATGTTTGAACTTTTTTATTAATAAGGTCTCAAGTATCAGGTCCAGTTTGTGCCCTGCTGCTTAAGATCCCTCCTTACAGATCGCCTGTCCTGCAGTCTCAGACCAGTTTGACCAGTCACGTTGCAACAACTGGGAGAAATTATTGACCACATGAAGCCCGCAGGCTCTCCCAATGATATTATTCCTCCCCAGATTTGAGATGTTGGGTTTACTATTATTATTGAAATAATTTGCTGTTTTACCTAGTTTTAACTGTAATTGTATCCTATGTGAGGTTTTGAACTGCATTCTGTACAGCACTTTGGTTGACTGTTGTTTTTAAAGTGCTTTAGAAATAAAATAGATTTTTTTATTGATATTAAAGTGTGTTAGAATAGAGTCATTTTCCTGTCTTGACTCCAGATGTGTGTCACACCTACATCGGATCGAACTCGACTTCGTTTCACCCCGTGGTGTGATTTGTTTGGTCCAGTGTGAACACAGTAATCATACTCGGGTGTGAATTAAAAATAATTAAATATCAAATAGACAGGTGCGGTACCCCAGGTGAGAATGCATACTAAACCAAAAACAGGACCAAACTATTTCACAAGATTTGAGAACAGTGAATTATGGGTAAATGTTGTCGGCTTCCAGTTTTTACTCGTGTTGTTCCTATGGCAGAGAGATTGCAGAGTTGTTGCGTGATTTGTATTTTTCCCTGTGAGAGAGGGAACTGAACCAAGAGGAAAATAAAATGTTAAGATGTTAAACCCAGAAGAGATCATTCACAATCCAGAGGCTGTAATACGAGTAACCTTACTAATAACCTCAAACAAAGGTGGTAGGAGAGTTGTGGAAGTGACAGTCTGTTGTAAGGAAGGCTGACCTTAACACTGGCTCTCTCTAGACTTTCTGGCCCTGAATACCCCCCAACAGTCTCATCACAGACATCTACCACCCTGCTGGAGCCCTGGGATCTTTCATGCTGACAATACTCCCTCACAGTCCTTGAGGGACATCCAAGCTCACTGCTACCTCCTTCCAAGATGTCCTCATAATGACATGAATGGTCAGCAATATTTTTGTGATCCAAACTCAATTATGGAAAAACAAAGATTGTCTTGGTTCATGCTGTTAATTTACAAAGGTTGTTAGAATCAGTGAGACCGAGAGAGAATGTATTGAGGTATCAGACCTTGGCAGCAAACTCATTCTTGGCCTTGTTGTATTCATCCACCGCACTCTGGAGAAGAGATAAACGTGCCTCCAACCTCTACAAAACACACATACACACACAGCAGGTCATTTTACAGTTAGATCCACATCCACACATGCATATACATTTAAGATTTTTATCATAGTTATACCAGTATAAATGCATCCTGAACTGCTCTGTTTTTGATTGTGCATAAAAAAAAAAAAAAAAAAAGCACATTTTTATTTTCAAAAAGAACTGACAGACATGACTGGGTGGTGACACAGTATGAACCAGAATGTAATGTTAAGTAAAATAAAATAAAATATTGATTAATAGTGCAGATATTCCAGTTTTAAAGTGCATTGATTGTGCAATAACCGGCCTAGCAGATTCAGGGTTGAATTCCTGAGTTCTTTTCTATGTCCTCTGCTTATACATAAGCAAGAGGTAATTATTTAATAAATAAAAAAAATTATAATAAATTAAGCACAAAGAATTATCAAAATATTTTAAGAAAGGTGTACTACATATAGTAGTATATAGGAACTGGTGCAGAAACAAATTTGGCTTGTGTTGTTGCATTTTTAACTACAAGTTCATCTCCTCCTTGAACCGTTACCTTATCATGGTTGAGGAGTATGAGATCCCTAATGATCCTAGGAGCTATGTTGTCTGGGGCCCCTGGTAGTGTCTCCAATGACAAATTGGTCTTAGGTAAATGGTGACACAAAGAACGGTTCAGAAGATCTTTCATGGAAGGAAAAACAAAGAGTCTGAGTATCCGGCCCTGAGAGTTACCATGGTCCCACCCTGGAGCCAGACCTGGGGTTGGAGACCGTGGGAGAGCACATGGTGGTTGGGCTTTCACCCATGGGGCCCGGCCGTGCCTGGCGCGAACCGGATACATGGGCTCATCCAACTGTGGACCCACCACCCACAGGAAGAACATTTTTCGGTTTCGGTGCAATATGGATCGTGTGGCAGACCGAGGCTGGAGCTTTGCCGGTCCGATCTCCGGAACAAAGAAACTGGCTATTGGGACATGGTACATCACCACTCTAGCAGGGAAGGAGCTGGAGCTTGTGGAAGAGGTTGAGCAGTACCGGCTAGATATAGTCGGACTCACCTTGACACATAGCATTGGCTCTGGAACCCAAGTCCTTGAGAGAGGTTGGACACCCTCCTTTGCTGGAGTTGCTCTGGGTGAGAAGCGGAGGGCTGGGGTTGGCTTTTTGTTCTCAGCCTGTTTTTTGGAATTAGCGCAGCTCAGAGTACCCACCGTTTTTGTAGGCCCTGGGATGAGTGCTACACTGGGGACTCCATTGTCCTGCTGGGGGACTTCAACGCTCATGTGGGCAATGACAGCATGACCTGGAGGGGCGTGATTGGGAGGAATGGCCTGCCGGGGCAGTGGTGACCTAGTGGTTAAGGAAGTGGCCCCGTAATCAGAAGGTTGCTGGTTCGAATCCCGATCTGCCAAGGTACCACTGAGGTGCCACTGAGCAAAGCACCGTCCCCACACACTGCTCCCCGGGCGCCTGTCATGGCTGCCCACTGCTCACTCAGGGTGATGGGATAAATGCAGAGGACAAATTTCACTGTGTGCACTGTGTGCTGTGCTGCTGTGTATCACGTGTGACAATCACTTCACTTCACTTTCAGATTTGAACTCGAGTGGTGTTTTCGTTATTGGACTTCTGTGGAAGCTACAGTTTGGCTATAACGAACACCATGTTTGAACATAAGGATGCCCATCGGTACACCTGGTACCAGGGCAGCCTAAATCACAGGTCGAAGTGAAGATTGACTTTGTAGTCGAATCATCTGACCTGTGGCCATGTGTTTTGGACCCTCGGGTGAAGAGGAGCGGAGCGGTCAACTGATCACCACCTGGTGGTGAGTTGGATCAGATGGCAGGGGAAGATGCCATGTAGACCTGGCAGACCCAAACGTATAGTGAGGGTCTGATGGGAACTCCTGGCAGAAGAACCGGTCAAGATGGTCTTCAATTCGCACCTCCGGCAGAGCTTTGACCGTATTCCGAGAGCAGTGGGGGACATGGAGTCAGAATGGACCTTGTTCTGCTCTGCAATTGTTGAGGCGGCTGTTGCTAGCTGTGGTTGCAAGGTAGCCAGTGCAAGTCATGGCGGTAACCCCCATACCTGTTGGTTGATACCAGAGGTTAGGTGATCGGTCAGGCTGAAGAAAGAGGCCTAAAGAGCATGGCTGGTCTGTGGGTCTCCAGAAGCAGGAGACAGGTACCGGATGGCCAAGTGGGGTGCAGCAGTGGCAGTCACCAAAATCTCGGGCGTGGGAGGAGTTCGGTGAGGCCATGGAGAAAGACTACCGATCGACTCCAAAGAGGTTCTGGCAAACCACCCGATGCCTGAGGAGAGGAAGCAACTCACTCACACTGTTTACGGTCTGGATGGGAGCTACTGACGTTGACTGGGGCTATACTCAGGCGGTGGGATGAATACTTTGAAGAGCTCCGCAATCGCAGTTCCTTCCGAGGAGGAACCAGGGCTGGGATACCTGGGTATGGACTGTCCAATCTGAGGGGCAGATGTTGCTGAGGTAGTCAAAGGGGAGGTGGATGAGATCCATCCTGGGTATCTCGTGGCTCTGGATGATGTAAAGCTGTCATGGTTGACATGTCTCTGCAACACTGCGTGGACATCGGGGGTGGAGTGGCAGACTGGGGTGGTGGTCCCCGTTTTTAAGAAGGGGGACCAGAGGGTGTGTTACAACTAGGGGGATCACACTTCTCAGCCTCCCTGGAAAGGTCTACTCCAAGGTAGTCCGGTTGATAGTTGAATCTCAGATTGAGGAGGAGCAATGTGGTTTTCGTCCTGGCCGTGGACTGTGGACCAGCTCGTTACCCTTGCTATGGTGATTGAGGGGGCATGAGAGTTTGCCCAACCAATCCACATGTGTTTTGTGGATTTGGAGAAGGTTTATGACCGTGTCCCCAGGGGCACCCTATGGGGGGCGCTCCAGGAGTATGGAGTGAATGGCCTTTTGTTAAGGGCCATCCAGTCCCTGTACCAGAGGAGAAGTTTGGTCCGCATAGCCTGCAGTAAGTCAGACCTGTTCCCGGTGAGGATAGAAACTCCTCCCGAGTCTCTCAGTCCTGGCCATGACAAGTCTTTTGGCTGATTTTGTTTTGTCCTTAATAACTTTGATGGCCCGGGTCCTACATCTCTTGATGTAAATGTACTGCAGAGAACGAAGAAGTGACCTGCAGCAGCGTTCCGCCACACGGATCACCCTCTGTAGGGCTTTGTGATCCTGTTACCAAACCATGAAGTGGGGCTCTGTGTCAGGATGCAGCCACATACTCCACAGCGGCAGTATAGAAAGTCTTTAGGACGGCTGGAGACATCTTGGAAACATACCTTTTCCTTGTAGCTGGCCTTCACATAGAAGCTTCCCAGTTCTTGATGGTCGTCATCTTGATTGAAAAGGTCTTTTATTGTGTCCTGTTCCTGGTGCTTACAGAACTACACACAAACATTAATTGTTACACACAATTAATTGTGCTACATACAAACTATTAATCATTAAAATGAACTCACTTGTCTGTAGAGACTCAAGGCCACTGGCTGGTTCCTCAGGGTCATGAAGAAATCACCACGGTTCATCTCATTCTTCAGGTAGGTGACCACAGTGTAAACTGGGAACACACAGATAAGGTTATTTCCGTTTCCAATATCAAATAGTTTCATATGTATCAATATTTTGTTGGACCGCCCATAGCCTTGACTGGGAATCAGCAGGTTT
Organism: Denticeps clupeoides; assembly: GCF_900700375.1. Classification (NCBI taxonomy): domain Eukaryota; kingdom Metazoa; phylum Chordata; class Actinopteri; order Clupeiformes; family Denticipitidae; genus Denticeps; species Denticeps clupeoides. Next base: position 21,354,774 of record NC_041721.1, on the reverse strand, counting down.
AAAATAGGCAAATTTAAGACTTTTAAAACGAGATTTTTAAAGCCACTTTGTTCAAATTTACCACAGGCAAAGAGCATGTGATCACCTTACAAATAGTCCTTTCCAAACATTTACTGGAAGTAAAAAAAAAAAAATCACAGACAGATAATTGCTCTACAGAGCAGGAAAGTGCCTGTATTTCACAAGTAAACAGTGATTACATGAATGTGAATCAGTGTTGGTTCTAGACAAGTGTAAAATAGGAAATCCCAAGTCCAAGGCAGGCCTGTATCATTGGGGGATGTTTCAGCTTGACAAACAAGCCAGCAAATGGCAAGGCAGAGACATAAAGGACAAATCTTGATTGGTCTGTGGGAACGTTTTGGAAGTCAAATGTATAAAAGAATTTTCTTTTCTGGGCTGAGGTCTCCTCAGATGGCGGCGTGCAAGGTCGCAACAGCCACACCGGGTCCGTAACATGCGTGGCAGTGGTGGCCGAGCGGTTAAGGAAGTGGCCCCCCATAATCAGTGTCTTAAGTGTCTTGCTCAGAGACACAATGGTAGTAAGTGGAATTTGAACCTAGGTCTTCTGGTTCATAGGAAAGTTGATGGAAAAAGTATGCAAGTAAACCCATGTGATGCAAGTAAACCCATTTTTCTTTGTTAATAAATCTGAAAAACGGTCAACAATTCTGTGTTTTTCTGTCAATATGGGGTGCTGTGTGAACGTAATAAACTTAAATCATTTTAGCAAATGGCTGCAATAGAACAGAAATATTTAAGGGGGTCTGAATACTTTCCGTACCCACTGCATGTTAAAAGTGAAGTGATTGTCACCTCAGTGGCACCTTGGCGGATCGGGAATCGAACCGGCAACCTTCTGATTACGGGGCCGCTTACTTAACCGCTAGGCCACCACTGCCCCACCACTGTTATATATGCGATCACAAATGACATTTCAACATTTAATACAACATGTGAAAACTTTTAACCAATCACGAAACTAATTTACAAGCAGCAAATCATATGGAATGGATAGGTACTAAAGATCAGAAGTTTGTGTTTCCTGACCGCTCATTTACTGAACGATCTTGACCAGACTGAAATGATAGACATCATTTCTCAGTTCAGTGGTATAATATATTGTCGCATCAGTTCATGTACTCATAATATAAATCACATAATTTTGAGTTCATGTAATTGCATGATCTGACCCATAAAGGTCAGTGCACCATGACCGGTGAATTACTGACAGACTGAAGGCTTGTTTAATTTGATTTAAATAAAAATAAATTTTTCCCTCCTGACTAGACTATTCCTGGTTCAGTACTAGAGAAAACTTTGATCCTTTAATTGGACCCTTCTAAAACCGAGTATCATCTTTTCCATATAATAAGATGCTACTCACTGCATCAGTTTGGGTTAAATATCTTGTTGAAATATAATCAGTAATTATCAAGTGGGAGCCTCTTACCTATTTACTTTGTTACATTTTTTTGTATTTAAATCTATAAAAATATATTGGAAAAGTCTGGTGCCTATCAATATCTCAATATATGAGCCATATGGCATGACTGGTGGAAAAGCAAACAGCCAGTTTGAGAAGGTTTGCACCTTGTTTCAGAAACAGGTGCATCAATGGAGGGGTTTAAGGTGAGAGGAATGTACCCAGGTCAGTGTCTCCACTCTCAATGGCTTTGCTCAGAGCCAGTTGGCTTCTCTTCATCTTCAGTAACAGAGGAACCTGCTCACCAGATCTTGGTTCAAACTCCAGTAGCTGCAGAGGGAGACCAGGAGAGGCAGAATGAAAGAACATGAAGGAATGAATACATGTGACCTATGGTGATATGTGGCTACACAAAGAGCAGGGAAAGTGTTGTGTTGTGTGTAAGAAGCACCTTGATGGCGAGCTCGGTGCGACCACACTCGTACGCTTTACTGGCGATCTCAGAGTAGGAGATTCCTGCCGCCTCCGCCAGCTTGACACTCACTGCACGAGCTATGGCTTCATCAGACTCCTCCTTCTGCTGAACCTGACAAAGAAAGAAATGGATGGATGACAACTTTCCTTCATCAGTCCAAAGGATGTCTCTCATCACAAAATACTTACATTTACTGTACATATAATATGAGTTAAAAATCACACAAGACACACACACACACACACCTTGCAGCAGGCCCAGTGCTTCAGTACTCTGCTCACTCCCTGGTACTCGGGGGTTTTAAGGTAGCGGCAGATCTCTATGGCCAAAGGGTAAAGCTTACGGTACACCAGCCTATGGGACACACAAACACACACTCTACATAAAACAAGTTCACAACAAATGCCCAGCTGAAACATCTAGTGGACACAGTGACGAGTGTTACCTGTCAATGAGAACCTGGCAGGTCATTTGCTTGTATCTGAAAGAAGGTTAGGACACATACTGTACTATGCAGAACCTTACTAGACACATACACAGGCACACCTTAATACGAGCAGTGTTTAACCCTGTCTGAGAGTGTGTGTGAGGGTAAAAAGGATACTGTGTGTGTGTGAGGGGGATTCCCACGGTGTAGGAGCGCACAGCGTTGAGTACCCGTAGGTCTCTGCACATGATTACAAAATACTCTGCAGGAAAGTTGCTCAGAAAACACTTCCCAAATGAAGCTGCCTGAAACGTGAACGAGAGAGAGAGTTAATGACCGGAATCCATTTCAACACTTCCTCATAATAATAATAAGAAGAAGAAACAGTTCAAACGGGCTTGTAGGAAGAGAGGCTCTTCAAATATTTTTGTATTGTGGTGGTGCAGTCTTTTCCAGTCATTTGGGGCAGTGGTGGCCTAGCGGTTAAGGAAGCGGCCCCGTAATCAGAAGGTTGCCGGTTTGAACCCCGCCAATGACATTTGCCGCATTGACTTCAATTTCTTTTTTTGAGAAATCAGTTAACGATAATAAGGTAGTTACAATTAAATTAATTAAATCATTATTCCTCTTCTAATTTAATTTGTCACAAATGTAAATGAATACATATTAACTGAGCAAATATTTCTTACCAATCTGGCAACACTGGAGGGTGGCTCAAAATGCTTTCAAAGAAATGTTTTCAGGGAGATTTTCCTGGTAGTGGGCTTGGTCCCAGCATATGTGCCAGTGAATGGTAGAGAATAGCTTGTTTGTGTATTTAGCTATGAATGCATGTATATGATGCGTGCACACGCACGCACGCACGCACACACACACACACACGCATCCGCCCCTTCTCACACGGTAAATTAGTAAAGAAGTCTGGTCAAGCCTGAATATCTCTGACTGACGGTTTAGAATATGACAGAATCCAGGCCTGTGTGTGTATGTGTGTCTCACCCTCAGCAGTATTTTCTGTGTCTCTATGTCATGCTCATGTCCTGCTGCTTCCACACACTGCCTCACTGCTTCTCCCAGAAGGCTTTGCTCCTTTATCTCCCGCAGGTACTCGTCAGCTTTCTGACTCTCCTTCTGCAGAGAGAAACACACTCAGATATTCATTTGCATTCTCTTCCACACACACACACACACACACACACACACATACACACATTACCTCATACTCCTTGTGTGCTTCCAACAGTAAGGCTCCCGGTGCCATGGAGGCAATTTTAAAAATCTCCTCACATGCAGCTGTGGAGACACAAGGCTGAAATTAGGTGTGTTTGTGTGTATGTGTGTGCGCGTGTGTACCAACCTGGCACTTCCTGCAGCAGCTCATGGTGTGTGCTGCTGATGATGCGAACCCCATCTAACTCTGGCACCAATACTGACTCCTCATCCAGATGATACCCATAACAGAGGTTAAAGGTTAAACTCCAGTGAAACTTGACCTTGACGAGTGTGTGAGTCCTCTGTACATCGGTTAATGCCGACTCAGATCAAGTGAGGGGGAAAAATAAGGAGTGAAATAGACTTGGAGGATACTGAATGGTTTCCTTACACTCCCCAGCCACCAGGAGGTGCCGTTCCCACATCATCACAACTGAGGGCTGATGGCTCTTGGGCCTCCGACACCTGAAAGCAAAAAAGAACGTGAAGTGATTGTGAAACACTGCAGCATGGTACACAATGACACAACAAAATGCGTCCTCTGCTTTTAAACCATCACCCATAGTGAGCAGTGGGCAGCCATGACAGGTGCCCGAGGATGCAGTCAGTGGCACCTCAGTGGCACCTTGGCGGATCAGGATTTGAACCGGCAACCTTCTGATTACGGGCCCGCTTCTACCACTGCCCCAAATAGAGGCAATTTAAAATTCGGATGGGTTTTAAAAGAAGATGAAGTGGGTATGTCTGGCCAGGGGCATGTCCCTGACTTCTGACAGTGACAGAGAGTTCAGTGACAGACTCATTTCAGGATATTTTGGAACCTACCAGACCATCTGCTTCGGGGGAGTCTTGACTTTCGTCTCCACTTCACTCAGTTTCTCCTGTAAACACAATGCAAACTTGATAATGATCTACACTGACAACACAACCACTCAGGGTTGCAGACGCTACGGGTGATGAAATGAATCGTATAATGTATGCAGCGCGCCGCAGTGCAGAACACAATCCATTTTACCACAGTGACATTGTTTGGTGATTTTATGACGGAGGTTTAAAAATTCTTGGTAAAAAGTAGTTCTGAGATCTGAGACAGTGCCTCTCCTGGTAAAAGTTTCACACTGCATGGCGCACCACTCGGCGGCCTTATTCTCGCACGGGGTCAAAGTTGAAATTTGTTGAACTTTGACCCCTGCATGCCGTGAATTATTTTCGTGCAACCTAGAATCCAAGCAAGGGCACGGGTTCTATCCCGAAGTGGGAGTGGAGGAAAAGCTGACTGTGATGAATCGGTAATAAAAAGGTATTGATAATCGTAATCGAATTGAAGGTTTCCATCACGCACGCAGACGCAGACAGATCTATTACCTTCAGGTTGGCAGACCCCATCCAGACGTGTCCAGAGTCAGTGAAGAGTGCAAGGTACTTATAGCTGAAAGACACGCACATCTGAACAATACTGCAGACCTGAGGGGACAAACCTGGTGGGGTCTAAACAACACACACACACACACACACACACACACACACACAAATAGAGACATGCACAGAAAGAATTAAATGCCTGTCTCGGTCTGCTGATCCAGGCACTGACTGGTAAACGTGTAGAATGTTAGACCTTACTTACAATTTGTGCCCCAGCTGTGACTGGAGTGTGAGCGTGTGAGTGTGTGTGTGTGTGTGTGTGTGTGTGTGCCTCACCACTGCAGAGCAGGCTGTATTATCCAAGATGAAGAGGTCAAGTCCGCTGGCCAGCAGTACTTTACTCTGCCGGTCCTGAGTCAGGACTGCCCAGCAAGTTGGAGGACCTTGTAGACCTGGAGGAAATTGTGGGGAAATCCTCATGATGCTCTACTAAATACACACCACTACAGCTGGAATAGTGTGTGTGTGTGTGTGTGTATATATACCTGGCACCTCAGGCAGTCGGCGCAGTTTCAAATCGTCAATGTTTGTAGCCAAGGTGAAGCGGAATGCTCCAGTAATGATGGCAATTCCAGTTCCGTAGGGAGAATGGAAAACCTTTGCCTCCAAGACTTGATTCTGCACAACTTCCTGTCACAGATGAAGTGTGTGAGAACTGAACTTTAAATGGTGCATGAAAGGGTCCACATAAATTCAGAAAAGCTTTCTGATTCATTTAATAATGCAACTGAAAATGACATTTCTCCTCTATGCCATAATTACAAATGAAAGTGTGTGTGCTGTGTGTGTGTGTGTGTGTGTGTGTGTGTAAACTCACATTCCCCATGCTGAAGTGTCTTTTGAAGTTTCCAAACAGGTCGTATATGAGCACAGTTCCATCTTCCTGGATACACAATAAATCATCACTGACTGTCCATCCTAGATGCTTGACAACGCCGCTCTTCCACTGCAGAGCGGGAGGAGAACAGAAGAACCACAAAGCAGAAAATCTGATTATGGGAGTACCAGGAACCTTCTGCATGTCACTGCTCACATGTCAAAATGTACCACAAAGCTGGCCATGGAGCATCCAGAAGAGGAGTAGATCTCCAGCTGAGGCCTGGCACTGGGAGAACGTCGCTGAGGTTCCTTCAACAGAGCTGGGACAAGAGAGATCTTTATAATTCACATAACAACAGTACCGGTCTGCACCGGATTAGCCTGGATGTTCAGTGAGATTCATCCAGGAAATTACTGTAGTCAGTTATGCGATATGATGTGAATATATGATTCAGCAAATGACTTCTAAGGGCTGGCCAGTCATGGCCAAACAGGTAAATGAACGGAGGTTAAAAAAAAGAAGCTCTCAGTTCTTTAGAACATTAAAATGACAATTGATTTTGCGATATTAATCCGGTCCTCTGTACCTATCGGTCCCCCGTAGGGAGCAGCGGCCACCAGACAGTCCCTCAGCCCGCTGCTCAGCCTCCAGCCCATCTCATACACTTCTGTCTTCCTGTAAAACACACACACGGGTCGTTCATGAGGAACCAGGCAGCCCGACACTCATGTCATGTGACCTGGCACCTGACCCGCTGTAAACACCTGTAAAACGCCTCGCCCAGCGGGTTCCACGTCGCGGTCACGAACGCCATGGCGTCGCGTCGCGTCTCTCCTTCTCTCCTCTCCTCTCCTCTTCTCTTCTCTTCTCTCCCCTCCTCTCACACACACAGCAGCTGCTGTTCCGCTCCACGCACAGTCCCAACTCGACTCTTCCGTCTGGCCTGCTTCTCGCCAGCAGACGGTGTGTCTGGCGCCACCTGCTGTCCTGGAGGAAGATCTGCAGGTTGCGCAGAGCGGCCGGAGGAAGGCGCTCATGGTCCCATCCAGCCCTAAAACTCCGCTGCAGTCTTAATGACCCTATTCACGACAGAAGTAATTACCCCCAATAATTACCGTAATTCAACACATCAAACCAGCCTTACAGAGGAAATCTCCACCTTGACTCCAATTAAAACCCAATCAAAATCCAGCTCCTTTCTGTAGGATCAAGGTTAGTAAAGGGGGATTCGAGACCACAATAAAAGCACTATAATTAAAATTTAATTTCAGACCCATTGTTATTTTTTGCATGTGTAGAATACTAAATGGATTTTCTCTTGTGGCCCTTTCATTAGTAACTGAATAAAAGAAAACCACCCAACTGCGTCTGTCCCATACCTCACACTACCAGTCCCAGAATAGAGCATATATGAACATGAAATAATCATACATGCAGAAAATGTTGTATACAGTGGACTGGACAAACAAACCTTCTTAAACATGATGAGTGGCTGACCTCATCAATCAAGGAGATGTTTAAGAAGCACTGCTGTGGACTTAACCCTCCAACTCCATCCAGTTCTGAAGGTTCAACCATTCAAAAGTATTTTTAAATAATTGATATAAAAATATCTAAGTCAGTTTTATTTTTCTCACTATATCTCACTATATACAAGTACACAGAGAGACAAAATTGTGAAGCTTCAGGGATGCAAAAAACGTAGTGCAGTTTAAAATAACACACAACACAACACGACAAAGCACATTGTGCACTGACCCATAATACATTGCAGGTTGAGACAAACAAGACGAGCAATATGACAATATAGCAGTATATGACAGTATATAATATAGTTACGGGGGAGGCCAGTGGGCGCATTAGCAGAAGGCTGGGGAGTGCTTGCGTGTGGGGGCACAGTAGGGCATTGGTCCATGGGACCGTACAGCAGCAATAGGAGCACATGGTGGAATTAATAGTACAGTCTTTACCATAGCTTGAGTGTTGGAGCAGGGAAGCGGGCCCCGTAATCAGAAGGTTGCCGGTTCGAATCCCGATCCACCAAGGTGCCACCGAGGTGCCACTGAGCAAAGCACCGTCCCCACACACTGCTCCCCGGGCGCCTGTCATGGTGCCCACTGATGGGTTAAATGCAGAGGACACATGTGTCACCGTGTGCTGTGCTGCAGTGTTTCACAATCACTTCACGACAACATTGATATCCAAAACAGCGGGCACACAAGGGCCATTCTAAAAGATTGGTCGGCGTGAGGCGTTGGTCAGTAGGCAGGAAAAAGGCCAGCAGCAAAAACAGGAAGTTCGAAGAGGACATGCAAATTCACTAAAATGAAAAAGAAAAATCGTCCATTTCAAGCAGACCATTGTTTTCAACGTTACATATTGCAGCGGGGTGTTTTCTAACAAATCTGGCAATGGTGCAGGCACCAGTGTCACAACCCATCAACGTGGTAACTGCTGTACAAAGTCAGCAAGGCAACTGAAGCATTGCATTATGGGATGTGCAGGACTTAATATCGCTGGGCCATAATAAAAGATTTCTCCTCTGATCCCATCACAGCATCACAGTGAGAGGTTGTAAAATCACTAGTAATCAGTAGTTTATTGAAGAATATACAGAACACATTACATTTTATACAGATACAAGTGCAGGTAAATCTAACATCTGTGGAAATTGCAAAATGTTTTAATAATAACAAAAACTTGATTGAACATCTAATTTAATCTATGGAGAAAAAAGGCACTGGCATGCTCACAAACTTCCTCTCAATCTCTCCTATCAGTTTTCTCCCATGAGGCCCTCATCCTTGATCATTGTTTTTTGTCAGTCATTTTAAGTTTGTTGAAAAGTTATAGGACATGAGTTAAAGGACATGATTCATTTCACATAAATGATTCATTTCAGAGTGATTAATGAGACAGTGGGGTACATCTATAAAAACCACTGCAACTGTCAACAGTGACACATGAGTATAACGCCTCCTACTGGTGATATTGATGACTCCCAGTGACACCGGCCCACCGTGTCCTGGTGTTGATTGTACTTTTATTTAAAGTTTGAGGTTGACCCCGTGATGTCAGTAGTAATGAGCGGCTGTGAGCAACCGAGACAGGAAGCTCCCCCGTTCTCTCATCCCCGTCCTCTCTGCCATGTTCTTCACAATGTGGAAGGCGGAGCCTGCGACCGGGCCCCTGAGGTCCGTTTGTAGCCACACCTCTGTCTCCTCAGTCTTATAAAATTACGATGGGAAAAGAAAGAGGTAGAGATTGCAGGGAAAAGCAATTTAGCGGCGCAGCGGCTTAGGAAAGTCATTTCAGAGCTTGAGTGTTGTGCTCTCGCTGAGAGAATTTAATTAAACCCCCACCCCCTCCGCCCGTATCCCAGTGCGACTCCTTCTCAAACACTATTCCTCCCCCACCGATAAGTGCCTTGTGTTTTCCATTCAAGTTTTACTTCCATTTTCCTGAAAAGAACTTTCATTGCATACATTTCTCATAGGCAAATGTTTGGAAAGCGTTTGTGCAATGTTCTATGAAACCTGACACCTCACACTTAATTGTCATGTTAAAGATGAACTTTTCCCCAAAGATCAGCAGACTGAAGCAATTTCTTCGATATAACTCCAACGCCACCCGTGTCTCAGTAGGCCTCTCTTGCATGGCTGTGGGAGAGGAATGAGGCAGGAGACAGAAGCAAGAGAAGTTCACGGGGAGTAGAGGAGGATATCTTCACTGTGTGTGATCATCTGGTTGGTGAGAAGATGAAAGGCTGTCAGTGTGATGCTTTTGATGACCCGTCAACCTTCATCAACACAATCAGTTCAATGAGCTAGACATTAATAAAACCCATACACACAAAGTTACAGTAATATTCAATACATTGAATTCATCCCCTCATTCATTACAGTCATATACTGTCCCTTTTAGCATGTTAATATGAAAGGCACCGATCAGACAGCGACCTAGCAGGTAAGGAAAAAGTTGCCGGTTCGAATCTTGAACTACTCAGCACAGTACCGTCCCCACATGCTGCTGACCGGGCGACTTTCATGGCTGCCCACTGCTCAACAAGGGTGATGGTTAAAAGCAGAGGACACATTCTGTTGTGTGCACCGTGTGCTGTGCTGCAATGTTTCACAATGACAATCACTTCGCTTTCACTAGTGTTTTATGAGGCAGGTGGCTGCAGTACCACTTATCTCCAGGTGGTGTCCCTCTCCGCCAGCGGCATGAGCAAGAACATCTCAGGAGATTCCAGGACGACTGTGGAACCTACGGCTGAATCGCGGTGGGATGTTCGCTGCCATTTGTATATAAATGAAATGTCTTCTGTGGGTTATTCAGCATCTCCAGCTCAAAGGGAAACTCATACCAGAATAATCATCAGGACGTGTCTAGCCTGAAGAGAACCCTGAGAACATGTTCTCTTAATGAAGGTTTTCTGGCTGTGTTATGTATCTGATATGGATTTATTAGTGTTATGAGTTGTTAAAATGCTGGAATTAAACTCACAGCAGAGGGGAGCGGTGAGGGACGTTCTTCAGACGTTGCGGATTGGAGAGGTGTTACCAGCAGATGGGCTGAGAAGAGAGGTCATTTTTAAAAAGCACTTAAGTCCTTTATGAAGTCTGACATCATAATAGGGCTTTGTCTCCCCACCCCAGCTCTAAAATGTGAAACACAATCTCCCCATTAAGACTCGTCCAAGCAGGGAGGGGCTGTGAGGCTCAGAGGGTGAGGCGGGGGCTTTTAAGGTGTCAAGGGTAACATTTATAGCACGGCAGAGCCAATGTACAGCACTCGCCCTCCACGCAGTCAATTTAAACCAGATTATAGGAGGAAAAAAGAACTAGAAAATAAAAGAAAATGGCCTCCTCCCTTCCTCTCGCCCCCTTGCTCGCCGATGTCTCCCAGCGGACTCATTAGAGGCTCATCAGGCTCAGGTGACCACTGATGCTGCTGCAGGCCATTCTCCATAAGTGTTGGAGTGATTATCCACACATTAGCCTGGCTTCCTCATTAGAAAGGAAGTTCTCAGCCCCGGCCTGCAGACGCGTTCATACATGCTGTCATCACGTACGCTTTTAAATACACATGCAGCCCCCTTTAAAATACTTTAACTGATACGTCCATTACACAATATAATGTAACGTAACAAAGCAACCAACAAGTCAAGCAGAATGTAAGCATGGCGAGCCAAGCCATTCAGAACACTTTTTAAAACACTTTATGGGAGTGGTGGCCTAGCGGTTAAGGAAGCGGTCCCGTAATCAGAAGGTTGCCGGTTCGAATCCCGATCCACCAAGGTGCCACTGAGGTGCCACGAGCAAAGCACCGTCCCCACACACTGCTCCCCGGGCGCCGGTCATGGCTGCCCACTGTTTACCAAGGGTGATGGGTTAAATGCAGAGGACAAATTTCACTGTGAGCACCGTGTGCTGTGTATCACATGTGACAATCACTTCACTTAATGGTGCTGGTTATGTTCTACACAAATGTTCCATTTCAAATCCATTTTCTCCCTCTGATCCACATGTTTACACCTGGATCTGCATATCTGCCAGACACGTCGTCATGGACAGCAAGTCAGTCTCACTCGAAAACTCGACTAGTTCCAACCCCGAGGTCACCATGCATCTTTCTTTCTGACGTAACTTTCTCCTCTTCGACATCAGAATGACTGGTCCATTTCATGAGTGACACATCCATCTCTAAGCTCCATTCGACCATGAGGCCCAAACCCACTGAAGACCCACTGAATGTCTTCAGACCTAAAGACCTGTTCCTTTTAGTAGAAATGTGATTATATCTTATTCTACCAAAATGTGTCTCCATTCATTTTGAATGACCTGTGAACAGAGTTGTATTTCTAAGCTGGGATATAGTGAACAGCACCAAAACGTTCAGATAGAAGCTTCAAAGCACTTATGTAAGCCACAGTCCCAAGATGTCTACCACAGAGACTGTGTTGGTACAAAGAGAATGGAATGATGGATGCTGTGCTACTCCTGACATGTGGGGTTTAAAATGAAAGTGAAGTCATTATGAGACACTGCAGCACAGCACACAGTGACACGGTGAAATGTGTCCTCTGTATTTAAGTGAGCAGTGGGCACCATGACAGGCGCCCGGGGAGGAGTGTGTGGGGACGCTGCTTTTCTCAGTGGCACCTTGGCGGCGCAAAATTCGAACCGGCAACCGTCTGTTTTCGGGTCCTTTCCACCACTGCCACAGTAAATCTTCCAGAATGAGAAAGTAGGAGTTGTGACAGATGCAAGCATGCCTACAGACTCCTCCCCCTTTTAAAGTTGGATTATTAAAGCATCATTAAGACATCTGTTCACTCCTGTAAATCCTGATGTGCCGTTATGAAATACTCCTCATGCACCATGTTTCAGGCCTGGGCTGTTTGAGTGGTTACTGACAAATGGAGCTCTAATTAAAGCTTCAGTGTCCTGTTGTGTCTCATTACAGCTATGCGGCAGCAGCCCTCAGAGATCCAGCTCAACTTTACTTGACCTGCCAGTCCTACCCAGCAGTCCTCAGAGCTCCACACCCGTGGATAGCACGTTTCATACCTCAGGAGCAAGCCCATGATTGAACAGCAGCTCTTGTGCGTCTTCTGGGCCAGTCGTGGTTGTGGTGTCCAGTGTGGACGGAATTGGCAGCAGGCTGTACTCATGGTCTTTGGTCTTGGGTCATTTTGGGGTTGGATGCGATGTGAAAGAAAGCGCAGAAATCTTGGTCGTGGTCTGAAAAAGGCGTTGGCAACATTGAGGTCCAAACATAAGGCTTCCCTGCCTTATTGGGCAATCCAATCCAATCTAGTCGATGTGTGGCAGGATCAGTCAAGAGTAAAGCTTACACAGACACAATGGGAAGAATGACTTCGCGTCATCCTGGTCTCATTTTTATATTGTGCATTTCCTGGCGTGTGGTGTCCTGTCGGTGAGACGGGTCCAGTACAACCCTGCTCCTCCTGTCGCCCAGCCGTGACATTCTGTCAGATGTGTCTAATAGCTTTTTAGGGAGTGTAATTCACTGTGCCAGCGACCTTATTTTGTTAATATTTTCATAAATCGTCGCCGTCTTCCTCCATTTATCCGGGTCCGGGTCACGGTGGCAGCATCCCAAGTAGGGAATCCCAGACAGCCCTCTCCCCAGACACCTCCACCAGTTCCCAGACCAGACTGGAGATATAATTTCTCCAGCGTGTCTCGGCAGGACATGCCGAAACACCTTCCCAGGGAGTACGACCTGGAGGCATCCTACTTGGGATTCCCTACTTGGGATGCTGCCCCCGTGACCCGGATAAATGGAGGAAGACGATCTCTAAGGCTGCGCCTGGCCACCCTACAGAGGAAACACATTTTGGTCGTTGTAACCGCGATCTCTTTCTTTCGGTAATTACCCAAAGCTCATGACCACAGGTGAGGACTGGGACGTAGATCGACCGGTAAATTGAGAGCCTTGCTTTCTAGCTCAGCTCCCTCTTCACCACGAGAGATCGGTCTGTCGATCTCCTGCTTCCTTCTTCCCTCACTCGTGAACAAGCCCCAGAGATACTTAAACTCCTTCACTTGAGGCAGGACCCCTCTCCCGTTCTGGAGTTGGCAAGCCACCCTTTTCAGAGAACCATGGTCTCAGATTTGGAGTTCCTGATCCTCATCCCAGCCGCTTCACACTCGGCTACGAACCTACCCAGCAAGGCTGAAGGTCAGAGTCTGATGAAGCTAAGAGGACCACATCATCCGAAAAAAGCAGAGACAAGATTCTCCTGCCACCAAACTCGACACCCTCCACACCACAGTTGCACCAAGAAATTCTGTCCATATAGGTTATGAACTGAACCGGTGACAAAGGACAGCCCTGGCGGAGTCCAACCCTCACCGGGAACAGGTCCGACTTACTGCCGGCTATTCGTACCAAGCTCACGCTCCTCCTTAACAAAAGGCCATCCACCCCATACTCCTGGAGCGCCCCCCATAGGGTTCCCCTGGGGACACGGTCATAAACCTTCTCCAAATCCACAAAACACATGTGGATTGGTTGGGCGAACTCCCATGCACCCTCCATCACCATAGCAAGGGTAACGAGCTGGTCCACAGTCCACGGCCAGGACAAAAACCACACTGCTTTTTTAAGCCTGCCTATTGCCTATTCAACCTAAACTGCGAACGACGTAATATACGAACGTTCGTATATTAAACCGAAGGAAACATACCTGCCTCCTGGCGTCCCACTGCACCGGGGTTTCTCGTTTCTTCCCACACATACTCACGTTCTGGTCCCTCGCTGGGACCGTGACACATTAGAAATGGAATCCAGTCACCTGTCATTTCATCTACCAAGCCAGCCTCATGTGCCTCGTCCTCTTCTCCGGCTTCAAACACATCTTCCCTTTCTCTGGCCTGGTCTGAACTGGCTGTAATCAAATGTATGAATAGACAATATGGAGAATGTGTGTCGGATTATTCCGGATTATTTAACCTGACGCTTTCATATTATGTGCAACAACAACCCACACACCAGACAGGATGGAAGACTGGAACCGGCTACAATCGTCACTGTCTTCATGTTGTAGCTACTGTAGGTATTATCTTCATTTTGATGAGAAATATACTTGAATTTCTCTGGAATATATGAAAGCTATGACTGATGCTGAGACAGTCCTGCATGTCACCACACGCTGAAGTTCCACACTGAGGTCACGTCCTGCCCTGCTGGCTGCTGCACTATCGCACAGCTACAGGCTACTACCGCGGTATCAGTTAATTACATACCTGGCGCGGGTCAGAGACGGGCCGTTTTCCTGCATTTACCAGGGCCGCCTGACTGATAGCACCCCGCCCAGACAAACAAGATCATCCATATGGACAGTGCCTCCGTGCTCAAAAGCGATATTTAGGGCTGAATTTTAATATAAAAAGGCTGGGAAGCGGAATGAAAGTTCAGAATAACTACAGTCGGAGGAGAAGAAACTCCGAGTCAAATTAAAATCCATTATAATTTTTTTCTGTAAATGAAGGGTGGGAATTCTCAGCGTTATTTGGGTGACTGATAAATTATAAATTTTCCCTCATGCTCGTCATTCATGCTTTATTCACAAGCATCTAATATGATATTCAGATCTTTGTGGACAGCTAATGAAGTTGATCATCACAACACTCAGACTTTGTGTTTGAAATGCTAATTAAGACAAACCCGCTCTTCCAATCCACAAAAATATGTCATGTAAGCACAGGGAACTGATTTCAACAGAGTTGTTCATTTGCACTGGCACCAATGCCACCAGCTCATTTCTTATTTCATTTAATAACTAGTACGCCTGCTTGAGATTCTGTGCAGGCGAGGCTGATGAGGACAGACACGGGACAAACTTTCCCTCTGAACATTCCACTTGCCCTTCCTCGCAACTTTTGGTCAATGTCCTGGTGAGTATAGCTTTTCAAATATCAAAAATTTAACAGAGGCGATTGTCTGTGAACTCTAATATCCCCCTGAGACATAAAGGCCATCCATCTTTAAACATTATTGCATTTCCACTTTGTGACAAATGAGAGCCCCAGGCTATCATGGAGGAAAAGTGTGTTTAGCATCCTGATTAGCCGGAGTTGGCTGAGCAGAACCCCCCAGCCCGCTACTCTGCACAGATCATACACCTTTTAATGACCCTGAAACCATAAAAAGGTTTAGTGTTGCTATTCAATCTGCTGAAATGCAATAGTTCATATGCTAGCTGCTACTTTTACAACTCTTCTCATCTTTGTACCAGAGCAGCACAGAGATGTCCAGGCCAGGACCTTCAAGATAAGTGGTGAGTAAACACACATACTCTAAATCTAATTCATTAAAAATGACATTTTATATAATTTATATAATCTCAAGTGGTCAATGGAGGCAGGCTTTATTCTTACAGGGTATCAGGGCTGCCAACTCTCATGTAATAAGCGTGAGACACATGCGTCAGACAGTCTTCAAATGCTCATGCTGAAAATCGACTTTTTTTTACCCAATGTCTATAGCAGGGTGTTGTGTGGCAGGGAGGGCCGGTATTGACCTTCTGACTGAAGTTGAACTCATTTTGATACTCATTACAAGAAAGTTATCTAAGATTTGTACACTACATTCCCGCTATTCACTCATTCCACATTCACCCAGGTTGCAAATTGTTGGTTACAGAGACACCAAACAGTACATGCATATTGATTTACATCATGAAGTACCAAATTCCTGTTAATAACTAGAAATTCGGACATTAACTAGGTATGTGCTCGGACTCGGACTCTGCATTTGTATGTGGACAGCAAAGAAAAATATTCATTATACAGAGAAATTAAATTTCTTCTGTACATATGACAATAAATCATTGAATCCTTATAGCAAGCTTTAGACTTATCAATTAATGACAATATATTACATGTCATGACCATGAGGTTACTTTATGCTCAAACTTGGTCCACCCGAGGCCACTGTTGTTGGCATTGTCACCGCTCTTCCGACTGCACACCTCTACGACTAGGTGGGCCCTATTTATGAAAATCACAGACCTACCCACACCCACTACCCAGTCCTCTCTAATCAATCCATCAGTCATTACAAATCAGGCTACTGCAACACACAAGTCCCTGGTAGGAAAATAACAAGTCATGCTTAGGGTTCAACAACCATTAATACATTTCTACAATTTCATGGACTTGACATATATTGTGATTAGGATTCATTAATTGTTAAAATCTGCAAAATAAATATATTTTATTACATTTCTCTCCATTCTTCCTTTCATATCTGAGTCTTAAAAAATAAGATTTGTTTTACACAGATCTCTCCCCTTTCCATCAGGAAGAAAATGATTCTGTCTTTCTGGAATGTTTCAGACGTTTCAAGACTAAGAGTCTGGAAGCACAGTTCATTGGTCTCATAACACCACATGGGCTCATGGCTTTGTGGGAGATTGGTGGGAATGATGTGGAATAATCCTGGCACCTCTAGAGCATAAGAGGAAGGAGTGAAACACACAGATGATCGATAGTGAGGGATCACTAAATCAATGCCAGCTATTACATCATCAGATGGGATACACACATAGTACCCAGATGAACACAGACCAAACAGTCAGAGGTTTAGGCTGCTGTGTTGTAGGTTACTATGGCACTGCGGAACATGCTGGAGTTTTCAAACAGACCCCATTAGAGGACATGGAGCCAAGCTAAGGTCACCAAAACCTTTCTGGGGCAGTGGTTGCCTAGCGGGTAAGGAAACAAACCCGTAATCCGAAGGTTGCAACTGAGGTGCCACTGAGCAAAGCGCCGTCCCCACACACTGCTCCCCGTGTTCCTTTTATGGCTGCCCACTGCTCACTAAGGGTGATGGGTTAAAAGCATAGGACACATTTCATTGTGTGCACTGTGTGCTTTGCTGTGTTTCACAGTTACTTTCACTTTTTTTTTTATGGAAACTACCATTGTGTCCCTGAGCAGGACACTTACCCTAAGTTGCTCCTGGGGGGGACTGTCCCTGTAACTATTGATTGTAAGTCGCTCTGGATAAGGACATCTGATAAATGCCGTAAATGTAAATGATCCAGTGCCCCAATTGGTTTGGTTTGTTGTTACTCAGTATTAGAAGCACAATGGTAGTAAAACTCAACTATGAAAGTGATTGTCATTGTAATACATAGCAAGCACAGCACATTAGAGGACATGGTCCAATGGTGACAGCATTTTATTTTATGATGTAACAATTACAATGGTGAATTCATTAAGATAAAAAATATTTTTGTTAAAATGAACATTTCTGTGATGTTCGGCATTGTCCAGTCAAGTGGGGCAGTGGTGGCCTAGTGGTTAAGGAAGCGGCCCTGTAATCAGAAGGTTGCTGGTTCGAATCCCGATCTGCCAAGGTACCACTGAGGTGCCACTGAGCAAAGCACCGTCCCCACACACTGCTCCCCGGGCGCCTGTCATGGCTGCCCACTGCTCACTCAGGGTGATGGTTAAATACAGAGGACAAATTTCACTGTGTGCACCGTGTGCTGTGCTGCTGTGTATCACATGTGACAATCACTTCACTTAATTTTTTTATTTTTTTTAAGTGTGCAGGAAGACAGAAGGGACAATGTAGTGTAGTTATGTTTTTTATGGTAGTCATACAAACATGGGTCTCACCAGGAGTCAAGGTAAATCCAGGGGTAATCCAATGTGTGATATTCAAACATACATGGGTCATACCACGAGTCAACATCAGTCCAGGGGTAATCCAATGTGTGGTAGTCAAACAAACAGATTGTACCAAGAGTCAACTTCAGTCCAAGGATAATCCAAAGCACAGTAGTCAAGCAAAGAGGGCACGTACCACAGGTCAACGTCAGTCAAGGGGTAATCCAAAGCATGGCAGTAAAACAACAGGGGTCGTACCATGAGTCAACGTCAGTCCAAAGCACGGTAGTCAGAGGCAAACAGGGTCAGTGGTACAATCATCAGTCCGAGGTCCTTGTACGTTTCAAGGTCCTAGCATCCTTGCCATGTTTTTATAGTACTGGAATCCTTTGGTGGTTGCTGGGGTGTTGGGTTGCTCAGGGGGCGTTTGTGCCACCTCTGCTGACAGGATGTGTCATAATAGACTTGGACACCAATACATTGAAGGACAGACTCAGCACTGGTTAAATAGGTTAATAGTAAATAGTAGTGATATATAACACTATAAAGGTGAAAATGTGAGCAGTCTGTTTGCCCATCAAGCTTACTTTTCAATATTCTATATACATGCACTGCTTTCTCAAGCAGTGCATCATTTTAAAATGATGGTAAAATACATTTTTCATACGAACCCTTAGTCTGATTTGCTTGCGGCTAAACATCTTAACCTCAGCTAACCTCTCTTCATTCCTCTGAGGCCAGGACTCTTTGTTGAAAGTTAACAATGTCCTTTTTGAGGTAAGGTTAAAATATTCACTGTGAGATCTTATAAGTGAATTATATTACCACAGTGTCACCCAGACTTAACCACCACACATCTGGAGGTGAGAGTGAGACATAATAAACTGAGAAAATGCATAAAACATCTGTACTAATTAAAAATGGATCAAACTAAAAGCATGAATGAATGGGAAAAGAGTGTTTAGAATGTGACACCTCTACATTTCTACATATATATTCAGGTATGCATTCAATAAGTTGCCATTCAGGTGCAGAACAGAATATTCTGAACAGGCTAAGTCTCACTTGAACATATGAGACTCTTGGGTAGCGTGTCAGACAGACATTGCACTCCACCCATCAGGCGGCATGATTTATGAAGTGATTTACACAGCACACAGTGAAATGTGTCCTCTGCATTTAACACATCACCCTGAGTGAGCAGCCCAGGGAGCAGTGTGTGGGGACGGTGCTTTACTCAGTGGCACCTTGGCGGCTCGGGATTCGAACTGGCAACCTTCTGATTACGGGGCCGCTTCCTTAACCGCTAGGCCACCACTGCCCCTATTGGGAGGAGAAAGTAAAGGGAACAGGCATGATGTTGAATTGCTGTGGTAGTGAACAGTGTAAAGAGTCTGTTCCTTATTTCTCCCCTGAGTCCAATATGTGTTCAGTTATGTGACAAACACACAGCTGGAGGCTGGACACTACAGGTCAGAGTGCAGGCCTGCAGCTCTTTATTCAGCATCACACACCAACAGACATATGAAGTCAGCAAAATGTGAGTCAGCGTACTGTATGTTCTTCATCAAGACATTTTACATGAGATCTACACTAAAAGTCTGTATATGTGTACATACCTTCTGACATCAGAGGATGTTCCGGTCTCAGCTCGTATCAGATCTCCACATTCGCATGAAACTGGATTTAGCTGTAGAAAGGGCTGTTATCAGGACCAGTGACATCATCTCATCAGGGCATTTATTGAAGAACAGTTTATGCGAATGTGTGAAGACTGGTTGTATTGAAGTGAGGCTGTCTTTTTAATCCTCTCTTCCTTTAATGCAAACAGGAGCTTCATCTGTGGCCAGAAGAGCATTGCATTGTCTCATTTCCACATCAAAGCCCCTTTACTCGTCCCAATTAAATGTCTTCCCATTTTCTGCCTGGTGAGGACGGAGGACAGGAAGAAGTGCAGACTAAAGCTGCTTTCTGAAACCAAGTCTGAAAGAGAGTGAAGAAGAAGGCGCGAGCTCATTGTCTTTATACAGCATGCTGGAGCGACCTCCTGCCCACCACAATGCAGCGGAAATAAAGAGGAATAATCCACCAAGGCTGTGGCGTGGTGGAAAAGAGAGGAGGCATTTTGGATGGGATTGGCGTTTAACGTTTGCTGCTCAGTGTGGTGTGAAAATCCAAATTGACGGAGGGCTGTGAAATCCTGTAAAAGCTTTTCCACAGAGGCAATGCCACTTTATTACTGCCCACGCAGTGTGTGGATAATAGTCCACTGTGATCATCCATCAGGCTGTTCACTTCATTGCCAATTTCACGCGTGTCCAGAGCCCCTCTGCTAAAACATGAGAAGTAATTACAGCAAATTAAACCAAACAATCTCAATTGAGATGGAAAAATGCAACTTCTGTGGAAGTCACAGCTGCAGCTCTGCAGAGAATGATGGGAAGAATGTGGAATCAAGCATAAAGGCGTCTTCATCCTGTTCATAATGTTTGTTTCTGTTTACCGCTTTATTCTGATGGTTCTTATTATTCAGCTCATTGTTTTTATCATATAGCCATGTCACATTTGTTAGTGACACAAGGCACAAGTACAGAAATAGAGACAAAAAGCAGACTGCAAAAACCAGAATAAAGATGTCCTTTCTGTGACTCCGGCCTTCTAGCAGTATTAGAGGTCTACAGGGTCCCCCCCTATTATAAAACCCTCACGTGTTTAAAATACTTTTTAGCCTGTGCTTGTGCTTTAAAGTGAGAGACTCAAACCAACGATTAAACGTAGAAGGTAAAATGGAAAAAAAAATTGGACTCCCTTCTCCTAATCTCTTTGACCATTATTTTACTTGATTTAAGAAATAGATGTAGAGGTTATGGTGATATGAGTCCAGAAAGTCTATTCTGTCACCAACCCTACTGAGGCCTGGGTCGTCTGCAGAGGAATCCTGATATTCTATCTCTGGCTGCATCTGGCAGATGTGCACCAAACAGAGCTTCTGCATAAATAAAATGGCTCTGCCTGGTGCAACACCTCTCTTTCTGTCCTTTCTTAACAGCAGCACTCTCAGAAATGAATACTGTCTCCACCAGACACAACGAGAAATCCCATGGTTCCAATATGGGGGCCCAACAGTAGCTTGCAGCGGCCGCTCTGGTTCTACAATGGTGCTTTTCTGGAAAACAACCATGGACATCGGTGAAAACGGTACCTACAATCAGAAAAAAATCTTCCAGCTTCGCCATCCTGCTGACATACGTGATGACTTCCGCACACAATGCAGGAAAACGGGCGGCGGTCAGTGCTGGGCTAAGGGCTAATCCTAGCTGGCCGGCTATCCCGTCCATATTACTCTCCAGCGTCCCTTCCCTGGACAGTAAAGTGAACTGCGGGAATCTAGAGACTGCCGCGTCTCGGTTTTTACTGAGACGTGGCTCAGAGACAGAAAAGTAGCTGGACGTGTGGTGCTGAGCGGAATAAGACTGGTCTCTAGCTACTGGTGCATCGCTGGTGGAGTTTGTGACTGTGAGATTTACCGCGGGAATTCACCTCGGTTTTTATTTTCAGTGTACATTCCACCCAGCGTTAACGCGAAGGAAGCGTTCTGCGTGCCGTACGGAGCTATTAGCGATCTGCAGAATGTACACCATGACGGACAGTTCGTCACCGGAGATTTCAGCCACGGAAATCTCGAGTCAGGTGTCCCTAAATTCAATCAGCATGTGGACTTTGTTACGAGAGGGGATAAGACGCTGGATCTTGAACAGTTACATCAGCAAATGCACTAAAGTGAAGTGAAGTGATTGTCACACGTGATACACAGCAGCACAGCACATGGTGCACACAGTGAAATTTGTCCTCTGCATTTAACCCATCACCCTGAGTGAGCAGTGGGCAGCCATGACAGGCGCCCGGGGAGCAGTGTGTGGGGACGGTGCTTTGCTCAGTGGCACCTCAGTGGCACCTTGGCGGTTCGGGATTCGAACCTGCAACCTTCTGATTACGGGGCCGCTTCCTTAACCGCTAGGCCACCACTACCTCTTTTTTTCTTTTTTTTTTTTGTGAAGTGAAGTGAAGTGATTGTCTCCAAGTCCATCACCACAAGACCAAACAAGAAGCTGTGGATGACTGTGAGCTGCTCAAAGATCAAGACTCCGCCTTCAGGAAGGGTGACAAGGAGGACCTAAGATCACCGAGGGCTAAACTCACCATTAGAGCAGCAAAGTGCGTAAACAAGCAGAAAATCAAGTCCACAGCCACTTCCAGGACTACGATGATACATGGAGCATGTGGCAGGGCATCCAGACTGTCAAAAACTACAGGACGACAACCTCTGGCTGTGACAGTGACCCGTCCTTACCAGACCAATGACTTCTACGCACGATTCAACAAACAGAACAATGTGACTGTGAGGATATCCAACCCTCCTTCTAGTGATCAGGTGCTGTGTCCAAACCTGGCGGACGAATTAACATGGAGTTAATTTACTAAAAGCTGCTGAACCATGAAGATGCTCAGAGAATGTTCAGACCAACTGGCAGATGTTTTCACCGACATCTTTAACATCTCACTGAGCACCACAGGTTTTCCAACATGTCTTAAGGCCACCACAATCGTGCCTGTGCCAAAGAAGTGTTCAGTGTTGTATCTCACTGGCTACCTTCTCGCTGCACTTACACCCATCATGATGAAATGCTTCGAGAGGTTGGTCATGAAGCATATGAAGACCCTGCTGCCCTCCACCCTGGAACCACTGCAATTTGTCTATCATCCAAACTGCTCCATGGATGATGCAATCGCCACCACCCTGCATCTGACCCTCACCCACCTGGACAATAAGGACACATACACACAAACACTGTTCATAGCCTTCAGTTCAGCAGCACCTGGTTGAGAAGCTGAGCTGCTGGGCCTGAACACCTCCCTCTGCAACTGGATCTTTGACTTTCTGACTGAAAGACCTCAGACTGTCCAAATTGGGAACAGCATCTCCAGCACCATCACACTGAGCACTGGAGCTCCTCTGGGCCTCACCCTGATGACCCACGACTGTGCAGCGTTGCACAGCTCCACCCACATCATCATGTTCACAGATGACATGACTGTGGTGGGTCTCATCAGCAAGAATGATGAGTCAGCGTAAGGAGAGGAGGTGCACCGACTGACTGACTGGTGTAAGGTCAACAATCTATTTCTGGAAAAAACAAAAAAGATTAACTTCAGAAGTCAACAGAGGGACCACTCTCCACTGAACATCGACAGATCTTGTGTGGAGACAAAACAAAGTTCTTCGGTGTTCATCTAGAGGAGAAACTCTCCTCGACTCTCAACACCAGCTCAACAGCCAAGAAATCCCAGCAGTGGAGCATGTCATGTAGCCCAGTTTGTCACACACATGCACTTTATGACAATATGTAACTTGTTACATGTAGCACCAGGTTCTGGAGAAATATCTAACAAGTATGTTGCTGAAATGACAATAAAGCTCAACTTCAACTTCAAAATGATCCATTTACATCACACCAGTTTTATATACAGTCAGGTTCTGGCACATCACTTATTCCATCTGGCCATCTTCACTCAACCCCATTCTGTTTAGGCTGCTCCAAGAAACCTTGCTGAGCCCCAGGGGGTCCAGCAATCACACATTGTGATTAATATGTCACTAGAGTTTGGAATTTTTCCATTCAGTCCCGCTGAGGTAATATCCTCCCTCAACCGCAATCATGTTGAGATGTATTGGCCAGTTTCATTCCTCCCGTTTCTCTTCAAGTAAACTGAAAGTGCGATCTTCAGAGTCTCTGACTCCCTCACTGTCCTGAAACTCTAACAGGGTTTCACTATAAATCGTGATACATTGGTACAGTGTGTTCAATGTTGTTAAAACTCCACTGCATCTGCACAAGCATTGACTGTCCATCATCTGGCATAAACTTAATCTTTACATGTTTCCATCATCTGGTGATGGTTTGTGTGAGGCAGGATTGTCCATATCCTGTCTACACTTTGCGCTTCTACAAAAAAAAAAAACACCAGATGTAGTGACGAAAAAAAGTGAAGGTATATTTACAGAGTGGGAAGTGCTCAAAAGGTCAAACAAAAAAATTCTGAAGGCACCTTTATACAAAAGTACAAAAGTTAAAGAATCACAGCCTCAAAGCAAGCTGTTGCACTAATTCTACCCAGTCACTGAACCACCAACCTGACCTTGACCCACATGAAGGCCATTGGCTTACTACACTGTCTCATAAATACACCCCACAATCATAGCCAATCAAATGGGTAAGCTCAATATGGCAGGGGGAAAAGCAGGCCTTTTGGCTAAGATCAAGTGCAGTATCTGTTCTTATCAGTTTAATATCTGATACGTCCCCCAGCGTTGGACTACATATTAAGCGGATTTTTAGAACAGGGAATCGGCAATGGGGCCTGCTCCATCCGCTCCACGCATCAACCCAGTATTGCATTGCCTCTGGGAACCGTGCACTTTCTCTTTCATGGGGCGGTGGTGGCCTAGCAATTAAGGAAGCGGCACCATAATCAGAAGGTTGCCGGATCGAATTCCCAATCCGCCAAGGTGCCACTGAGGTGCCACTGAGCAAAGCACCATCCTCACTGGACGCCTGTCATGGCTGCCCACTGCCTGGTTAAATACAGTGGACACATTTCACTGTGTGATCCGTGTGCTGTGCTGCAGTGTTTCACAATGCCAATCACTTCACTTTCACTTTTCAATAATCAGGTCAAATCTAGATCTCTATATATAAATATATCCCGTATATATTACCATTTCATAAGACAAAGGACTCAAACACCCCCCCCACACACACACACACACCCCTTTCCCCTGTCCCAAGCTGGCCTGAAAAGGCCCCGTTATCCAGGGCGTGTTTCCATGGTGAACATATAAACGGTGTGTATGTGGAATTTTGTGGATCTTTGGATGAATAATAAAGCTGAATCAGTGGGTACCTTGCTGTTCGCTAGGATAGTTAACAATAAGTAAATAAATGAATGAAACTGGTAACCTAACATAAGGCCATAATACATTTACAACATGCACCATGCAGTTAAAAAGGGACCACACTTTTTAGTCTGTATAAATGACAGTGGTGGAGAGTGGAGCGCTGTAGGGCCTGGAGGCTATCTTGTTTAAAGAGCTAGTTCCTCTGGGAGCCCGTAGGGCCTCTATGCTCCTCTTATTTTTCTGGGTTCTTCTATTTTTATTTTGGACTGTCGCGTCCTTTTGTCTCTCCAGCAGGCACATGTGTGTGTGTGTGTGTGTGTGTGTGTGTGTATAATTTTAACAGGCCACTCTTCCATTAGTGCTTTCTTTTGTACTTTCCCCATGTCACCCTAACGAGATCTGCCACCCACTTAGTAATTCTCCTGCACCTGATGTATTCCACCGAGCATGAAATGAGCATCTGCACAAACAAGCCTGCAACTGAGATTCTCTCACTTCCTGTGGTGCATCCTAAACCTAAATCAGAATAAAAAAATACCTGTGACTTGTACATTTTATTTGACTTGTGAATGTATTCATGGTTTTACATTTGATCATTTTATTTAAGCATACAATCAGACAGGGACATTTTCAGAAAATTTCTGAATGTACTTTTAAAATGCCAAACAATAGGAATACACATCCATTCCTGTTATTAATGCCGCTACCATGATCCAGGAATATTTGGGACATTATGGTTCATTATGAAGTGGTAGTAGAATGGTGGGTAACACACACGCTTATGAACCAGAAGACCCAGGTTCAAATGCCACTTACTACCATCAGTGCAGAATAAATAAGGGGCAGTGGTGGCCTAGTGGTTAAGGAAGCGGCCCCGTAATCAGGTTGCTGGTTCGAATCCCGATCTGCCAAGGTACCACTGAGGTGCCACTGAGCAAAGCACCGTCCCCACACACTGTCCCCAGGCACCTGTCATGGCTGCCCACTGCTCACTCAGGAAATAAATCCTGGTTCCTGACAACTGCTTAACAAGGACATACCATGTAACAAACCAGAGGGTCACCACAGCCACCACCACCATTACAACTACAGCTTCAGGGATCTTCAAATGGACCAGTAACATCATTATGGACACGTAATCTAGATCATGACACTGAATACATCCTGGA
The DNA here is from genome assembly GCF_900700375.1 of Denticeps clupeoides. NCBI lineage: Eukaryota > Metazoa > Chordata > Actinopteri > Clupeiformes > Denticipitidae > Denticeps > Denticeps clupeoides. The sequence goes on along the minus strand of NC_041721.1, from coordinate 21,328,710 downwards.
CTTCTCCAACCCTACAACTGTAGGACCTATCATTATATCATCCCCAACCCTGCACTGACACCGTTTGCAGGCTCACTCTACCCTGGAAGGGGGTCCCTCTCTGTATCACTCCTTCCCAAGGTTTCTTCCTTTCTTTTTTTCTCTCCTAGAGTTTTTTTTTGTGTGGAGTTTTTCCTTGTGTGCAGAAGGGTCAAGTGTGGGGGGTGTCAACTGTAGGGCCTGTCAAAGCCCATTGAGACATACTGTATGTGATTTTGGGCTATATAAGAAATAAATGTTGTTGTTGATGGATTAAATGCAGAGGACAAATTTCACTGTGTGTACTGTGTGCTGTGTATCACGTGTGACAATCACTTCACTTCATAAAAAAATATTTATTACAATTAAACCTGTAAATGAAATGTTTTCGTGGTTTGTTTGCTGCTATGGAATATCACAAAGGATCGTATAATATTGTACTGATGAACCCTCCACTTACACAAGCTTAGTACTGAGAGTGATACGAGTGTCTTTTTCACACATTCACTTAACTGGAACAAAGAATCTTCTAAAATTGAGTCAGCAATGTAACTTTAGAGGCGACTCTAGCTGGTTGTAGCTGGCAGAGATTTTTCTTCTACTTCCTTGATCAGGATCTGTTCTGGCAGTAATGCATTCTATTCCATTACTATTTGTAACGTCCAGGGGCTGATTAACAGGGCCGAACTGTTCTCAGTTGAAGCCCGTTGAGTGGGAACAATACAGAGAGGAGAAGCCGCTGGAAAACGGGAGTCTTATGTGTGTTTTCAGTTTCCTGCCAATCACCACACGCATGCAAGTTGTTTTTCTTCTTCCTTTGTTTCCCCTGTTTTTGGCCCTCGTGCAGTTGTATGTTTAATAAAGGCCTTTTTGTATTAAAATGTCATTCGGCGTTCAGCCCGTGGACATGACACTATTACTGTTTCACCCATAGAATATTTTACTAACATGAACACATGCGGCTGGCCCTTCACCCCATCACTCCACTTGTCCCCGGCTCGTTTGGTTGTGCTCGCTGTCCTGGAGTGGTGAGACCAGAGAAATAAAACCACCGTCTTTGTGGACTCCGGGGCAGCGAGGAATTTAATAATTTAATAGACAGCACATTTACACTCGAACAGCAGGTTCCCCTGGAATCCATTCAACACCTGGTCTCCATCACCTCAGTTGATGGCCGGCAGGCAGGTTCAGGTCCACTCACTCACCAGACGACACCCCTGACACTTTGGATGGACACTCACATAGAACGCAGCACCACGATCATCACTTCTTCCCTGCTTCTGTGGTTCCGTGGTTCACCCCATGTCTCCTGGTCCTCGCCCACACCAGTTCCAGCCCAGTCATACGATGCAGTTCCGTCCTGTTACCACGACCTTCTTCTTTCCATTCCTCACAACTGGGAGTTTTTATCCTAATATGCATTCTAAAGTATGTTCTACTGTCATGATCCGGTCCGGCAGGGGTGAGTTTCATGTTGGTCCTGTGTAATGTTCCCTGATCGTGTTCGCCTGTTGTAGAATTATATGATTGTATAAAGCTGTCCTGTCCTTTTTGTGTGTGAAGTTCCCTTGTCTTGTCAGTGATGTAATAAACCCCTGTTTTGTGATGTCATGCGTACGCGTCCTGCTTCCTCACCATTGTTAAGTTTATAGCTGGGCCAATCTCTAGTAACTATGCACAACATTACATACTACATGCATGTAATACAGCGTGGTTAAAGGAAACGCAAGGGCCATCTCCTCCACCTACCACTAGAAACCCAATAAAAATACTGTATAACAGAAAAAAGCATTTCACTACATATATGAAGCATTTAAGCACAGAACAAACGACTCATCTCTGTAATTAGTTTAAGTTGTTTCAGGAAACGAGCCTTGTGTGGTGTAATGTGATTAGTAAGGAGAGTGAATCCAGCTCCTTGGTGGGCAGAGCGTTCTCTCTTTAGATGGACGTGTGATAACACACACAAACATTATGAATGGGTGCTGATGGTGGCCATTAATCCTGCCGTAATGTCATTGTGAAACACATCAGGGTTATTACCAGGCAGTCGAGTCATAGCCCACGCTCCCCCTAATGACCCTCACGTCAGGAAAACAAATGTTATCACCAGAGTAATAAATTTCCCCAGTCAATTTACTCTGAGGAGCAAAGAGCTTCAGGCCATTCCATGAAATTTCTGTCAAAGGGGAGAGCAAATGTGGAGCGATGGCACAACTCTCATGTGCCGGTCTCCCTGGGGACTGATGGATGTCCAAAGATGAAGGCCTCTGGGTGTACGTCTCTGACCCAGACAGTTGCGGATCAGTTGAGCAGCTCACTGTTTTAAGATCAGTGGATCCAGGTCAAGCAGCTGCTGACATGTGGTTCAACTGGGTTCTGGGTGTATATCATGTCAAATATGTAGAAATGAATTTAAACTGTTGTCATGTTGTCCTCTTACCTCCTTCGCCTCAGTGCAGATTCTGCAGCTCACTTCAAGAATAAACTGCATCAGCTTGGTTTACTTAGTCAGCATTAGACTTATTTAGCCTCCCAGCTCAGATCTTCAAATTGTGTCACGGCGGCGAGACAGGGCAGGAGAAACAGAGGACACGTGCGTACGACTACTCACAGGACAGGGGCTTTTACTTGGAACACCGCACAATACAGGACAGGATACTGCGACAATCTCCCATGCAATAACCCAGCAAAGACAAGACACAAAAGGAGCACATTTATACACGCTGATCAGGGGCATTCAGGGCGGCAACGATGACAAAAGGGGTGAGAGGAAGTCAGGCTGTTCAGCATTAAAGGATTTTAATTATATTAAAAGTGTTCAGTATTATACACTTCCCACTTGTGGGACTAATAAAGGATCTTATCTTATCTTATCTTATCTTATCTTATCTTATCTTATCTTATCTTATTAAACCTCCAACTAATGCTTGTTTCTTCATTTTATCTTTGTAATGTACAGATGTACAGAGTATTGGCCGGGGATGGTTGGCACGTGGTGTGTGAAGGACCAAGCAAGAAGGAACGAGGACACAGGTGGCTTTTAGAAAAATAGCATGTTTTTATTTATTAACAAATCATATTAAAGCGTAGTACACAGGAAGTACAACTACCAGTGTGCTACCACCAACCGCCTTGACAACTGACCTGCCTACGGAACACCAAATGGTTAATCTGACCATTATCAAACATAGGGGGTACACAGACATTATACAGACAACCCAAACAACCAATCATCACACCCCGTCTACTAGTTGTAATCTAAAGAATAAATCAAATAAAGAAAAAAATAGACTTTTAAACAATATCAACCTAAATAAATTTTATGTCAGTCTTGTTGGTCCCTTAATTCTGTATCTGAAGTCTGTTTCTGAAATTCGCCGTTTCGGTGTCTGTAGTTTTAAATAATGAGGATGAAAGAGGCAGGAAGAGGAGGAGAGCGGCCTATAGAAGTTGAGGAATCATTTGCAGAAATTCCATCATCAACACCATCCACCAACCACAATGTTTGGCGAAGACAGGAAGTCGTGTCAGCGTTTTTTAGAAAAAAATGAAATGAACTCACTGGTTCTTAAGTCTCATGTAAACTAAAAAAAATTTATTTGTGTTCATTTTTACATCCAATCACCGAGCAACTGCAATGCTTCGCATGTTCGAAAGACATGGCGGTCGGTGCGGATAATGTTTTAGGGGAGGGGTGGGAAATTCTCTAGGCGGAAAAAGCATGAGAAACGGGAGGTAACCTTTCCCCTTATGACGTCATAAAGGGACAAATTCAAGATCCGACCATCTGAGCTGCTGCTCTCTGAACAGTTCACAGATGTACAGGGGCAGTGGTGGCCTAGCGGGTAAGGTCCTGGCAAACATGAAAGGTAGGGGGGTAATGTGTTGCCTGAGCCCAACAATTGCCCTATCCCTGGGTTTCAAAAATGGATGAATATTTTGGATTTTATAGATCTGTCGAGGAGAAGTCCTGATCATTGAAAGCATGTTTTAGGAGATATATCATTAACCCCATCCAACATTTCCTTTCATCTACCCTGAGACACTCAGCATTCACTAGCTGTCTCCTCTTATTGACTGACACCATGACTCCGTACCCCACAGGGGCTGCAGGCTTAAAGGTGACGTTTTAGGGACAGGTCTGGAATTGTCACTACACTGAGTTCCCTTGGTGAGAACATATCACCATCACTTTTCAGTAGAAAGGTTTAAAAACTCCATGTCACTCGTCCTTTAACTTTTTTGGTTGCTTTACATGAAGAAAATGATTTCCTCTTTCTGCAGACTGGATTTATTAATTGTGAAATTGAAATGAATTAATCCCGTCAGGGTGAATATCCACTCTGCCTTAGTGGCTAATTATTTGAAAGAGATTAAGAGCAATGCCCTGCATAAGGGAAAGGTCTCCTGCTTAGGAAATGATAAGTGCTTCAAGATTAATCTCGATTAATCTCGGACAGAGTGAGCATTAGGGACTCTGGCTCAGTCTCTGCTCTCATTCATTTCAATTTATTCTGGAGATGTTTTCCATTAAATGGGACCGCATACCAACAGCCCCATTAGCATGTCGCTAAAAATAAGCATGCTTTATCAAGTCTCTTTCATGGTGATTGCACTCCACAAGGCCGCTCAAGCCTTCCTGCGGTTCTGAGTTGTAACGTGAACACCAGCGTATCCCTTTCCATTTTTCTCCTGCATGGCTTACGTTTTCATCAGTTCTGCTCCTCCGTGCACGGCAGAACGTTCTAGCAATCGGGACTGTGTCGCCTGGGGCAGCAGAATAATCAGCAGCACACGGCATTGAAGGAGTAAGGGCCAATCGAGGTGCTTCGCATCTGAGTAAGCTCTGTGTAAATTCACATTCTAACAGCTGGACACAAAACGTGACCTTTCCCATCAGAAATCTATGGTATCACTGCTTGGAGAGAGAGAGTCCAGCATGATGAAACCATTGGCGAGAATGATTCATTTTAATTTTCAGTTCTACCTGCCTGTCTCTCTCTCTCTCTTGCTCTCTCTCTCTAGGTACTTGCTCTGCACGCAACTGCAGCAACGTGTAAGATGTTGTGAAGCTGGGGACATTTTGAAAAGTTTGGGTTGGGGAAAGACATTTGTAATAAACTCACATATTACACACAAAATACACCAGATCCTCAATCCATTAATAATATCTTAAAACAAATGTATGTGTGTATGTGCTCATCATGACTAAAGCGGATAATTAGGACAATTCCCAATGTTCCACACCTCAGTTCCTGCCAGGAGTTAAAATGGGTTGAGAATCTCGAGTCACTGCAGAATGAAGTAATTTAGAGTTTCGAATTTCATTACAAGCAACAAGACAACTTTTCTCCTACAGAATCACAAACCAGGTTCAAAACTTGAACCGACGTGAAGGTGGTTTCAAATTGGACTTAATAAAATTACTAGAGAATATTTTCAGTGAGCACATCATTATTATTTTGGACGAAAAATGTAAGAATTTGGTGTTTTTAGACGTACATTGATCCAGTATTTCCTGATGATACTTCCTTATTTGTCAGTGGCGGCTGCAGATTTATGGGTAAGACTCAGTGGACATTCTGCACATTATTACTCTTTCAGATAACATTTTAAGATACTGATTGCTTACTTTGTAATTTTAGATGGATTTATTTGCCTCTTTCTGCCAGAAATAAAACACCACTGTGGCCTTGATGTTCATTGTCCTCTTCACTTCTCATTCTAGAGATCTGTCTGAAGTATAAAGTGATAAAGTGAAGTGATTGTCACATGTGATACACAGCAGCACAGCACACAGTGCACACAGTGAAATGTGTTCTCTGTCCTTTGTCCCGTTGCCTCACCTGCTGCCTCCCTCTCACCGGTTAAGGTCCTCCGGTCCTCCTCCCCAGCTCTTTCAGTGTCCACTCCCCGTACAACGACTTGTCCTCTCGCTCCAAGCATGTCTGCAAGTGCGTCCCCAAACTTGCACACTGACAAGTTCAGAGTGAACTTGTACTGTGAGGAGCAAATACAGGTCAGGTTGGCAAGAAGTTATCACAGATTTTATCACAACTTTTATTCAAATATTGAATCTCTACTGCACTGGTGGTGCAGGAGACTGATCAGGGCAGACAGGTACAGGGGTTGATGGGGTCAAGAAGACCAACGAGGCAGATGGGCTGAGGATGTGACACGTATTAAGTGAGGATTTATTCATATGCTTTAAGCTAGAGCTTTTATTTGATATGTAGATCTCAAAAGATCTCCATCTTTTATGGTGTGGTCTGCTGGGGAGGTAGCATCTCTGCGGGGGGACAGAAAGAGACTGAACAGGCTGATCTCTGGGCCAGCTCTGTTCCAGGATGCCCTCTGGACCCAGTGAGGTGGTGAGTGACAGGAGAATGGCGGCTAAGTTATCGTCCCTACTGGACAACATCTCCCACCCCAAGCAGCAGCACCCACGATGTGAAAGTGAAGTGATTGTTGTGATACACAGCACAGCAGCCACTGAGGTGCCACTGACCAAAGCACCGTCCCCACACACTGATCCCGAAATGTGACCTCTGCTTTTAACCCATCACCCTTAGTGAGCAGTGGGCAGCCATTTACATGAAATTACATGATATACTGTCCTTTTTCTGCCGTGACAATGTAAATTTCCTACTTGTGGGACTAATAAAGGATCATCTAATCTAATTGCAGTAATCATAGTCATATGGTATTAAGTCATCAAGTATTATGGTATTTCAAGTTCAGTATTCTTATACAACTTTTGAAGATTGACTGCATTTTAAACTAAGTCAACAATAATTGAAAAGTACAATAGACACAAATACATACAATATACACTGTAATTTGAATTATCAACACGATAATATAATGACCATCATAATACCACCAAAAATAATAATACATTTCATAGGTAATCCCAGTACAATGATTAACTCAGCACAAAATGAGACATCTTGATTATCTCTTTTTTACTCTACTCTTTCCTCACACAAACCACTCGCAATATTATTAAAAATTATATTGGCTTCAGCATAGACCATCAGAGCTCTTTCAGACAACAAGTGTGGTCAATCAGCTAGCATCGCTCTTCACGCCTTGACTACTGTAACCCTCTATTCAGAGGTCTCAGTCAGTCACAACTTCAAGGACTACAAGCCATTCAAAATGCAGCAGCTCACCCCCCCCCACCCCCCCCCCCCCCCCCCCCCCCAATATTAAAATTACTTCTTGTTTATAAAAGCCTAAATAATTTAGCACCTGCTTATAACAACATTACAATAATCACATACAGTATGTCTCATAATCACTAAGCCCATAATCACATACTGTATGTCTCAATGGGCTTTGACAGAGCCTACCATTGACACTATAAGAGAGAGAAAAAGGTGGGAAGAAACGTTGGGAAGGAGTGATACGAGAAGGACCCCCTTCCAGTGTAGAGTGAGCCTGCAAGTGGTGTCAGTGTTCTTCTGCCGTGATTGCTACCACAGACCCAGACTCCTAAAAAGCAGGAGACGTTTCACTTGGAAAACTGGCAGTAAAAACGCTCGAGGGTTATCGTGTAGCAGATCAGGCCGAAACAGATGCTGGATTAGACATTCAGTGACATTTGACAAACAAATCAAAAAGTAAACATGTCACACAAACCAGCAAATGAAATAAAAGAAAGGGCTATATACAGATATAAAAGACTGCTGCAGATGGCTAGGGAATCACAAGCAGATGAGAACTCACTCTTTTCTGTTTTAACGCCATTGTATGTAATGTCTACTTATCTCCTAAATCCAAAATTTTTACATTTTATTAAAGCTATTTTCTTTTGAAATCCAGCAAAGTGCGTTGGAGTATTATTCATCTGGATCAAAAGGGGAATTTTTCTAATGCTTTCAGGATTGACAGCACCTGGAGACGTCACCTGTGCACAATCAGGACACCCTTAAAAATCCGCGTGGTTCCGCCCATCAGTATCGGCGGCATTTTCGTGAACTCTTTTCTTGAACCTTCTTTGTGGACCTGGCAATGGTTTGGTTGTGTTCTGAGTTCTGGCAATCGTCACACTCCTGTGGGCTAGTTTTCATTCTCCCCTTTAGTTCCCCTGTTTTCAGCCATTGCGCCGTGTTTATTTGTGTTTATTAATAAATCATGCTTTCCATTATGTCCCGTCTCTGCATTTACTTACCTCATCAGCTCACCGACGTGACAGAATGCCGGCACTCTACCCGAAAGCGCAGAGAGAAAAGAGAAAGAACGCAGCCAGGCGTGGTGAGTGGTGCAGGGAGAGAAGCAGGGATGTGCTGTGAGACAGGATGCATGTGCCCAGAGGGCACCAGACAGAGGAACCACCTCCCTGCACGGGGCAGGAAACGATGCAAGGCGTGTCAAAGGGGACGTGCAGAGACAGGGCCCACACATACCCAGAAGGGTCGGCCCTGATTTATGTGTGCAGTTTTGAGAAACCAAGGCCACCATGTGGGACCACGTCGGGGAGCCCATCAGTGGGAGGACACAGGAGCCCTGTGGTTGCTGCTGCCCGCCCCGCCTTCTCTGCTGATGGTACTGCTGGGACTCCGAGGATGTAGCCCTTGGAGGGGGGGCTCTATCAGGATTGGCAGCACCTGGAGACATCACCTGTGCACAATCAGGACAGCCTTTAAAAAGCCCTGTGGTTTCACCATCAGTATCGGCGGCATTGTCGTGAACTCTTTTTGTGAACTTGACCTTCTTTGTGGACCTGGCAACTGTTTGATTGTGTTTTGAGTTCTGGCAATTCTGTGGGCTAGTTTTCATTCACCCCTTTAGTTCCCCTGTTATTTTCATTCACCCCTGATAGTTCCCCATCGCGCCGTGTTTATTTGTGTTTATTAATAAATCATGCTTTCCATTATGGCCCATCTCTGCATTTACTTACCTCATCAGCTCACTGACGTGACAGATGCTATTTCAAAAGAAACAACATTTCATTGTTTATAACTGTATAATATGAAAGTTCACTGTGTAAAACTGAGGAGAGTGGTTATAAAAACTCTCTCTCTACACACAAAAGCATTGTATTAAAACCACTCCAATCTGATGTTACCTAGTAGAAAGAGGCGTGGCACAATAGAGGTTAAAAGGATCTGATCCAGGAGGAGAGGAGGAGAGAAAAGACTCAGGAGCTGGAAAGCCCAGTTCCCAAGAAGATGAAAAAAGTCAGGAGACCACAAGTGAACATTCTTTTATACATTTGACTGCCAGGAAGTTGTCACAGACCATTGAGAATTTGTCGTTTCTGCCCTGTCACGTCCCCGGTGTCTCCCGTCTGTGGCAGACAAAGGCAGGGCAGGAGGTCTCAGAACAAATGGCTGGCATTTCACACCTCTTGCCATTTGACAAAGATTTGGAAAACGGAGATGAAGAACCTCCTGCGACGTCCCATCTTACAACTGTACAGATAAGCAAATAAATAGTCCTGTCACTGAAAGAGCTGCTAAGTCCTGTCAGGGTCTCCTGACAGGTGGGAGATGCTGTCCAGCAGGAATGATAGCTTAGCCACCATTCTCACTCACCACCTCCTCTGGGTCCAGAGGGCATCCTAGAACAGAGCTGGCCCTCCAGATCAGCCTGTTCAGTCTCTTCCTCTCCCGAGCAGACCACACCATAAAAGATGGCTGAGGCCACCACAGAGTCATAAAAGGCCTTCAAGAGTGGACCCTTCCCCCCAAAAAAGACATGAGCCTCCGCAGCAGGTACAACTTGCTCTGCCTTTTCCTGTAGAGGGTATCAGAGTTCTTAGTCCAGTCCAGTTTATTGTTCAGATGAACACCAAGGTACCCGTAGCTCTCCACAGCCTCAATGTCCATACCCTTGATGTTAAGTGGTTGTAGTGGAGGATGGTTGTGCCTGCGGAAGTCTACCACCAGCTCCTTGGTCTTTTCAGTGTTGATCTGGAGGTAGTTGTGAGGTGATGATCCACTCCTGTGTGCTATAAACATGTACCCACCAGCACTGGCGTTTAAACAGAATGGGAATCACTTGTCACTGTCTTCCCGGTCCTCTCACAGGACGCTGGTGACACTGTCATCTGACAGTGTTAATTACAGCTGGGATATGGTCCATAATCTTCTAAAGTTGAAAATCCATCTGCGGCTGCCCTGGTTACATCTCTGTAGTGAAATGAAATCAGGATTAGTGATGGGCAAGAAAGATGGCCAAAAAAATGAATAATAAAAGAAATAATATTCCTCAACATGAAGGCTTGTAAATTGTAAATATCTTTGTAAATATCTTGGTGCAGCCTGCATGGTGGCATGGGTTCAAATACCCTGGCCTGGCTGAGTGGCACGTGAGTGAGAAAAATAGACAGTAGACAGAGGACAGCAACACTTCTCTCCCAAACCTCGAGCAACTGGACTCCTAAGTTTCCATTTTCTTCCGTTTTAAAGTGTAAACTATTTGATGTACATGTGGCGATGAACGATAAGAAATGAGAAGAGCCTTTGTTGCAGCGGTCAATGCTCGATCTCGGTTTTCTGAGCACAGATCCCTCTCTGACAAACTCTCTCCATCGTTCCATCAATCCAGGTAGCAGCAGATTCAGCTTGACTAAAAGCAGGTTGTCATGGAGATCTCAGGGCAAAAGTGCTTTCAGCAGGTCGGAGGGCTGGCTTGACACTCCAGAAACACAGAATTCTCACATAAACTCACAATTTAGTTCAGTAATGTAGAAAAGTGAATGCGTGGCGACTTTATTGAGGCCTGCAGCATGTTTGTGTGAGTGCCTGGAAATTCATCAGCTCTCCAGGAACATACAGCAGCTGAAATAAGAGTTGTCATCTTGAGGGCCTGAGGAACAATAAACTGGGGACACAGGAGGGCCACCATCAAGCTTGTGGAGTGAAGGAGACGAGGTTTGAGAGGAAGATCTGGATTTATTTTGCATGGTGAGGAGCAGAGAGGAAGACGAAGGAGCTGAGGAATAAAGTGAGGCATTGGGATTGGGATGTAATCGCTATCAATTAACGATAAATCCAGTTCCCACCCGGGGCCCGTCGCTGCTGCAGCTCTGTGCTGTTTGCTGTCAGTGTGGGCAGAAGAGATTAGAGACACTTCATTTAATTTGTTCGTTTGTGTGTGATGCTAGTGGTGAACATTATTAATGGGGGCACGTTAATATATTTGTTTAGCAGATCTGAGAGTTGTGTGTTTGTGTTCACAGGGCTTTTCCTCACAAATTTTAGAGCCCACCCAGCGCTGTGTGTCTCCAGCTCAGACGCCATAATCTCTAGTCATCTGGATTCATCTGAGGGGATCTCACTTCCTTTTAGGCTGGTGGTAGCCTACCGGGTTAGACACTCATCTAAGAACCAAATGACCACAAACTACAGGTTCAAACCCCACTTACTACCGTTGTGTCCCTGAGCAAGACACTTAACCCTGAGTCCAACCTAATTCTGTTAAACTAAATAAAACTGCCTGGCAAAATGGTTATAATGTAGCACTGTTACTGCCGTTAGGGCAACTGGAGGCATTTATTCATCACTGGCTGCCACTATCCAGTCAAATCATTAATATGAACTGCTGTATTCTTCATAGAGGGTGTATCATTTTCTATTAGTGTGGCTGAGCCTCACAGAATCTGCTGATTTAGCATCCATGTTGAAATCGTTCATTTCTAATAAACTGTTCACAGTCACAGTGTAATTAACACCATTAGTTAAAGAAGGATGACTGAGAAAGTAGGTGAACCCATGTGACGCCCCTGGGCCACGGGGCTGTCACAGCAGGTGCCCATGCACCTGATTATGGAGTCCTGATCCATTGTACCTCCACCAATCGGGTTTAATGGATCAGGACTCCATAAAAACGGAATGCAGCAGACAGTCCAGGGCTGCGACATTGATGTGGTATCTGTTACATACTTTATATCTGTTTTCACCTCCTGGCAATTGCCACATGCCTGCGGGTTCGTTTTTGTTGGTTTCCTTTGTCTTGGCCCTCATGCCATTTTCCTTTGTGTTTGTGTTAATAAATAATTTTTCCCAGTTTGTTCACTTCCTTCCCACGTCAGCCCGCGGACGGCTCTTTAAGGACAAACATCCCAGAGTAACAACCAGAGTTTTGAAGGTATCATTAGATAACATCCATTGTATAACATGGATAAGGAACTGGATAACATCTGTGTTCACGAGTTCTCCAGCATGTATAACACTGAACAAGCAGGGTTTCTCTGCAAGAACTGCATGAAGGAAGCTGTTTCTTATTAAAAAGAACATTGTCAAAAAGCACATTAACACTCCACAGCGGTTTTGGCAAAATGGCCTGATGTGACTAAGACTGAACTGTGACTATTGCACTGGACATCATTCCAACCATGAAACTATGGTGGGGAAATATCATGGGCCTGATTTGCTGCATCAATTCCCAAGTGTAAAATCTGCTGTTATCATGTGTGAGTGTCTGTACGTCTGTAGAAAATCGCAACAGGACAATGATCCACAAAAGTACTTTTTTATGTTGCACAGAGTAAAATTCTTCCATTTAAGTCCGCTATTTAAATTTCTACTTGAGTAAAAGTACAAAAGTACTGTAAAAATACAGTGATTTATTGTGTCTAATGTTTAATGTCTTGTTAAACCAATTAATTTTAGGTCCAGTTTTGACGTCAGTTTTTAGTGAAATGCTATTAATTACTCTGCCACTGATAACTATTAAAATGACCATATATGTACTTTAACAACATCTATCAGACGCCCTTATCCAGAAGAATTTACAATAAGTCGTGACAGGGACAGTCACCCTGGAGTGTCTTGCTAGGGACTGTGGCACAGACAGTCTTGAATCTGTGAAAATTGTCGGACTGAATCATAGTAATAGCTTAATAAAATAATAAAAGCAAAATGTATTAGATGACGTGGTCTACGCATTTGAAAAGACTGTACATACACCCCAAAATGTATGTTATGTTGATCTGTTAAAGCCGCACATGTAAAATACACGACTCGCTGAAACTCCAGTTTTACTCCTTCATTTTATTTCAGTTATTTTATTAGCGCGACAAAGATAAAAAAAAGATATAGATCTCTTTTTTCATACTTTATGTGCAGTCGTTTCACCCACAGGCCACATCCGGCCCGCGAGATTATTTAATATAGATCCATTTTAATGGCCCAGCGATGTGAAGCACTGATAACACACAAACTACAGATCCCATAATGCAGTGCGATCAGTTGCCTTCCCGAACACGATCAGTTCTGTAGATAAAAGTTGTATTAAACATTATACACTGCTTAAAAAATAAAGAGAACACAAAAATAAGACGTCCTACATTTGTATGAATTAAATATTATTTAATACTTACATGTGCTGACAACAAAATCACACAAAAATTATCAATGGAAATCATATTTATGGAGTCACACTCAAAATTAAAGTGGAATTACAGACTGATCCAACTTTGATGTAATGTCCTTAAATCAAAATGAGGCCTAGAAGTATGTATGACCTCCTGACAATGTCTGGACATGATGAGGTGGTGTATGGTGTCTTGAGGAATCTCCTCCTAGAACTGGACAGTCTGTGGTGGATGGAGTGAGACATGGTGTCCCAGATGTGCTCAATTGGATTCAGGCCAGTCCATGGCATCAATGCCTTTGTCTTGCAGGAACTGCTGACACACTCCAGCCATTGTCTTGCAGTAGGAGTAACTCAGGGCAAACCGCACCAGCATATGGTCTCACAAGAGGTCTGAGGATCTCTTCTCAGTACCTAATGGCAGATAGGCTACCTCTGGCGAGCACATGGAGGGCTGTGCGGCCACACCATTACTGACCCACTGCCAAACCGGTCATGCTGGAGGATGTTGCAGGCAGCAGAACGTTCTCCATGGTGTGACCAGACTTTGTCACATGTGCTCAGTGTGCTCACACATGTGCTCTGCTTTCAGCTGTGAAGAGCACAGGGCGCCAGTTGCGAATTTGCCAGTCTTGGTCATTTTGCAGGGCTCTGCCAGTTCTCCTCCTGCTCCTCCTTGTACAAAGGCGAAGGTTCCTGCTGCCAGGTTGTTGCTCTCCTACGGCCTCCACCATGTCCGGCCTGTCTTCTGGTAACTCATAATACATTGCTCCGGATACTACACTGACAGACATGGGGCAGTGGTGGCCTAGCTGTTAAGGAAGTGGCCCCATAATCAGAAGGTTGCTGGTTCAAATCCCGATCCGCCAAGGTCCCACTGAGGTGCCACTGAGCAAAGCACCGTCCCCACACACTGCTCCCCGGGCGCCTGTCATGGCTGCCCACTGCTCACTCAGGGTGATGGGTTAAATGCAGAGGACAAATTTCACTGTGTGCACTGTGTGCTGTGCTGCTGTGCTACCTCTAGATCGAAATCACCGCAAGTATTCAAACAACCCAGAAAGTATAGGAACTGAGAAGTGTTCTGTGGTCACCACCTGCAGGACCACGCCAAATTGGGGATGTCCTGCTAATTGACTATAATTTCTACCTGTTGTCTATTCCATTTGCACAGCAGCGTGTGAAATTGATTGTCAATCAGTGTTGCTTCCTAAATAGACAAGTGGATTTCACTGAAGTGTGACTGAATTGGAGTTACACTGTGCATCTTAATTTTTCTCAAAATATGATTATTTTAAGCTGCTGGTACCATACTTCAACATTTAAGATCTGGCAACACTGAAAACATATCATATCGGCCCATGGAAGGTACTTCTTCTGGCCGGGTTTAAAAGCAGATGCTGCAAAGCGCTGTCGTTCATGCCATGTCTGTCAGTTGGCTGGAAAGCCGAACCAGACGATACCACCTGCACCCCTGTACCCCGGAACCTTTTGAGAAAATAATTTTAGATTGTGTTGGTCCCTCGTACTAAATCCGGAAACAAATACTTGCTCACTCTGATGCGTAGTGCCACCCGTTTTCCTGAAGCAGTCCCCTTACGCTCATTAAAAACTAACGCCGTGGTGAAAGCACTGACCCAGTTCTTTTCACTATTCGGGCTTCCAAAGGTGGTGCAGACGGACCAAGGGTCCAACTTCCTGTCACGTCTTTTTAAGCAGGTGTTGTCCCACCTTGGAATTACGCATGCTGTTTCTAGCGCCAATCACCCTCAGTCACAGGGGGCGCTAGAGAGGTTTCACCAAACCTTGAAAACCATGCTTCGTGCTTATTGCTTGGACACAGCTAAAGAATGGGATGAGGGACTCCCTTTGCTTTTATTTGCTGTTCGTGAGACGGTCCAAGAGTCCCTGGGATTTAGTCCTGCGGACTTAGTGTTTGGTCACACTGTGCGTTGTCCTCTTAGACTTTTACGGGAGACGTGGGTGTCGGAGCAGCCTGCTCCCAGCACTAGTGTTTTAGATTACATCAGTGCGTTTCGGGAACGCCTTCATAAGGCTTGTTCAGCTGCATTGGCCTCGTTGTCTTCGACCCAGAGGGACATGAAGACTCGTTGTGATAAGAGAACAGTCTCCAGATCTTTTGAGCCTGGTGACCAGGTTTTAGTTTTACTGCCTATTGTGGGATCTGCTTTGCAGGCCAAGTTTGTGGGTCCATATGTGGTGGACTCAAAGTTAAATGAGTCTGATTACGTCATCCGTACAACAAACAGGAAACGGAAAACTCGAGTATGCCATATCAACATGCTCAAAAGCTACGTTGATCGAGAGAACGTGGTGGTACAAAACAAGGCTGAGAAACAGGGAAAACCTGTTATCTCTGCAGCATTAGTTTCTGTACCTATGACTTATTCTCCAGCTGAGGATGGACTATATTTGCGTAATGTCCCTGTAGCTTCACCCCGGCTGCAGAATAGTGAAATTCTGCAGGATTTGGAAGCTTATTTGTCTCATTTGCCTGTAGCAGAGTGCAGACAAGTTACAAGACTAATTCAGTCACATGCTGCTTTGTTCTCTGACGTCCCTGTAGGTACGTCCATCATACAACATGATGTTGACGTTGGTGGTCATTCTCCCATCAGGCAGCACCCGTATCGGCTGAATCCCACGAAGCGAGCGGTGATGCAGTCTGAAGTGACCTACTTGTTGGAGAACAAGCTGGCTGTGCAGAGTTGCAGTGCATGGAGTAGTCCATTCCTACTATAAAGAACATTTAACACTTTTAACACTTGCTTAAAATAGACTGTATTTCCACTTGGTAGAGAGAGACATGAGGAACACAGGCAACCATGCAAATTAAAATGATCGCAGTCAAACAAAAATGAATACGATTTTGGGGAAAAACTGCCACAATTCTTCAGTTACTTGTTTCTTCTCACTGGAGCTCCAACGGTGAAACGTTCAACTTTAAACCAGGGCCTCCTCGACAACGTATGTCATGTTGACCAGAGTGTCAAAAGCCTGGCCGGTGTCTGGAACCTATTATCTGTCTCTGCTGCCAGAGACGCAAGACAACTGCATTATATGCAGGTCAGAAGACAGAACTTACAGATGACATTTAGGTGCAATGGATGAAACTGGACAGGTCAGATAAAGATGAGAGAGGACGATGATGGACAGCACTGCTGTCTGAGCATGTATGGTCTGTCATTATCCCACAACTAATTGGCCTCCTGAGGTCTCATTCTCTCACTTTTTCCACAGAACTTCACCATGATAAAATGCTTCAGAGAATGTGTCTCTGGTCTCGGTTATGGCAGTGGCTACCGTGACGACTGATACGAAAGTGGCGTTTAACGCTCCACTCATTCCAGATGGGGTCTGGTATGAAAACGAAGAGATGAAGTAAGTAAAGGTGACAGCTCTATTATCTTGATTACATTTTCCTTCCGCAGAGTCCCAGCCACTCCATTTTCCACAAGTCGTGGCAAATTGGGTCTTGGAGGGGAACATACGGCAGCACCGGTCTCTCTGAAAGTAGCTGATTACTGCTTCGCTGTACGATGACATCACACATGACACATCTTCACTAATTCACCTGGACCGATGACCAATTCTGCAAATCAAATTCCCCTACATTTATTCCAGCTCTTCACAAGGTAACCTGAGGCCTTCGACAAGGTAAAGGAAGGAATGCAAATGAGATGCTGAAGATGAAAAGAAGAAAGCTGGGACGCCATAGCTGAAATCAAAATCGCCACGGATGAACTGAAACTGGTGAAAATGGCACAGACACGAAGCCAAAACCTTTCCATTCATCTTCTCCCCTTCACTCCCGTTCTGCTCCTCTCATCCTTAGAACACTTGGACCCGCTCTCATTATAGAGAGACCAGTTTAATTGTCATGTGTGATTAATTAGCCTGCATTGAAAGGAGAAAAAAAGTGGACTGATACGGAATCCATAATCCTGATCAATTCCTCTGCAGTCAGGCTAAACAGAACCTGGACTTATATGTGACAGGTAGTCTTCTGGTTATCTTTGCTTTGAACACACAGAGCGAGCCAGGGGAAAGTCCTCATTAATGTGATATTGACCACCTGCAACTCAGGATATGCACCGCAGCAGAACAGCAAACAGTTATTAGAAAGAATCTAAGCATGATTCTGATTTGTGCAGCTGATCGATCGCAGCATTAATTGCTTTTCTCTCAGCGGAAATCCATGATTCTCCACAGAGGACTGTCCCCAGCGATAAAGCCGCTGAAAGCGAGGTGATCGAGCGCTCTGTAACTGCCACAGCCCGCAAGGTCATTCGTTAAATGTGGCGGATCCTGCATTTGCCGCTCACAGCCCCCCGATTTCCACCAACTCTGTAGCCTTGAGTCTGTCTCAGTCTGGTTCTTGACTGATCTCTTAAAATTGCCTCATGAAAGATTAATCTGACTGTTAAAGAAACCTTGACTGGGTCTTATGGCCGGATGTGGTTTCAGACATCAATGATTTGAGGCTTGAAGAACACAGTTGATCACAGTTCTGTGCAAAGAGACATCGATGGTGCAGCGTGTGCTCAAGACCGTCTTCCTTGTCCCTGTGCCATGGAATGAGTGGTGGGTCATTTAGTGCCATGGAGTGATGGAAGTAATTTAGTAAATGCCAGGAATTAACAGTGAAATAGGCCGACATGAAACAAAAGCATCAGCTCCGCCCACTACAGTCTTCAACCAATCCCCATCCTGCCACATGCTTCTCCTCACTTTAAATGAAGCATGGCTGAGCTGACAAAAGATGGGACTCTGACCTGCTAAGCATGCTGGATGTCATGCAATTTTTTATTTCATTTGGTTGTACAGTAGTATGAAATTCCATAAACAGAACAACACTCAGTGCAAGACTTTTGTAAAAAAGCAGCACTGAATTTAAACTCAACTGAAGTTACCCGGCCATAAAGGAGGTAGGGCACGATACAAATAAAAATTTCCCATCTTACACCTTGTACACTCTAAAAAACGCTGAGTTGTTTTTTCAACCCAAATGCTGGGTTGAGTCTGTTGTTGGGTTGATTTAACCCAATTTGGGTTGAAAATCGGTCTCGATCTGTACGCGGACCTGAAAGAGAGCACGCACGTCACGTCAACTACCTGGGACATCAGCGAGAGAAGCCGCCATTGTCTTTGCACCGTCTTTAGTTTCTGAGGGGCGAAAAAAAAAAATTCTGAAGGGCGAAAAAATTATTTTATAAGAGAAAGCCGCGGGGTTAGGAGACGGGCGGAAAAAAAAATCTGAGGCAAAAGCTGCGGGTTGAAGGACAGAGGAGACATTTTGAAGCTTTCTGCAAGCTTCACTGCTTAATATCTTGCTAACTAACACTTGCTATGCTAACAATGCTTAATATCTTGCGACTGCATTGGAGTCACCAATTTGTGTGTACTCACTCACACGGAGATCGGTAAGCTTTATTTTGCATATACAATGTGAAAGGGGGTTTTGGGGTTTAATGTTGTATTTTAGAAGTATACCTTTCTGTCTACATTTGTCTGTTTCTCTCAAGTTTGGACTTTTTTTTAAAGGAGTTTTGCTTGCTGCAACGAGAACCATTTTGTGGATGAACAAGGTGAGTTGTTTTCTCTATTCAAATTAGAAACTGCTGGAACATTTGTAGTTTGAAACGTGCATTTGAATGTAAATTATGAGGTCATCTTAAGGGAACAGTGAGCATTTGATAAGTAGAGTAGCTCTCTACTTCTCTACATACAGTTTTGTAGAATTCAAATTATTTCAATGTAGGTTTGAAAAAGTAAACACCCACTTTCAACATATGCCAGTTTTTTTTGTTTGCACTACTACTTTTGTTTAAAGCCACTTTAAAATGCTTTGGAAATGCAAGTACTATCTGCGAGAAGAGCACAGTTTTTTAAACGTTACAGGCTAAAATATGGAACTTATGCAAGAAGGAACTAAGCCCTTTCCTTGCTTGCATCAGGAATCACGTTTGTTCTTAGACGAGAGGAGGTTGTAAAGGATGAGCCTGACATCAACCAGATGATCCAACGCTGTCCTTTAATGTTTTTTTTTTCTAATTTGTTTTACATACATGATGTTCAGAGAGGTTTATTTGTGTTATAAATAACTCTGCCTGAATAACTCTGAATAACTCTGAACTGAGCATATTTAATATTTTTCAGCTTTACCTGGAATTTAACAGGATTGTTGGTAGAAATTTTAAAGAAGAGTTCTTTGGTGTTCTTTATGGGTTGTGTCCAATTTTGATGGAAATTTCAAGAGGAAGACAGGTCGGATAGGAAAGCAATTAGCTCACCAGCTACAACACAACGGTGGGTTGATATTTCTCTTTTCTTCTCATAATGGTATTGATGGTTAGTTCAATATATAAACTTGTTCTCTTGTGGTATTTCTCTATATGGACAAATGAACTGATATAAGATTTATTTCCTTTGTTCTACATTCAAGTGTGTTTTATACCACTTTGCAGAGCACAGAGCCAACAGCCATTAGATGCCTTGTCCTGAGAGGACTTCCAATAATTCTTGGAGATGATGCATCTATGTTCTTTTAACTAATAGTTGGGTTAATAATCACAACCCAGCATGCTGGGTTAAACGTGTAACCCAACTTGTTGGGTCAAAATAACCCAGCGTTGGGTTGGTCCCTTTTTGACCCAGCGCTGGGTTACCAAAATAACCCAAATTGGGTTGTTTTCAACCCAGCAGTTTTTAGAGTGTACTGTTCTGAAGCCTAATCAATAAGACAGCCCTTCTAAAGGTAGATGCACTGACAAAGAGAATTTGGTCTATTCATAAATATCATAATTTGTGACAATAAACAGTTTGTAATAAGGAAGTTCAAGGTTAGGGTTAATGAGGATAATTCATTTCAGGCATCTGCTTTTAATTTCCATTATTGAATATTGTCTGTTACTGCTTGTGTAGGACCCAGGCTATGAGTAAAATAAGTTGAAAACTTTTTCTGGTAAATGAGAACAGTGCTAAGAGGTAGGTATTACCTCATTCGACATTGAGGATGCTCAGTTCATTCTACCACCTACGTGTCAAAACAGAGAAAAGTCTAGATGCAAGTTATGTTCTAGTCTAGGTCAGAAAGAGGGACGGAAATGCCACAAACGTTTAAACGAAGTCATTTAATAAATCCCACGCCATCCTGTGTTGATTAGCACCACTTCCATGACATTGTGTCCAGTAAAACATTATCCCCTCCCCGCTTATACTTAAAACCCTGTAACACTACAGAGCAGTGTTTAATGTGCTGGTTTGCGTTCTTCATATGAGATAAAAGTACTAGAGGATTGTGATCCGTATAAACAAAGACAGGAAGTGGCGTGGACCCAACATACACCTCAAGTGCTCAGAGCGGAAGCTTCTTTCTCTATAGTATAGTACAGAGACTTCGCAGACCAAACAAAGGATGCGGTGCCACGAAGCAGCTCGGTTAACGGACAGACCACGTCATAGAAGTTCTAAAAAAAACCCGATAAAATCCAGCCGTCCCTAAAAATCACGTTTGGAAGTGAGGAAGGACAGGAAGTCATGACCGCCTGAACTTTGGCCTCCACAGGCCGAACTTGACCCTGACCTACTTCTTTTCCTAAATAGGTCACAGTCGCTTTCCCAAATTCACATTTGGCGAGGTTGAGGGTGAGTGATGCAGACTCTAGAGTCTCAAGGTGCTGGGTTCAGGTGGCTGTGTAGATTATAATGTCATCTAGATAGGCTTCACAGCGAGGGACTTCAGCAAGCACCTCACATATTAATATGTCATTATCGTTACATCAGTTGAAAATGGTCTCATAACCACTGTATTATCATTTATGCAATAATTCCCGGGACAATTTATCGTCCAGCAAAATGTGTTATCGTTACAAGCCTGAAACCTTTTAAAAGCTGATATGTGCTATGTCCCCAGCTGAGCGGTTCATTTAATATTGAATGGGGTTTAATAACAACAACACTGACCATACTCCTGAGATACCCTCAAGCAAGGTACAGTGCCCACACAAACCCCATTGCTTCCCACTGTTCGTCCACAAGATGAGTGAAATGTGGAAGACACATTTTGTTGCGTGCACTGTGCTGTGTGTCACAATGGCAAACCACTAGTTTCACTTCACTTTGATTTAAAGGTATCATGATTTGGATTTGATCTTTGATTTAAAGGTCTCAGGATTTCACTTTAGGTAACGTGCCTCTCTCAGCTCATCAGCAATGTGAAAAAAATCTAAATATCTATTTTTACCATAAAAAATATAATGAATTCAAACTAAATTTGAATTGATCAATAGGTTGAAAATGCATTCTGCATTGGGTTTTTGCGTATCACCCAGAGGTCAACGGCATCCTGCGGCGCTCCTCGCCACGGCCCGACCTCCGTATCACCTGGAAGAAACCGCTCAACCAGTACTTGGGGGTCGTATCTCGGTCCTGGCGTGTCCCGCCGCGGAACTCACTCTGACTGGCTGTGTTCTTCCTGTTTCTCCTCCAGGTGCACCTAATCCTGACAAGTCTCTTCCAATCTGGAGTATAATTTGTCAACAGTATATCGAATGAGGAAATTAAATACAGTGGTATTTTATCATTCCAGTGGTACTTTGTGAAACATAAAAAACTTCAACAAATTTCAACAAAAACTCATTTTAATTTGTGACCATATGTGTTATCTTTCATCAAAGGACGCTCTATGCACTCTAATTAAAGTACTTGTCCCAGTGCACAAATGGGTTAAGGTGCTTATTTATATCATGTGTGAGATGATGACAGTAAGAGAGCAGATTACTTTACACTCACAAACACTGTACTGGTCCACAATGAATGAAAAGTATGGCCAAATGCTGTGTAGAAGTAATTCCACTACAACTTGAAATGCAGAATCACTGCTGTCTTTCTGCTTCACCGGCTCTACTGCCACAAATCACTAATCTGGACGTGTGGGCTTAACAGACGGATGAAGAATGTTAACATTTATTTCACAATCTTTTCTTCTTTTTCAGCTCAGACGTATCATTTCTCGGTATTAGCTTGAAGAGGTCTTCATTTGTTTTTGTCTGCAGTGCTTGTAAGGCCATGATGTAGGTTTGTGACGATCCACAGTTCCACCGTATGAAAATTGATTTACAGACACACTGCAGGATACAAGTGCAGCCACCTTGATCTGTTGGATTTTAAACTAATGACAATGTCTGCTTCTCCCCCAGGATTAAAGCTGATATGCCGCTGAAGGAAGCATGATTGGAAAACAGGGATCAATAAACTGTGTCTGAAGCTTCTCACTGCATGAACATTAATAACCATTTCCATGGCAGCTGTAGTCCCAGGAACTCAGAGACAGATTATCTCCGTGCCTTGTTTCCAGCAGCTCTGTACAATGCTCCTGTCCCTCAGGGTGGTCTTATGTTTTTTATCCTCAATACTTTGCATCGCTGGACAGTTTTTACCCTCAGCTCCCTGCAGATCTTTTATTTTGTTGAGAAGGAGTACTGCAGACACTTCTTCCAGGTGGGAGGGAGGTGAAGAGACCATAGAATGGATGTCTGGGATCAGCCAGAATTTTAGTGGCCTGTCTCACCTGTCTTCGATGGTTTGCCAGGATCTTCAACATCAGCACCACCACACCAGGCCCGGTCTCCTATCATTCTGTCAGTCTCATCTGGGTTGCCAGGTTCAGGTTCCAGCTGGCTTGCTAGGTTGAAGTTGAGGTTGAAGTTTATTGTCATATATACAAAGTACAGTGTACAGAGCACAATGAAATTCTTACTTGAAAACCTCTCCCACGTAGACAGAACATAGAACATGATACATAGAAAAGATAGAAGACAAAGTGCAGCAGCAATAAATAATAAGTCACAGAAGGGTGAATATTTCTAAGTTGCATAATTTAAGTGACAGTGCAGTGCATACTATGTGTTGTATAGCCTGATGGCACTGGGGTAGAAACTGTTTCTGAATCGTGATGTGCGTGTGTGAATTGTCCTGAGTCTCTTGCCTGATGGCAGGAAAGTAAAAAGTGACAGTGCAGGGTGGCTGGGGTCCTTCAGGATGCTCCTAGTTCTCCTGAGACAGCGCGTGGTGTAAATGTCCGTTATTGCTGGGAGTTGTGTGCCTGTGGTCCTCTGGGCTGTTTTCACCACCCTCTGCAGAGCTTTCTTGTCCTGAGCAGTACAACTGCCGTACAAGGACGTGATACTGCCCGAGAGGATGGACTCCACAGCGCACCTGTAGAAGCTGGTGAGGACAGAGGTGGATACCCCAGTCTTCTTTAGGCATCTGAGGGAGTGGAGTTGGTGGGCTTTTTTGGTGACCTCTGCTGTGTGTTCTGAGGACTTGAGGTCAGAACTGAGGGTGACCCCAAGGAGCCTGAAGCTGCTGACCCTCCTCCCATGTAGATAGGAAGATGAGCTGTATCCTGCCTCCTAAAGTCCAAAACCATCTCCTTGGTTTTGCTGACATTGAGAGAGAGGTTGTTCTCCTGACACCACTCTGCCAAGTGTAGGGTGGTAGTAGCCTAGTGGGTAACACACTCGCCTATAAACCAGAAGACCCGGGTTCGAATCCCACTTACTACCATTGTAACCCTAAATTGCTCCAGGGGGGGACTGTCCCTGTAAGACTGATTGTAAGTCGCTCTGGATAAGGGCGTCTGATAAATGCTGTAAATGTAAATGTAAATGTCTCACCTCCTCTCTGTAGGCCGTCGTTGTTGCTGATCAGGCCTACAACGGTGGTATCATCAGCAAACTTGATGATGGTGTTGGAGCTGTGTCTGGACACACAGGGAGTACAGCATTGGGCTCAGAACACTTCCCTGCGGCGTTCCAGTGTTGAGGATCATTGTGGTGGAGGTGTTTTTTCCGATCCTCACATGCTGCGGTCTGTTGGTGAGAAAGAGAGTAGAACTGAGTCCCAGCGACAGCAGCTTCGGGATCAGCTTGGAGGGGATAACTGTGTTGAATGCAGAGCTGAAATCTACAAACAACAGTCTGGCGTAGCAGTTCTTGTTGTCCAGGTGAGCCAGGGTGGTGTGGATGATCTGTGAAATGGCGTCATCAGTGGATCTATTGTGACGATATGCAAATTGAAGTGGGTCTAGATTAGTAGGAATGGAGCCTTTCAAAGCACTTCTTGGTGATGGAGGTTAGTGCAACAGGCCGAAAGTCGTTAAGGCAGCTGGCTTTGTTCTTTTTGGGAAGAGGGACAATGATGTTCTTCAACATAATTACTAGAATACCTAGCCCAGTCTCCCATCATCCTGTAGGTCTCAGCTGGCTTGCTAGGCTCTTCAACATCATTACTAGAATACCTAGCCCAGTCTCCCATCATCCTGTTAGTATCAGCTGAGTTGCCAGGTTTAGCTTCAACATCAGCAGCACGACACCAGGACTAGTTTCTCACCATCTTGTAGGTCTCAGCAGGTTGTAGGTCTATTGCCAGGTTCGCAACCATTTTGCTCAATTACAGTCGTGCCTTCACTTGTCACCCCAGCAATCATCCGTGCTGCCAGGGCTACTGCTGGATGATTGTTTCTGTGTGTCCATCTCTCTCTTGTACACTACCAGTCAAAAAATTGGATGTCCATACTCTGTGGTGGTAATGAGGTTGAATTTGAAGTTAACTTTGTCATTTAATCTATATACGTGTTAGACGGTACATAGTGAAACAAAACAACGTTCCTCCGGAACCTGGTGCTACATGTAACATTTGAACAATTAGACAAAGTGACATACTGACACAAAGTGCACCCCTAAACTTATACTCTATAAGCCTAAACTACCTCCTCAATCGGGAGCTGGGGGGGTTCTGAAGGGCTCTGCAGCTTAGCTCCTGGCTTTTCAACTCAACTTCCTCTATCCCTTTCTGCTGTGTCTGTTTTACAGCGGTTCTTCTGAACATGGCTTCTCTTGCCTGCTTCTTGCTTCTTTGCATTTCTTCCGCTTTCATTTCACGCAACAACTGCAAGGAGGATAATAAGCAGAAGTGATGCAACTTACAATGTGCTTTCATGTTACCATGTAATCAGTTGTAGTTCACTACGACATTAACCTGGCGAATAAAATGATTCATATGAATAGTTTATAGTTTTTTCTTACATAAGACAGACTATAAGAAAGTTGTTGTCTAAAGATGAAAGTATTAAGATGCAGTTTGAAAATATTCAGTAACTGTGCTGTTCTGACCTCGAGAGGAAGTTCATTCACCACCTAGCGGTCAAAACAGACAAAAATCTGTGTGTCTTCCTTATACCTTCAGCAGTGGAGGAACCAAGCGGGCAGTACTGGAGCGTGGGAGAATGCGAGGTGAAGTGCAAGGAACCTGTTCAGCTTTGTAAGCCAGTATCAGTTATTTAGCTACTGACAGCTACTGGGAGCCCGTGGAGGGAGCGTAGCAGTGGGACGGTGTGAGAGAATTTGGGAAGGTTGAAAACCGGTCATGCTGCTGCAGTTGTCAAGTAGATACCAAGATCCTGATGAGATTGGGAATCTGTTGGAATGAATATTAGTTCGGTTTTGGTGGAATTGAGTTTTAGATTATGGGCTGCCATCCCAGATTAAATGTCAGTTAGACATGGAGAGATCTTGGAGGAAGCACGTACATCATCAGCATAGCAGCAGCAGCATAACTCATGTAAGGAAATGACCTCACCAAATGATCTCATGTAGAGGGAGAAACGGAGATGACGAAGCACTGAGCCCTGAGGGACTCCATTGCAGAGTCTGTGTGAAGCAGGAGTGGATCCTGTCTAAGTCACTTGATAAGACCATGGTAGGATCAAAGACCATGGTAGGATCAAACCACTGCCATGTGAAGCCCCGGATTACAAATCTCTTCAGGATGGACAGGAGAGTCTTGTGGTTAACTGTATCAAGAACAGAAATCAAGAAACTGTATAAGAACAGATGAGAGTTTCGCTGATCTGCCCGCATGTAGAAACTGGTTGGGACATTGGTTGTGAGAAATGCAGGGGATAAGATCAGGAGAGATGCTTGGGAGCATGGTGGAGGGGATTGGATCCAGAGGACATGGTGGTTGGAATACCTGTAGATTACCTGAGCTAATTGGAGAGTCTTCAGAGGGTACATGTGAGGGCGGTCCTCTCCCATTTGCTTGCGCACCAGTTAAAAGAAAGCTGAGAAATGCTGAATTTTCATAGAAGAAGTCACCTTTCCTGGTTATTGCATCAACGCTGTGGGAATCACGATCGTACAGTTCTACAGTACTATAGCAGCCTCTCTCGCTTCATAGGTCCTGTGAGATTCGGAGTGCAAGTTGAGGTTTCCCCGTTTTTCGTTGTGTTTTTCGCCATACCGGATTATCTGCCTTTCTGTCATACAGGATAGAGGGAAAGCCGCGGGGGGTTGCTGGGCGTAAGCGTACTCGTGAGCTGGGCCAATCACCTCACCAGACAAGGCGTCAGGCTGGAGGAGTCTGACAAGAGGGCGACAGAGGCCTGCAGCTCTAATCATATCACAGAGGGACATTGTTCAGTGCAAAGTGCGCTGGTTTATTTCTTCATCTTTGTAACACACAATATACAGTTTGTTCCCGACCTTTGGTGTCCATCGTTCCCTTCCCTCTTCAACCGTGACAGTCACTAACATTAGATCGGTGAACAAGCACTGTCTTAGTTATAGTAATTTGAAGAATTTGCTAGAAGAAAATGTATTTAACATTTTGAGTGAATATTTGATAGCCAAATGTCCATTGTCTTTAATTAAAGCAAGCGATCATTACATAGCCATATTCATAGATTACCTGAGTCCTCGCTCCCTGGCATAAGAGAAGCCTACTTCCACAAACTGGAAGCCTTCTTAAAAAATTTCTCACAGTGGAGCATACCCATGGTCCCTTCTTGACAATAATGATGATCAAAGTTATTATATAATCAGGCAGGTTATATATAAGTTATAAGTTATGCGTTGCACTTCATTTGATGAAAGTGGTGTTAAAACCTGCAGAAATCCTGTTGTAATGCTTATGCAGCACTGTTGTGTGATGTGGTGAACTGCCTACAGATATTTCCAGTTCCTGTGCTCTTATCCAGGCTGTTGCCTGTGCAGTGGAACATGTCCCCATAAAGCGGCAATTTCATTAAACACAGACACCTCTAAGGTGAGCAGTGAGCCACGCAGTGTGTGAGGTA
Source organism: Denticeps clupeoides (assembly GCF_900700375.1). Lineage (NCBI taxonomy): Eukaryota > Metazoa > Chordata > Actinopteri > Clupeiformes > Denticipitidae > Denticeps > Denticeps clupeoides. The sequence continues at coordinate 21,301,202 of NC_041721.1, read as the reverse complement.
TTACCAAGTTTAAAGCCCCTGTAAGCAATGTCCTCTGTCCTGTGTTGTGTTATGGTGATTGAACGTAGTGTAGCAGCCATTTCCACTCGTTGTAAAAACGTGCGATGCCTATGAGGATGCCATCAGTACATCAGCACTGTAATTATACTCATTCCCCCATGTCAGCACTATCTGCAGCACACCACAGACCTGAACAATGGTTCATTAACCACCATTTTATTTTTGTAGCCTTGGCAGTTATAGACCAAAATGTTTCTCTCCACAGTTTAACTATGAAACACTTCTCTGCATCCAGATGCTCTGCCCTGGAACCAGAACCCAGACTCCAGTTGTAAAAGTGGGCTTCAGAATGAAGTTCTAATCCAAGACATCTCACACACACACCAAAAAAAGCATGTGCAATGTACCGGTGAATAATAATGATTATTTCCCATTCCCATTTTTTGGCCCTGATTACATGTGAGGGATGGTTCTTCATGTTCCATTTCTCTACTTGTCTGTTGTCTAAACATGCCTAGATAGGCCGTCAAGCAGACTCCATTTGAAATATTATAATATTCCAAGGTGACAGAAGGCGGAGTGAAGCAGTCAACACCCACTTTCAGCGTAGCTTAACCGGAAGTGAGAGCGCCAGTCCGACAAACTCCCCCACATTCCCTAAACGAGTAGGCCCCAAACAAATGCACATTCGAATACGTAACACACACTGCAACACTCAACTATTTACATGACACACGCACACTTCATTCCCATAGCACTCACAATGCTTGCAAAGCATGCTGGTCAACCTGAATTTTGTTCAATATTAAATGAACAGAAACAAAACATACTGATATCGCTCAGTCAAAAGGTACAGCAGCTTGCTCAATCTCAGCTTGCAGAATGCCTTGATGCTCTGTAGAATATTTACTGTAGCAGCACTGCGTTTAGTTTTATACTTTTAATAAAAACTTGAATTATATTAATTAACTAATTAAGGTATTATTTGCAGTTCACCACCTTACAAAACCAGAGTAAATTGTGCTAATAATTAAAAAAAAATACTTCATAAAAATGTCAGTTAAGGAATTATAACCAGTTTTTCAAACAATAAAGTGTTAATCAACGATAAGGGAGTCAAAACATTAGCGGTACTTCCACCAATCCGATCCTCAAGAGGTGAATAAGTGTGAAGTATGCCATGACATCATAAATGTTCAGGGAACTCAAAAACCCGGATAATTCTAAAAAACACAGTCAGATGCAATTTCCATGTCTCAAAAACAGCACATGAAAAGCGGACATCTGGTCACCCTACATCAACGTACAGTACATACTATCTGGAAAGAGAATGCAAGATAACTTATAAACACTACCGGAGGTATCACACATATATAGTATATATACTATATTTAGGTTGCTGTATAATAACAACAGGAATATGTTTGTGTCATTAAAGCTAAATCTGCTGATTACTTTGCAGGACAGTTAATTAACATGAAGTACTCATACTCACCACATTGGAAGAGCTAGCAGAAGTTTGATGATTGTAGAATAATCTTTTGCGCATGCGCAGAGCTCCCCCTTTGCTCGACCAACATAAACTTTTTGTGCACAGTAAACACAGGGATACAGTTATACTCATTGTAGTCATTGAGTAATGAAAATGATACAATAAATGACAAGCATATTTATCTGTTTTTATATAACCATTACGTTGCAACATATATTTCATTTTTCAGCATAAATCTTTTACTGTGTATTAACAATTTTGTTGCGCATTAGAAGTGTTTTAAAGTGGTAGTTCTGAGAGTGACTCTCATCTCCTCTCATCTCCTATCATTTTTCATTTTTTTCAACAGACCTGTAATCAGAAGGTTGCCGGTTCGAATCCCGATCCGCCAAGGTGCCACTGAGGTGCCACTGAGCAAAGCACCGTCCCCACACACTGATCCCCGGGCCTGTCATGGCGCCCACTGCTCACTACAGTTGATGGGTTAAAAGCAGAGGACACATTTTGTTGTGTCACCGTGTGCTGTGCTGTGTGTCACAATGACAATGAAGCATATAGAAAGGCAGATCAGAGTTGCTGAATTGTAAGCGGCCTCAGAGACGTGCATCATGTCGGCCTGTAGTGCGACTTTGAAACAATAATTCCTCTGCAGCCGCTAGTGATGCAGACAGTTTAAAATTCTGCACAGACACTGCGGATGAACTCAGCGGAATGGGACCGGCTCGATAAACAAATAATTTTGAATGCAATAGCAGATGGTCCTGTTGCCAGACGATTAAAAAAACTGGAGATAAAACATTGGAAATGCAGCAGTGCAGAGAGGCTGCCTCTGAAGGAAATTAAAAGGACCACCTTCAAATGGAAAGAGGCTTTCTGCCAGCTATCTCACCCGATAATGTGGTCGTCACTATTAATCATTGTGACCATTTATTAGCTCAGAGTCACATGTTGCCCTCTTTCTCCTGCATGTGTCAGATAGCTGTTTTTTTGCCGTCAGTTGGTGGATGGATTAAAGAGTGCCTATTATACAGAGCAAGAAGGGTGGGACACAGGTATCCAAATGGGGCTCCTCTGAAGTTAATATTGTAAGCTTTATATATCTGAATGGATTTCTCATTTTACTGAACATACCTCTCTTGTTTAACCCAGTTATTCAGCCAGAGACGATGACGTCTGTCCCCACAATCTACATTTGGATGAGATTGCTGGTTATGTGTCACAAATAAACACCAAATCAGAGGATCCAAGGTGCAATGATGGAACGTCATTTGTTCAAAGAAAAAAAACAAGTTCAAAATGGGTTGGGACCTCAAAATGTTACGCACAAAGAACTGTACCAAGTCATCAGCATTACTGTTTATGGGTTTGGTAACCGTGCCCATGGGCTTGGCACTGTTATTTTGTTTTGTTATTACGAGGTGCATGAGATGATTGTTTGCATGTGTAATGATCAGTATATTGGAGGTAGATATAAATATTAATCTATTGTCAGGGTCTGTTATTAGGTTCAGGCCATATGCAGCTCAAGAAAACATAGTAGTTACATTTACATTTACAGCATTTATCAGACGCCCTTATCCAGAGAGACTTACAATCAGTAGTTACAGGGACAGTCCCCCTGGAGCAATTTAGGGTTAAGTGTCTTGCTCAGGGACACAATGATAGTAAGTGGGATTCGAACCCGGGTCTTCTGGTTCATAGGCGAGTGTGTTACCCACTAGGCTACTACCACCCGTGTTACAACATAGTAGTAACATAAGTAGTGGCCTAACAGGTAAGGAAGTGGCCCTGTAATCAGAAGGTTGCCGGATGCCATTGTGGTGCCACCGAGCAAAGCACCGTCCCCACTTACTGCTCCCCGAACGCCTGTCCTAGCTGCCCACTGCTCACTCAGGGTGATGGTTAAATACAGAGGACACATTTTGTCACAAATGGCAAACCACCCCATTATTTAGTAAGCCTAACAATATTAATAATAATAAACTTGCTTCAAACAAAAACGTATTCCCATCACAATAGAAAATGGTCTGTCATACTGACAGGCCCAAATAAATAATAAATTGTGGGAGAACCCCCCAGTGCCCAATGGAGGAGGAAGTGAAGCCCTCAGCCCACAAGAGAAAATTATTTTATACATTTGACTCCCAAAAAAGTTGCTTCAGACCAATCAGGATTTGTCCTTTGATGTCCCTGCCTTATTCAAAAAGATACAGGAAGATGGTGGTCATCTCCCCGTGACAAGGACTTTCTTGTCATGACTCCTCAAGCCATTTGCTGGCTTTTGACACCTCTTGTTTGGTGGAGGTCACAGCTTGACAATACCATAAGTGGGGACCGTCACAAAAGACAAAAGCACATAAAGCCCATCTTACTTGGACCACCAACATCACCTCCATTACCAAAAAGGCCCAGCAGCGTCTCCACTTTCTGAGACTGCTGAAGCGAGCCAACCTGCCCCCTCCCACCCTCACCGTGTTTTACAGGGGCACCATAGAGAGTGTCCTGACCAGCTGCATCTCCGCCTGGTTCGGTAACAGTACTGTTGCCGATATCAGGCAGCTTCAAAGGATCATCAAAGCAGCTGGTAACATCATCGGAGCATCTCTTCCGCCGCTGCAGGACATCTTCTACAAGCGCTGCATCAGAAGAGCCTCCTGCATCGTGCTCGACCCCTCACATCCATCACATGGACTTTTTACACTCCTCCCATCCGGCAGACGCTACCGCAGCATCAGGTCTCCATCCTCCAGGATGCGTGATAGCTTCTTCCCACAAGCCATCAGGCTCCTGAACACACTACCTGCCCTCATACTTCCCCCCACACACACTCGCACTGTGGACTAACTCTGTTGCACCTCTGCACTTTACACCTCATTGCTGCAAATATGCACACGCTGCTATACGGACTACCTCTTCTTGTTGCACTGAAACCAATAACTGTACTATCATTACTGTTGTTTATTTGCACAGTCTAAACATGTATATACCACTGGTCACTTTTTAACACTTCATTTTTAGCTAAATTGTATATTCTGTATCCTATTTATTTATATATTGTATTTCATGTGACGCATCTGTTTTCTGTTTTTTTGTTGTCTACTTTTATGTTGCACTGTGTAAACTGGAGCCACGTCTTCTCGTCTCTCTGTATATCTGCACAATATATAGAAGAGATGACAATAAAGGTCACTTGAACTTGAACTTACAATAACTTAGTTTGATATAACATATAAATGGACAATTGTGGCAGAAACAAAAACCTATACTTCAATAAAATAAACCGAGGCAAATTAACTGTTAATTTTTGTGAACATGTACATGTGAAGTTCACGTACAATGTAGTACGCCAATACTATTGCTATGTAGACATGTGCATGATACTAGACACGTGTTTGTGGAAGCCCTTTTCTTCTTCTAAATATATTTTTCCAATCAGTGCAGTCATGTTTGGTGGCCTGTGGATGTGAGGCAACCTCCCTCATAAGTGCAGTCACGTTCCCTCACCCTTACTTGAGAATGATCTGTGTTTGTCTCTGCGTGTCAGTGGTAGCTGCTTGTTCCTGGGTAAATCCCAATCCTGTAGTGTGCCCTTGGCATTGCCTCTCTCATACTTCCGTATGATGGTTACCTCATCACATTCCCTCCCCAGGTGCCTTCGGCACGCATAGGGATCAGTATCGGTGTAAAAAGCATCAGGTGTGGCTTGTTTGTGTCTCATCTGGTCCTCTACAAAATCTGGATCTGGAGTCTACAGAGCTGATCTCCAACACGTTGCAAGTGAAGTGTTGCCACACAGAACAATGCATAGACACAGGGACTCTCTAAGCCAGTGAGGACTTGTCAAGTATCAGCAGCATTACTCCAAAATAATAATGCTCGAATACTTTATTAAATTATTCATATTATTAGGCCATACCACATAAGCACATTTAACTATATTAACTAATAGTTTTATTCAGTATAATAACAATAATATACATTACATTATAAAGTTAAATCTGCTGAATATTTTGCAGGACGTGAAGTTCTCACCACACTAGAAGAGCTAGCACAAGGATGGCGATTTGGGAAGAACACATGCACAGAGCTCCCTCTTGCTCAGCCAACATAAGATTGTTTGTGCAAGGACAGAGTAATACTTGTTTTATTGAAACTTAAGTCAAAATGACATATAATAATTGACAAAGCATTTTTTGACAAAATTATGTTGCAACAAAAAATTTTGTTTCCCAAAAATTTTTCATTATAATTTTTTTAGTGAAAGTGAGGTGACTGTCATTGTGATACACAGCAAAACGTGTCCTCTGCTTTTAACAATTACCCTTAGTGAGCGGTGGGCAGACATGACAGGCGCCCGGGGAGCAGTATGTGGGGACGGTACTTGTGACACCTCAGTGGTACCTTGGCGGATTGGGATTCGAACCGGCAACCTTCTGATTACAGGGCCACTTCCTTGATCACTAGGCCACCACTGCCCACCTCACAACATAATAAATACAAAGTGTTGTGCGTGATTGAGTGAAATGGTTTGAAATGGGAATGAGCCACTACAGCCAAAGTTTGAGTTGTTGTCGCAACTCCAAATTTTCAATGAAACAGAAACCTGACCAGACTCAAAGCAGCTCTAATAAAAACTGTTGTAAGTTGTCTGAGCTTTAGAAATATGACACATTGTGTAATTAGAAAGGCTCTGGCAAATGTCTCGGACCTGTTCTTGTGACGAAAGCCAGGTAATGTTGCCTGGTGCATGTTTGTCACTGAAAAAATAATAAAAACAAATACAACTAGTCAAAAATAAGTGATAACCCAGCAATATCTGTTTGTTACTTTGTCTGATAGTCGATGTCAATGGAAAATGGATGTCAACAATGTTAGTACAAATGGATTATGGTTTAAATGGTTTAAATTAATTTTTGCCCTAATGACAATGTGGAAAAAAAGGTTACTTGAGGTTTTGGCAAATTTATAAAAAAAAAAAAGAGAAAGCACATGTACTGAAGTATTCAGTCTTTACCATGAAGCTCCAAATTGAGATCCAGTGCATCCTGTTTCCCCTGCAGGATGTTTCCCCTGTTTCTGCCCCTTAATCTGTGAAAAAAGAGGTGAAAAAGAGGTGACCAAGAACCCAATGGTCAGAGCAGAACCTTCTAGAAGGACAACAATTTCGGCAGCAATCCACCAATCAGGTCTGTATGGTAGAGTGGCCAGATTAACCACTTCTTAAATGTCTTAGTAAATGTCTTGTTGGTTCCCTTATACTGTATTTGAAGTCTCTTTTCATCCATGGTGCAGAATTACAGCCAGTCACACAATCAGCTTTCCCAGCTTGGCCATAAAATGCAAACAAGGATGAGGGAGGTGGGATGAGGACATGCACGGAAATTACATTATCAACACATCCTGTTTGGCGCAACCAGGAAGTAGTGTTGGGTTTTTTCCAGAAAATTCAATCTTCACATCCAATCATTGAGTAATTGGAATGCTTTGCACGTTTGGAAGCCATGATGGTTGGTGGAGTTACTTCTTTTAGGGGAGGGGTTGGAAATTCCCTGGGCGGACAAAGCTTAAGAAAGTGGAGGTAGCCTCCACTGAGAAAAAAAAAATCTCTGCCAGGCATCACGTTTGGAGGAAACCAGGCCAATACCATCCCTACAGTGAAGCATGGTTGTGGCAGCATCATGCTGTTGGCATGTTTTTCATGTGCAACAACAGGGAGAGTAGGTAGGTTAGAGAGAAAGATGACTTCAGCAATGTACAGGGACATCCTCCATGAGCACCGGGAGCGACACTTCATCTTTCAGCAGGACTAACAACTCTAAGCACACAGCCAAGATGTCAAATGAGTGGATTTAGGACAACTCTGTGAATGTCCTTGAGTCACCCTGCCAGAGCCCAGATCTCTGGAGAGAGCTTAAAATGTCTGTGCACCAACGCTTCCCATCCAACCTGGTGGAGCTTGAGAGGTGCTGCAAAAAGGAATGGGCAAAACTGGCCAAGGATAGGTGTACCAAGCTTGTGGCATCATATTCAAAAAGCTGGAATTGCTGCCAAATGGACATCAACAAAGTATTGAGCAAAGCTGTAAATACTTCCGTACATATGATTGCTCTTTTTTTTTTTTTTTTTTAATTTCCTTGGAGCAGTTAAGGAAGTGGCCCTGTAATCAGAAGTGTGCCAAAGTGCCACTGAGCAAAGCACCGTCCCCACACACACACCGTCCCCATGCACCTTTCATGGCTGCCCACTGCTCACCAAGGGTCATGGTTAAAAGCAGTGGACACATTTCATTGTGTCACTGTGTGCTGTGTTTCACAATGACAATCACTTCACTTTTAAAACCTCAAGTAAACTTTTTTCACATTGTCATTATTGAGTGTTGTGTGTAGAATTCTGAAGAAAAGCTTTAATTCATTTTGGAATAAGGCTGTAATATAGCACAATATGGAAAAACTGATACACTATGAACACTCTCGGGATGCCCTTTATAAGCATTGAAAAACTGATAATTATCTGAATAACATTCAAATTGTCAATTTGTTATAACATTAAAACTTACTCTTTGCTTGAAGTGATACACGGAGCATCATTGTTTTCATCACAAGTTGCAGAATAACGTGAAGAATTCCTGGACACCTTTTCATTGGTTGTTGTGTTGCATTTTGCCCAGATAAAATACTGCTATTTTCTGATTGGCTGTTGTGTAGGGCTTTTTTTTTTTGATTGTCTGGTAATGGACCGGCTCTGGGACCAAGAGGAGATTCCTTGTTTCATACTGAGGCGCTGCTGTCCACGGTCTGAGAAATACGCAAGCACGTGCAATTTCTTTTCAGTTCAGTATTTTTCTTCTGAATATCATGTTTTATTCAGTAACAACTGAGTGAACTTCATATTTTAACTCAATAAACAACTAAAAATGACAAATTACTGAAAAGCTACTCAATTACTGTAACGTGCGTAAATGTAATTCGTTACTTTTCACAATCTTTCGAAATTATTCAAACTGGTTATTCATTAGTTGAGAGTCTTTGGAACACCAGAATGGAACAGAAAATATGTTTCTGTTCTCAACAAAGCTGAATGAAACATTCATAGTGAATTGTGTTATGGATGAGATATGGCATGAGGCACAGTGTGTGGGGACCTCAGTGGCACCTTGGCAATATGGGAATTGAATCCACTCCCTTACCCGCTAGGCCACCACTGCAGGTCTTCACAAATTGTTTTTTACAAAATATAAGGATGTTTAGATCCCTGGGGAAAGTTTGGGGTACAGTCATGTTTATGGAAAGTAGCTATGTGTGGTTCCATCCATCTAAAACACTATTTGAAATAATTTTCTTTGGCTCATTGGGCTCCGGTCGCAGGTGTGCATTAATTGGCGTGTCGCAGCTCTCTTCTGAAATTGGATTCATTATTCAGATAGACTACGTCTCTTGGGACCTGTAGCATCCTGTCATTACTTTCATCTGTCATGGATCCATGAAGACTGGATATTCCAACATTAAGCTGGAGTTCTTTTGAGAGATGACTGGCTACTTTCTTCAGCAGGCACACCCACACACATGGCCCAGTGAATTGGTTCTGTGGGGAGACTGTCACTGTCACTGTCACATTCTACCACTGATTGTGTCACCTTGTTTTTTTTAACAGCTGAATGTATGATAAATTCATACAAAATGCCAGACAGAAAAAGTCAGATCCTGACATCATCGTTATCACCTAGACTTAATTAAGGATTTATTAAAAACAAATGTCACCGTCAGTTTTTAGCATCAACCTTTTGGGTAACTCAGAACAGCCCAGTCCCAATCCGCTGCAGACTCCACATTCTCCTCAATGCAGAACTCTTAAGTCCATGGAGGCAGGACTTTTTTTTAGCATTCTTTTCAGAAGGCAATGCTCTGGCTCTACCTTCAGTTCTACAGAAAGGGAGCCAAAATATCTTTGTCACATTGGCATGTTGGAGTCTGTACAGCAGAGCCAAAGTCACCAAATAACCCAAAAGTCCCTGGTTGAAACCCCACTTACTACAATTGTGTCCCTGAGAAAGACATTTAACCCTGACTGTCTGCAGGGCTACTGTCCCTGTGACTACTGATTGTAAAGTGCTCTGGCATTTGGTAAATGCCATAAATGTAAAGTCCACCTGCCTTATTGGTCCATCCAATCTCTTCCAACCAGGCTGGTCATTCATCTCATTCCTTTTAAATAAGAAAAGGGTGGTAGTAGCCTAGTGGGTAACACACTCGCCTATGAACCAGAAGACCCAGGTTCAAATCCCACTTACTACCATTGTGTCCTGAGCAAGACACTTAACCCTGAGTTGCTCCAGGGGGGGACTGTCCCTGTAAATACTAATTGTAAGAAGCTCTGGATAAGGGTGTATGATAAATGCTGTAAACGTAAAAGCAGACTTTTAAAAGACTTAACTGTCAATGCTAATGATCAGCAGCCACCATTCTGTCACACTGTGACAATGACAGACTGAATTTATAATGATACAAAAAATATTTGAATTGTTAATTCACTCCTGTCTCATATCATTTAACATTCAACTCATGCTTTCCCGATCCCATGCAGCATTGTCACGACCACGTCTTTTTATACTGGGAAGACTGGTTACTGAACTGCAGGGTTGTCGTCTCAAGGTGCATGAAACCCCTGCCACAACACCCTGCCGGTCCCGGACAGCTCAAGGACCAATAACCTACCTGCAGTGCTGTACCGTCAAGCGACATGCAGCCCCAGCCACTGCAATGCCCCTATTGTTTATGTGAGGCCCTCTTCCTGCCTGTCCCTGCTGAAACCTCTTCCTTACCTGGGGACTGCAGAGGTCCCCTTGAGGAGGACCCAGGCCCGTGTCTGTCCCACCCTCCTCAACAGCTTCCTGAGGTTGCAGCCCCATTGGTTCCCTGTCCACTCCTTCCTTAGGGTGAGCCTCCAACCTGTAGTGTGCCTCCCGCCCCCGAACAAACTATGGGGGGGGGCGCCCCTCCTGGCTGGTCTCAGGGGCCTCTTGTGGCCATGCCACCATGCCCTGCACATGCACTTCAAGGTTGGGATTCAGTTTCAATGAGTGTTGACAACTTGACTGCTGTTAGAGAATGTCACCCTGTTCACTGAAACAACAACTCTAATAATAAAATGATGAATGAACCCCCCATTCCTGCGGTCCTGCCAGCAAAATGTAACAGTTTATTGTAGGGGGATACAGAAGCAAAAAAATGCACCACGCCATGTGCTGAAAGGGGTGTCTTCTCAGTCTGTGAGGTCGTCCAAGTACTCTACCTTGGACCGGCTGAAAAGTCACCGGAGGTCCTCGTGGCTACTCATGCTCCTACATTAACAGTCACTTGACACAGACAGTAAACAGCAGCACACACCAATGTGGGGACATGGAGGACAAGGGAAAAGCTTGGGCTTCACATTGGAGGACAGCTCTGTAGACTTCAGGTCACACAGGGCTTTTATATGGAAGTAATGAGACGAAACAAGCTGCATCTGACACTCGTAACACCTGGAGGGATCTGTGTTCGTGCTGAAAGACCCCTCACCCTGAAAGTGCGAGACAGGTAACGTCAAGTGCAGTCTACAGGATTTGGACCTACGCAGGAACCCACAGCTACAGGCGACACAACACGCAGACACAGACCACGTCGGGGAGGGGAGGCGTGTGGTGGGGGGCAGAGACAGTGCAGACTTGAAAGCTTTCAGTCTAATATGCCTTTACCTGCTACTTGGGGGATTCTCTGGGAAGTGATCAGCTGGATTTGTCAGAAATATTTAGTAAAGCCCACACACAACAGAGATGGTTTAGTCATTTACATATGGTTTACATATTACTGCCACTCAAAAAGGTAAAGACGGTGGTCAGACTCCTATGGGGAGACTCACATGTGATACACAGCAGCACAGCACATGGTGCATACAGTGAAATTTGTCCTCTGCATTTAACCCATCACCTTGAGTGAACAGAGCACCATGACAGGCCTTGGCGGATCGGGATTTGAACCGGCAACCTTCTGATTAGGGGGCCGCTTCCTTAACCGCTAGGCCCCCACTGACAGTGAACAGGGGGACGAAAGATTCAGGATGCAGGAGCTGCAGGTCGGAATCCTGTCAGTCAGCTCATTCATCATCAGCCTGCAGCCTTACAGGAAGAAGAGGAAATCTGATCTGTGAGAGGATGGGAAGTCTTCAGCCCTAACAACCCATTAATTGGACCGTTTGTGCGGTGTGAAGGCCAAGAGAAACTCATGAGGGCCAGGATGGAAAAAAGAGCTGTATTGTTTCCGGCGTGTTCCAATAAATAAAGCGCATGAACGCCCCATGAATGCTTTGCGTATCACGGTCCTGTAAAACTGGCTTTGAAGCACACAGTGCCTCATCTCAGGTAAAAGAGTTTGCTGTATTAATATCTTTGACTAGTGCAACTTTAACCTTCTCAGAGGGAAAGGTCAGGGAGAATACTGCACTGGTGAAATATATTAATTGTAGACCGACAAGCTGCAAACAGAGATCGCAAATGTGGGACATTAAAATTGTTATCAAATTACAGATCAATATCTATCATTCCATTTATGTCCAGCATCCTTTTTTGAACACAAATGACATATTAACAACTTTTCAGTGTGGCTTTAGACAAAACCACAGTACAGAAACAGGCTACCGAACACATTAAATGACCTTCCCCTATGTTCTGACCAGGAATTTATCTCTGTGCTGGTTCTCTGAGGGTGTTGAGACAAGATCTCTGTGTACATCTTTCATGGCTGCCCTCAGGTCACTAAGGGTGACGGTTAAACACAGAGGACACATTTTGTTGTGTGCACCGTGTTCTGTGCTGCAGTGTTTCACAATGACAATCACTTCACTTTGTTGGCTAGACAAGGAGTAACATAATAAAATTACAGTGTGCTGGTTTCAGATGTTCCTAGTGCATCTGAAAATTTGGATGTGACCTTTGACCCAACGAAATGTGTCCTCTGCTTTTACCCTGTCACGATTAGGTGCTGCTGGAGACTCACCTGGAACTAATCTGCATGACAGCAGGGTGGTTATAAGGTGCATCTGAGCAGCCATTCAGGGCTGCGACATTTTTATGTGCACCGTGCAACTGCTGTGTTAGATGTTTTCAGTTCTGGCAATCACCACACGTCTGCAGACTGGTTTTTGTTCTCCCCCTTTCTTGTCATTTTGGCCCTTGCGCCACTTTCCTTTGTTGTATTAATAAATCATTGTTTGCAGTATGTCCCGCCCTGTCAGCTCGTGGACATGGCATAACCCATCACCCTTGGTGAGCAGGCCACCACTGCCCCCATAAAAGTTGTGTATTATGATGTAGTGTTGAGCCTTTTCTTTTCTTTGTAATCCTACAAAGTATTAATCATTTAAATCTAAAATAAACTCGAAATAAGATGCACAGCCATACAGTGATGTCTAGGGAAATGTAGGTGTAAAAAGAGACTGCACAAGCACTGTAATAAAAATGTTGCCTGGCAGAAAGAGGCATGATGGCACAGTAGAGGTTACAAGAATGAACAGTTTATATAACACCAGTAGATTACAGGAGATGCAGTTACATGTAAATATTGAATGTAAAAAAAGGTACCAATGTTACAGAGAAAACCAAAATAAAAGAAAGGAGAAAGGGATAGAGATGTGGCAGTGGCAGCCTAGTGGTTAAGGAAGCGGCCCCGTAATCAGAAGGTTGCCGGTTCGAATCCCGATCCACCAAGGTGCCACTGAGGTGCCACTGAGCAAAGCACCGTCCCCACACACTGCTCCCCGGGCGCCTGTCATGGCTGCCCACTGCTCACTCAGGGTGATGGGTTAAATGCAGAGGACACGTTTCACTGTGTGCATGTGACAATTTTCTTTAAAGAGACAAAAAAAGACATGAAAAAGAGAGCTGGGGGTGGAGGGGGACGAGAGGAGACCTCAGCCCACAAGAGAAAATTCTTTTATACATTTGCCACCCAAAAAGAGATCAGGATTTGTCCTTTGATGTCCCTTCCTTGTCTTTCTCTACGTGACACCTCAACTAATTGGCTGGTGTCTTTTGGTGTCTTGTTTGGGGGGTGTCGTAGCTTGACAAAGATACAGGTGGGGGACCTTCATGAAAGGCAAACATGAAACATGAAAGACAAAAAAGATTTCCCATCTTACATAAGTGTGTAGTGGCATGTAATATAGAATATTAGTTAAAGTAAGAGGAGTTGGTCATGATGCAGGCAGCAAGATGGGACACTGAGAGGAGAAAAGAATGAGTGCCAGACTGAGGCTGGTACCTACACCAACCATGTCACAACCAAGGCAGGTAATGAATAATGGATGATGAGGGTTTAAAACAATGAGAACATGCCACCGTGCTGAATACTGTCCCCATCTTTGCCTCTGGTGTGTGTCAGGCAGGGCTTTGTGCTGCTGCTGCCCCTTTATCACAAGGCCTTGGAGAGCTTGTCCCAATTCACTGGTGGACTTCCTTTCCGGGGAAACTCAGTGGGCTAAACACAATCCTGTGTAGTATACACATACAAAGAAACACATACAGCTCTTCACATACCTTGTGGGGAAAAGAGAAATGGGGGAACCTTGGTGGCTGTGTTGGAGAACAGCTCTGTAGATCTTCGGATCACACGGGGTTAAATAAGAGCTGGATTAGACAAGACAAGCCGCACTTGACACTCATTACACCATGAAGATCTGTATTCATGCCAGACCCGGAAGTGAGAGAATGAGTATATGATACTGACTAACAGCTTGTTTTTGAAATATTCAGAAAATAGAATATGTAAGAAGTCCCTGTCCCACTAAATGTGTGTTTGTGTGTGTGTGTGAGTATATTGGTGCGTGTGGTATTTTGGAGGTGACAGGCAGAGGTCCTCTCTGAGTGATGGTGTATTGGTGACCTCATTCTCACCCACAGTAAGTGTTCCCTGAGGCATGTGTGTGTATGTGTGTGTGTATGAGAGGACAGGCCAATGTTATTGGAGACAGGGGGAGATGATGAGAAATGTGTATGAGCAATGACTTGTGACTTGGAGTACGGGTGTGTTTGTCCAGGTTTGTGTGTGTGTGAAAGATGTGTCCTGTGGATTTGAACAGGAAGGTTCACTGTGTGTGTGTGTGTGTGTGTGTGTGTGTGTGTGCGTGTTAGGAAGGAGAGTTCCTGTTTTTCTGCATGTGTGCATGTGTCTGTGTGCATTTTTAACTTAGTGAAGCTCAGTGGCCTCAGTACTTTTTTTTTTTTTAACAATAGTCTGAATAACAATGTGACAGATCAGTTCAATGAATTTCCATCCATTTTCAGCGATCTGCTGATTTATTACATACAGTCATTTTTACACGATTATAATACACGTTACACTACATGAAAATGTAAAAAGTGGAACGACTGTGAGAAGCAGCCTCAGCTGGGGACTGGAGTGAAAACTCGTTGTGTTTGATCTCCTGAAGCCAAATTTAACTGCTGCCAGACCTCTCAGATGCAAACAAATATGACCTAGTAAAAAAAATGATAATAATCACATTCTATAATAATCAGAATATAGTTAATATTACACACACATCCAGATTTGCTAGTTCAGTTGATGTTCTTGTTGATGTTCTCCCAGGCACCCACTGTGCATGTGACAGCTAGAAAATCTCGGGGTTTAAACAGCTGAGCTGCCTCTGGGACTAGAGCCACTTTAGGCTTTAATTGTTGTCATGTAGATTTTTCCTTCAGTGCTGCCAGACCTTCACTACCAGTCCGAACTATGAGTATGGGGTTCTTATTTTTTAGTGTGTACTCTCAATAATGTTCCATTCAGAGAATTCCAAGTTGAAGACACATGATACTCAGAGCAGAGATTCCAGCTCCAATCTTTTGGGCTCAGAAAGTGGAGCTAAAGACCTCCCTCATGCTTCTCTCTCTCTACCTTCCTCCTGACTGCTGTGGATAATGGAGCTTCTCTCCAGTACTTGTTAATCCATCTGTGTATTTACTGGGTGAATGTCTGCAGGTTTTTGCCCTCACACCACCAGCTCGTGCTTTTATTCTGTCATAATAACAGTACAAACCCAGACTGAAGTGTGTGGAGTTAATTGGGGGTTCACAATCAGTAGTGACAGAGACACTCAGGGTTCAGTGTCCTACTCAGGGACACAATGGTAGTAAGTGGGGTTTGAACCTGGGACTTATGCTCTTCTGGATCATAGGTGAGTGCTACCTGCCTTCTACCAGCTTCTTAAGAAACGTTTATTAACTTTTTATTCAAACACACTTTGGTAAACCTAGTGAGATCAGTCGAGTGGCTGTATTGAGGAACCTTGAGGAACCTCCTCATGCCAGACCTCTTCCACTTCATCTTCCACATTCTACTTGTGTCTGTGGTCATTTTGCTAATGAACTCTAATTTCTTTTCTGGAGTGTGAATTGGGAAACAATTGAAAAAATGACCCCAAAGCAACCTGGCTCTCCCAAACGGCTACAGAACGGAGGCTGATCTTGAACATGCAGCTCCAGCAGACAGCTTGGCGCTGGTCTGTCGCCGCTGTGGAGATCTTAAGCTGTGGCTCTGAGGTCGCGCCAGCAATCTGGGTTCGGCCCCAAGCTTTAAACGCCAGCAGCAGCCCCAGTGACTGGCTGGAGGACAGAATCTTGTTTGAAAACCTTAAACCTGGCAGATTTCTGAAAACTGAATCATATTAAATAATCCTGGAGGAGGTGACAAGAAAGCGATTGTAGTCTCTAGGGGGCAGCACTGATCACTACAGAGCTGAAGAGGCAGCATGTAAATAAGTGTGTGTGTGTGTGTGTGTGTGTGTGTGTGTGTTGGGTCATGTGTATCTCATCAGTCCATTTCCAGTCAAATCAGATTTTGCCTGACTGGGGATGATGCCAAATAGAGGATGTGTGACTCTCTATTTGGGTTTTATTAACCTACAGACCTCTGTTTGTGTGTATTTGTGTGTGTGTGTGTGTGTGTGTGTGTCTGTGTCTAAACTACTAGTCAGAACACCCCAGCTTTTCCATTTTTAAAAATTCAAGCTATAAAGTCTCAATTTACGCTGAACTGACATCATAGAACAAATAAACAATTGAAGAATTCATGGAAACATGGAATCCATTTTAAAATATATTTCAAACTGTCGACTCATTAAAGTATGTTCAACGTAACAGCTGAACATATAAGGGACATCAACCCCAACTCTGGTGCAGAAGTGGCGTAATCCGCGGTTTTGTATTTGTCCTGTGATGTTTCCTGCTTGTTTTCGCCTGTGTGTGCCTGTATAAAGCTGCCATGATCCTTACTGTTCACCACCGGGTCGTTGTTGGTGATGATTCCCTAGTCGTGTGCTCCATGTAACGAACCCCTGTTTTGTGACGTCGTGTGTATGCGTCCCCCTTCCTCGCCACGTCCAGTCGCCATGAAAATGCCTCTGTCCAGGAGACTGTGCCACTACCATCTTTTTTCCCATTACGGTCAGTTGGGTCAACATGGGCTTCGATCTGCTGATGGCAGACCTGTTTTTTTTCTCCTGGTGAAAAACCTCATGGTGTAGGAATTTTTTTATAATGCAATTCTTGTTTAAATGCCTTCTGGACAGACTAGACAATCAGACAAATAAAGCATTAAAAATATTATTTATTACTGCAACACAACTTTTCACAACTAGAAGTCTTCTCTTCACAGATGAAACTCAGATGCTTTTGTGGCTTTGGGTCTGCCAGACTTCTTCCTGTTTCCCCAGTTTTGGAATGACATCTGATGGTGAAGGACACTGGACTCACTGGGTGCAGGGGTGGTCCTAGCCTTATATTTCTTTGCTTTGCTCTTCTTCTTCTGTCTCTTTGTCTATTATCTATTGTATCTACTGTGTGTAACACACAGAGAAACACACATTTACACACATACAAAAAAAATATTGCACGGTAACAAATCCGAAACAACTGTCCAGATCATTATGAAAGCACACTATGAAAAAGGCAAAGGTGAGTTAAACCGTCTTAAACAGAAAAAGGAATCAAGAGTGAGTATGAGACAGAAGAGGGGGTAGATGGAGACCCTATGGTCAGCCAGGCAATGGAGCTGGCATTAGCCAAGACTAGGTTTTTTTTTTGTATTTAACGAACTACTCAAATTGTGTTACAACAATAACGTTTTCAGGACAATAAAATACACAAGAAATAAAGAAGAACACTTTAACAACATAATCTAACTCCATGTCATAATTCTGTGAAATCAAACTGTCCACTTAGGAAACAACACTGATTGACAATCAATTTCACATGCTGATGTGCAAATGGAAAATACAACCAGTGGAAATTACAGGCAATTAGAAGGACATCCCCAATAAGGCGTGGTCGTGCAGGTGGTGACCACAGACCACTTCTCAGTTCCTAAGCTTTCTGGCTGATGTTTAGGTCACTTTTGAACACTGGCGGTGCTTTCACTCTAGTGGTAGCAGGACACTGAGTCTACAACCCACACAAGTGGCTCAGGTAGTGCAGCTCATCCAGGACGGCACATCAATGCGAGCTGTGGCAAGAAGGTTTGCTGTGTCTATCAGTGTAGTGTCCAGAGCATGGAGACGCTACCAGGAGCATCTCCAAATTCTTTCCAAGTTCTCCACACTACCCCTCTGCTATGCTCCCTCCACTGGCTCCCAGTAGCTGCACACATCAGGTTCAAAATACTGATGCTGGCCTACAAAGCCAAACATGGAGTAGCACCATCCTACCTCACAGCCCTTATTACACCTCGCACTGCACCTCGTATACTCCGAGCCTCCAGTACTGCTCGCCTGGTCCCTCTATCTCTGAAGGTACGAGGAAGACGCTCATCTAGACTCTTCTCCGTCTTGGCCCCTCAGTGGTGGAATGAACTTCCAGCTCAGTCACTGAGCACCTTCACACGGCAGCTCAAGACCTTCCTCTTTAGAGAATATTTAGATTAACTTGTAACCTTCTTATTGTCTAACTTATGTACAGAATCTACAACAAGAGTGAATAAAAAGGTTGTATTTATAGTTGAGGGTCCTAATGAACTAGAATTGATCTCTTCATCGATGGTAACTTGAGAGCACGTTGTAAGTCGCTCTGGATAAGGACGTCTGCCAAATGCCTGTAAATGTAAATGTAAATGAGACAGACCAGTACATCAGGAGACTCTGCAGCACGTTTGGCATTTGCCAGAGAACCCCAAAATTCACCACTGGCGCCCTGTGCTCTTCACAGATGAAAGCAGGTTCACACTGAGCACAGTGACAGATGTGACAGACATGTGGGGTTGCATTTCTTTTGGGGGCCGCACAGCCCTCCATGTACTCGCCAGAGGAAGCCTGACTAACACTAGACAATGCTGGACCTCATGTGGCTGGAATGTGTCAGCAGTTTCTACAACACAAAGACATTGATGCTATTGACAGGTCCGCCCGTTCCCCAGACCTGAATCCAACCGAGCACATCTGGGACATCATGTCTTGCTCCATCCACCAACGCAACGTTGCACCACAGACTGTCCAAGAGTTGGCGGATGCTTCAGTCCAGGTCTGGGAGAAGATCCCTCCGGAGACATGCATAGGTGTTGTAAGGAGGTCATACATTAGTACACACTAATGAGCCAAGTTTTGAATTGTTTTGAATTGAGGACACGTTTTGTGTCAACAAAACAGCTTTGCTGTGTTTTAGAATGACAATCACTTTACCTTCACTTTTATCAGCACATTCAACTATGTAAAGAACAATATCTGTGAAGGTTCTCAGTTATCCTGGTCATGGTTATCTCAAAAAACACTTCACTGGCAACTGGACTTGTTCTGGATCCTTGACAACGTCTCGCCCTTTCATTCCAGAGGGCTTTTTCATGTCTGACTGACTGGTCGGAGAAGCAGGTTTATAAACCC
Organism: Denticeps clupeoides; assembly: GCF_900700375.1. Taxonomy (NCBI): domain Eukaryota; kingdom Metazoa; phylum Chordata; class Actinopteri; order Clupeiformes; family Denticipitidae; genus Denticeps; species Denticeps clupeoides. The sequence continues at coordinate 21,281,818 of NC_041721.1, read as the reverse complement.
TGTGGAGTCCTGAAGGTGGTAATTGGTGGTCACCTGCGGGTTGTCCTTCTCCCTGGCTTCCATGTATGTTAATGAGACCACCTGAGCTAGAGCAGTGGTGTAAAGTATGTACAGAACAATGTATTTAATAAGATCTAGGATGTCTTGTTTTTGTGTTTGAGCAGCGTATATAGTGTTTAAGCATATAAAAAGCTATAATAATTCTTTTTTCATGTACACAATCAAAGCTCAAATTAATAAGTTTAAGACAGTGCAGTTAATTTAGTGTTTTTCTTCTCACTTGACTCCGGTTGAATTACAACTTTAATATTGATCCAAGCAATCAGCATATTTTGAATATAGGTTATATGGTTTGAACTTGCAGTGTAAGCAGGCTTAGCTCACTTCATGCTGAATGCAAGGTGACTTGTTGGAAGAAAATGGCTTTTCTTAATACAGACTAGCTGGCTTGTGAAACGTACCTCATATTATTAATATGGGAATAAAATCAAAGCCAGGCTGTCATGATCAGATACATGCACAGGCTGAGCTGTAGTGGGAGTGTCCTTTATCAGAAGATGGTTCTGGAATGGGATGTGGGGAAGCATACTTAACGCTTTACGTTTCTGAGATGGAATGGAAGCCTCTTCTCAGGTAGCAGCTGGGCTGTTAGCTGTTCGTCATGTTTCTTCCTTATGTCCCCTCCCCCTCACTTTCTCAGTAATGATTTCTCTTTCTCTGTCCCTCTCATCCATTTCTCCCCTTATCTGCCATCATCCCTCCCTCCCTCCCTCCCTCCCTCCTTCACTTCTCTTCCTCCTCTCAGTTCTACTGTGTGATTGTCAGGTCTGGGAGGCTGGTCAGGGATTAAGTTGCGCGGCGGATTCCTGTTTCTCCAGTTTCATATTCTTCATTAAAACTTAACGAAGGCAGATGCCTCCAACCCCACCCCCCCAAAACACAAACACAATTTATTCTCATAGTCTTAGTGAGGACCTAGTGCAATAAACGGGTGACGTCTCTAATCCTACACCTCTGTATTTCATCTCTGTATACTGGCTTCAGTTCTTCAGGTGTTCAGACTGTTCAGCAGCTCTTTTTCAACATTTAAATGCCACCTCTGCCAACAGTTGAGCCAAACCCGAACCAAACACCCTGCTCCCAGGGCACCTGTGATGAAAGGAAAATTAGCTTTAAGATATTTAGTTATGAAAGCTTATTTACATCCAAACAAAGAAATGCACTTCAACATATTTCAACTTCAGGTTCCTCTCCACCTCTTCATTTACCTGGGACTCTTCCCGTTATTCTTCTTCTACAGTGTTTCTTGATTGATTTGTTGCAGCAGTCAACTCTAACAGACAGGCCTAAACAGCAGCACTCATGGCTATAATGACACACTTTGCTTGCAGAAGGCTCAACCAGTCAAAATATGCAACAAAAGCAAATGTTGCCTTCAAACAACACATGAGTGTTTGACATTTACATTTACGGCATTTACCAGACGGCCTTATCCAGAGCGACTTACAATCAGTAGTTACAGGGACAGAAATTTAGGATTAAGTGTCCTGCTCAGGGACACAATGGTAGTAAGCGGGATTTGAACCTGGGTCTTCTGGTTCATAGCTGAGTGTGTTACCCGCTAGGCTACTACCACCCCATTTTGAGCTCTTCCAATCAATCATCACAAACTGCACAACACAGCCCTCTGTGTGAATCAGGGCACCATTGAGTGTCATTGTAGTCTATTATCTTTCATGCGAGTGCCATTTGTTGTCTTTCTGCTGTAAGAAAACCAAATTCACTATAGAAACTATGTCTATTGCCCTACCACCCAGATTTCACGTAGCATTATCACTTGCTCAGCACTAAAAATTCTCCCTCTACCACCAGTGATTCTATAAAGAATTCATGTAATGGGAATGAGGAAACAATTACGCAGAGTATGGCTCAGAATTACTCATTCAACACCATCAGCATTACAGCATTCAACACCTTCATTCCTCAGCACCTGGTCAAGACGCTGAGCCTGCTGGGTCTGAACACAACAACATTTATTTCTTATTTAGCCCAAAATCACATACAGTATGTCTCAATGGGCTTTGACAGGCCCTACAGTTGACATCCAACACACTTCACCTTCTGCGCACAAGGAAAAACTCCACACAAAAAAAACTCTAGAAGAGGAAAAAAGAAAGGAAGAAACCTTGGGAAGGAGTGATACAGAGAGGGACCCCCTTCCAGGGTAGAGTGAGTGTCACATCGGTGAGCTGATGGGGGAAGGAAGCGCAGAGTCGGGACATTCTGGGAAAGGGATTTTATTAAAACAGAAAACAAAAAACAGGTTCGATGGCCGAAAACATGAAATAAAGGGGATCAACATAAACTAGCCCGCAGGCGTGTGCCGGTTGCCAGAACTCAAACTATACACAAAAGTTGCCAGATCCGAAACCAGTGTGACTGTGCAATGAAGTGGACTTAATAATTGACACTGTGTCTGGGACTTTAAGAGAAGGCCAGAGAAAACAGATGTGTTTTCAGTTTAGATTTAAACACTGAGACTGTGTCTGAATCCCGGACACTGACAGGCAAGCTGTTCCACAACTGCGGAGCTCTATAGGAGAAGGATCTGCTCCCAGCTGTGACCTTCTGCACCTTTGGTACCAGTAGTGACCCCGCACCCATTGATCGAAGGGGGCGTGGCGGTTCGTAAAGAACCAAAAGTTCACTCAGGTACTGTGGGGCGAGACCATTTAGAGCTTTGTAGGTCAAAAGTAGGATTTTGTAGTCAATCCTAAATTTGATGGGTAACCAGTGCAGTGATTATAAGACTGGGGTGATGTGGTCAAATTTCCTGGTTCTGGTTAGAACTCTGGCTACAGCATTCTGTACTAGCTGGAGTTTACTCATGCACCTACTAGAGCATCCAGACAGTAATGCATTGCAGTAATCTAACCTTGATGTAATAAATGCATGGACCAACTTTTCTGCATCATGCATTGAAATTATATTTCTTATTTTTGGAATATTTCTAGGATAAAGAATGCTATCCTAGGCAGTGGTAGCCTAGCGGTTAAGGAAGTGGCCCCGTAATCAAAAGGTTCCCGATCCACCAAGGTGCCACTCAGGTGCCACTGAGCAAAGCACCGTCCCCACACACTGCTCCCCAGGCGCCTGTCATGGCTGCCCACTGCCCACTAAGAGTGATGGGTTAAATGCAGAGGATGCATTTCACTGTGTTCTGTGCTACTGTCTATCACAATCACTTAACTGTTTTTTTTACCTGGCTTGTTGGTCTAGCAGTATGATTCTCGCTTTGGGTGCAAGAGGTCCCGGGTTCAAATGCCAGACGAGCCCATTCGAAACTTCCCTGGGGGCAGTGGTGGCCTAGTGGTTAAGGAAGCGGCTCTGTAATCAGAAGGTTGCCGCTTCGATTCCCGATCCCCCAAGGTGTCACTGAGGTGCCACTGAGCAAAGCACCGTCCCCACACACTGCTCCTGTACCTTTGATTTCCTGACTGAGAGACCTCAGAGTCTGTCCGGATCTGGAACATCATCTCCAGCTCCACCACACTGATCACTGGAGCTCCTCAGGGCTGTGTGCTCGTTCCAGTGCTGTTCACCCAGCTGACCCACAACTGTGCAACGATGCACAGCTCCAACCACATCATCAATTTCACCGATGACACGACTGTGGTGGGTCTCATCAGCAAGAACGACGAGTCAGCGTACTGACCTTCCGCTCAGCCCCTATTGCGTCGGTTGGGACAAAAGGCCCTCTTCCTGCCTGTCCCAGCTGAATCCTCATGCCTGCCAAGGGGCTCTGTGGCGCTCCACCCCTCTGGACACGGACCCAGTGGAAGTGGGAGTGACACACGGACACCAAACACACACACACACACACACACACAGACAAAAGAGAGGGTCTTCTGGATCTCCGGGACCTCTGCAATATGCACAGCCAGAAACACAGGAGAAGTGACTCTGTCGCCACCACCAGTGCTGCGTCCCACACCGTTGGGTCTTCCTGCACTGGATCCTTACTGGAGCTTGGTGTGGTGGTGGGGCATGGTGCGATCCATGGCTCGGGCTCTGGCCGATCGAACTCCGCCCTCTATGAGGGCTGTGAGGTAGGACGGTGCTACTCCATGTTTGGCTTTGTAGGACAGCATCAGTATGTTGACTCTGATGCGTGCAGCTACTGGGAGCCAGTGGAGGGAACGTAGCAGAGGGGTGGTGTGGGAGAATTTGGGAAGGTTGAAGATCAGTCGTGCTGCTGCATTTTGTATGAGTTGTAGAGGTCAGATGATACATAGTGGTAGACCAGCTAGAAGGGAGTTGCAGTAATCCAGTCGTGAGATTACTAAAGACTGAATCAGTATCTGGGTGACCTGTGTTGACAGATAAGGGCAGATTCGTCTGATATTGTAGAGAAGGAATCTACATGAGCGGAAAAGGTTGCTGATGTGAGTCGAGAAGGAGAGTTGGTTATCTATTGTTACGCCAAGGTTGCAGGCTGTTGTAGAAGGAGGGAGCTGTGAGTTGTCCAAGTAAATAGCAAGATCCTGATGTGGTGAAGAATCTGCTGGAATGAATATTAGTTCAGTTTTGGTGGGATTAAGTTTGAGGTGATGGGCTGCCATCCAAGATGAGATGTCGGTTAGACATGTAGAGATTTTGGAAGCAGCATGTAGATCTGAGGGAGGAAAAGAGAAGATGAGTTGTGTGTCATCGGCATAGAAGTCGTAGGATAATCCATGTGAGGAAATGACTTCACCAAGTGATCTCGTGTAGAGGGAGAAAAGGAGAGGACCTAGTACTGAGCCTTGAGGGACACCAGTGGAGAGTCTACGTGAGGTAGAGGTGGATCCTTTCCAAGTCAATTTTTTTGCACAAATGGTAGATTTTATAATATATATCTATCCAAAACATTTAAATTGAGGTACTTTTATTTCATTTTGGCCACTTCAGTGCTGAGAAAACCTCTTTGAGATAGTCTATGCATGGCCAATGCCCTTCATTTCTTCCCACAAAGAATAAGAGGCTGAGGTTGATGATCAGATTAGGGTCTGACTGGGGAGCTTGAAGATGTTGTTACATGCTCTCTTCTATGCTCACACACATGTTTGACCCACTACATGGCAAGAGAGGATAGAGGCGTTCAGATCTCCTGGGCCCGTTTTTTCAAAAGGTTTAATGCGGATAAATTGATCCGGATTTAGTAATCTTTTTTTTTGCGATCCGTGATCACGTAATCCATCTTACTTTTGAGCCAGTTTTTAAAGCAACATCGGGTTGGATCAATCTGATCCATATAGGAACTTTTCAGGATCACCAAATCTGGATAACCAGTGCTCAAACAGGATATGAACTCACAATGTAGAACTATAGATATGTAAAGAACAACAAGGAGAATAGCCAGTGTGGGGTCAATACAAGTTTATTCTTATTTGAAATTAAACACACACATTTAAAAAAACTAGTAACAAGAAAACCCCACCCCATCCTTTTCCAGCAGTCCGCTCATTTGAGACCTACAACACAAACACTGAGGATATTTCTAACAACTTTCAAATATAGATGTATTGAATTAAAAAAAAGACTTCATGTCAAATACTCCACAATAATTTCGAACTTCCTCATCTGATGTGGAGAGACCAGCTTGTCTGAGCGTAGCCTTTAGGAGGCGGATCTCAAGTCTGGCCTTGGTTTGCTGCAGTTTGGTCAGTCAGATGTTCCTCTGCCAGACGAAGCTGTGCTTCTGCCCTTTCAGTCTCTTTTTGCAGAAGTGCCTTGTAATAATCAACTTTGTTTGATTAAGAGCGCTTCAAGTCTTTCCTCCGAGATCCTGTGGCAACCACCCCTGGCTCAACCAATGAGGATCCAGCTTCTTCCTCAGGAACAGAGCTCAGATTCAATATAAATATGCTCTCTGGATCAGCCTCAGGAGGAACTGGCAGATTCTCCTCCTCAATCCAAGGCTCGCCATCCCCTACAACACCTTGAATACCATGGAGAGCTTGCGACTTCTCACCTCCAATGATTTCGAGGACCACTTCTGTGTAATCTCCCTTCTTAAAGGGCTTGTTGCCTGTTTGTGGGTTTTTGGCTTCAGCATGGTCCTTTGTTGCCCTGGCCTTAAGATTCTTCCACTGCAATTTGATTTGGTCTGTGGTCCTCCTCTGGCCAGACCCTATGGCATTCACTTTTTCTGTGATTAAAATCCAAACAGCATTTTTCTTTTCGTTGGTATCCTTAGCAGAATTAAAACTTCCCACTATTGTTCCATAATGGCACCGAACACCCTCTAGTAGTGCATTGGTTTCAGCAGTAGTGAAGTTACAGCTTCTTGAGTCCATGGTTCTGTTGCTTTACTATAGTGAACATTGTTCACCTTGGGTCCAATTGCCTCAATTGAACACAAGCCAAAGCTAATCAGTTGTAAAAGGTGTGTTTAAAAGGTACCTTGTGAACCTTCTCAGGCCAAATCATCAATACAGGACCCAAAGGAGTCACAGTCTGTCTGTGGAAGACCAGATCATCATTGCTCTCCGATTTTATGCATGTGGGACTTTCTATCAAGTTGTTGGTGACTATATGGGAGTGGTGAAGTCAGCTGTGTGTGATGTGGTGAGAGATGTGTCAATCACACTGGCCCGCCTGGTCAATGAATTTGTTTCTTTTCCAAAGAACAACAAGAATTGCCCAGGCCAAGTGCAGCTTTTTTCTTTTGGGGAATATGCCCAATACTATTGGAGCAATCGACTGCACACATGTGCATATACAAGCACCTCATGAGAATGAATGAATGAATGGGAGTTTATAAACAGAAAGGGGAGGCACAGCATCAATGTGTGATGCTGACCTCATCATCACCAACTGTGTTATCAAGTGGCCTGGGTCTGTCCATGATGCACGCATCCTGAGGGACAGCGCTCTATATAGAGACCTCCAAACCAACTGACCGGACGGCATAATATTAGGAGACAGTGCCTACCCACTCCTACCTCATTGCAGAGCAAGATGTGGAATTGAGCGTTTAAATGGAGTTCTTAAGAGGCGCTTTGCATGCCTTAACTACCTGAGAGCGGAACCACAGAAAGCCTGCAACATAACCCTTGCCTGTATTGTCCTGCACAACATCGCTACTAAGCGCAATGTCCCTCTCTGTGCGGACAATGATGCACCTGAGCCCCTCGGAGACCCTGACCAACCAAACCAAGCAAACAGGACGTGCAACAAGGGACACAATAGTTAGACACTATTTCTGATTTGGATTTGTTTTGGATTTCAAGAATCGGTGATTGCCATTCTTTGCATTTTTTTGGTTATTCTGTAATCAATGCATGCATCACTGATAAATATTTTAAAAACCATATTTTTTTCGATTGTGATGAATATATATATATTATTTAGTGACAGAAAAAAAATTGATTGTTTTTGTTCAATTTTGACAGCTGTTTGGAGGATTATTTTATGAGGCCAAACTCTTTCTACTTTGCTGTAGGCCTATACTGAAAGGCTGAATACGTTAAAGCCCACCTAATCACTGTAGCCTGATGGATGAACTAATAAAATTAAAACCTTATGAATAAATAGGATATCTTTTAAGATACTGCATGATCCAAATATAGTATTATTTGATGCATTTTTATGCAGATTTACAGATTTTTCCTCGGTTCAGTATTAAATCTGTAAAAATGGTCTGCAGACATACAGATTTTTCCTTGGTTCAGTATTAAATTTGTAAAGATTATCTGCAGATTTACAGATTTTTCCTCGGTTCAGTATTAAATCTGTAAAAATGATCTGCAGAATTACGTGTTTTTCCTCAGTTCACTTTTCAGTACATTTTGGGCATGAAATCCACACTGAATCCTGGATGACTGGATGATGCCTTTTGGTAAATTTGGTACGTTTGGTAAGGACAGTTTTTGATTTGACAGAAAAAGAGGCTTCTGGAACACATTTTGAATTACAAATGTTGTGCTCTGTCTGTATGTCTTTATTAATGAGTTTTTCAAAAGAAGGAACAGATGAGTGACTGGGATGGAATGAGAAAAAGAGTGGGCTGATGAGGACATGTTCTTCTGCGATTCCTCATCTGGGGCAGTTATTAACATACCAACAGTAATGATGTTTACACATGCTGGACACAGCAGATGCTGCATATTCATGATCTCTGTCTGACCACAGAGTGAGAAATAACTGTGTTGTTTCATTGTTAAAAACCTAGAGGCTCTAAAAAAGATATGAATAATTGAAGATCCGAGCATCTAAGTGTCTGTTTAACAGCGACCTCTGACCTCATGTAGATCAGTAGAGTGAGCTGTGTGTGGGTGCTCTCTCCAGTGTATGTGAGAATACTAGAGGCAGGATCATCAGTACACACACATACACCTACACTCACCGGCCACTGTCCAACTGCTCGATGACGCAAATTACTGATCAATGCATGTTGACATGGTCGAGACGAACCACTGCAGTTCAAACCGAGCTTCAGAATGGGGAAGAAAGGGTGTTGGTGCCAGACGGGCTGGTCTGAGTATTTCAGAAACTGCTGATCTTCTGGGATTGTCATGCACAACCATCTCTAGGGTTTACAGAGAATGGTCTGAAAAAGGGAAAACATCCAGTGAACGGCTACAATTCGTGCAGGCTCACCACAATTGGATGATAGAAGATTAGAAAAATGTTGCCTGGTCAGATGGAAGGGTTAGAATTTGGCATCAACATTATGAAAGCATGGATCCACCCTGCCTTGTATCAACGGCTCAGGCTGGTGGTGGTGGTGTAATGGTGTGGGGGACATTTTCTTGGCACACTTTGGGCCCCTTAGTACTAATTGATCATCGTTGAAATGCCACAGCCTACCTGAGTGTTGTTGCTGACCATGTTCATCCCTTTATGACCACAGTGTACCACATCTTCTGATGGCTACTTCCAGCAGGATAATGCACCATCTCATACAGCTCGAATCATCTCAGACTGGTTTCTTGAACATGATAATGAGTTCACTGTACTCAAAAGACCTCCACAGTCACCAGATCTCAATCCAATAGAGCACCTTTGGGATGTGGTGGAACGGGAGATTCGCATCATGGATGTGCAGCCGACAAAATCTGCAGCAACTGTGTGATGCTATCATGTCAATATGAACCAATCTCTGAGGATTGTCTCCAGTACCTTGTTGAATCTATGTTGCGAAGGACTAAAGCAGTTCTGAAGGCAGAAGTGGGTCCAACCCGGTACTAGCAAGGTGTGCCTAATAAAGTAGCCAGTGTGTATATTATGCATATTTAGTCATTTTAGTAGTTTGACTGCAGATGTTTTTTTTGGTTCACAGCGGTATCTACAGATTTTCCACTGCGCATCTGTACCTTGTGAACCTTCTCAGGCCAAATCATCAAAACAGAACCCAAAGGAGTCACTGTGCATCTGTACACAGAATTCTCATCTCATCATGACACAGAAGAGCTGATCACACCGCTACACAGCTGCTGCCTTGTTTTTCATTCATGAAGACCAGAGTTTCCTTTTCATGCCTCAGCTACTTCATTAGGTTAATTAATGTGGGTTTAATGCTGAAAGGGATGAAAGGATTAAATCCGATTCTTTCACTTGCATTAAACCTGGTTCTTTTCTGTTCTCACAGATCCTTTCTCACCTTGATCAGCAGTGAATTAATGATGGTGAACATCAGGGAGTACTTCTCCAGTGATGCTGGACTTCAGGCAGAATGCAGCAAGGCTTGTCCTTGTCCTGGTGCTGAAACAAGAACATGTTGGGACACACACACAAACACACTCATTCTCCTGCCTGCTGTATGTCCTTGGCTGTTACTACTTGGCAGCCAGGTGACATTTCCTGTCAGGGGGATTGTGGGAAATGTCAGAACAGGGAGACGGGATAATCCTTCGATTACTGTCTACACATTCTCTCAAACACACACACACACACACACACACACACACATACACTTACAGCCTATCTCTTTCCATTTCTTCTCAGTCTACATTTTACTTTACTCTAGACAAATGTCTAATCATGTAACACTGGTATTCTCATGGTCCAAAGGTCCACATGATGGGCTAAATGCAACGGAACCCTTCAGTAATGTCCACAGTGTGCAGTGCTGTGCGGGTTCACAATAACGGGTGTCTTTGTACTGGTTGTGTATGATTCTGCAGATTCTGCAGACCACACTAAAATTGACAGAGATTGAGACTGTGAAGGATGGGGAGTGGTCATTTCAGCCCACAACCTTCACTGCAGTTGATCTTATTGGAAGGAGCAAGGTGGAGTCTCTGAGGAAGTTCAGCAGCAGGCTGAACTGAATCTATTGCTTCTGAAGTTAAAGGTCAATGGCCTGTGGAAGAGTCAATGTTTGTACTCACAGGCATCCAGTTAGAATCACAAACTGAGCCGTGGTTGACCATCCACAAATATTGCACTATCACGCTCAATGATTGGAAGGGGAGGGAAGCGCAGACATGTAGAGACACAAGGCAGTCACTACATGTGCAATATATTAGAATTATGCTAGAGGTGATGACTGTTACAGACTTCATTTGAGAAGTCTGTTTTTGTTCCATGAAAGGAAGCAAGAAACAGTCTTCCATCTGTTTAACTGCTTAACTGTTTAACATGGGTGGTAGTAGTCTAGTGGGTAACACACTCGCCTATGAACCAGAAGACCCGGGTTCGAATCTCGCTTACTACCATTGTGTCCCTGAGCAAGACACTTAACCCTAAGTTGCTCCAGGGAGACTGTCCCTGTAACTACTGATTGTAAGTTGCTCTGGATAAGGGCGTCTGGTAAATGCTGTAAATGAACTGCACTGGCTTCCTGGGAGTGCCTGCATTAGGTTCATTCTCATATCTCAGCACTGGTCCAGCAGCAGGTCGATTATTGTCTTCTCAAGCACTTCTCACCAAAAGAAGACTTTCAGTGGTTGAACCTCTTGTCATCATGCGAGTCCCTTTACATCTTTGAAAAAAGATTTAAGACCCATTTTATGTACAGAAATAACTAGTCCTAATTTCTTTATTATTAGCACGTCTCCCTACTGTATACTATTGACTGTTCTTTTTTTCTCTGCTTTAATTAGCCTTGCTGGGATATTTAGCTGATAGTCTCTGTTGAACAACAGTTGTTGGTTTAAATTTAGCTATACAGATATGAAAATCAGATATGGACTATACAAATTAACTTGAACTATTTAGTCTACTGAAATAATTTTGGTTAAAAGAGAAATGTGTGGCGTCTACATAAAAATGAAAGGTATGGTTAAAACATTGGATTGGATTGAAAAAAAAAAAATTATAATATGAAAAACATAGAAATGGACCAGAAACAGACCCCTGAGACACCCAACAGGACATTTCCACTGAAAATGTTCAGTTTGATAAATAGGCTAAACATCTTCTTAATGCCTAAAACCAAACTCAATATGATATATAGACAATGCACAGCTGAATCAGAAGAACATAACAGGTAGGCAGATGGACCTACTTGTATAATGTTAAAGGGGAGAAAACATTTCTTGTGTAACAATTCTTGTGTCTGAACAGTGGCCACTGGGCAGGTATGTGACACAATAGAAGGAAATTCAAAAATCTTGAAAGCAAATTTTCAGAATTGTGTTTTTGACAAAAAACAGAGTTGAATTTTTTTTTACATGCTATTGTTATTCTTTCTTATTTGTCATGATCCGGACCGGCAGGGGTGACTCCGGACCGGAGTTTCATGTTCGTCTTGTGTAATGTTCCCTGATCGTGTTCACCTGCTGTCTATTTATATAATTGTATAAAGCTATCCGGTTCGTGTCTGTTCGCCGTCGGGTCATTGTGCGTGTTAATGTTCCCTTGTCTTGTGAAGTCTGTATTAAACCCCTGTCCTGTGATCGTGCGAATGCGTCCTCTTTCACCGCCATGTCCGGCCCACCCGTGACAGAATGACCCGACCGCGTGGACGCGGCCGATCTACGCCCCGCTGAGATCCAGGGAACCGTGGATGGTCGGGAGGACGTCTGCTCCACAGATCCGTGTCCAAGGTTCCATGTATGGACGTCCCCCGACGGCGCCGTCTCGTCCGGATTCCAGCGACGCACCTCCGGTAATCGCCAGTTCCCCGCCATGATCCATGTCTGGTTTTTAATCAGACTCTCGGCGGCCTACGAAAGCTACCGTGGGGTCGAGGACACCGGTCGTGCAGTTCAGGTGCTCCCGGCGTTAACCGAGACGAGGGAGGTGGCGAACTTCCCAGCGGGGCGTGCCAGAGACTGACCTGCGGACGGCGGACAGGATGCCGGTCCCCCACGGACAAGCCGTGCTTTGGCCCGGGCCTGACGCCGCCGGTGCAGGACAACCACCACTCGTCCTTATGGACTTCTCCCCCCTTTCATGGACCGTTTTGTGGGCACTCCCAGGTGGTAGTGCCTTTGAGGGGGGAGTACTGTCATGATCCGGACCGGCAGGGGTTACTCCGGATCCGGAGTTCGGACCGGAGTGTAATGTTCCCTGATCGTGTTCACCTGGTGTATATTTATATAATTGTATAAAACTATCCTGTTCGTGTCTGTTCGCCGCCGGGTCATTGTGCGTGTTCATGTTCCTCTGTCTCGTGTATTTTATATTAAACCCCTGTCCTGTGATCGTGCGAATGCGTCCTCCTTCATGCCATGTCCAGCCCACCCGTGACATTATTGTTAATCTTTCTTTCCACGTCATCATTCCACCCCAGGAGGCTCTCCAGGAGAGTTTTACCATCCACATGGAAGTGGATGGTGAGGGAAGTTATCAAAAATGACAATAAGTAATCAGAAAACTAAGCCTTTCTGGTGGCACTAACTAACTACTGTATCATTACTAAAGGTGAGTGCAGTGTTGACTAAATAAGTAGGCTTTTAGTCTGAATATAAATATTGAGACATTGTCCCTGGATTCCCAAAAATTCCAAACATATTTGTCTCTGTAAGCAAATGCTCTATTTCCTATGTCGCGAAGTGATCTTACGTCCATGGTGGACAGCCAGTAAGCCTTCTTCCAGAGAACGAAGGGAACATGGTGGGCTATGAGGGACTAGTAGGTTAATAAGATAAACTTGAGCATTACCAAGCAAAGCTTTATAAGTGATAAGCAGAACTGGAAGACAATACCAGACTAATGTGTTCACCCAGTCTTGTGCGTGTAAAAAGCCTGGCTGCAGAGTTTTGCATAAGTTGGAGAAACAGCAGAGAGTTACAGTAGTCCAGTCTAGATTGAATAAAATGATATACTAATTTCTCTGCAACAGAGATGGAGAGAAACATCCTAACCCTTGCAATATTTCTAAGGTGAAGTTGTCCTGGAAATATTTTGAATATGTTTTTTAATATGATGCCACAAGCTTGGCACACCTATCCAGTTTTACCCACGGCTCTTTGCAGCACCTCTCAAGCGCTCAATCAGATTGGATAGGAAGCATCGGTGCACAGACATTTTAAGATTTTTCTAGACATGTTCAATCAGCTTCAAGTCTGGGCTCTGGCTGGGCCACTCAAGGACATTCAAAGAGTTGTCCTGAAACCACTCCTTTGATATATTGGCTGTGTGTTCATGGTCGTTGTCTGGCTGAAAGATGAACCGTCGTCCCAGTCTGAGTTCAAGCGCGCTCTGGAGCAGGTCTTCGTCCAGGATGTTTCTGTACATTGCTGCAGTCGCCTTTCTCAATATACTGACTAGTCTCCCAGGTCCTGCAGCTGAAAAAATTCCCCACAGCATGTTGCTGCCACCACCACGCCTCACTGTTGGTGGTATGATGAGCGGTGCCTGGTTTCCTCCAAACGTGACGCCTGCCATTTTAACCAAAGAGTTCATTCTTTGTTTCATCAGACCAGAGAACTTTGTTTCCCATGGTCTGCGAGTCCTTCAGGTGTCACATGACCTCGGTGGACTTTGGTCATGTGACAGTGGAAACGTGGAACGGGTGATTCGTCCGATATTTAACTGTCTACCAGCTGGTAATCATTGTTGCTTCATGCACGAGACGTGGCTCAGCTCCTTACATCTACTACCATGTAAGCCCGATCCTTTTTCTGTTTCCAAACCTTTTGTGCCCAAACCGTATTGTTTCTGTAAAACTGAGAAGAAAGGTTATAAAATCTCTCTCTACACAAAGCACTGTATTAAAACCACTCCAACTTGATGTTACTCTGCAGAAAGAGGCATGATGGCACAATAGAGGTTCAAAGGATGAACTAATTTATTAACCCCAGTAGATTATTATTGCAGTTACACGTGAATATTGTATGTAAAAAAGGTACCAATGTTACAAAGCAAACCAAAATGAAAGAAAAGAGTAAAGGGAGAGAGAGAGAGAGAGAGGCAATGAGGAAAATAGGTAAAATAGGAAAGATGGGAATGGGAAAATTTCCCTCAGCTCCCGATAGAAAAGAAAATGAAAAAAATCCCCGACCACAAGTGAACAATCCTTTATACACCTGACCTACAGGAAGTTGTCACAGACCAATCAGAATCTGTTGTTTCTGACGTCACGCCCCCGGACTCTTCCGTCTGGGGCAGACAAAGAGAGCAGGCGAAAAAACATGGCTGGTGCTTCACATCTATTATTTACCAAATGGTCGCAAGAACAAAGACCAGGAGACTGACCACCATGGACCATCACCACCAAATGGCCACGAGAACAAAGAGGTGTTTGCCTCTCCACAAAGCAAAGTTGCAGAAGTACCATGGTCCTGCTGAATGCCCCATCTCACATTTCTGAGTCTCTCATCTTCAAGCGGTGGATAGAGTGGAAATAGACTGGTGATTGCGCAGTGAAAGGTAACTCGAACGGTTGTGACACGCCCACCTCGTTGCGCCGCTACCGCAGTTGGGTTTCTCATCACCTCCAACACTGGCTCTTCCTCTCTGTCTCCCCTATTGGGTCAAGTCGGGCTACTATGTGCCTTTTATTAAGAAGTGGCTTCCTACCATACAGGCCACCATACCCCACAGGCCTGATGTAGAGATGTTTGTCCCTTTCGAAGGTTCTCCTCTGTACACAGAGGACCTATGACAGAGTGACCATCACTGACTAAGGCCTATCTCTCCCGATCACTCAGTTTAGGTGATCGTCCAGCTCTAGGAAGAGTCCTGGTGTTTTCAAAAGTTTTTAACTTTTGTGCAAATTGTAGGAAGTGATGCAGCTTAAAAGGGAATAGAACTTTATACCAGATACCTCTCCATGGGGCTACAATGTCAATGGGGAAAGACTTTGGTTTTGAGAATTTTTTATTATTATTACTATGATATTGTGTGTGTAATGGTTTGTCCCACTGCTGTATATATATTGGCCCATTTTATCTGTATTGTTAGTTGAGTTTGTTTGGTTTGGGTTCTAATTCTGTTGGTTTATTGTTCCTTTGATCTCTCTTATGGAGTTTAGTGGATTCTGCTTACGATGCAACGTCCTGCTACAGTAGAACCAGTTTCAGGCATACATCTTGAGAACAGTGATGTGAGAAAACATGAGAAGGAGGTGATTCTCTTCTTTACCACTCACTCTCTTATTGAACACATGTGCACCTCGTCCACTATTCCATCAATCAGGAATATGATTCATCATTTTATTTAAAACTGCAAGCAGACGTCTCAGCAGCAGCCTGGTAAATTTGGACCATCTATAAAATGTGTCCAAAAAATAATGTGACCAACTAATGGAGCTATGTGACGATATTTTATAAAAAGTATATTCAAAACTATGTACAAACATGCTCAGCACATTTGAATTTGGACAACATTTCCTGTACAACAGAATATGTTCACCCAATTCCCCCAATAAATCCAAACATAATTTCAAAGCTGTATGCACATTCCAATGACAGAACCAGTATGCTGGCAAATCTACAAGGTGTAGGAGGCATCATAAGAGTAGTGCAAAGTGTAAGTAATCTAACTTAGTTTTCACGTCAGTTTATCCTGTGGATATGTAGCGTCTCCACTGCTTATTCAAATATGCTATTTAATTCAATCTTATATTGGCCTGCTAGTGTTTCAGCCACCTAACTGATTTCAAAGCAGTGGTTTTCTTTGCTCTCTCTTGTCATTATATGTACCTACTTTATTTCTATTGTATTTAAGGTGGCACGATCTCTGGGTGGGCTTCTTTTTAAAGGAAAACAAATTCATACCTCTCCAATAGTCCTGGAAAGTCCCATTAGTTTCCTCTCCTAAAATGTGAAGGGTATTAATGGACCTGTGAAGAGTTCTATGTTTTTACCACCCTGAAACATCTCCAGAAGACTCAGTTGCATATTACAAACTATTCAAGTCTTGACTCCAGTGCTAGTGAGATTACAACTTTAATCAGAAAAAAAACATTTTTACCAATACTACAATGGAAAATTTCAAATGATATTAGGAGCTATTCTACACCTGATAAATGTGTATGCTCTGAATTTTGATTATACCCAGTTTGCCAATAATTTGTACCTTCTAATCTGTGGAGGGGACCTGAAATGATGAAATGAGTCACTGACTCTATACTGAGTAGATCTGCTGCAAGTTTTAAAGACCACCTCAATGGTGTCTAAATTCTCTAATATCAAAATCAGAAATATTTTGGGCCAGAATGGTATTAGTTGATGCTATTTCTATTTCACAGAGATAATCACTATATACAGATTTAAAATGTTCTTTATTTCTGAAACAGATTTTCTGACTGTAAGCCTCAATAAGCTATAAAACGTGAAAGTGAAATATGGGTACTTAACGTGGAACAGACAATCCAAATCCCGATCCACCAAGGTGCCACTGAGCAAAGCACCGTCCCCACACACTGCTCCCCGGGCGCCTGTCATGGCTGCCCACTGCTCACTCAGGGTGATGGGATAAATGCAGAGGACAAATTTCACTGTGTGCACCGTGTGCTGTGCTGCTGTGTATCACAAGTGACAGCCACTTTCACATACACAGTCATACACGCTATGATATGCAGTGAAATGCTTTAGCGACTGCTATAGACAACAGTATCTCAAATATTGCAAGTATAATGAACCAATATGCAAATATTGCAAACATAACAAAATATTACACTAAAACATAAAATATGTGTAACAGGTACAGTGAATGTGTGCAAATGAGTAAAGTGAAAGTAAAAAATAAAATATTTGCAAGGACTCTGGGGCTATAGAGTCCAGAAGTGATTGAAAGTGAAAGTGAAAGTGCTGGAGTGTATTGGAGTTCTATGTACTGTTGTTGAGAGCTCGGACAGCCTGCGGGAAGAAGCTCCTCCTCATTCTCTCTGTGTTGGACTTCAGGGAGCGAAAGCACTTCCCTGATCGCAGCAGAGAGAAGAGTCCATTGTTGGGGTGGGTGAGGACCTTCACTATCTTCCTGGCCCTGGTCCAGCATGCTTGCTGTAGGTTGATTGAAGGTCAGGGAGCTTGGTACGGATGATTCGTTCGGCTGATGGAACCACCCTCTGTAGGGCTCGCCTGTCCTGCATGGTGCTGTTCCCGAACCAGGTTGAGATATTTCCCGTCAGGATGCTCTCTATGGTGCAGGAGTAGAAGTTCCTGAGCACCTTGGAGGGCAGTCTGAAGTCTCTCAGGCGTCTGAGGTGGTAGAGATGCTGCCGGGCCTTTTTCACCACGGTGTTGATGTGACAGGACCATGACAGGTCCTGCGTGATGTTAACACCGAGGTAACGGAAGCTGTCCACTCTCTCCACTGGGCTCCTGTTGATGACAGGGGTCTGGTAGGTCCTCTCCTGCTTTGTACTGAAGTCCACTATTAACTCCTTTGTCTTGCTGACGTTCAGGTGGAGATTGTTCCTCTGGCACCAGTTCACCAGATTTCCAACCTCCTCCAGGTAGGCCGTCTCGTCGTTATCAGAGATCAGGTCCACCACGACAGTGTCCTCAGCAAACTTGATGATGGTGGTGGAGCTAGTAGTGGCTGTACAGTCATGGGTGTACAGGGAGTACAGCAGGGGGCTCAAAACACAGCCCTGGGGGGCTCCAGTGCTGAGAGTGATGGAGGCTGAGACATGTCCACCCATCCTTACTGCCTGTGGTCTCCCGGTTAGGAAGTTGGAGATCCACTGACAGAGAGATGAGCTGAGTCCCAGGTGCTCCAGCTTGGTGATGAGTGTGGAAGGGATTATTGTGTTAAATGCTGAACTGTAGTCAATGAAAAGCATTTTAACATAATTTCCCTTCCGAGTGTCCAGCCTTCATCACTACTGAGGTGAGGGCTACAGGGCGGTAGTCGTTGAGGGAGGCAGGATGGGTTTTCTTGGGGACCGGAACAATGATGGACTCCTTGAAGCATGTGGAGCAGACCGCAGATCGGTGGACCAGATTGTGCCTTGTCACCATCCTTGATTGTGGTGTAACAGTGGTCCAATGTTCTATCGCCCCTGGTGGGGCAGGTGACGTGCTGATGAATTATGGAACCTATATCAATATCAGAGATAATGGGCCTTGGGCAGTGGTGGCCTAGTGGTTAAGGAAGTGGCCCCATAATCAGAAGGTTGCCGGTTCGAGTCCCAAACCACTGGGGTGACACTGACGTGCAACTGAGAAAAGTACCGTCCCCACACACTGCTCCCTGGGCGCCAGTCATGGCTGCACACCGTTCACTCAGGGTGATGGGTTAAATGCAGAGGATACATTTTATTGTGTGCTTTGTTTCACAATGACTTTCACTTCATTTCTTATGACTTCCCCCTGTTCCAAGGTGTGATTCGTGGGGGTATGGAACGGTTCCTCAGCTGCTAGAACATGCCCTATATGCAGATGTTTTACTTGTTTACTACGTACGTCGCAAATCCAACTTCATGGTTATAATTAACAGATTAATAATGATTGTTTTTTCTGTGGATACAAAAATGTACTTCTCAGCTGCACAGAAGCTCAGACAGACTGACACCCCCTTCCATCTTACACTTTCAGGCTCTAAACATCTGGGAGTCAATGTAACTTTTTAAGCTTTAAGTACTTTAAAGGATTTATTCCATTTCTTTCCAACATGAGATCAGCATTTCAAAGAGGTGACAACCTGGCATCATCCATTTTAGGTACGATTTACATTGTGAAAATCTTGGTCCTGTTTCAGTAAACTCCTTTTTTTCTTTACTCCAAACTTTCTTTAGACCAGTTGCTCATTCATGAGGAGTGGTAAATCTCCCAAGATTAACATGTCACTGTTTCAAAGGAGGCTCAGTAAAGGTCTATTTCTGCCTATTATTATTTTTATTATTGGGCAGCCAAAATTCAAAAATACATTTATTTTGTGAAAGATCCCAATGCATCCTGGTGCCAGCTAGACGCTGAGTGATGTGTGGATGCCTCCCTTGCTGCTTTGTTATTTTTGTCTTTTACCGTATCTCTGTCAGAATATTTTTCTCAAAATATGGTGTCATTATAGTATACATGTCCTGCAGGCTGGCTGATAAAGATGATGGTGACTGCATGAGGAAGGCAGGGAATTCAACAAATTCAATGGCATTTATTTCATATCCTTGATATTAGTCATCCACAAGTTCACTGTTTTGTTTGAATTGTAAAGGTTTTAGGTCCCATTAAAGGTGTGGAAAAGTTTTGAAAGGATTTACTGTGGTTGAATTTAATGTTTCTATATGCACTAAATTAGATCAGCTATAAACGTCTGCTATGAACTGAACAAAGTATTTACAAGAATATATCATATTACAACAGAAACTGCTTTATTCTTTGACATTTTACTTAGCAGCTTCTAAGAATGAAGTTGAAAGATTTCCAGCACTGTTTGAACACCAGGTTTTGACCAATCAAAACCGTCCACTCTAACAGCATGTTGACCTGAAAGGGGTAGTCGTCACAGTAAACTTCTTAACTAATGAGACAAAAGGGTTTGCTAATCACACTAGTTTTTTTACCTTAGTAGTTAACTATTGAGGATGTCTATCAGTGTCTATCAAAGCCAAGTGGACATTTTACTTAGGAGTGTACTTTGCTGCCAGCAGATTACACATTACACAAAAAAATTATGGGGCAGTGGTGGCCTAGCGGTTAAGGAAGCGACCCCGTAATCAGAAGGTTGCCGGTACGAATAGATGAATCCCGATCCACCAAGGTGCCACTGTGGTGCCACTGAGCAAAGCACCGTCCCCACACACTGCTCCCCGGGCGCCTGTCATGGCCGCCCACTGCTCACTCAGGGTGATGGGTTAAATGCAGAGGACAAATTTCACTGTGTGTACCGTGTGCTGTGCTGCTGTGTATCACCTCATTAATGTCCATGTGTTTAGTTGTTGTGAGAGGACAGCAAATGTACACCAGTTCATACAAGCTGGACATTGACTCTTTTACATTTAACAAATTGTCATATGTTCAGTGTTGTCACTAGGAAATATATAATAAATGGGGTGTACTCATTTTGTATTGTATTTGTATTGTATTGTATACTGTATTTATCTTCAACCATATTCATCTATATTCTACATACCTTTTGCCAGTAGAAAGAGTGACGATGGCCATGATGAGTGGAAATTGTACCATGTTGGGTTCCTGAACTCTAGAAATCTGCTAAATCATCTGAGAAAGGTTGTAATACTGAGAGAAGAACAGTGTGATTTTCACCTCCCTGCGCTCCAGGTGGTCACTCTATCCATCTTCCACGCTCCCTCTAACAGGGGCTCCAACAGCAGCGTCAATGGAGCACTGAGATCCCCCTTCCTGCACACAGTGTGGGGTTCATTCTCATCTCTGTCCAACTGATGCATGCAGTCAAACCTGGAGCAGCCAAGGTTCAGGTCCGTGAAAATTTCATTTATTAATCATCATCTAGTGCTGTAAGTAGGAGTTCTGACAGACCTGCTGCAGATCCCACCTTTTACTTTTAATAAGCCACACACAGGGCTTCGTCTTTCTGCTTTTTTCTGCAACATTCTGGGTTGGGAGCATTCGATGAAGGACTGTAATTGGCCCATGAAACAGAATCAGCGGAGTGGGGCAGGCACTCAGGGAACAAGTTTTCTTCAAGATAATCGGGCTTTAAATGACTAATGAAAGTGCTCCTGTAACCCGACAGTCTCTCAGTCACTACCTGTGTTGATTTAATGATGAGTCTTTTTCAAGTCTGTTTTCCCTGTTTTACTGGAACAGTAGCATGGATGATGACTTGTACCATCTTGGAGTGACCTGTCTGATGTTCTGACACCCACGTGGCCTCTGTGCATGCTGGGTGAAGGTTAAAGGGACTTTACTTCTCCTTCTACTTTTTAATTCATTAAATATCTGTCTCTCCCAATTTTCCCACTCTACTTTTCAATTTCCCGGCTCTCAGGCCTGCTGAAGGAGAGACACTGGGTCGCTAGGCAACCATAAGCTCTGTATGCAGAGGGCAAGTTCACTTTTACACACACATACACATGCCTATATGTGTGAGAGAGAGAGAGAGAGAGAGAGAGAGAGAGAAACAGAGAAAGGGTAATGAAAGATTATACACTAATCTCTTGTGCGTGTGTGATATAGCCTTATTGCTCACCTTCTCCATGTATAAGCTTTTAGATTATGAGACATGATGGGTGTCATCTTGCCCTCTTATATGGGGATTATGTGCATGGTTATGTGTGTGTCTCCTAATTTTTAGGATAATGTGCTACTAACACACAACATGAAAGTGAAGTGATTGTCATTGTGAAACACAGTACACGGCCAGCAGTGTGTGGGGAAGGTGGCTCTTCAGTAGCAGCTTGGTGGTTTGGGACTCGAACCGGGTGCTGTGTGTGCAAACTGACCTCGTAAAGGGCTGGTCCCACCATGGCAGATCAGAGGTCACCAAATGCATTCATCAACATACCCTACAATTTCCAGATGCAGTGAACAGTCTGCATGAGAGGGACCTACAGGGTCCAGACCGGAGATCTGCAAACATCGCTCCAGCACTGCCGTGTCAAATTGTTTACATGAATAGCTCTTTTTGGACTCGAAGGCATTCATTTAATTTGCTTAATTGAACTTAAACCGTATTGTTTTCAGCCCATGTGGATTCCAAACAAAACTGACTGTATTTGTATGCTTTTATGGACCTCACAGCATTTTACACTTTTCAACCTTGGCAAATACTGCTATAGGTGTTTGCTTCCTCTCTTGATTTCTTACTTTTTTCCATGTTTAAATGTTTTGGATCATCAAATATTATTAAAGGAAGGAAAAAAATTCCAGATGCATCAACACCTCAATAAATTCAATTTCAAATTCCATTTGTCACATACACAGTCATATACGGTATGATTTTCAGTCAAATGCAATAGGATTCAGATCCGGACTTTGACGAAGTCTTCATTCTGCTTTTCTTCAGCCAATCAGAGGTGGACTTGGTGGTTTGTTTTGGATCATTATCCTCCTGCAGAACTCAAGTTCGTTTCAGCTCGAGGTCTTGAACAGATGACCGGACATTGTCCTTCAGGTTCCATTTATCACAGCAAGTCTCCCAGGTCCTGAAGCAGCAAAAGCAGGTCCTGAAGCAGCAAAGACCATCACACTACCACCACATTTTACTGGTGCCAGATGTAATAGGACACACCTTCCTAAAAACTTTCATCTTGTCCAAATTTTCCCAGAAGTCTTGAAGACTGAGTGTCATGTAGAATGTACCACTCCCACGAGGGGTTACACTGGTGAAGTCTGGAGCCTGGAGGCCAGCTTATCCGTTATGTCATATATTAACAAATTGTTGTGGAAGAGTGAATATATATACTTACTTTTTCATCATAAACGCACACATTTACATGTGAAGAAATATGCATGGCATCAAATATGCAATATGCATCAAATTCTAACCGGACCGGATAGAAGCCGGGAACTAAATCCGGTTCTGCCCATAGTCCATTGAGTGAGGCTTAACTGAGGCAAATGGGGCCTGAAGTGGGGTTCTTAGGATCTTGTTGTGAGGTCTTTTGTGACCTCTTAGATACGTCGTTGCTGCACTCTTGGTGTAATTATATGTAATCGGTGTAGTTTGAACTTACACAGAGCCATGTAAGTTTGGATTTTTCTTCTCCTTGTCTTGTCTTTTTTTTAATGATAAGTAAGTAAAGTGAAGTGATTGTCACTTGTGATACACAGCAGCACGGCACATGGTGCACACAGTGAAATTTGTCCTCTGCATTTAATCCATACCTGTTTTGCTTAGTGGGCAGTGGGCAGCCATGACAGGCGCCCGGGGAGCAGTGTGTGGGGACGGTTCTTTGCTCAGTGGCACCTCAGTGGTACCTTGGCAGATCGGGATTTGAACCAGCAACCTTCTGATTACAGGGCCGCTTCCTTAACCGCTAGGCCACCTCTGCAAGGTATGCAGATATGTAGACATTGACATTTTACAGTGAAGCTCACCTTCTTGAAACCCACGACTGGCCCTGCCTGAAAGCCAACCCACTGGATTTCCACTACACTTTTGGATTACCTCGATTGTGCTGTTTCTGGACTGAACATTGCCGAACCCTTGGTTTGCCCCTTGACCCACGCCGCCCGACCACGATCCAGCCCGCTGTTTTTACTTGTAAATACTCCACGGTAACCCCAGTTTCCTCCTCCTCTTCCTGTGCTTCATCTCCTGCCATGGAGCTTCCAGCCATATCAGCGTGTTAGTTGATTAGCAAAATAATCAAGCTCTACTGATCGCAAGGCACGTTTGGTGATAGAATTATACTTTAATCCTTATTTAATTGTTGGGATGGATCTGTGTTTTTAAATATGTAACATGTTCCCATACCTTGTACATTATACTGTAGATATGTCAATATACTGTAGTGAAGTGAAGTGTTTTCAGTTGTGAAGCACAGCACACGCTGAGACAACAAAATTGGGGACGGAGCTTTACTCAGTGCATTCGAACCGCCAACCTAAAATAAATATTGCAGTAGCTGCTGTAAGTAAAAGCTTTCTTTTCAAACTGTATTTCTGTATTTGCATATTCAAAAACAAGAACAAAAGTGAAGTGATTGCCATTGTGATTCACAGCAGTACCGCACACGGTGCACACAGTGAAATTTGTCCTCTGTATTTAACAGTGGGCATCATGACAGGTGCCCGGTGGGCAGTGTGTGGGGACGGTGCTTTGCTCAGTGGCACCTCAGTGGCACCTTGGCGGATCGGGATTCGAAGCTAATTCCCCTGATTCTTCTCAAATACGTCCTTGTTAGTGACACGTACACATGTCATTAAAGGGTCAGCTGGAGCAGAGGATACACTAGAACAGATGGCGGACTGTATTTAGCATAGATTAGCATCCACTCCAACGCTCCTCCTCTTCACTGGTTTTTACACAAAGGGGCTGAATCTGTCCTCTGTGAGTGCAGTAGATTGCACATCTCTAGCTCATGTGACAATCTCAACATGACTTCCTCTTCCTTTACACTTCTGGATGGAAGACACGCAGACACGCAGGTTGCCAGTTTTGTCACTTATGAACTAGTCCTGGGGCAGTGGTGGCCTTGTGGACCCATAATTAGAAAATTGCCGTTTCAAATCTGAACCGCCAAGGTGCCACTGAGGTCCCATTGATGAAAGTACCATCCTCACAAACTGCTCCCTGGGTGCCTGTCATGGTGCCCACTGGTCACCAAGGGTGATAGTTAAATACAGAGGACACATTTCACCGTGTCACCGTGTGCTGTGCTTAAGAGTTTAAAAATGGCAATCACTTCACATTCACTTTCTTCAGTTTTCCTGGTTTGCGGCTGCCAGAGCCCATCCTGGGACACTCTGTAAGGGACGGGGACTCACCCAGAGATGTGGTTCCCAACCCGGGTCCTGGGAGGGGCACCAAAATTCTCTTTGTAAACATTAAATGTAACAAATCCCAATAACGCACCCAATTGGATAATCAAATGTATAATGCTGTATGCTATATAGACTTATATAGAATAAATTTTTGTACTAGATGGCCAGTTTTTTTTGCAGGGGGGGGGGGGCACTGACCCGGAGCATGAAGCCAGTCCACCACAGGGCTCAAACAGACACACACACCATTCACTCACACCTACAGACAATTAAGAGTCCTCTATTCAACTAGTCTGTCTTGGTCTTGGTACCCTCAAATCTCAGCAGTGTCTTGGTCTTGGTTTAGGTGGTCATCCCTATAACACTAAAAAAGAGTCAAGGCAAGAGAAGTGATGTGCCAGAGAAAGAAACACAACCCATGTTGGCACAGCGGACATCGGAGCTCCTTTTCCTCTCTCCTACTTGAAATGCGTAGCGACAATTTGTGGCCAGAAAATAAGACTCGTCTGAATGTTTTAATTGTCAAGTGGCTTGAAGAGTGCTCTTGACTGCTAGTCTGAGGCAGCTGCCGAGAGTAATCACAAAACCTGACACGAATCAGCGCTACAGACAATCACACATTCCACTCCCTTTTAATCTGCTGTGATTAGCCAGAGACACTTCCCTTCATGCTGAGGTGGTTTAGCTATTGGCTGAAAGTTTGTGTGAACACTGCAGAATATAAAGATACTGCAAGGCAGGAAACTGGTTAAAACTCCACATAGAAATGGCAATAAAAGAAAGAGCTGAAGGAGCATCCTGAGTATGTGTTTGGCCCGTGAACCAGAAGAATTTCTTTTTCACACACGTTGGGTCAGTGTGAAGTATATATAATGTTCTGTGATTCAGAAGAGCTGGTGGTTTACTCAACCAAAGAAAAGCTTTTGGTCTTTTGTCAGCAGTAAGAAAGTGCACCACTTGTAGTCCAAGGAGGAATAATGAGAATTTGCCTGTGATAATCCTCTCTTTCAATCCCTCCACAGGCACTGTCCCAGTTTGAGATGCTCACCTGCAAGGTGCTTAGAATTAGCATAAGAGTTACCTCCATGTGTAAAATGGACAAACTTCAACTTGTGTTTTTACTGAGTGCCATATGGAAGCGATATCTCTGTACATGTATCTTTTGTATTTGTTTAAGTAGAGTGATTGGCACCTGACCTTTCTTTAGGGTTTTCTGACTCCCTTCTTACAGCCATTCTGCAGAAAATAACATGCATTTGGTTTTTACCAAATTGCTATGAATTGAAATTAATTTTTGATGTCATAAGGGGACAAATTCCAGATCCGACCATCTGAACTGTGGCTCTCTGAACGGTGAAGAAGAATGGCCAAAACACTCTTATACATATCACCATTTCTAGCCACTGAAGGACCATAGACAGGCTAGGGGAACTTGTATTAATGTTAAATAATTATAATAGGAGACCGTTAAGTGAAGGTTTAATTAAGTGTCATGCATCCCATTTCCCCACCACACCAGCAGGGGGTCAGAGGGCGGCATGATGTTTGGTGGTGCAACCATAATATTGAAACCACACGGCCGTCCTCATCTCCCACACCCAGGGACACTTCAACCATGTCCATGCCTGCGTCCTTTTATGCCTGCGACATAATTTTTTTTTCTACAAAAACATTAGGCCCAACATCCAACTCAGCTGTGCTCTTAAATCAACAGCAAAAAACCCGCCTCACCTTCTACAAAGCAGGAGTTATTTCTACATCTGTTTTGTAGCACTATAGTGTAGCTGTCTTTCTGGTACCATCTGAACGAGATCGTCCCTCTTCCTAAGCGAACTACAAGCCAGTTTAATGAACGTTAGTATTAGGAAGTCGAATCACTTTCGTACCGTCTGGGCAGTATGAAGAGCCAGTAAACATAATGCCAATATACTCCATTGTTTGTTCTTGTTCACTGCCTTACACTACTGATAGCCTTGAGAGGAAGATCAGCATGTTCTGATGGAGGTGGCTGGGACTATATGAAGTCCGAGCAGCATTGCCCTGTATGGTAAGCAGCCTGAGGAGTTCATGGTTCCCATACTGGGGAGGTGTTGCAATACTGAGAGTCCTGTGATTGTAAGGTTGTGCCAGCAGGCACTGGGTTTAGGTCAGGGTGGAATGGAGGAGCAGCAGAGGCTGTAGAGGTTGCTGAGGTAATGCTAAGGTATAAGACATTGGTGACCAGTGAGCTGTGGGAAACCAAACTGTATCAGAGTAATGTCGATGTAGTGAAACGGGGTGAGCCCAAAGAGCATGTGAGTTTTGTGTTTTACTCTGCAAATGCAAGGCATTCATAATTAAAACACCCACTGGAGAAGGGGTCGGTACTGCTTTATTCAGACCAGATGGGTCCAACTGAGTCGACTCAATGACTCGACTTCATGTAGTGGAAATCACCTGCTACATGAGGTAGCAGCCAAGCAGAAGTTGTATCCTACTGTCACCATGGACAATGAAAAATGCATGGAAGAAGTCATGTTAAAATTTCCTCAACTCCGATGAGTTATTAATCATGTTCATGTTTAATTAATGGAAAAAATAGGAACTTTCCACATTACTAGCAGTCTTCTTGTTAAAATATGAGGTTGGATTATTGTGAAAATCGAGGAAAATTAAAGTCTTACGAAGTAAGCGACTGTGGTCTGCTCTACCTCCATCATCACTATAAACCCATTCTTGACATCAGTGGTTAGATGTATCTGCAATCTACACAGACCATGCAGTTACATATAAAACACACAGCTGATACTCAAAGATAAAAGCAGGACACACAAACACACAAAAAGGACAGCATCACTTGTCCTTGTGACATTTTAAAGATGAAATAAGTGTCATGTTTCATCTGTCACTCTCGCTGAGGCTCGCAGTTGATAACTGTCATCAGAGAAATTATCATTATAATCATTTTCCTCTTCTGTTAATCAGAGCCAGCCTTCAGGAACTCTCTCAGACACACACACACACAGGAAGTGTGGATGTGTGCAGAGACAGGAATAGTCCCTCATGTCTTGGTGCACTGGATTATTAAACTGGGAAACGGGTGGCAGCAGAAGAACACACACAAGCTCCCATCCTTACACCACACAAGCTCCACACACCTCCACACTGTGGACAGCCCTGACCGAGGACGCTGCCTACAATGATGCGGCGCCGAGATGTAGTCCGGACAGGAGCTCACCACTGATGGACCAGAGATGAACAGACTCAGGTCGTGTTTATTCACACCACACCTTCTCCGGTAATGGTGCAGCCCATCTCCGGTTTCATCCGCAGGAAATGGCGCGATAGCAGTGATGTGCCCGGGTTTGGAGGAACAGTCTGCCCGCTGCAGAGCAACTCGGTGAGCAGGAATACATGCTCGCTCTGTGCAGCGATGTGGATTTTGGGGAATAATGAACTGTAGAATGAACATGTTATTATGAATCACTGACATTACATCACTTTTTCAAAATTGCTCGTGCTGTGTATATTTTTGGTGACTTCCACCAACCACTGGTGCCAGCAGCAGAAAGCCAAGTGCTGTGATGACACAACAGGCCATTTCTGATTGCATGGGACGATGAAGCATTCCACCAATAAGATGACGAAAGCAGCAGAAACCAGCAAGCTGCCCTTCCTTGTCTTCAGAGGTGTATTTTTTTTATTTGAACAAATCAAATTCTGAACAGATTAAGTGTTCACTTTCATAACTATGAGTTACCTGTATCTAACTGTAATGTGTAAAGGGAAACTCAATCATGACAAATCATCCCACTGACAGTTTTCATTCATGCCACATGGCCACAAATCTGATATGATTCTCAAATCAGATTCCCAGTTCTCACAGCCCTGACACAATTAAAGCAGAAATGGGATTAGAGTCACATCTTTAGATTAATGTGAACTTCTCCAGCAAGAAATTGTCCCTTCAACCTTGGTCTTGTGACATCAGTGTGACAGAATTATCTTCAACGTGGGAGAATCCATCAGAAAAGCACCAGAGGCCGGCGGCGGGAGCAGAGCTGCAAACAGAGAGATAAAACAGAACTGTGCCCTTCAGAGGTTGTCCAAAGGACGTCACAGAAGGACACTCTGCCACTGGATGCACTTTCAGCCACACCTGTAGACTGAAGGATGGTTCTGTCAGTTTTTTCCTGATTTCTCCGCCCCTGAGATGCGATCACCAGCTCCCGGCATGCAAGCCTCAAGCGGCTGCTGCACCACGCCGCCAAATCAAATAGTACAATTCATTTCATCTCCTTCACAGTCCTGCGGCGACCCAGCCATGCATGATGAATGGGACGACCTGCACTCCGAACAAGAGAAGAACAGAGATGAATAGAGCTTTGGGTCCCCATCTCCACTCCCTGACCTCTACCGGAGTGTGAGGGTTTCAGCCGTGTATGTGACTCCACAGGTCATGTGGCCCGTCTTGTCCAGCCGCTCCACACCATCGCCTCAACTCAAAGCAGCCAAACGAGTGGGAGCTTCTACTTCTTCTGAGTGTGTGTGTGTGTGTGTGTGTGTGGGAACAGAGCAGCACAGACTCAGCACTTGACTGCTGCTCCGGACACGAACACACATCCCGCTCCAGACACGTATTGGTCCGGACTATGGCCTCCTGAGAACATCCTTCTCAATTCCCAAAACTTCTCAAAACTTCGGTTTTATTATGCTTTTTATTCCAAATGAAATTAAGCACAAGGGACTGACAACAGCACAGACAAGAAGACACAAATACAGCCAGACACTCCCACGATCTCTTGATAAAATGACAAAATATTACAATATGCATAAATATTTATTTTTAATAAATATTTCAAAAGGTTACACTCTCATGGTAAAATTCTTTGGGTGGCATTGAGGGCAAACGTACCGCTTAACTGTAGTGAAACGATCCCCAACTGGGAGAAACTCTTCCAAATAACTGCATATTCACACAAACACGAGGTGAAGGTGCAGGGTTAACCCAGCACTGGAGACGCAGGTGACCATTTATTTTTTGGTGACTGTCCCAAGTCCGGGTAAATGGGGAGGGCTGCAGGGAAGGCATCTGGAATAAAACCTTTGCCAAGTCTGCTGTGCATTCTATTGCATGAAAGGAGACCAAAATAATGTATTTTTAAACAAAGACTTCCTCCTCCATCTATAATGAAGTTCTCTGAAATAGTGTGGAACAAGCTGAGCATATTCAATATATCACCCACCCCTACCTTCATGTATATAAAATATACCACAATGCTCCTTGTAGAACTATCTGTTCTGTGTACAGCTAGAGCAAGACAATAGATTTTTTTTAATCATGAATTTTGTATTTCCATTATAAATCATGTTAAGAAAAACAAGTTGTCATATAAAATTATATTATATACCTAACATATTAGCCCCCCAGGAAGTAAAGTACATTTTCCTAATCTTCTTAGTGTTTGCAGCATTGATGAAACTTGACATAATCAAATATTCACCAGTGGTATTTAGTAGCTTTTGGTACATTTTATAAAATACATTTTTAAGCTTGCTTTCAATGGGGTGGTCAGAAATATTTGCTTTCAAAACACCTACTGTAATTAACCAATCAGCTTTGAAACTATACTTTAGTAAAAGTAGAGTTACCCATTTTACTCATAATATTACAAAAGTATTTGCCTTCAAATGTACACAAAGGAAAAACAGCACGAGGGGCAAAAACGGGGAAAATGGGGAGGAAAAAAAACAAACCCGCAAACGTGTGGCGAGACGTGTGGCGAGACGTGTGGCGAGACGTGTGGCGAGACGTGTGGCGAGACGTGTGGCGAGACGTGTGGCGAGACGTGTGGCGAGACGTGTGGCGATTGCCAAAACTGAAAACAACTAAACATCTAAGTTTCAGGGTCCACAGCCCCAACTGGTGGCTCCAAAACTGAGTGTGAGTACTGAGCACTTGCCGATATTGGGAACTGATGGACTTTTATTTTTTTATTGGACTAATGGACCTTTTTTTTCATCTACTTCTGTAGTCACAATATAATTGTTTTGGGTGATCATTATATCATATAACTACTTGAATTGTATAATATGACCAAATTTGTTAGATGACATGTGGTCTAGACTTTACTTGTCACGACTACGGACTACGGACGGGGGAAGGAAGTGCAGAGTTGTGACATGCTGGGAACGGGTTTTATTATAAAAAATAAACAAAGAAATAAACAGTGGTTCGATGGGCGAAAACAGATTAACTTAACATAAACAAATCCGCAGGCGTGTGGCAATTGGCAGAATTCAAAACATAAATCCATTCACTCACGGAGGTCAAGTTCATGACTGAGTTCACGAAAATGCCAGAGATTCCGAAGGGGCGGAAATCTCGGGGTTTTATGCATTGTCAGGATTGGCCACCGGTGATGAGTCCAGCTGCAGTCAATCCTGACAGAGCCCCCCCCCCTCCAAGGGCTATGACCTCGGAGCCCCAGCAGTACCATCAGTGGAGGCAGCGGGGTGACTCCCCGGTGAGGTCAGGCGTGGCGGCCCCGGACCCTCGGGCTGGTTCCCCGGCGTCGTCCCGCATGGCGGCTCCGGATCCCCGGCCTGGCTCCCCGGCGTCGTCCCGCATGGCGGCTCCGGACCCTCAGGCTGGCTCCCCGAACCCCGGTCCCGCATGGTCCCGCATGGTCCCGCATGGCTGCCCCGGACCCTTGGACCTGCACACAAAAATCAGGGCCGATCCATCCGGGTACGTGCAGGTCCTGTCTCCGCACGTCCCCTCGGACGCGTCTTGCGTCTTTCCCTGCACCGCGCAGGGAGGTGGTCCCGGAGCCTCCGACAACCGTTCCAGGCACCTCAGGCTGGTGCCTTCTGGGACTATGCAGCCCCTCTCGCTGCATGGCCCTGGTGCCAAGGTGGGGGCATTGCCAGACCATCCAGCTAGCCCCTTCTGCATCCGTTGGCACAAGCAGGCCCTCTTCCTGCCTGTCCCAGCTGGGTCCTCATGCGCTCCACCCCTCTGGAGGCGGACACAGGCCCATGCCTGGCCCACCCTCCTCACCGGCTACCGGAGGACACAGCTCCATCGCTTCCCCACCTACCCTCCCCTCAGAAGGAGCCCCCAACCCAAACTGCACCCCCCAAAAAAGTTCTTTGGGGGAGCACCCCCCCCCCGGCTGGACTTTACTTTACTTTACTTAGCAGACGCTTTTATCCAAAGCGACTTACAAGAGGAAGACACCAGCAGTTCTCATTTTTTGAGTTACAAAACTATGAGCCCTGATAAGGCCAAGCTTGTCAGAAATAGAAGATGGTAGGGAATTGTTAAGTGCTAGACAATTTTTTATTTTTTTATTTTGTGCAGTGTGTGTGCGTGTGTGTGTGTGTGTGTGTGTG
The DNA here is from genome assembly GCF_900700375.1 of Denticeps clupeoides. Classification (NCBI taxonomy): domain Eukaryota; kingdom Metazoa; phylum Chordata; class Actinopteri; order Clupeiformes; family Denticipitidae; genus Denticeps; species Denticeps clupeoides. Next base: position 21,249,707 of record NC_041721.1, on the reverse strand, counting down.
TGTTAGTGTTAGACTCGTCTGAAATACTTTTTGAACAAGTGGGATTCAACTGTTTCTTGAAGGTCTAGACCTAAATCTATTTTGACCTGTTAATGCTTCACACATAAAATTCACATGGCAAAATGAAAAAAGATGCCATGATGACTGCATGTTTGGTTTGTAACCAACTAATAATAGATTTGATTGCCAGCATGAAAAGTTAAAATCAGGTTGATCAATGTGATTTATCACATTTATTGCTGAAAAATGTATTGCTGTTGCCAGACGTATGATAATTATGGTATTTGTACAATAATTTTACCCTCTGTACAATAAGTAATTCCAAAAATCCCGTAATGTATGTTAATTTTATCCCTTCAGTTTATGGCTAAGGCACTTACTTGGCTTGTTATGCACAGTTGTCTCATGTGCCTTTACAGTCCATCAACGCCTGATGTAAAACACCCACAGGCCACATCCAGCCTGGCGTAAAATTACATTCGGTCTGCAAGATCAATTTAATGTAGATCTATTATAATGGTCCGCTGATGACACACAAACTACAGATCCCATAATGCAGTGCTTCAGTTGCCTTGCTGAACGCAAGCCATTCTGTAAGTTCTGTAAAGGTTGCATTAAACACCATAATATTCAGTCTATGATTATATCTGTAATTGAACCGGAGTTTCTTAGCAACGGAAAGCAAGGGAAATTGTGTGCGCGATCATTTTTCTCAAAATACAATCATTTTAAGCTGCTGGTACCAATATTTCAACATTTAGAATCTGGCAACACTGAAAACATATGACATATGATATGATATGATAACTGAAATGACTAATACAGCTATCGAATTAAAATAGATGAAATAGCTTTAGCCTGCTACTGCCTTTAGATGGTAAATTCTCAAAACCGTACGGCGCTGAGGCCGCCACAAAAAGCATTTGAAAATGAAAGTCTTTTTTCTTTCTGCAAATTTGAAAAAGTCTCTCAGATAAGGCCATGGGTGTTCTGGCAAATAGTCGCAGGTCAATAGCCGCACGCTGTAATTTGATTGGTGGACTTATCCTTCATATCTGTTGTATCATTCTGAAACTTCGTGGGAGATACGATGCCGCGAGCATCTTAGTTGTGATCTAGCAGGTTACATTTATAAATGTAAAAAAGGAACAACTGTCTTTTGAAAAAGTTGTGGAGTGAAAGTACGATTTCTGACATTGAAATGTACCGGATTAAAAGTAAAAAGTCAAATGTAAATTTGTTAGTGTGTGTGTGTGTGTGTGTCTCTTGTAAACTGCTCCTTTGCAGGGAAGGCAACCATCCACACAATAGTGTAAGAGGGATGTCCCAGGTCCATGGCATTCTACGCCTATGTCTTTGTCAAACAGCCTCCCCCAGGCAAGAGGTATGAAAAGCCGGCCATTTGCTTGACGTCCCATGAAGAGGAACAGGGGGTTTTCTGAGTCTTGCTGGCTCCTCCTGTTTTCTCAAGGGCCAAACGGCCATTCTGCAGCTTGGCTCCTGGCTTTTCTCTCTCTCCGTCTATCCCTTTCTCTGTCACGGTCACCGGAATCAGAACGTGAGCATGTGTTAACATTTACATCATTTATCAGACGCCCTTATCCAGAGAGACTTACAATCAGTAGTTACAGGGACAGTCCCCCCCTGGAGACATTCAAAGTTAAAAGTGAAGTGATTGTCACATGTGATACACAGCAGCACAGCACACGATGCACACAGTGAAATTTGTCCTCTGCATTTAACCCATCACCCTGAGTGAGCAGTGGGCAGCCATGACAGGCGCCCGGGGAGCAGTGTGGGGGGACGGTGCTTTGCTCAGTGGCACCTCAGTGGCACCTTGGCGGATCGGGAATCGAACCTGCAACCTTCTGATTACAGGGCCGCTTCCTTAACCGCTAGGCCACCACTGCCCCAGGGTTAAGTGTCCACCCTACAACACCCTGTGTTGGAAGAGACAAGGAACCGCGGTGCGGTGGAATGCAAGACGAGTGGGAAGAGTTCAGGAGACAGGATTTGACAAGGGCAGGAACGGTCTACTATGTCGCGAGGAGAGAGGAGCCGAGTCGTGATGACGCATGTCATTCAATGACTGAGCGGCTGGCAGCGGCCATCTAGACAATTTATAGAAGTCACAATTTATAGGAGTAACACGTTTCCGTGTTACTCCCAGTCACATGATGGAATCATGTGACATTCTCCTTTCTTTAATTTAGTTTTTTTTTCTGTAACACTGGTAACTTTTTTACATTATTTACATGTAACTGCAATAATAATTTACTGGTGTTATTAAATTAGAAACTGTTCAATCTTGTAACCTCTACTGGGCCATCATGCCTCTTTCTGCCAGGTAACATCAGATGAGGGTTTTAAATACCGTGCTTGTGCAGCGTTTATTTCTTTACAGTAGTATTAAGGGGTTTCCCTGGCCCACATTCGGTCAGTTACTACAAAACAAACCTGGTCGATTTCAAGAACTCTGGCGAGGAAAATAGTGAGACATCAGCAAGGAGTCCCGGACATCTACCAAGAGGATTGTTGCTGACCTGGCCTGTTCTTGAGTCGATGTTTCAAGGAACACAGTTGTGAGGGCTCTTCATCATGGTGAGCTTCAGGGCCATCGTCCCAGAAGAGCTCCTTTTCTCAAAGAGTGGCACATCAAAGCCTGTGTGCTCAAAGTGAAAGTCCAGAAACCGTGCAATTTGGAGCAGGGGGATAATAATGCAATTAATAGCCAGGGGGATAATCATTTTCAATGTCTCATTGAAAAATGATTATCCGCAGTTGTGGAACAGCTTGCCTGTCAGTGTCCAGGATTCAGACACAGTCTCAGTGTTTAAATCCAATCTCAAAACCTATCTGTTTTCTCTGGCTTTTTGCTAAAGTCCTAGACCCTCATTTCACTTCATTTTGACGCAGTGTCAATTATAAAGTCCAGTTTATCACAGAGTCCCCCTGTTAGACACAGACAAAGTTAAATTCACCCTAGTTAGGCTGTCCTAGTTAGGGTACCGGGCCACTGTAGCACCAATATACCACTATAACCACAGATTTCAGTATCAGTCGTACAGTGCAACCGTCTGGCGCTGCTTCTGTTTGTTTTTCTCCGAGACACGGAATCAAGCACCCAGACTACTGGCAGACCCCAGTGAAGAGACAAGCAGATACATCCTGGTTCCTGACAACTGCTTAACAAGGACATACCATGAAACAAACCAGAGGGTCACCACAGCCACCACCACCATTACAACTACAGCTTCAGGGATCTTCAAATGGACCAGTAACATCATTATGGACACGTAATCTAGACCATGACACTGGACTATATCCTGGACTTCTCCAACCCTACAACTGTAGGACTTATCATTATATCATCCCCAACCCTGCACTGACTATTTGCAGGCTCACTCTACCCTGGAAGGGGGTCCCTCTCTGTATCACTCCTTCCCAAGGTTTCTTCCTTTCTTTTTTTTCTCTTCTAGAGTTTTTGGTTTGGAGTTTTTCCTTGTGTACAGAAGGGTCAAGTGTGGGGGGTGTCAACTGTAGGGCCTGTCAAAGCCCATTGAGACGTACTGTATGTGATTTTGGGCTATATAAGAAATAAATGTTGTTGTTGTTGTTATTATATTGTATTCCAAAATGTTGTTAATGGTCATTTTCATGGAGACATCAAGAGTGTTGTCTAACCATGAACTCTGTAAGATGGGAAATACCAGGTCCATGTCTTGTCTTTCATGAAGGTCCCCTGTCTGTATCTTTGTCAAGCTGCAACATCCCCCAAATAAGAGGTGTCAAAAACCAGCAAATGGTTTGAGGTGTCATGACGAGAAAGACAAGGCAGAGACATAAAAGGACAAATATTAATTGGTCTGTGGCAACGTTTTTTTGAGAGTCAAATGGCTCCTGGCTTTCCTCTATCTTCTTCTAACCTTTTTCTCTTTTCTTTTATTTAGTTTTTTCTGTAACACTGGTACCATTTTACATATTTCCATGTAACTATAATAAAAATCTACTGGCGTTAATAAATTGAAACTGTTCATTCTTGTAACCTTTTTTGTGTCTTATGTCCAGGTAACGGGTGGTAGTAGCCTAGTGGGTAACACACTCGCCTGTGAACCAGAGACCCGGGTTCAAACCCCACTTACTACCGTTGTGTCCCTGAGCAAGACACTTAACCCTGAGTGTTTCCGGGGGGGACTGTCCCTGTAACTACTGATTGTAAGTCGCTCTGGATAAGGGCGTCTGGTAAATGCTGTAAATGTAAAATGTAACTTCAGACTGAGTTTAATACAGTGGACATTGTTTCAACACCTGTCTTCTCTGAATCCACTTTCTCTATAGAAAGACACATCTTAAAGGACTTTAATGTCTTCAAGAGGAGAATTGTGTAGAAGCTGCTTGAATTTAGGTTGAATTGTGACCCCTTTGTCTGCATACATGTCTACAGCCTGTGTGACATTTGGGGTCGTCATGATTACACACTCGGCAGAGTTGGGGAGTTTGTAGGGGAGATGACACGCCCTGTTTACAGCAGCACTATGTGGATCCATTCACTCCTCAGTCACTTCAGCTGCACTGTTCTGACTTTGAAAACTGGATTTTCAGCAGAAAAAGAGAAGCAGAGGGGAAAAGTGTGTTCTTGGATTCTGATCCAAGGTCAGGTTAAGTAGGATCAGACAGGGACTGAAGTCTTCACCGATTCAGTAGGTCTGAGCATCATCTGGTGTGGAGGTAAGCAGGTTGAAGGCAGAAAGATATTCCATCAATTATTATTAACAGTACAAAATGGCCTCCAAACAGCGTCCTCAGTCTGATTCACAGGCAGGACAGTGCATGACTGGTCTGCTCCGTTCGCGCTTGCAGAAAATGTGAGACAAATCGTCCTTATTTCCTTCACTGGGCACTAACGTGGATGCGAGAGGAATGATTTACATGTGACGCCACAGCTGCATGCTGAGAATCAATCAGCCCATTCAGAGGCAGCAGAGAAGGCCGCCGGCGCCGTCCCACACAAGCCAGGCAGCGGTGAAGCGAAATTCTCCAAAAACACTGGCCAGCAGATAAACACACAGGTGTTGGATCAGGATCAAGAAATGCTCAGTGTGTCTACCTTTAATCTGAATTATTTTAGCACTTAAGCACCAAAACACCCGTTAGGGAAGCCATTTGTCTACTGCAGGGATGGGTAGCGTACCAGGGAAAAGGGTGGCTGGATATACTGCAGGATATACAGAAAGGGAGTTAGGTTAGTTGACGAGTGTCTCCAGATGTGACCTTCCCGGCCACAGTGGTCACCATAGGACTACAAGAGGAAGTTGATGGACGGACCCTCTGTAGTTTCAAACCAGTACAAAACAGAAACTGATCACCTGACTGATCAGTGGTGATCTGAAAGTCATTGTCATTGTGATACGCACCATACAGCTAACATGCATACAGTGCAATTTTACCCTCCATCACCCTCAGTGAGCAGTGGGCGGCCATGACAGGAGCCTGGGCAGCACAGTGTGGGGACAGTACCTCATTGGAACCTTGGCGGTTTGGGATTTGAACCTGCAACCCTTTGGTTATGAGATGGGTTCCTTACCCACTAGGACATCATGGCCTCAAACTGCTGCAGGTGATGATGATGATGATGAGAAGGTTGGTGAGTAGGGATTAGGCACAGAGACCCCATCTGAACCAATTGAAGAATGTCTGAGGACATGAAGCTTGAAAGTACACAGTACTCTCAGTATATGGTTAATGTGAGGACAGTTCTCTAAAGTTTCTACTATATTTAATTCTGATTGGCTACAGAAATCTTGATGCTCTGATGATTCATCTCTTTAAATTTTATTTTCTTTATTGTCACAATGTTGTAGCTCAAGAACAGCTGGGTGAGATATGAACTATTTCATGTTGGGAGTTTTGTTCATTTTCTTTGAGTTGATTCATAATATAAGAAATTAACACCTTCACACAAAGACAAAAAATGAACACGCTAAAATATTGATTTTTGATTACATGACTTTTGAAAAAGTGGCTGCAATACTGGCTAAAACACTCTTAATTATTTTAAGATTAAAGTTTGTCTTGTGCCTGTAGTTAATAATGTTAAAACATTTTAAGGCATCTGTCAAAAGAATTGAGTTTTGGTCTTGGACTGGTATAAGGTGGTAGTAGCCTAGTGGGTAACACACTCGCCTATGAACCAGAAGACCCGGGTTCGAATCCCTCTTACTTCCATTGTGTCCCTGAGCAAGACACTTAACCCTAAATTGCTCCAGGGAGACTGTCCCTGTAATACTGATTGTAAGTCGCTCTGGATAAGGGCGTCTGATAAATGCTGTAAATGTAAATGTATACATGCTTGGGAAATTGTTTAATCAATATGACCGTCAATACACTTTTTATTTACAGCCAGCAACATCTTCATACCTTCAGCATCTTGCCCTTTCAGCAGCAGCAGAGGGTCACCTGGTGGCTTCAAATTATGCAGCCAATGAGAGTCAATCAGAACTCTCACTGGGTGAGGCTGAGGAAAGTCAGGGAACAGAATTTGACATTTCCCCTCCATTATGCAGCAGTGTCCTGGGTTCATAAGCATGAAACCTGAATGCAAATTTAAAAAGTGGATTTACGCAGTCATCCTATGACCATGAAACATTTGAAAATATCTAGTGTGTGCAAATTAATGATTTAACATGATCACATCACATGGGTTCCAATGCATTTGGCTATATAGCACTGTTGGGTGCAATAAACACCCAACCGCTATGATCTTGAGATCTTTAAATGTCTGTTCCCATGAGGTTTACTCCAAGCAAGCCAGCAAGCCCAAAAACCAGCTGTAAAGCCAGAAGCGGGAGGAATGAAGGAACCCTGACAGCTGTTACTGAAGGTTTCTTTTACACCATTAGCAGCTGCTGAACGCTCTTCTGGGAGAACAGCATTGATGGGGAGGACTGCAGAGGCAGCAGTCTACGCCAGCCAAAGCCCATTCTTCATGAAATAATCATAACCTTGTGGGTGTGTTTGTGTGTGCATGTTGTCCTCTCGCCCAGGCTGATGTGTTTTAATGCACGCTGTGGTCTCTGACTGCGCTAAATACAGACTCCCACTCAAGATGCACATCCAGGCAATCAGCACTCAGCCCAATTACGGCCATTAGCTCAGACAACATCTCCCGAGCCTGTCCTGGCTTTCAGTGGCCCGCGCTGTTAATGAGGCCTTTGTCTCGTAATCTCAGCCTCAGATAGTAGGTGATAAGAAGGTAGTCCATATCGAGCAATCAGGATGTAGAACCATTGTGTGTGTGTGTGTGTGTGTGTGTGTGTGTGTGTGTGCGTGTGTGTGAGGGAGAGAGAAACAGGACAGATTATAAATGGAAATTCAGGACCGGAGGAAGGGACCGTCTGTGTTTGTCTTCCGTATGCTGAGAACCGCCACCTGCAGCCCACGGCAGTGTTGTACCACGCAGAGCGATAATGAAATGTCCAATTCAATTATGAACATGAATTTTAATTACAAACAGGGCAACCGGGGTGGGCTCATTTCAATTTTTATCATGTGACTCAATGGAACACCGCTGCTGACCGTCATCCTTATTACGGCGTGAAAGCAGCTCTGTAGCGAGAAGAAAGCTGCTGTTTGGTATGAAATGGATCATTCTTTATTCCAACAAGCTTCTGTAACAATGTCGGATTGAAGATTTGTAGACATTGCTTTTGTGCCTTATAACAGTTTGGTGATTTTTTACAACTTCCTGTCAATATCAAGAACACCAGACAAGTCATCAGACAACTTAAGAACACAAGAAGAATTTTTATTTCATTTTCAGAGAATGAGCACAATTGGCTCTGTGTTTATGTACCACTTCAGATTTGGCCCAGCCACAGCCCGTGGATTTTTATCCCAGAAACCATCTCTTTGTCAGAAGAGGTCACATGAGTCTGACTCTTATGTGTGTGGCCTGAGAGAGAACAGTTTAGTAATCCTGCAATTCTGGAAGGATATCTTTGGGACAGACACGCCCTCTGAGAAATTAGGGCAGAGATGGTCATGAGATTGCTATTACTGAACTGAATAAAGAGAGAGGAACACACAGCTGCCTCCATTCATCTTGCTCAGACTGCTTCTCCCTCACAGTTTTCTGCTTTTTATCTGAATGGGAATAACCTGGCTGCATTAGCGCAGCTCTTCCCAGGCCCAGTGGTTGCACTGAATTGAACTGGGGACGTTCATTCACACAGGAATATATAATGGAGCATTATTCTGTAGATCTCAGTGAATTCACGCATGGTTCTGTCATAGGATGATGCAATAAGTCCATTTATGACATCTCTCATCTGTACGTGTAAATGTTAGACTTCTACATACTAACAACATCAGTGCCTGACTTGTGTTGCATAGCACACAGTGCACACAACGAAAAGTGTTCTCTGCTTTTACTGGCTTGCAGGAGCTGATTTGAGTGCAGTGACTCAGTTTGGTGACAACACCATCAACTTGGTGGAGTACACGACATCAGTGAACAGCTAGGTGGCCCTAAGATCAGCGAGGGCCAAACTGTCTCGAGCCATTAGAGCAGCAAAGGCCTGCACACAGGCAGATAATCCACAGCCACTTCCAGGACTGCGGTGATACATGGAGCATGTGGCGGGTCTTTCAGGCCGTCACAAACTACAGGACTTAAACCTCTGCCTGTGACAGTGACCCACCATGAATCTGACCCTCACCCACCTGGACAATAAGTTCATAGACTCCGGTTCAGCAGCACCTGGTTGAGAAGCTGAACTGCTGGGCCTGAACACCTCCTTCTGCAACTGGATCTTGGACTTCCTGATGGAGAGACTTCAGTCTGTCTGGATCTGGTACAGCATCTCCAGCACCATCACACTGAGCACTGGAGCTCCTCAAGGCTGTGTGCTCAGTCCAATGCTGCTCACCCTGCTGACCCACAACTGTGCAGCGATGCACAGCTCCAACCACATCATCAAGTTCACCGATGACACAACCGTGGTGGGTCTCACCAACAAGAACGACAAGTCATACAGAGTGGAGGTGCGATTGAAGCCCCCTACACAATAATGTGGTCTAACATAATTAAATTATTGAAAGTACACAGAAGGATGTCCAGTTCCTAAAAGAGAGAGACTATTTCAGTTTTACTTGATTGTCACCATTGGTGTTAAATCAACCAATAGAAATTAGAGATCGGAACTTGAACTTGAGCCCAGAACTAAAGAAACAGAATGAGATCAACATTTTTATTTTATTGTGTTACAAGCATTGTGGAATTGTTTATTGCTTAATTTTTCTGTACTGTGTGTGGAAATTGAAAATCGGTTGCTGTCTTTATTTCTGTTTATTACTCTGTTCATTTACTCTGATTTATTAATTGACTTATTTCTTCTTCCTTCAAATTACATCCATTAAAATTACTGCATGCTGCGTGGAATAAATTCCATACAATCTTCAAATACACCGTAACCCCACCTCCTTATTGAGCCTAGAACTGACCCAATTGCTACACAATGACTGACGGACTGGTGTAAGGTCAATAATCTATTTCTGAACGTGGAAAAAACTTCATGAGACAACAGGGGGACCACTCGCCAGTGAACATCGACGGATCTTGTGTGGAGATTGTCAAGAACACAAAGTTTCTCAGTGTTCATCTAGAGGAGAACCTCTCCTGGAATCTCAACACCAGCTCAATACCCAAGAAAGCCCAGCAGCATCTTTACTTCCTGTGCAGGCTCACCACCTTCTGTAGAGGGACTATTGTGAGCATTCTGACCAACTGCATCACTGTCTGGTTTGGGAACTGCACTATATAAAGACCCTACAGTGGCTAGAGAAGACAGCAGAGTCTCTTCCCTCCATAACAGACATTTACAACATGAAACACCAGAAATGCCACCAGCATTGTGAAGGTCTCTACATACCACTCACGTGGACTCTTCACCCTCCTACAATCTGGAAAAAGGTACTGAAGCATTCGGACCCTCACTGCCAGACTCTGCAATAGCTTCATCCCACAGGCCATCAGACACCTGAACACTCGGGGACTTTCCACTCTGGACTGACACTCTCACAGACACACACACATGCACACACACACACACACACACACACACACTACCTCTGTTATATTCAGTAATATTATCTATCTGTTACATAATCAATTTTCGCACTGTTTCATTTTGCACAGCAGTATTTGCACTATTTTACTTTTTTTTGCATTTATTATTCATTTCACTAGTTTAGCGCTGTCTGTCTCATTGTTGTCTGCATGTTATTCTTGCACTGCCTGTGTCCCCTGTTAAGTTAACTGTGCCCCCTGTCCCCCTGGTTTGTTCCCCACTTTATGTAGCCGTGCATTTTATGTCGGTATGTAACTTTGTTTAAAGGTTACACGTAACACCAGGTTCCGGAGAAATGTTGGTTCACTCTGTACTATCTAACATGGACGTAGCTGCACTTCCCTTCACACTTCACTTCAAAGTAAATAGTTATCATTACTGCCTGGATAATGTTATAAAACACATCCCATGAAAAAGATGTTAATCCATTTCAGAAGAATATAGATATCGGCATCAATCAAGAAAACATCCAAGGAGAAAACGTTAAAATTGATTAAAGATGTAAGATGGGAGATGAAGAAGACACACACTTTATCTCCAAGCTTTGGCCTTCCACTCATTAACAAGAAAGTATCTCCAGGGTACCAAAGGTCCAATGTGTCATTCTGGTGTCGCACAGATGATGTCACTTCCTAATGACGTTTTCATTCGGAGCGGGATGAGGATCATTTTTTTGTTTCATCATATGTCTAATGTGCAATGCAAGGCTTTACTGAAGAAGAGCAGCATTTCAAAACAATGTCCCGAGTTCCCTGCTGCCCACCCCCTGAAACGTCAGGTAACAGCACAGCAGTCATAAAAAGTCCCGTTCTTGATAAAAACAAGCGATTTTCCAAGGACAGTGAAGTTGTTAAAAAGCATTAGTAGAGGCTGCAGGTCGGCTGTTCACCAAGATCATGGATGGACATGCTGTAGATGTGAGGGAATGGCAGGGGACACTGCAGCACAGCACACAGAGACACAACGAAATGTGTCCTCTGTATTTAACCATCACCCTTGGTGAGTGCCCGGGGAGCAGTGCTCAGTGGCACCTTGGCAGATCGGGATTCGAACCGGCAACCTTCTGTTTACGGGCACTGCCCCAGGTGCTGTGGTCAGCGTCAAGTTCACACTGCCGCATTTCCTGGGAGCTTGTTGTTGTCGGAGACGCAGCACCGAGGCGTGATCTGCAGGTTTGGTGTAGTCCCGGCCTTGTTATTACATGTGACAGCACGTCGTGACGTGACGTGGCCGTGTTGAAAGGTGCTGTCAGGTCCAGGTTGCAGCATTTCATGGGAGATTGTTCTAAATGAGACGCAGCACTGAGGCATAATCTACCTTTTTTGCATAGTCTCAGCCCTGTCGGATTTTGTCAGATGTAGCCTGCTGCCGTGGAAACTCTTCGGGTCGCCATGCAGTCAGAATCTGGTTGCCATGGCAACATCGTGCCCTCAGTAAAGTTGCCCGGCTCTGCAGAAGAGGCAGTCAGAATTTTGCATCTTCACTAAGGAAGGCGCCGTGGTTCTCAGCCATTGGAAACGTTGTGTGAACTTGGCCTGCTGTGCCAGACTGTGGAGGCTGTAGAGATGGCATCAAGTAAACGAAACCTTTTTATTAATAGAACTTTATTATCCTGTAAAAAGAGACAGTTCACTGGCATGTTCTTGACAAGTTGGGCATCCCGTCTCTTTGCGAATACTGCCGCCGTGCTACAGTAATGCTGAATCTCGAGGGTCCCCTGCAGGGGGAGAAAGTGTCACGAGAGTGTCACCAGCACCGTTATTAAGAGCTGAAAAAACATGTTGGGTGTGCTGTGCCAAGAGAACAACCACCAAAATGATTTATTTTACAGCTCTTCTAGGGGAAATCTGTGATGTTCACATTGGCTGGGCTGTAAGTGTGTGTGTGTGTGTGTGTGTGTGTGTGTGTGCGCAATATCGCTCATTTTTTACCCACCCCAAAATACCCTGAAACCGGCCACAGCCGCCCTATTTCCAGAATGACTTTGTCTCCTGTTCCCATTATTCCCGCTCTTCCCCTGTTCCTCCTTATTGCACACTCATCTCTTCATCCATCTCCCCATCATCATCCCGGGTGGAATGAGTCCCTCCGTCAGTGGCCTGAATTCAGGTCTCATCATTATCCCACCGGTGACTTGTGGCCCAGAGCCAAGCGCAGCACTCCTCCGCCCGGTCGATAAGCATTTAAAAAGCCGCCGCTGCCACGCCCGCCGGCCCAGTGTTCACCGGATCCATCTGCATCAGGCTTCAGGTGACCTGAAACGTCACCCGCCCAACACTCATCCAACGAAGCTGCGAACGGTGAATCCGCACGTGTGCATGCTGGGAACGTGGAATAGAGCATGTTTTTATGTGGCACCAACATCTTGTGAGGTGGACAAAGTAAGCTAAACTTTAGATACTAGCCCAGAGGTCAGAGGTCGAGTGCTCACATTCATTACTGATACCACTGGTGAATTGTTACTCCACTAGTCCAATTGCAATCAAACTTTTACTTACATTAAATTACTTACTTTTAAAAATACATTAAAAGTATTTTTACATTATTGGCACAACACATAAACATATTTTGTACCTGTACACATGCATCCACCATATAGCCTGGTTTACCAGGGATGGCCTGCAGCATCAGCACAGGTGCACCAGAAGAAGCTCCGTTTCTCATATTTCGCAGACGATGTCATATTCATGTCCGCATAGCTCAATCTTTTTATGCTAACTTAATAAATTACATTTAGAAGATAAGTCTGTGATCAAAGCATTTTACTGGCTGTTAATGTGATTTCTACGACATCATTCCAAACTTTCACTTTAGCTAATAAAGTATGTTTGTCTCTTTTAGGTTGCCGTAGTGGGCGGAGCTTCCTGCCTACCAGCCCCGCCTGCTGCGTTATGATTGGCTGACACACGATTAAAAGTCTGTGTTCGGGAGGTCTGCTAGAGACCTCGCCCTGTGCTTTTTCTTGAGTAATCTTGATGAGGTGTCCCGTGTGATTGGTAGTCGTCCCCTACGTCCTCCCTCCTTCGTTAGGTCACTGTATTGAGTCGGTTTATTTGTGGTGAATATCTTGGATATAACTTCACTGTAAATGAATGCACTTTTGTACAGTTTGTCGTGTGTCTCTCTACCCACTTTCCCAAACTAATCCATGTCACATTCTTTTTGCAATACTGATTTATAAATGATTAAATAACAATCTGTTTAATATAAAGTTAATATAAAGAAGAAAGGTCATTTACTGATTGTGTGAAGGTTGGTGCAGGGCAGGTAGGACGCACACGCAGAGCAGAGCAGGAACACTCGACTTAAGTACAGTAATCACATAAATCTACTTTGTCCTGTCTGTCATGGTGCCCACTGATCTCCAAGGGTGATGGTTAAATGCAGAGGACACATTTCACCGTGTCACCGTGTGCTGTGCTATACTGTGCATCATCATTCTCTCCCCCTCTCAGAAATGGACGATTCCTCATTTATCTGCTTCTGAGTTTCTGGACCAGACTGCCAAGCAGCCAAGTTTGATTCTCCTCCACTGTAATGTGACAAAATAGATTTGTGTCTTCGGGCAACAGACCTTTCAAATTTCGGAGATCATTACTCATTTTTTTTCTCCTGCATCTCAATCACTTCTCGCATGTTCTAATTCATTGTGATGATTTATTCATTCTTGAAACAATCTCCTCTTAGTCCTGATGTGTGCATGATCTTCTCTTGCTTTATTTCGAGGTGTTTGAACATCCCAGCACCTCTCCTGGTATCACCTGCTGCGCTGGACACGTCGAGCACGGCAATAAGGAGCTGCTAATTACTTCATTACAGCCAGCACAGGAGTCCAGACATGAGCTGAAGATCCCACTCTGTCCGCTTCGTCCTTGCCCCAGTCTAATCGCTCAGATTTCCACAGCTCTCTCTCTCTCTCTCTCTCTCTCTGTGTAGATGCTCCTTGTTGAAGATATCTTACATCACCTCTGTGCCCTGGAGATGGTGACAGGTGAGCTGTGCTGTAACACTGCTGTAGGAACCTTTCCTTTCCACACATTTTCAGAGAAGAGGAGGGTTGGAAGCCCACGAGATTCAAGGCAGTATTACTGTTCACACAGACCCCCATAGTGCAGTCGTACAAGAAATATGTATATACTGTCCATTTTTAAACCAGCACAAACCAGCCGGTTCCTTCAGAAAGTTCTCATCAGTACGGTCAACGTAGTACCAGTTCGTACAGATGAAAATGAACTAGTTTTTTATCTTAAATACAGCCACAGTTCCAAAAATCTAGTTCACGTTCATTTGTTCCTGTTATAATAAATAGGCCGCTATTCTTTTTTAGTCTGAGTTTGCACGTGTTTGCCAGGCTGGAGCAGATGTGTGAACCACCAGCCATGCTGGGCGCGGCATCTACGGTGGCATCATGTGTAAAATGATTGTGAACACTGGCCATTGAAGGTGTTTTCTTTAAATAAAAGTCTTTGGGGACGTTATGGGGACGTGCAGGAAGGTTGTAGGATGCTGAGACCAATTCCATGTGCTTGGCAGAGTGGAGACTTCACGCCTCACAAACAGAACATGGCACAGAAACCAGGTTAACCCTGTAAGATGGGAGCTTCCAGGACATCAAAGGACATCAAAGGACAATCTAAACCACATTTAGTATAAAGGAGGTGTTCAGACCTCAACTTGGGGACATCTCCTCCCTCAGGTGGCGGGGATCTTCTCCGCTACCTTCTGAGTTTGTCTCTTCTGCTCTCCTCTATTTCTCCAGGACCAGGAATTTGGCTCTTTGCACTCTTCCTCTATCCTTTTCTCTTTTCTTTTAATCAGAATCAGAATCAGAATCGTATTTATTGGCCAAGTAAGTGCAAGCACATACAAGGAATTTGATTCTGGTAGATGGGGTCTCTCAAGTACAGAGTAGAAAAAAAAACAACAACAAAACAACAACAATGTGCAAGGATGTGCGTAAGTGTTATTGTACAAGTTGTGGAATTTGTTTGGGTCTTTTTTACATACACCATTTACATGTAACTGCAATAGTAACATACCTGTGTTAATAAACCAGAAACTGTTCATTATTGTAACCTTTATAAAGTGAAAGTGAAGTGATTGTCACTTGTGATACAAAGCAGCACAACACACGGTGCACACAGTGAAATGTGTCCTCTGCATTTAACCCATCACCCTGAGTGAGCAGTGGCCAGCCATGACAGGTGCCCGGGGAGCAGTGTGTGGGGACGGTGCTTTGCCTAGTGGCACCTCAGTGGCACCTTGGCGGATCGGGATTCGAACCAGCAACCTTCTGATTACGGAGCCGCTTCCTTAACCGCCAGGCCACCACTGCCTCTATTGTGCCATCATGTCTCTATATGTCCAGGTAACATCAGATGGGTTTAAATACGGAGTCATATTAACAAGCACACCTCTGACATCCACCACTGAATTCTGACCCTGACAACCAGTCCACAAGCTGTAAAACCAAACCTCCAACACGCTCCTCCATAACAGAACATGCAGGACAAGGGAACATGGCGCAGGGGCGCAATGCAGAGTCCCTCAAATAAAAAAAAGAAAACTGAATTTCATATATGAACAGTGTTGGGAAGGTTACTTTTAAAATGTATTCCGTTACAGATTACAGAATACATGCCCCAAAATGTAGTTTGTAACGTATTCCGTTAAGTTACTCAATGTAAGTAATGTATTCTGAATACTTTGGATTACTAAATATATTGTCATGCTTTTTACTGTTATGGTCACCAACATATTCCATCACTTAGTTAAAATAAAAAGTAGCCTTGCACAAGAAAAATGACTTTCATGAGGACCGCACCTTCCTCGCGGCGGAAAGCGGTCAATTACAACCGTCTCCGTTCCAAGTGGCGAGGTTAAACCGGGTGATGGTGTGTCACCTTACACACACTCAGTCCATATGCACTATAAGAGTATAAAGATCATGGTGTAATAGTGAATGAAATCATATGAAATCTGATTATCACTCATTTAAACAGTAACTGTAACGAAATACAGTTACTCATATTTTTTATTCTAAACAGGTAACGCCGTTACATGTATTCCGTTACTCCCCAACACTGTATATGAAGGAGGATGAGTTTATGAGGTTGGTAATATTTCCCTGATTCTGGTGGACACTGTGAGCTTTATATAAGATGTCTGATCTTTGTGTGGTTTAGGGAGGTTAGATGCTGCACAGATTTCCAGAAGAAGTGTCCTGCATGTATAAAACAGCTGCTGAGACATGCATGGAGACTGTGGGCTGGTCCAGGATGGCTCTCTGCATTACTGGACCTCTGACACCCACAGGTGTCACCACCCGAGTCAGACATGAACATCAGCACAAGCAGGACAGTAAATGACAGTACCCGACAAAGGCTGAAAAAGTGCGACAAGCGACCCAAACACTAAAGCAGATGAACTCCGTGAGAAAGAGGAAGAAGGACGGAGTCTTCTGGTTGGTCGGGTCCTTCTGATCCCACCTCCTCCTCCTCCTCCTCCTCCTCCACGCAGCGCTGCGCAGCGCAGCGCCACCTCCCCGCTTGTTCAGGAGGCGGCGCGCACGGCGCACACGGCGCGGTTTTACGCACTGGATCTACACCGGGCTTCCTGCTCCGCACCCATGGGCTCCGCGGCCGGAGCGCCCGGGGGATGGCGCGGTTCCGTCCGCAGCTGAAGTCTCCGAGCGACATGGACGCGGTGACCGCGACCCTCTTCCTCTTCAGCCTGCTGCCGGTCTGCGCCTTCCCGTCCTCCCTGAGCGACTGCCAGACCCCCACCGGCTGGAACTGCTCCGGTAACTGTGGACCTTATTCATATCTCCTCATCTTCTCGGTAACTGTGGACCTTTTTCATATCTCCTCATCTTCTCGGTAACTGTGGACCTTATTCATATCTCCTCATCTTCTCGGTAACTGTGGACCTTTTTCATATCTCCTCATCTTCTCGGTAACTGTGGACCTTATTCATATCTCCTCATCTTCTCGGTAACTGTGGACCTTATTCATATCTCCTCATCTTCTCGGTAACTGTGGACCTTGTTCAT
The DNA here is from genome assembly GCF_900700375.1 of Denticeps clupeoides. Classification (NCBI taxonomy): domain Eukaryota; kingdom Metazoa; phylum Chordata; class Actinopteri; order Clupeiformes; family Denticipitidae; genus Denticeps; species Denticeps clupeoides. The sequence continues at coordinate 21,232,529 of NC_041721.1, read as the reverse complement.
ATCTCCCCATCTTCTCGGTAACTGTGGACCTTGTTCATATCTCCCCATCTTCTCGGTAACTGTGGACCTTGTTCATATCTCCCCATCTTCTCGGTAACTGTGGACCTTATTCATATCTCCTCATCTTCTCGGTAACTGTGGACCTTGTTCATATCTCCTCATCTTCTCGGTAACTGTGGACCTTGTTCATATCTCCTCATCTTCTCGGTAACTGTGGACCTTGTTCATATCTCCTCATCTTCTCGGTAACTGTGGACCTTATTCATATCTTCTCATCTTCTCGGTAACTGTGGACTTTATTCATTTCTTCTCATCTTCTCGCCTACATTAGACCTTTAGTTTGGTGCTACATCTGTATCTGCTGATGGTTCCAAACCAAGTTGAAAGGTTGTCCCCTGTCCCCTTTTTCATTCCGCTCTCTTAAAGCCACTGGGATGGGTGCAGCGCTGGCTGCAGGTGATAAACACTCTCACTCACACACACACACACACACACATACTGAGTGGCTGAACACAGCAGCAGGATCGCAGGATTTTTTCTTGTGTTTGCTGCTTTGGGCCCTGCTTTAGGCCGCTGTAACCGTACCTTGGTGGCGACTGACAGGTGGGACGGTTCTGGGAGTATAAATAAGTAGAAATATGATCTGCTCCGCTCCTCACCTCCATTTTGCCAAGATCAGATTCACTTTCACCTTGGCCAGAGACGGTTCCATCATCAGCATGGCTCGGTGAGAAGCCCAATCTCCTTTAGGTGTTGTGTTCGTCAACAGGCTGCCAGTGAAGTGACAGAGAAACAGGCGGTGACACCGCTGTCCAAGAACTGGGGACGGAAGTTGAGCCTTTAAAAATTCACAATGTGCAGATGTTCTAATTTATTTAACAAATTTTCATTTCCATTGTCCATCCAAGTCAGAAGATGTCGAGGGATATACACACAAACACACACACACACACACACACGCACGCTCACACACGCTCACACACGCTCACATAGCTATGACTATAAAGGTAAATTAAATTAACCATGAGGCACGATCATGTTTGAATTAAACCAAAAATACAAGCATCCATATTTTAGATTCAATAATGGCAAAATCATATGTGTATATGTGTGTATTTAGTGAAACACACACACACACACTTACAGAAGAGAAGGATCCAGATAGAACAGTTAGTTACAGTGGAAGATAATGGGATTATGGTAAATTTGGAAGTAATGCCCCGCCTCCACTCATGGCTATGCTTTAATTGGAATCTTTTTATATTATATCTCCATCGCCTTCTCTGAGCGCTCAGTGTGTTCCTTCTGTCAGCCAGAAAATGAGCTATAATGATCTTTAATAGACAAACTTGACATCTCTGACACAGACAAATTCCCCATTCTGGACGCTTTAAAGCTCCTTCACGCCCAGGTGTAGTGCAGCGTCCATCCATTTCCTTCCATACTCTGGACATCAGAACATGTCTGCACCACAAGGCCAACCAGTAGATTATCCTTCAGTCATGGTGATGGGGAGCTAGTGAAGGTGTCACAGATGGGACTTCAGAAATACAACTCACAGCACTGAAATTGCAGTTACTCACTTTGATTGGATAAGACAAATATCCTTATCCTGGGGCAGCGGTGGTCTAGTGGTTAAGGAAGTGGCCCCATAATCAGAAGGTTGCCGGTTCGAATCCCGATCCACCGAGGTGCCACTGAGCAAAGCACCGTCCCCACACCCTGCTCCCCGGGCGCCTGTCATGGTGCCCAATGCTCACTCAGGTCGATGGTTAAATACAGAGGACATATTTTGTTGTGTCACCGTGTGCTGTGCTGCACTGTTTCACAATGACAATCACTTAACTTTCACTTATAATATTAGCATGCTGATACTTCTACTATGATTCCACTTTATCACTCAGCTTCCAGCTCATGAATGTTGGAGGTGAACCCTGGTCGAGGGCTTGTTAGCACCACTCCACACAGACTCTTGGGGACAATTGCTGAGGTGCGTATGGTGCTGAGACGGAGCTGATGTCCCTTGTGTTGGACCATCCTGCTCCTACAGGTGCAGCAGAAGGCGCGGCTCTCGGTTGCGGTTAACCTTTCCAAGGAGACCATCTCTCTTCTCATAGAATCACATGGAGCCTCATCCTTCAGTGAGCGTTTCCCCTCCCTGCCATCTTCCTGTTCTGTAGATTAATGTGGAATATAAATTCACCAGTAATGGCGCTGCTATTCTTCCTGTTCCATCTGTTATGGACAACTCGGTGTTAAAGTGTCCGGCGGCGTGTGGATTGCTACCTTTGTCCTGTGCCTGATTGGCCTGACATTGGCGCAGCGTGAGTGGTGGCCGGAGGGCAGAGGGCAGCTCCAAGCGCTTCAACTCCAGCAGTGACCCCCCCCACCAAACACATACAGCCTGTCTTTACTCCTACACGCCCTGCTGTCCATAATGTGGACACGTATACAGTCAAAGATATCAAGGGGACTTCATTTAAAGCGATAAAGAAGGGGTTCAGGACTTCCCATTTCGACTGGCGCTTGCTGCTCTATTGTTTAAGACACTTTTTATCAGAAGATTAATTATGAAAAGTGTGTCTTCAGAATCACAAAAAAAAGTTTAGTCCACCACTGCCCCTATGTAATCATCATTATTTAATGGGTTTTACTTCATCACGCCATCAAATTTATATAAATAACTCTATAACATATTCGATATAACTGTGTAACATTTTCCTGTTATGGTATAATGCTGGAGCTGTTCTGCTGACTCGCCACTCAACTCAAATTGCACAAATTCAAATTGTGAATAGAACATTTAACACTTCAATTAAATTAGGTTGACATGAGATGGCATATTGCAGAACTGCAACTGCAACTTTTTTCCACCATAACAGATCACATGCCTGGTGCTGTATGTCAGGATGGAGGCGGAATCAACGTTAATGTTACAAAAAGACAAGCAGTAATTATATTATTGGGTCATATAGTCATTTTCAGTTGCAACTAAACAAGTGAAAAAATTGGGGTCTTTGAGCATGAGAATGAAAGTCAGCTCATTCCCATGTAGGTACCCCATCCAGTGCTCCTCCATCACAGCCACCAAACAGGACAGGGACAGACTGCAATGGACTGTGCGAACAGCAGAAAATATCATCAGTGTCCCCCTGTCCTCCATCCACGACCTGTCACTCTTTAGAAGTTCATCACAGATCCCTCACAACCTGGACACAGACCAGGACCAGCCCCCTCACCACCACACTGCTATACATCTACAGCATTGCATCTTCACATTATTTCTGTGATCTTTGTATTTTCTGTATATAGGATATTAGATGATATTAGATATTGAGATGTGGGCCAGTTCCCCGTGAAGCAGCAGGATGCCCATGTTGTCAAATTTGAATATCACCTCCTGTAACCGAGGTGCTGAAATATTAAAGAGCTGCCCCATTAGAACAGGCACCTGCTCCTCCGGCTGAGTGCCGTTTAACCAGCATGGATAGATGAGGGCTGGAGGGGAGAATATAGCTTCTGGGAAATGATACACACACACACACCAAACAGCGTACAAACCAGCGAAGTGGTACTGGTGTGGGATTCTACGTATGAATACGTACGTTCTTCATACGTTTTTTCTCTTTTTCTAAATTTGTTTTGGCCAACTGATCAAAATTGATCCAGACACATGTTGTAAAAAGTATATGGCTGTTAATGACAGCTCATTATCAGCAGCCATCAGTCTTCATTTCTAGTGTGTTCTGTGTTCACTGAGGCCTTGTCTGTCTCGATGTTGTGCATGAGTGCAGTCGTGACCCGGTCCAGACTCCGGCTCCATGTTCCGGTCCGGTATCTTGCTGTCTCGATGTTGTGCATGAGTGCAGTCGTGACCCGGTCCAGACTCTGGCTCCATGTTCCGGTCCGGTATCTTGCTGTCTTGATGTTGTGCATGAGTGCCCGTCGTGACCCGGTCCAGGCTCCGGCTCCATGTTCCGGTATTTACATTTACATTTATGGCATTTGGCAGACGCCTTTATCCAGAGCGACTTACAACGTGCTTTCAAGTTACCATCGATGAAGAGATCAATTCCGGTTCACTAGGACCCCAACTATGAATACATCTTTTTATTCACTCTGTTGTAGATTCTGTACACAAAATTCGACAACAAGAAAATGACAATTTAATCTAAATATTCTTTAAAGAGGAAGGTCTTGAGGTGTTGTTTGAAGGTGCTCAGTGACTGAGCTGTTCTGACCTCGAGGGGAAGTTCATTCCACCACCGAGGGGCCAAGATGGAGAAGAGTCTAGATGAATGTTTTCCTTTTACCTTCAGAAATGGAGGGACCAGGCGAGCAGTACTGGAGGTATCTTGCTGTCTCGATGTTGTGCATGAGTGCACGTTGTGACCCGGTCCAGGCTCCGGCTCCATGTTCCGGTCCGGTATCTTGCTGTCTCGATGTTGTGCATGAGTGCACGTTGTGACTCGGTCCAGGCTCCGGCTCCATGTTCCGGTCCGGTATCTTGCTGTCGTGATGTTGTGCATGAGTGCACGTTGTGACTCGGTCCAGGCTCCGGCTCCATGTTCCGGTCCGGTATCTTGCTGTCTCCATGTTGTGCATGAGTGCACGTTGTGACTCGGTCCAGGCTCCGGCTCCATGTTCCGGTCCGGTATCTTGCTGTCTCGATGTTGTGCATGAGTGCACGTTGTGACTCGGTCCAGGCTCCGGTTCCATGTTCCGGTCCGGTATCTTGCTGTCTCGATGTTGTGCATGAGTGCAGTCGTGACCCGGTCCAGGCTCCGGCTCCATGTTCCGGTCCGGTATCTTGCTGTCTCGATGTTGTGCATGAGTGCACGTCGTGACCCGGTCCAGCCTCCGGCTCCATGTTCCGGTCCAGTATCTTGCTGTCTCGATGTTGTGCATGAGTGCAGTCGTGACCCGGTCCAGGCTCCGGCTCCATGTTCCGGTCCGGTATCTTGCTGTCTCGATGTTGTGCATGAGTGCACGTCGTGACCCGGTCCAGGCTCCGGCATCATGTTCCGGTCCGGTATCTTGCTGTCTCGATGTTGTGCATGAGTGCAGTCGTGACCCGGTCCAGACTCTGGCTCCATGTTCCGGTCCGGTATCTTGCTGTCTTGATGTTGTGCATGAGTGCCCGTCGTGACCCGGTCCAGGCTCCGGCTCCATGTTCCGGTATTTACATTTTATGTTTATGTCTGTACAAATTCACACTAGGAAGAGCAAATATTGGTTTAATCGTCAGTGACTGTTTCTTAATAATGTAGTAATTATTTCCAGCCAAACTCATGAAAAAAAAGACTAAATGACCAGCAGTGTGCACCTGCACCCCTGTGTTGTAGAATAAAGAGCAGTCGTTTTAAAGTGACTGTTGAGACTAAAGAAAGTTAAATGGAATGAAACTGCGCTCTGCACCACAGACTGTGTGTGTGTGTGTGTGTGTGTGTGTGTGTGTGTGTGTCCCCTGTCGTGACACTGATGACTACAGACACAGTTGTTGTGCTGTAGTGTGTATTGATCACGCTGTTGGACTCATCAGTGTGTGAAGACTTTCACACACACACATAGATACACACACACTGTAACCCCCCAGCTGGCTCGGTCTTTCTCATGTGTTCCAGTACAATGACTGCATTTTTGCTTTTTTTAATGAAATGGAGACGGCCAGCACTGTGTTGGTAAACGTTCGTTTGTAATTTTATCTCCATGATGCCAGACGAAATGAAAAAATGTACAATTTAAATGCTAAATGGTTTGATTATTAATATAATTTCTGTTGGCTCAGTCCAGAAATGGATCGTATCTAGCAAAATTTGAAACTGCACTGCATTGGAACTCTTATAGTGGATCTTATGGAGTAATGAGACTTAGATGGCATGTTAAGGCCACCAGGAAGCTGCATCAGGACACTTCTGCAGACTCCTGATCATAATGAGCCACTTTATCAGGTGGGTTTCAAGGTCATGCAACCCCTGGCTGTCCTGTCACCGTCAGGTCCCAATTATCCTGAACAAATACTTTCTTATAGACCAATTACAGACTGATGGGGCTAAAAATGTCCCACTTCTCATGGCCTGGTGATGGGGAAGCCGTAGTGGCCAGAACCTGCCCTGTCATTTAAAACCAATGATCATTTATTTAGACTGAACTGAGGTCTTCTGCCGGCTCTGTGGCTGAATCGACTTGGATTTGTGAACTGTGAATAAACACTTCTGACTCATTATGGTCTGGAATGAGAATCTACTTGAACTGCTGGTTGCTGGTTTTCTTTTTAAATCGAAGGTCACTTTTTGTGAACTGGTGGGTTAGTGTACAGTGAGGCAGTAAAACGGCATCTTTCCTGTATGTGTGAGATAAACAGAAACGGTTCTGTCATAAAATGTCCCCCATAATCCCCTCAGACATAATGCATCTGGGGACTACAATATGAATCGTTTTGAAATGCATTTCATGGGATGAGAACCAGAAAGGCACATTTTGGGTCATCACAAATACTACTGGATCAATTCATATTTACAGACTACCGCAGATATTCCTGTTTTGGTATTAAAGTAGTCGCCCCGCTTGATCCGCGCTCGGCGACTGTGAGAATCGGGGTGAAAATGTGTGTTAATGGAGCTGTCAGCACAGCCACCAATGAGTTCTAATGAGTGCTAATGAGTCTCAGTTCAAAGTTGCTGTAGAGCGCTGTGGAAGTATTCAGGTAAATTCACTTTATTCACTACTGGGATGCTTGTTATACACTGTATTACATGACATTAGCATATTTTCTGATGTATTGTGCTGTGATAGTGTAGATTTTGATATTTATAATAATGAAATGTGTGTCTGTGTATGTGTGTTTGTGTTAGGTTTTGAAGAACAAGACACAGACCTCTTCCTCTGCGACACAAACACGTGCAAATTTGACGGCGAGTGTTTGCGAATCGGCGACACAGTGACGTGCATCTGCAACTTCAAAGTAAGAGTCTCGCGTCTTCGTCCCTCGTCAGCTACGGGAGGAATGCAGTGTGGCCAGATTTTAAGTGTTCTACAGAAGAATCACATTAACTGCTGCATGTCTCTTTATCTGGTTGTTGTGTTCATGTGGGGGAGCTGAGACAAATAGTATTACCAGTGTGTGTGTGTGCGTGCGTGTGTGTGTATGTGTGTCCCTGCACACCATCCTCTTTGATGTGTGTGCTCATCTCTTGCTTACGTCTGCTGCACACAAAGACCCCTTGTGCAGTAAGATGGTCATGCAGTCTTAATTTCTGCCCTTAATTCAACTGCATGTACACACACACATTTTCATCCTGAGGAGTTTTTTGGCCATTTTCGATTAGTTGGGCCCAACATACTTTAAAGTAAAAGTGATTAGCACAGCACACATAACTAAATGTGTCCTCTGTATTTAACCATCACCCTGAGTGAGCAGTGAGCACCATGACAGGCGCCCAGGGAGCAGTGTGTGGGGACGGTGCTCAGTACTCAGTGGCACCTCAGTGGCACCTCAGTGGCACCTTGGCAGATTGGGATTCGAACCAGCAACGCTTCCTTAACCGCTAGGCCACCACCGGCCCTTAGCATAGTCTTCAGTATGATTAGAAATAAACCCCCACACACTCAGTGAGAAGATGGTTTCTAGAGCTCTGAGAAAAAGCGGCGGCTTCAGTTACTTGGTGGATTGGAGACAACGAGGCTCAGGTGTAAGACACACTTTTGACAAATATGAGTGGCGTCTCTAGATTTATTATGCTATCTAGCAACCGTCCCATAATGCCATTTTGTAGGCAATTGTGAGTTACTGTATCATCAAGTCTGTCTTGAGTCCTACCTTTGGAGATGAAGAACTAACAGTAACATTTTCATGCATGATTTAGTTGCACTTGTCTTCATCCTAGTATAAGTATTTGATTTATATAATGTACAGGGACTGGATATATGTAAATACCGATAATAGCAGCATTTTCCGACTCGTAATCCATCCCCTGTGTCACGACTACGTACTTACGGGGGAAGGAAGCGCAGGGGTTTGACATGCTGGGAAGGGTTTTTTATTAAACAAACAGTAAACACAAATAAAGACTGGCGCGGTGGCCGAAAACGATTTAACTTAAATAAAGAACACAAACTAACCCGTAGGCATGTGGCAATTGCCAGAACTCAAATTACAAACATACACACTCTTGCCAAATGAAGTTCACGAAAATGCCGGAGACCTGGAAGGGGCGGAAATATCCAGCATTTATGTGCCGTCAGGATTGGCCACCGGTGTTGAGCACAGCTGCAGTCAATCCTGACACCCTGGTGCATTCTGACACATGTAGTGGGTCACCTGTGAGTTACACAGCCATATTCCCTGTCCACGTTCTCTGAACACCATTGCGGATAGAGCAGACGTTCGCTAGTAAACATCCTGATAATGCAGCCAAATGCACAATGTGCTAGAATGCACTTGTGTAACCCATCAAGCGAAGCGTATGCTACACCTTGTGAAGATAAGGACATAACTTCAGACTCGGGCAGGGACTGTCCCTGTTACCTCTGATAGTAAGATGCTGTGGATAAGAGCATCTGCTAAATATAAAATGTAAATTAATGCTGAATGGCGCCAAGGGTGATGGTTAAAAGCAGAGGACACATTTCACCGTGTCACCGTGTGCTGTGCTGTGTGTCACAATGACAATCACTTCACTTTCACTTCATCTTTACTTTATCAATAAATCCTTCTCAGTCCCTGTCTGGCGGCATTTGCGTTCGTTGGCATACCATCCTTGTTATGGTCAGATATGAAGTTGGACTCCACTCCTGCTTCCTCAAGCATTTCTGGGGGCACCATTCACACTTTAAGAAGTTAGATTTCGTGTGTATTCATCCAAGCTAACATGTTTCCATATGCAAGAACCGCTCAGTTACCTATACCCTCGGACCTGACTTCCGCCATTAACGTGGTACAGTGGGAGGGGGGTGTGTCCTGTGGGGCATTTACCATTCGCGCTCTCTATGAGGAAGGTTACTTCTCCTTGTCATGCACATTAGAGGTGTGAATGCAAACGGTCCAAGAGAAAACACGAGCGTGGGAAACGGGCGGGGTCTGTGCTCGGCTACTACTAGCCGGCCGCCCCTCCCATCCGACCTACGATCCAACATCTGTTCCCTGCACTACATTATACTTCAGCGACCTCCCCTTCCAATCATCTAGAGACTGTTGCGTTGCCTCAGGGACCGAATTGTGGATGCCGCCATTCAGCTAGACGGGCTTACTCCGTTTCGTGCCGACAGAGGTGCAGTGCTATGCGTGAAGGTTCGTGGTGGTGGCTTATGTGTCTACATCAACACGGAATGGTGCCAGAACTGCGCTGGTCTCTAGCTACTGGTGCATCGCTGGTGGAGTTTGTGACTGTGAGATTTACCGCGGGAATTCACCTCGGTTTTTATTATCAGTGTACATTCCACCCAGCGTTAACGCGAAGGAAGCGCTCTGCGTGCCGTACGGAGCTATTAGCGATCTGCAGAATGTACACCATGACGGACAGTTTGTCACCGGAGATTTCAGCCACGGAAATCTCGAGTCAGATGTCCCTAATTTCCATCAACATGTGGACTTTGTGTCATTTACACAAACATGACCAGCCCATAAAAGGCGGAGCCTCCATCTCATCAACTGGTTCTGAAGCAGGTTAGAACCTGGCTGTCACGTCCATGCGGGCATGATGCGGCGGGTGAACGGAGAGGATGACGAAGAGTGACGAGAAGACGTGGAATGAAGGACGCTTTCACCTGACATCACGAAACAGGGGTTTTAATGGTGAAGCACAAGACAGGGGAGACATCCGAGACGTAGACACTGGTGAACACGGAACATAACTTCAAAGACCTGACAGCGGACAGAAACGAACAGGGCAGCTTTATACAATTAACACAGGTGAGAACGATTAGGGAACATTTCACATGACAACAATGAAACTCCGGTCCGGATCCTGATCCTGATCCGGACCGGAGTAACCCCCATTTCAGACCGGATCCTGACACTGGCCAGGAGGAGCCATTTCTGCTCTTCAGTACTGTTTTCAATGCACTGACTGACAGATGTTCAAAGAGGCTGCAACCAATGTCAACAACACCACGAACCTGGAGCAGTTCACAATATCAGTCAACAGCTATATCAGCAAATGCACTGATGATGATGATGGCCTCATCAGCAAGAATGATATGTCAGCATACAGAGAGGAGGTGCTACGACTGAATGGTGTAAAGTCAACAATCTATTTAGGAACGTGGACAACACGAATGAGATGATTGTTAACTTCAGATAAGAATGGAGGGACCACTCTCCACTGAACATCAATGGCTCTTGTGTAGATATCATCAAGAACACAAAGTTCCTAGGTTACATCTAGAGGAGAACCTCTCCTGGGCTCTCAACTCCTTTTTGCAGGGCTTAGGAAAGCCCACACCACCTTCTACAGAGGGACCATTGAGAGCATTCTGACCAGCTGCATCACTGTTTGGTTTGGGAACTGCACCGTATCGGACCACAAGACCCTACAGAGGATATTTCAGACAGCTGAAAAGATCATCTGAGTCTCTCTTAAATGGACATTTACAACACATGCTGTATCATCAGGAAAGCCACCAGCATTGTGAAGGACTCTACACACCCCTCACATGCTCTCATCACCCTCTTAACATCCAGAAAAAGGTACTGAAGCATTCAGTCCCTCACTGCCAGACTCTGCAACAGCTTCATCCCACAGACCATCAGACACTTGAACACTCAAGGACTTTCCACTTTGGACTGACAATCACACACTTTATGTGCAGAACATATCTCTATTACATTTCTACTACAGCAACATTTGCTCTTTTTTTACTCTGCACATTCCTTACTAATTTCACTGGTTTTTACTGCTGTCTGTCGTCTTTATTGTCTGCATGTTTTGTTCGCTTTAAATGTTACGCTGTCCCATGTTTTTGTACTTCATGTAGCCTAGTTTGTTAATGTTGCACACTTGCATTTTATGTCTGCAACCTTGTTTCAATGTTATATATATAACACCAGATTCAGAGGAACATCTTTCATTTCATTATGTACTATCTGTACGTAGCTGAAATGACAATAATGCTCATTTGATGTTAAACGTAAGACAGCGACAAGCGTTAAACAGCGTTGATCATCAAACAGCGTTGAGCGTTAATGATAAACATTAAACAGCAGTGAGCATTAAACAGCATCAATGGTTACACAGTGTAATGCGAGCACCAGTGAAATGCCAATCAAACGCAGAAATAACGCATTTGTCATTCAGAGGGCATTCATTTCGAACGTTCAGGCCAAACTCCTAACCGTAGGGCCCTAACCGTGTGGCCACCACAGCCACTAATGGCACTACATTTTAACTAAAAGTTTTTTACCACCGCCAGAAAATCACTAAGCAACACCCTTATGATAGTGTCACATGTCCCTTTGCCTCATAACGATGGCCCGCGGCTAGACTGTCACTGTGCTTAATGGGTCAAGAGGGGCATACTGACACTGCTGTATTTGGCATGTATTTTCTGCAATTTGGAGAACGTGGACGGAATCACAGAATCCAGCAAATAAAACAGAATTCACAATAAAATGCAGAATTGTGTATAATTCACATTTCTGGCCACTTCAGCTAACTTTCTGTTGAGGCGGAACATTCACACACACCAGTTCAATGGCGAAGACGCTGTCAGTGGCAATTTGGACCACTTACCCGATTGGTTCTCACATGACACTGTTTAACATTCATCACCTTTTAACGTTCACCGCTGTTTAACGTTTATCGCCGTTTGATCCTCACTGCTGTTTAACGTTTATCGGCGTTTGATCCTCACCGCTGTTTAACGTTTATCGCCATTTGATGCTCGCCGCTGTTTAACGTTTATTGCTGTTTGACGCTCGCCGCTGTTTAACGTTTATTGCCGTTTAACGTTTGATGCTCGCCGCTGTTTAACGTTTATTGCCGTTTGACCTTCACTGCTGTTTAACGCTTATCACTATTTAACGCTCAACGCTGTTTAACGTTTATCGCCGTTTGATGCTCACCGCTGTTTAACGTTTATCGCCGTTTAACGTTTATCACCGTTTAACGTTCAACACTGTTTAACGCTCATCACTGTTTAACGCTCAACGCTGTTTAACGTTTATCGCTGTTTGATCCTCACCGCTGTTTAACGTTTATCACGTTTAACGCTCAACGCTGTTTAACGTTTATCGCCGTTTGATCCTCACCGCTGTTTAACATTTATCACGTTTAACGCTCGCCGCTGTTTAACGTTTATCACGTTTAACGCTCGCCGCTGTTTAACGTTTATCACCGTTTAACGTTCAACAATGTTTAACGCTCATCACTGTTTAACGCTCAACGCTGTTTAAAGTTTATCGCCGTTTGATCCTCACCGCTGTTTAACGTTTATCACGTTTAACGCTCGCCGCTGTTTAATGTTTATCACCGTTTAACGTTCAACAATGTTTAACGCTCATCACTGTTTAACGCTCAACGCTGTTTAACGCTCAACGCTGTTTAACGTTTATCGCCGTTTGATCCTCACCGCTGTTTAACGTTTATCACGTTTAACGCTCAACGCTGTTTAACGTTTATCGCCGTTTGATCCTCACCGCTGTTTAACGTTTATCACGTTTAACGCTCAACGCTGTTTAACGTTTATCGCCGTTTGATACTCGCCGCTCTTTAACGTTTATCGGCATTTGACGCTCAACGCTGTTTAACGTTTATCGCCGCTTGATGCTCGGCGCTGTTTAACGTTTATCACCGTTTAATGCTCAACGCTGTTTAACGTTTATCGCCATTGGATGCTCAACGCTGTTTAACGTTTATTACAGTTTGACGCTCACCGCTGTTTAACGTTTTTCACCATTTAATGGTCAACGGAAGTTGATGCTCAATGCTGTTTAACAAACGATGCTGTTTAACGCATGTTGCTGTTTAACGTTAAACGTCAAGTGCGCTTTATTGTCATTTCAGCTACGTACATTAGATAGTATACGCATGAGGATACGCAACATTTATGTCTCCCCAATGTTTATTTAAGGTCTGTGAATGGAAAACATGGAATTCAGAAGAATTTAAATGAAAAAAAAGAATTTCGCTCTGGAACTAGATTCGCTAGAGCACCAGAGTCTATAGAGGTCAAATAATTGTGGCCAATGAATGGGTGAAGGTATGACTCTGACTGCTGAACCAAATTTGGGGATTTGTGTGGCCCATTAGCAGGTCTTCTGATGCTCCTTCTGGGGCTGAGCTGTGCAGATACAGCTGGTGAGAGTCTGTGTTGTGATTGTGGAGGTCAAGGGACATCATGCTGGCAGAGAGGCCACCAGTTTGGTCCCCTGATGGCCTGTTGGATGCTGGATGCTCATTCTTTTCCATAGTGCTGCTTCTGTCCTTCTGTCCTTCTTTCTTTTCCTTTGCTTCTTTTTTTGTCTGTGTCATTAGTCTGTGAAGTACACACAGTCAGAGGAGAAGGATACTGTGGGTGGCCCCCATCTATCATGTGCTGTTGCCATGGTCACCAACCAAAAATCTCTACCAAATCTGCAGCTCGTGTTCCACTGCGTACCTTTACTCGCGCACATTTCACCACATTCTCATTCTCAGCACCTCTACTGAAACGGCCTCTTTATTCCGCTGCATTATCAGTGTCTATTTCCCTGTCTATTCTCCTCAAAATGAGCTGAATACCTGGGCTGCATGTGGGATCTGGAGCTGTGCTGAGAGGCTTCTTATTCCGAGTAAATGAGGGATCCGCTCCCAAATGCACATTTCATTCAGACTCATTTCCATGACACAGTAAACAATTCAGCTGAAGGAGCAGCGATGCTGTGCAGTTATTACAGCCTGCACCCGCTGCATTCTTTTCCTCTATAAGAGATTTTTAATGCAATGATATGGTGAGCCAAAAAAGAAATTCATTAGAGTTACATTATTATATTTCAGTTGTACCCCCTTTAAGTTCATTTCATTGTATTCAGGTTTTATTGCTCTCAAGAGAATAGCTGATTTTATAGCATTTAATCTGCACAAATCGGCTTTCTTTATTTTAATTACAAAACAATTACGATGGAACATGCTCAGCATTTAGCTTGTGCCACCAAATCATCTACAAATTACTGGGCAGTGGTGGTCTAGTGGTTAAGGTAGCAGACCTGTAATCAGAAGGTTGCTGGTTCGAATGCCGAGGTGGCACTGAGTAAAGCACCGTCCTCACACACTGCTCCTGTCATGGCTGCCCACTGCTCACCAAGGGTGATGGGATAAATGCAGAGGACACATTTCGTTGTGTGCACCGTGTGCTGTGCTGCAGTGTTTCTCACTTCACTTTCACAATATATTGTCATAATACAATTTTTTCTTAGAATGTGTACAGAATTTCATACCAAATTAGCCAATGGTATAAAGACAGAATGGGGGGGGGGGCTTTTCACCTTTATGGAATAGTTTACTCAAAAATGAAACTTTTCATAATTGTCATAAAATGTCTCTGAAGCAACTTAAATTAAAGTTAAATACTTGAATAGCTTAAGCATGAGTAAACAGCATAAGAATTTAACCAAAATAAGACAAATAAGGTTTAGTCAGCAGAGGTTCAGTTAACCTCATATAAAAGGCTTTACACAGTCCAACATCTGAGAAATTTAACATCAGCAGAACATTGTAGCTGGGTCAAAAGAAACGAATTACTGCCGCAGCTTTGAAGAGAGCTTCTGCACCCTTCGGCTCATCTGCTTACTCTCTATGTCCATGATTATTTTTTGAAAGGCCTTGAAAGTATATTTGAGTCCTTCATGATATTTTAAGTTCAGAGCATAAATGAGTCCAAACATCATGGCACAGGCACATGCAACAGAGGTACTTCCACACCATCAACGGCCATGGAAATGTCCAGTGCACGAGTAAGAGCAGCACTATCATGGATTTATTTTCTAATTCTCTGTCCGCTTCCTCTCTCTGGTCAGCCTAAAAACATACAAGAACAGAGAGTATTCATCTGAATATTTATTTAGTTGTATTATCCTATTATGGAGGTCACTGTAGACCTTCTGTTGCTAACTTTCATTCAAATATCTTCATTTGTGTTCAGCGTAAAAATCAAATTTGTACAGTACCACAATGGCCAATCAGAGACATTTAATCTACTCAACCATTTTTAAAATGGGTGAGCCCACCCCTTTTAAAAGAGTATTTCACATTCAAAATTCATCATTTATATGCCCTCTTGTCATTTCAAACCTGTATGAGTTTCTGTCCTCGGCAGAATTTTGATCAATGTTGGTAACAGAACAGCACATTGACCGTTCACTATTATTGCAAGTATTAATGCAAGTGAATGGCTGGCTCTTAACAGCAGTCTTCAAAATCTATTCTTTTGTGTTCTGGGGAAGAAAGTAAATGATTGGACACATACTGAACTACTTTAAACTACTATAAGTCACTAACAGTGGCCAGCCATGACAGCAACCTTCTGATTACAGGTCCAGCAACAAAAAAATCAGGGCATCTAAGACATTTTAAAAAAATACTACATACTGAAATCCCATAATAAAAACGATGGTAAATTCAGGATTATTCATTTAGATTTTTAGAAATAATACATATTTTTACCTCCTCATGTTGAAACAGAGCTGGCCATCTTTCTTGCAGTTCTTGAACACTAGGTTGGTCTTTTTCATTTTATCTCTGATTGTCAGTGCATTGTTTCTTTTATTCACTTCCTTTAAACTTTGCTGATGTCTCTCCAGCAGGAAGGGATGGGATATGATTTGCCTCGCCATGTTTCAGTCGTTTAACTTTATTTGCTGGAAAAGCAAGGTCTGGGGCTTTGGTTTTCTGAGTAGGTTTCAATTTTCTCAAATCATCTTGACTGACAATCACCAAAAGCTTTGCAGATGTTCTTCCTGACATGCTTCCAGATTCTAGACATTTCAAATAATCTCTTCAAACATGACACATGAATGGATTTATGGTCATTCTCACTACCTAAGAAGTCAAACAAATCCATTAATCTCTCATTTCAAACATATGATTGGGGGGTCAGTCCAATTATAAAATCACAAATGAATATCCCTCAAATAGACAGTTCTTGAGTTGGACCTGAAGATGCCTTGAAAGCACCCTACCGTGTGTTGTATAGTTTTGCATTATGACTGCATGTCAGCTTTCATATGCATCTCTATAAAATGCTGCTTTGAATATCTTCAGATGAATGTTATCTTGTTTCCGTGTTATATCTACACAGAGGACACAGGCAGAGCTGCAACTGGCGTCCTGGCATTAAATAAAAGGCAGGTGATGTGTGAGGGTGCGGGTGAACTCCACCCTCACACACAGAGTGTTAAGTGGGTGCTTGCTGTAGTGATGCAAGGGCTGAAGAAACCATGGGTGTAGGCTGCAGTGAGAGCTGTGTCATTGTCCCCTCTGCTCCCTGCACACTGGCAGTGCCCAGCTGCCCACTCACATCTGTAGGCCGGACACGTTGCCGTGCCAGCCACTGGCTCTGGCCTTCCACCAATTACTGTTCTCCAGATGTGATACAGGGCGCTGCGATAAGAAAACCAATTAAACAGATAACAGGAACAAGCCCACAGACAATACCAGTACGTTCTTCCACATTTATTTTTATATTCATATCCCAGCTGTGTTTATGAGTATCAAATGTTGGTGTGGGCATTTTTCTGGTCGCAGCCGCAGATTTCCGGTGGTTCAGGGTCGAGTTAAAGGCGACACATTGGTAGTCTGCCATTAAGAATTCAGGTCTTACATAGTTATTGCACCAGATGATGTAAAAAATGTGTGTGTGTGTGTGTGTGTGTGTGTGTGTGTGTGTGTGTGTGTTTGCACATTACTCACAAACAGCACACTCCCCATCCCGGCTTCCTGTTAGAATGTAGCATGACAATAACACACTTTTGAGCTTTTCTGTGATGACTGGCTGGTTTTGTAATTGATTCTGCATGCCAGATGTGTGTGTGTGTGTGTGTGTGTGTGTGTGTGTGTGTGTTTGTGTGTAAGCCTCACACCTTCTCCGGGCTTGGCTCCAGACTGTAAGTGCTACTGAAACTGGGTGTAATTAAAGAGACGCAGCATCCTCAACAGGCCGATGGTGGAACTGCAGATAAACTGCTAGTCCAGACTTATTCTTCTTACATTTACATTTACGGCATTTACCAGACGTCCTTATCCAGAGCGACTTACAATCAATAGTTACAGGGACAGTCCCCCCCTGGAGACACTCAGGGTTACGTGTCCTGCTCAGGGACACGATGGTAGTAAGCGGGGTTTGAACCTGGGTCTTCTGGTTCATAGGCGAGGGTGTTACCCACTAGGCTACTACCACCCGGAGTTCTTCACAGGGAACAGCTCCTGTAAATATAAATGGTCCTTTAAAGGGGACAGGTCCTATATATCAACCTCCCAATGGATCCAATGCATCCAGAAATTCACCCCAAACTATATTAACCAACTTAACCAACATACGCACAAAACACACCGATTACTGCAGATCTCCACACAGATCAAAACACTGCAACTGATGTGTGGGTTCCATTTTTATATCAGTATGGTTTGTGGCTTGATGTTGGAAGGTTTAGATGAGCTGTATGGTGGCTGTCAGACAGTTGCTGGTTCATGGAAGGACTGTAGGCTACATCACAGAAAAACGCTTTTGGTGGTGGGGCACTGGTGGCCTAGCAGGTAAGGAAGTGGCCCCATAACGTAAAGGTTGCCGGTTCGAATCCCGTATCGCCCTCACACACTGCTCTCTGGGCACCTTTAATGGCTGCCAAGGGTGATAGGTTAAAACCAGAGGACACGTTTCATTGTGTGCTGTGCTGTGTTTCTCACTTTCAGGTAGAAAACAACGTTATCTGTAGCTTTTGTAGGCCTGAAACCATTTCAGACAACCAGTGATCTTCAATGTTCAACAACGTTTAAAATGTGAAGAACCTGTTGGCAGGATTGTCAATGTGTCACATGGCCAGGAGTAGCACGGTGTCTATTTCCTCCATTCTACCTCCATATCCCTCGGTGAACCCCACAAACATGCCCTTCAACCAATAACCTGGGACCCAAGTTATATAAAATGGGTGGGGGAGTGAAATGTGTTTTTATGAGCAAGGTATGTACCTTGTAGGGTGGTTTTTGCACCAATGATAACCTTCTCAAATACAATAGGGTCGTATGCCCCCATTTTTTGGGCATAATTTTAATAAGCACATTTGTCAACTCAAGGTGACTTTATATCACAGAGGAATAAAAGGGAAATACAGCTTCTCCCAGCTTTCTGTTTGTCTGGTTCCACTGCCATCTGTCCATGTGGTCTGTGTGGAAGAATGACCTCTCCTCTCTCGTCTTCTTCAATGGTTGGGTGGTAATGAGTTATAGACTGTGCTTCTCCTTTTGTCCTCTTTTTCATGGGTCACACAGTTTTCCCTGGAAAATTCAACCCGGCTCAGAACTAATGATGCCAGTGTGTGTGTGTGTGTGTGTGTGTGTGAGAGACTCCATTGACATGATCACTTTTGTTCACTTTTTTTGCAACCCTCAGAAACAGGACTGAAAATATTTGCCTTTTATGTTAATAAAGTCGGTAGGGATGCCCTAATCTCATACATGTATTGGATTTCAAATACCTGCATCAGGTAGCAGCGATCTTTAAATCCATGCATCTGTTAAATCGTAGGCTGACGTGCGCTCTTTATTACACGTGGCTCAGTGATCTTCAGTTTGGGAGCTTACAATAAACAGTATGGAGGTATGGATCTTTGAATTGGTACTCGGAATCAGACGATATTTATACAAGCATTATTGGTATCATATCAGAACTGATAAAGCATACATTCATTTCTGTTACATAATGCAGTTGTGAAGTCTGTACCATATCTCACCTGTTACTAATTCAAATGATTTCAAACGTTCTGTACTAGTGAGGTGAGTTTGTGTTACAGTGCATCTCTTTTTCCACATTTTGACTTGTAATGTAAGCCTAGCATGCAGTCACACAGCACGCCATCCATCTTGTAATTACGCTGTCTGGTTACTGCCTGTCTTCTGACCTGGACTTGTTGGACCTCTTTATGCAACTGGAAGGCCCTTTACCAACAATGCATCCATGAGATCAACTGTAGTGAAGTAAAAACATGTGACTTCCTGTGGAAACAGATGTAACCAAACTGCTGTCCAATGCCCAGTCCTTGATCCCTGAATGTAATCTTCCCTTGGTACCTTTCAAAATCCAGCATCAGACCACTTGGAGAAGCCAGAGCAAAGATGTTTAGATGTTTGGCTTGCTGGACTACCTGATAGTCCCTGGTTGGACAGCGGCCTGTGAATGGGAAATTTGCTCATCACATTCACTGAATGTTTCCTGTTACAACCAGGTCATCATTCAACCTTGAGTGAACTTCTCAGCTCCTCCCCTGTCATTTAGCTACTTATAACTGGCACTTTTGGAATTTTATTTTGTGTGGACTAGTATTTAGAAACAATTTTTCTGGCATGCAACTCTCTGTCAATTCTCTCTTTGTGGACGCTGACAAATCTTCAACAATTTTGTTGTCAACGAAACAGAGTGTGAAGGGGGTGCTTGCTGTAGTGATGCTAGGGCTGAAGAAACCACGGGTGTAGGCTGCAGTGAGAGCTGTGTCATTGTCCCCTCTGCTCTCTGCACACTGGCAGTGCCCAGCTGCCCACTCACATCTGTAGGCCGGACACGTTGCCGTGCCAGCCACTGGCTCTGGCCTTCCACCAATTACTGTTCTCCAGATGTGATACAGGGCGCTGCGATAAGAAAACCAATTAAACAGATAACAGGAACAAGCCTGTTCGTTTCGAATTGGAATTCAGACTTCTTGTGTTGTGGGTTCATCTTGATGCTCAGGATGGCCAGGTAACACAGGTGTGGATCTATTGTAAAGGAAAATACCTCTGAGGGACGCTACTAGGACATGTGGTTTATGGTTTCCAGATATTACGTTCTTGAGGTAATCTGCACATATTTCATGACACCATTGGGAAAATCTGATTCACTCATAGAAATATTGTGATATTTCACATGCACGTGGATTCTAATCACCCCCACCTCCTGCTCATTTGGCACGGGTTATTAGAACCCTTCACATGTGGGTTTTCTCCCTGTTTATGTTGATTTTATGCCGCTTTTCTGTTCCTTGATGTCTGCATGTTTTGGCCATCGCGCCTTTTTGTTTTATGATTATTAAATGCATGTTGAGCGTTTGTGGCATGACAGATATGCCTTCATTTTGGCTGTTACATTACATGGGTTTACTTTAAAACATCATTTATCATTTTCTCATAATGAGTATCTGCTTCAGTTCTGTCTCCTGATGATCCATTTTCCCTGATCACTGATGACACATTTCGAATGTAATGAGACATGTGTAATGTCCTGTTATATATTGTGCTCAGTTCTGCATCATAATTCCTTTTCATTTGCAGCTTTGGCAGTTCTGGATTCTTTGTTCCTAATCTGAGCCCTGCTTCTCCCCTGCCTTCCACAGTGCAGCAGTGACTACGTTCCGGTGTGCGGCTCCAATGGAGAGAGTTATGAGAACGAGTGTCTCCTACGCCGGGAGGCCTGTAAACTGCAGGCAGAGCTGCAGGTGGCATCGGAGGGGACCTGTCCTGTGGGTATGTGTTGTCCGGCTCTCCTTTTTACTGTTGACGTCAGAACCCTACTTGAGTCACGAGCAAAGCGAATGTGATAAATTTGGGTTTCTGCATGTTCTGCACAACATTTATTCTGTACTGTCTATCTTCGTTTTATTGGCCGATGAAATCTCAAAAGCGCAGTGGCTGTTCAACAGGTGCCGTGTCCAAGAATCATTGTGGCCTAGCGGTTAAGGAAGTGGCCACAACAGAAATAAGTACAATTTTATATCTCGGGAAACATTAGAGAAATGGAAGAGATACTTTCTTTACATGCCGATGGACGACAGGAGGTAACCGGAGGACCCCGAGGAAACCCTCACCATGTAAACTCGGAAGTGTGAGGCTGTGCACCTTCAAAATATGACGTTTATTAGCTAATATGTTCTTCCGTGAAAAAGTACTTACACAACAAGGTCTGTATGGACAGGAGGAACATTTTGGTATTTTGCGTGGGGGCCTGTGATTCTATTTTGCATACCTGTACTACACACACTGCTGCTGCCCACACTACCCACGATGGTAGGCTATTATCTGGGTCATGCCTTTGGAGAGGTGCATTTCACACATCATTTTCACACTGACATGATAAAAACGACAAGCCTAAAAACAAACAGACCCCAATACCGCTAATGCGCTGAGCTGTCGCTCCTCCATGGTGATGTACGTTGGTGGGACATGATGCTACCTCTAATGTGCGTTACGATTGCTGGCTCATGGAAGCTGAAGTTGTAATGAACACCCCTGGAGGACACTGTCACCATGGTAATTATGAACTGGTGTTGAAAAGAATGTACATCAGCAACTGTACTTCATCCTGTAGTGCTTGTACATCAGCATTATCTGTAAATCATAATCATCTGTACATTCTCACTAGGAGACCTCATTTTAAAACATGAGAATAACGTTTGCTGTTTTACAATCAATATGCAATTGGTTGTTAAACAGAATTGTTACATTTTATATATAAAATGTACGGGTTCGACATCCCAACAACGTTCAGTGCCTCTACAGCAGCAGTGGAGGTACTTGAAATTTTGGATCAGTGAAAGTCACTGTTAGAGTCAGTGGGTGATGGCTGTTAACAACATTGGATTGGAAAAGGCTCCATCTGATGGACTCTCAGTGATTGGCTGATGAATGTCGAACGCAATAAATCATATGATGATGATCGATCAAAAGTCCAGATGAGGGAATCCCTCCAGTAGATGAGCTCTGGCACAAGGACAAGAAAATCTGCCACAAAGTGGGCAACACTGAACTGAGATTAATCGTTTGCACGATAAATGATCGATCAGCCAACATGAACTTCTGGTCTATAGTACGTATCCTTTCTGTATGATTCGCTGCTTCTAAATTTGTTTTCGGTGATTGTGTTTTGCATGTCGTAAATTAGTTTTATTAAATGTTAATTGTAAGGTGATGCAGGAGATGAGAAAATGGATGCTGAGGAGGTGAAAGGGAAGCTAGACTCTGGCGATTCTGTTTAGACCCTCATAATCTAGCACTTGTAGTGCGTGCCTAAAGAAGGCCGGGTTTGTTGGGTTGGATTATATGTTGGGCTAATTTTTTTAGGGCCGATTTATGCTCTTCTTCATGAAATTTTTCAAGCTGTAGTAAAAGTGTGGTTCAAGTGGTTCACAAGTGCTGATATGTGATGATACAGCAGCACCAGAAATCTCTTAATAATTCATTACTATCACACTTGTTGGTATTGCTGCTTTTTAAATACCTTTTATTGGTGACTTTATAAATGGCTATTTTGACAGTTATACTTTTACACAGTTATACAAGTGATCATTTAGTTTTGATTCAGTTAATTATATATATTTTCATGCTGTGATAGTAAAACATGGATGGAATGAGAAGGATCCCCATTAGTCATATGAATCAAATCAACTCTGGTGTTATGACAGGATTTATGATATACAAATCCAAATCTTAAAACCTCTTCCTCTCTGCTCCATTTTTGGCTTCATCTGACATTCCTGGAGAGCCGGTTTTGGTTTCCTCTGCTCTTCCTCCTTTTCTGCCTTGACTATCATTTTTTCATGTCCTCTGGATTATCTGGGTAAGACAGCAGAATCCAGGGAGGAGACAAAGGTGAAGTTGGCCTGAGGACAGTGTCTCTCTGCTGGGCTCTGTCTGTTCTCATTCAGTACTGGGTGAAAAAAAAAACTATTCAAATATATTTTTATCTGGTTGTGTGAAAATATGAAAATGCTGTAGTCATAATTCTTCATTTTACTCAACACTTGCTCCATATCTATAAATATCCACTTTGTGAGATTATTGTGAAGTGGGATGGTTCAGATCAGTGATGGAAACAACCTGGATTCCTCTACAGATGAAATATTAGAGCATAATCTGCCTCTTATTTGTATGACTGATTGATTGAATAATCTACAGCCATGACGTTGTGTTCTCTTTGATGATTCTTATTTGTTAACAGGATCTACATGCATTTATTATAAACCTTTATTTCATGTAGATTTGTAGAGTTATCAAGTGGAGAATTAAGAATTTTTCTTGGTCATAATGTTCCGTTGTCCCTCGGTCCTGTCACCCTCTTTCTCCCAGTCAGGCTTCAGGTCACCGTGTCTCTTGAATTGTCACAGAAGGCGTTTGGTTTGTGTGTGTGTGTGTGTGTGTGTGTGTGTGTGTGTTTTGTGACAGACAGACCTGGTCACGCCCCCTCCTGTGTTGATGCAGAGCTTCTCAGGGGCAGCAGGGAGGGGTAAAGCGAGGGATCCGCATAAATCAGTGCACAGGAGAGGAGCAGAGGGCAGGATGGGAGACGTCGCCGTTAGGACCATCCATCAGCTGAGACGACGTCCCCCAGGGCGCGGTGGCCATGCTGGCTGGGGAGGCGTGATGTACGAGCCAACAGGCTTGCTAGGACGCAGACAAATAATTTAGCTAATTATGGAGGAGCACAATTGCTGGAAAAATGGCCTGACCACAGGCTACGGAAAGGACAGCTGGAGCGCCAGTGTCCCGCCGCCGGACAGATCACTGTAACACCGGCCTGGATTTAAAATGCTTGACTACGATCACTGAGGTCCTGCTGATTAAATTCTGCAGCATGGTCCAAACCTGATAATATGACAGTGTGTTGTCTGAAACAGTCAAGGATTCATGTCTACATCTATTAATTATTCATTTCCATATAGCTTTAGATATGGACCAAAACATCTTTTCTGCTTAACCTGTTCTTCAGAAATCCCTTCTCACTCACTACAAATATACTTTTACATACTGTTCATGGTAGTAGGAGGCAATGCTACAAGCTGGAATCTATCTCAAAAGTAAAATATTTCTATAATATTCTTTTATAATGGATGCAAGTTATGTGTCTTGAGTGAGTTCTGGACTTCAGTACAGTTGCCATGGCGATGCTGCTCTCCAGTGTACACATAACCAGCTGCTTTATAATGCTGGTGATGTGATGCTGACTGATAGAGCTGTGTTCTAGGTAGAGGGCTTTAAGCTTGCAGAGTAGATTGTGTTGGGATGAAGATAAAAATCCTGCATTTCATTGGCCAAATTAAGATCTATCCTGCGTCCTTTGAGGAGAATCATTGGGCTGGAAATTGATCAGAGGGTGCTGAAATGAGGGCGCTGAGCCACTCTCTCCATCATAACATAACTGATGAATGTCACATTTTCCCCAAGCAGCTATTCAGTCCACGGGTACAATGTGCTCAGATCCATAACGACTCTGCCCTTGAGCAACGCACTCAGTTTCCGGAGTAAAGAGCCCATCTGAAAGCAGCGAGGGGAGAGAAGTCAGGGGGGAAGGCTACCTAATGCATCTGCAGAAAAGAAAACTTCCTGAAACCTGCCATTTAGAAGTGGTGAGATAAGGATCTATTGCACAGGAAGGCTTTAATAACCTGGCCTGTCTCCAGGACTTCTCTTCTTTCTGCCTCAACAATGCACTCAAAGTGATGTTGTTCACTTGGTTTCTCTCTGTCTGTTTGGTAGGAATGCGACTATTGATTAGTTTGGCAGTCGACTAATCAGATTCATCTTTGCTTTTTCTGTTGCTCTCTGTGTAACTGTTCTGTTACCTGTTCTGGACTCTCCAGCTCACACCTGCAACACCGTGTTGTTCAATTTCCATGAAACACATACAACTACAAATTATTTCATGTATTTCTAACATTAACAAATGAAATAAAAAAAATAGCTTCTTTGTATAAATTCCATGAAAGTAAACAACACCTTGGACGCCGAGGTGACATGGCACCGAATGACATGTGTGAAGGGTTCCAGTCCCCCACAGCTGCCACTCGTTTTTCTCTTCACACCCTGTACGCTGCTAGTTTTCCTTCCCTTTTTGAGGCTGCTGTGCCATTGTTCCTTTCTTTCTTTGGTAAAATATCACTTTTTTAATTCCAGTGCCTTTGGAAACAGCATTTGCTCCTCTTCACTTTTCACCCGTGAGCCATTACACCTGCTGGGTCCAAAATATACTTTTAGATTAAATTAAACCTAAAATAATTTGAAATTATTAAATTAAAATTGTGCGATTTCTATAAATATTTTGCCCACATTTTAAATTGTGCTCTGGCAGGACTGACACTGGCTAGAGAAGAGAAACCCACACGCCTTCACTTAATTAACAAAGTCAATCATATTCCCCAAATGCTAGCATTAACAAATCTTTTCAGTTACTGTCCTGGCGCCTCTGAGAACATTTTAAGAATGTTTGAGTCCTGTCCCTGCAGCTCACCCAGTGCTGGATGGACCTGGTATTAATCCCCAGATTTAGTGACCTTCTATTGCTGCCATTAGCAGGCAGTTGCCAGGTCCTGGTTTATGAGGAGTGATGACCCAGGATTGATGGGGTTAATCTGATGTTTGTGCTGGGTCAGCTGAAGTGCTGAGTGGAGCAGACGGGTGATCATCTTGTCCTTACACACTTCCCGGCTGCTGGCACGCAGACTCCTGATTACAGAACAACTTGGACATTTTTATTCTAGTCTATTTTGATCTTCCATTTCCATTTCATTCAGTTAGGCTGTAACCTCCTAACTATTAACTATTAAATAGTGTAATAGTGTCTGAGAGTCATGAAGCTTCACCCTGTGTCCCAAAAGTCCAATCAGACCAGGAACAATCTTGTGCACGTGAATAAAAACTGATAACTGGATAAATAGTTATTTGTTAAATGTGTATATAACATGTGTATCATATTGTGATGTCTTCCTTCAGATCCACATTAAATTGATAGAGCACAACTCATTTGTATTATCATATATAACAAGCATCTTTCCAAAGGTTTTGCATTCTGCAAAGCTGCAAAAGCCACTGCAAAGCCCATTTATTTCCCCTTTCCGATCATATGTTTATTTCATAATGTACCAGCATTTAGAAAAATTATTGATATTGACCATGATACCTCATCTGCTATATATCTCATCTTCCACTCACACACAGCCCTTCAACCACTGATGAACGTCCTGACTAAAATGCCAATCTTCAATTGAAGTGATTGGCATTGTGAAACACTGCAGCACAGCACACGGTGACACAGTGAAATTTGTCCTCTGTATTTCACCATCACCCTTGGTGAGTAGTGGGCAGCCATGACAGGTGCCTGGGGACCAGTGTGTGGGGACGGTACTCTGTGGCACCTCAGTGGCACCTTGGCGGATCGAGATTTGAACCAGCAGCCATCTGATTACGGGGCCTCTTCTTTAACCACTAGGGCACCACTGCCCCACCTTCATAATCTTCTGGACACATTAGCTCCACTTAAACGCCGGTCCATTTCATTTTTCTGCTCATCGTCATGGTTTACTCTTAACTTACTTCACCTTAACTTACTGTACAAGAAAACTGGACTCACTATTGTCAAAGAAATGTACAATAATCATGTTTTATTCTATAAGGACTGCATTGTCTCAGCTAAATCTACATATTATTATGGTTTAATTGGTTCTAGTGAAGGTAACTCCAAGTCTCTTTTTTCTCTGTTAACAAAATTACAAAGCCTCCTGATTAATTTCCCTCTTACATATATTCTGATGAATTTTGCATCTCTATCATGTCCTATTTTACTCTCAAAATCTCTGATATCCTCTGACAAATTAACTCTGCAGGGGCATCTTACTCAGAAGTAGACTCCATGCTGCCTCAGTTATTCTCAAGTTTCACGCTTTCCTTCATAACTGACGTAACAAATATTATAAAAAAATCTAAATCATCCACCAGATTGACCTTCTACCCTGAGTGTTAGTCAAAGCTTGTCTCTCTTCATTGGTTCCTTTCATTACTGCTATTATCCATTCTTCCCTTAACACTGGAATCGTTCCAGTTGTGGCCTAGCAGTTAAGGAAGTGGCCGCGTGATCAGAAGGTTGCCGGTTCGAATCCCGATCTGCCTAGGTGCCACTGAGGTGCCACTGAACAAAGCACCGTCCCCACACACTGCTCCCCGGGTGCCTGTCATGGTGCCCACTGCTCACTCAGGGTGATGGTTAAATACAGAGGGCAAATTTCACTGTGTGCACTGTGTGCTGTGCTGCTGCGTATCACATGTGACAATCACTTCACTTATTATCTCTGAAAACTGCTTCAGTTACTCCAATTGTCAAAAAGCCTGGTGAAGATCCGAATAATTTTGAAAATCTTTGTCCAATATCTGACCTCTTATTTGTTTCAAAAATCCTTGCCTCTCAACTCCACTCACACCTGTCAGGTGAGCGAGTCAGGTGACTGCAAGGAAGAGCGAGGATTGGTTAGGACAGGAGATAAACAGGAAGTCCTGGCGCCTGCTCCTCGCTCAGACATCGTGTTTAATTCATGGTCCATGAGCTCTCACCTGTTTCCAGTATCCAGTCCTCTCCATCTCCGGTACCGTGAGTTTCTCCATCTCTTCAGCTCGCGAGCTACTTATATCGGCCGGTTTATCGTAACGCCGTTTCCCCGGTGGGATTCCGCTTTTAGCGCTCGGGCGTTACAACAACAATCGCCTGTGTCTTCCAACCTCCCGCGGTTCTCTCCACGTTTGGGTCAATCCCGCACGCTACAAGGGCGTACCTCTCTCACGATTGTCTGTGTGGTTACACGCCTGACAGGATGTCTGAGCCCGTAGTCGACCCAGCGGAGTTTGAGCGCGTGAAGGCGGAAGTCACATATTTACGTGGTATTATTGATGCACAAGCCACCACCATTAATACTCTCAAGGACTCCATTTTGCAACTCTCCACCTCCATGACAGTGTTACAGCGCCAGCTCTCCGGCGCCACCGCCGGTCCTCGTATCGCTCTGCCAGATAAATGGAACGGGGTGGACGGCCGCCCGGACGGGTTATTAGCCACCTTGGATATGATTTTCGAGTGCTACTCCTCCCATTATGAGACGTCTCGCGCCAAGGTGGCTCTCTTAACATCTCTCCTGTCCGGGCGTGCACAGGAGTGGGCGGCGGCCCTATACAATGCCAAATCACCCATCTGCAACGATTATTTTCTCTTCTCCGAGGAGCTCCGGAAGACTTTCGTCCCAGCCAGCGGCGAGAGGGCTCCGGATTCTCAGCTTCTCCATCTGCGTCAGGGGTCTTTCTCCGTCTGCCACTACGCTTCAGAGTTCAGAACCCTCTCAGCCAAACTCTCTTGGGGAGACGACGCTCTTCGCGCTCTCTTCATTGAGGGCCTGGCTGATCACATACGAGACGAGATGACTGGCAAAGAAGCTCCTCAAACCCTCGATGCGGCGGTGGATCTGGCTCTCCGTATAGATCAGCGTATTCTGACACGGCCTCCACCTGCTCAACGTTGGTCCCGACCACCTTCCACTCATATGCCGTCTCCGCCTCGTTTTTCATTTCCCGGCGCGGCCGCTAGCCCAGCGGCCGAGGAACCCATGCAGCTTGGACGACTGCCGCAGGGGGAACGAGACCGCCGCTGGAGAGAGGGCCTCTGCGCATACTGCGGCTCTTCGGAACATCGCCGTCCCCAGTGCCCTCTCCATCCGGGAAACGGCGCAGCCAGGTAGGTGTCGGGGGAGCCCTGCCTGGCACGTCCACTCATATCGTTAGTTCTCGTTTCTCGCTCAGGGTAACTTTCCAGCTGGGACACAAGCGGGTCGAGTTGGAGGCTCTCCTGGACTCAGGAGCAGCCGACAACTTTATCGACCAAGGGTTAGCCTCCCAGCTGGGAATATCCCTGGAGGCAGTCACCCGTTTCATTCCCGTCACCTCTGTCGATGGACACCCTCTCCAACCTTATCCAGTCCAGTCTCAGACCCAGCCAGTTCTGATGTCCATCGGCCTCCACTCTGAACACATCCACTTCCTGGTCATCTCGGCACCTTCATCACCTCTCATCCTGGGTTATCCATGGCTCCAGCTCCACGATCCACACGTCCTCTGGTCTGAAAACCGCATCCTGGACTGGGGTCCTGCCTGCCGCCAGCACTGTCTGCTTCCCAGGACAAGCACGTGCTCCAGAGAATCCCCAGCCCCCCCGCCCGCCGACATCGAATCCATCCCTGCATCTTATCGTGACCTCGCTGAGGTCTTCAGCAAACAGCGAGCCTCCACCCTGCCTCCGCACCGTCCTTATGACGTCGCCATCGACCTCTTACCTGGGGCAGTGCTGCCTCGTGGTCGGCTGTTCTCTCTGTCCCCCGCAGAGAACAGGGCGATGGAGGATTACATCGCGGAGGCCCTCCAACAGGGCTTCATCCGGCCCTCCACCTCCCCTGCGGCCGCAGGTTTTTTTTTCGTTAAGAAGAAAGAGGGAGGTCTCCGCCCCTGCATTGACTACCGGGGGCTGAACAAGGCCACCATCAAGAACCGGCACCCGCTTCCTCTCCTCTCCACGGCATTGGATTCCCTCTCCCGGGCCTCCGTCTTCACCAAGCTGGATCTGCGCAGCGCCTACAACCTCGTGCGCGTCCGGGAGGGGGATGAGTGGAAGACCGCCTTCATTACTCCAACAGGACACTGGGAGTACCTAGTGATGCCGTTCGGGTTGTGCAATGCGCCCGCCGTGTTCCAGCATTTCATCAACGATGTCCTCCGGGACATGCTGGGCCGGTGGGTGTTTGCGTACCTGGACGACATTCTAGTGTACTCCCAGAATGAACAGGATCATGTCCTTCATGTGAGAGCCGTCTTGAAACGTCTGCTTGCCCACCAGCTGTACTGTAAACTGGAAAAGTGCGCCTTCCACCAGCGCTCCACCGCGTTTCTGGGTTATACCATCTCTACCCAGGGCGTGGCCATGGATCCCCAGAAGGTCAAAGCTGTGACCAAGTGGCCCCAACCCACTAGTCTTAAGCAGCTGCAAAGCTTCCTGGGGTTCGCCAATTTCTATCGGCGTTTTATCCGGGGTTTCAGTTCAGTTGTAGCACCACTGACGACTCTCACTAAACCAGCTCATCAACCCCGGCCGTTTCTTCTTCCTCCAGAGGCACTTCGGGCCTTCCATCACCTCATCAGTCTCTTCACCTCTGCTCCTATTCTTCGCCACCCGGACCCGGCTGAGCAGTTCGTTGTCGAGGTGGACGCGTCCGATGTGGGCGCGGGCGCTGTTCTCTCACAACGTGGTCCAGACAGGAAGCTCCATCCGTGTTGCTTCTTCTCCCGTAAGTTCTCTCCCACTCAGCAGCGTTACGGGGTTGGGGACCGTGAGCTGCTGGCCATCAAGTGGGCTCTGGAGGAGTGGCGGCACTGGCTCCAGGGCGCTGTTGAGCCATTCCTGATCTGGACCGACCACCAGAACCTGATCCACATCCGCTCAGCCAAACAGCTCAACCCCCGGCAGGCTCGTTGGGCATTGTTTTTTGAATCTTTCGATTTCCAGCTGGCCTACCGTCCCGGATCCAAGAACACTAAGGCAGACGCCCTCTCCCGGCAATTTTCTTCGTCTGTCCCTGATCCGGATCCGGACCCCATCATACCTGCCGAGCGGATCGTCGCGCCTCTTCGTTGGCCTCTGGAGGACTCCATCCGGCGTGCGCTGCCTGGGGAGCCGGCTCCTCCGGAGACGCCACCTGGTCGTCTTTATGTTCCCTCCTGCTGCCGCCAAGAGGCTCTGCTTTGGGCCCACTCCTCTCCGCTCTCGGGGCATCCTGGTCCCGTACCCTTCGCCTCCTCCAGCGCGCTTTGTGGTGGCCCTCCATGCGGCGAGACGTCCAAGAATTCACCTCCGCTTGTGAGACCTGTGCTCGGTCGAAGTCTTCTCCCTCTCCTCCGGTCGGTGATCTGCGTCCTCTCCCGGTTCCCCGGCGCCCCTGGTCACATGTGGGATTGGACTTTGTCACCGGTCTCCCTCCCGTGGACGGGAAGGACACCATCCTCACCATCGTGGACCGGTTCTCCAAGGCAGTGCACCTGGTGGCTTTGTCCGGACTCCCCTCCGCCAAAACCACTGCGGAGTTGCTTCTGGAGCACGTGGTCCGGCTGCATGGGTTTCCGACAGATGTCGTCTCAGACAGGGGGCCCCAATTCATCGCCGGATTCTGGAAAGCCTTCTGCCGTCTGATCGGTGCCACCCGCAGTCTCTCTTCTGGATACCATCCCCAGTCCAATGGTCAGGCTGAGCGGGCCAATCAGCAACTCGGCCGCTTCCTGCGCTGCTTTGTGTCCTCGCAGCCCCGTCTCTGGCCTCGGTTCCTGCTCTGGGCCGAGCTCTCCCACAACCTGCACTCTTCCTCTGCTACGGGCTTGTCTCCCTTTGAGGTCTGTTTCGGCTACTCACCACCCCTCTTTGCTCACCAGGAAGCAGAGGTCGATGTTCCGGCGGCGCAGGACCTGGTTCGGCGGTGCCGCTCAGCCTGGATCAAGGCCCGGACTGCCATCACTCGAGCCAACTCCGACTACATCCGTCAGCACCGACGTCGGCACCGTCCGGGACGTTCCTTCCAGCCCGGCGATCGAGTTTGGCTCTCCACTCGTCACCTTCGTCTGCACACCGATTCCAAGAAGCTGACTCCTCGATTTGTCGGTCCCTACCCCGTGACCGCTCAAATCAACCCGGTCGCCTATCGGCTGCGCCTCCCCTCGTCTCTCAAGGTCCACCCCGTTTTCCACATCTCCCAGCTCAAGCCATATGTCTCCTCCCCACTCGTTCCCCCCTCAGCCCCTCCGCCTGCTCCTCGGATCATCGATGGTGGTCCCGCCTTCACCGTCCGCCGGATCCTGGACTCTCGTCCTCGTGGCCGGGGCTTCCAGTATCTTGTGGACTGGGAGGGCTACGGCCCCGAGGAACGGTCCTGGGTTCCCTCCCGGTTCATCTTGGACCCGGACCTCATCTCGGCCTTCCATCGTCGCCAGCCTTCTCGTCCGGGACCGTCAGGAGCCGGTCGTCGAGGGGGGGGTCCTGTCAGGTGAGCGAGTCAGGTGACTGCAAGGAAGAGCGAGGATTGGTTAGGACAGGAGATAAACAGGAAGTCCTGGCGCCTGCTCCTCGCTCAGACATCGTGTTTAATTCATGGTCCATGAGCTCTCACCTGTTTCCAGTGTCCAGTCCTCTCCATCTCCGGTACCGTGAGATTCTCCATCTCTTCAGCTCGCGAGCTACTGTTATCGGCCGGTTTATCGTAACGCCGTTTCCCCGGTGGGATTCCGCTTTTAGCGCTCGGGCGTTACAACAACAATCGCGTGTGTCTTCCAACCTCCCGCGGTTCTCTCCGCGTTTGGGTCAATCCCGCACGCTACAAGGGCGTACCTCTCTCACGATTGTCTGTGTGGTTACACGCCTGACAACACCTTAATAATCATAATTTGTATGAACGATTCCACTGGCTTCCACTCCCACCATAGCACAGAAAAAGCATTGTTAAAAACCACCAATGACCTTCTAATGGCAGCTGATTGCCTTCTCGCAATTCTCATCCTTTTCAGCCTTAGTGTGGCATTTGATACTATCTCATCCTTCTGAATAGACTAACATTAATCATATTCCCCTCACCTGGTTCACTCAGTTTATTCAATATAAATCCCACTCTTCAAGGAAGTTTCCAAGTTTGTGCCCCAGGGCTCTGTATCAGGACCTCTTTTATTTGTTATTTACATTCTCCCTCTTGGCCATATACCCAGAAAATATAATATCAATTTTCATTGCTCTGCTGATGACACCCAGGTCTACACTTCCTCCAAACACAATTTCTCGCTATCACCTACCTCCCTCTCAGAGTGTCTTATGGAATTAGGATCATAGTTCAACTTTCTCAAACTAAACAGTAATAAAACAGTTATATTTGTAGTATAGTCAACCGTTTCTAGCCAAATCCCCCGTGCCCTCAGGTAAAGAGTCTGGATGTCATATTTGACATGGTGGTGGTGGCCTTTAGAGGCAGTGGTGGCCTAGCAGTTAAGGAAGTGGTCCCATAATCAGAAGGTTGCCGGTTTGAGTCCCGATCTGCCAAGGTGCCACTGAGCAACTGTGGTGCCACTGAGTACCGTCCCCACACACTGCTCCCCAAGGGTGAAGGGTTAAAAGCAGAGGACACATTTCGATGTGTGCACCGTGTGCTGTGCTGTGCTGTGTATCACAATGACAATCACTTCACTTTTTCTTTTTTTTTTCATTCCAGTCTCATATTAATTACATCACCGTTCTGCATATTGCATGATGCTGCCATACTTGTCCATACCCTCATTACCTCCCGGATTGACTCCCAAATAAGTCTATCCATTAACTCCTCCAACTTCTCCAGAATTCTGCTGCTCGGGTTATAACTCGTACTCCCTCAAGATAACACATCACCTCAGTTCTCCAACAGCTTCACTGGTTGCCCATCGAAGCTAGGATAAGTTTAAAATTTTAATCCTCACCTCTAAGTGCATCCATAACCTTGCTCCTTCTTATCTTTGTGACCTGCTACATATCGCCGCTGCTTCATCTTCCGCCTCTCATATTATTGTTCCTTCGGCCCGTCTTATCACTATGGGCAACAGAGCTTTCAGTCGCTCAGTGCCTTGGCTTTTGAACTCACTTCCTCCCGACATGAGGAGTCTTGATTCTCATCCTTTTTTTAAGTTACGGTTTAAAAACCTTATTTATTTACTTATTTACTTTCTGACAATTCATGCTCTTTATCTGCTTATTAGTTGTTTTACTCTGTAAGGTGACCTTGGGTTTTAGAAAGGTGCCTAGAAATTAAATGTATTATTCGTCTTCTTATTATTATAATTTTGGGTTGCTATTGTCCCACCATGTACAAAAGTGTTGAATTGCATTAGAAAGGGCATCATATTGGAATGTCTGGGGCTTAGTTTGTTGGGGGATATGGATGAATTTTAATGTAAAAAAATATCTAATGTGTTGAAGACTAGCCTAGTAACCAGAAGTCCATTTACTACATTACTTAACCATGAGTGTCTCCAGGGGGGGGGGGCTGTCCCTGTAGCTACTGATTGTAAGGCACTCTGGTAAATGCCATACAAGTAAATGTTGTGTGTATTTTGTCTGGTGTTATGGGCTTAATGCTCCATGGTTACTGTATAGCTGTACAGACAATTCATAGCTGAAAAGCGGCATGTGAGCTGCTCATCAGCTCTGGGTTCTACAATTGGGAGGTGGGGGAAGGAAATGTTAATAGATGTCCTTTGGTTGTTCTCTCTTTTTGTGTGTGTGGTTTTGTCTCTTTAGTGTGGAGTTGCAATGTTGAGTCCTTTACTAACTGGTTGTGTTGTCTCTCTCATCTAGATATGGGCTCAGGCTCTGGGGATGATGGTAAGTTTCTTCTGTTGTCTCTCTGTTGTCTCTATTGAACCTGCTGAATGTTCAATTTTCACTGTCCAACAGGGACCAACAATCAAACTGAACACACACACATACACACACACATACACACACACACACCTTCTTCTGAAAGGGTGGGTGGTAATAAGAATGCAGGTTTATGTGGTATGCTTATTTGTGCTAAATTCTGAATATACAGGATTCACAATTTCTCTGCTCAGGATTCCAGAATCCTTAAAGCCATCAGTGCCACATCAGTACCAGAGCAGAGATGCAGGGATGTGACTCTTTGTACAGACAGGAGGGTGATAATCTGGACATTTAAAACATCTAACAGCCCTTTGACTGACTGTCGGCACTCGCTCGTCTCATTTTAAACTCATTCTGGGTGTCTAATAATTACGCCACACCGGACGTACCAACATGGCTGGGAAAATATATAAATGAATAACTAAAACTCAGGTTGGTCCAGTGATCTGACCGTATATCTGGAGAGGTGCAAGCAGAGGCCAATCAGACATGGGAAAGGGGCAAGCAGATCCAGATCCAGCAGCTCCTTCACCTGCGTATGTGTTTATAAAGCCAGGGAAGACACCAAAGATAAAGGCATAAGGAATAAATGGCGCTGGGCTTGGATAGAGGTGGGGGGTCATGATGAAAAGCCCTCTGGAAGCTGGTGCCAGGAGCTCCAGTAACGAGGAGCATGCTGCTGCACCGATTCATTGCTGAGCATGACCTGTCATTTACTATCTCTCATCCACTCGTCACTTTATGTAATAAATTGCCCTCGCACATCCGTCTGTCTGGAAGCAGCATGTCAGCTGTCTTGTTATACACAGCATATTGCCAGCGTTTTATATATTTTATTTAATAGAATTTTTTTTTAATAAACTGTATTTTTTTAGGGTCTTTTAGTCAGTGGCTACTAATCAATTCCTAGTTTACTTTGCAGTACTGTAATTGCCACCTACTGACCTTGGTATGGCTGTAGTATCTCAATATGTGGGCAGGTTATCGAACAGGCCCAGGGTCTCTGCCTGCAGATGCTACTGTAAATATAAGCTTATACTGGGTTTGTTCATCTCATGTCTGAATATTGTTCATTTATGTCATTTAAGGGGCTACTTTAAACAATTCTTACTGTGGAGTATACCCATGGACCCTGCCTGCCAGTAATGATGATCAGGGTTATATGCAAGCTTTTTATATTTCTGAGCCCAGGGCAACAGGTTATGTATTAAAAGTGTGTTGCATACATAGCAGCTTCACCCCTGCTCACCTCCCAGGCATGTAAAAAAGTTCAGACTCAGGAATTTTATCAGCCCTGCACACCAGGGAAAGGAAGACAGTCAGATGCTGCAACTCTAACACTGAACAATATGGTATGATGCATTTGATGCAATACAACACAATGTAACATTACATTTGTATAAAGCAGACATTCATTTTCATTTTGTGCAGGGAATGATTCTAACAACCTTGTCTTAGATCTTCTGAAGCCTATTTAAAAATCTCTACATTTTATTCATCATGGTAAAATGAAAGATTGAGCGAGAGATGCGGCGATGGCCTGCATGAGCAGGGGGAGAGATAAAAGGTATGTGGCATAATGAGAGGGAGAGCAGTGATAAGGGAGGAAGCGCGAAGGGTGTGTGAGATTGAAAGCATATCTGTTGAGTGTATAGCCTGATGTCTTATGCTAGTGTTAATCCAGTTTATATGTGAATTAGTGTATATGTCAATGCACTGTTGTCAACTGTGTTTGTGTGTATAGTATAATTTAGTGGTTGCTTTCAGGACACAGCAGTGATTATTCAGAAAAAAAGAACTGAACAAAACCTTTTAGATTTCAGAATTTGATGCTTCAACATCCATTACGTCATAAATTGAATGTAGCTGTAAATGAATTATAATGCAGAACTGTCGGTGGTGCTGTGGAGTTTGAAGGCAGTAAGAAAGCACCAATGTTCTGTGTGCAATCACACGTCATAAAATCTTCAGAAACAAAGACCAAAGCTCAATACTGTACATTCTGTGGGTCCAGACTACTTCACCGAGGTTTAATGATGTCGTTTATTATTTTCTGAATGATCCATTGGGGCTTTATGAACACTAGAGCAAACCATGCACTGAGAACCGCCACAGATACAGTCGTGGCCAACAGTTTTGAGAATGACACAAATGCTGGATTTCACAAAGTTTTTAGGTCTTTTGTCAGTTGTTTCTAACCCATTCCGTATTTATTCTGTATTTATTCTGTTATTGCACACCTATTGCACACGTATGTTATTAATCCAGAGGAAAAAAACTGTCTGCATATTGCATGATGCTGTAAATGCTGGAGGGGATGTCAGATGCTGGAGACCTGGTGAAAATACCTGAATGACTAGAAAGTCTTCAAGAATACCTTCTTCCAAAAGAAGCCACCTGGCAGAACAATATCGCTGACTGCAAGGTTGGAGCTGGTCGAGAATTTGAATGTTGCCAGAATTGCTGGAATTCAGCCAGCAGCCGGTAGAAACACTTGCTGCTGAAAACGCATCTCTAGGGAACTCGGTCAAGTCTCTGAAGAAAATAAAAAAATAAAAGAGAATGTCATCGATCTCCAGGCCCGTGGCATGAGAGATAACCGCGTATTTTCAGACATCTCAGAATCTGCGGAAGAAGATGCTGAAATTACGGTAAAATCATTCCTCAAGACACATCAGAGGACGTGAAAAATATCCACTTCGAAAGGGTCCATTGTGGCCAAATTCAGCTATTTTAAACCGAAGGTGTGTGTGTGTGTTTCTGCCTCCTCCTGTTTCCTTCTTTCAGCTCTACTGGTGCTTCACACTGGATTTATGATTTAGGATCTCTGCTGTGACATTATAAGAGGCATTTCTTGCATTTTCTTTGTGAATATCTTTTCCGTGTAAATGCGACACATTTGTTGCCTGCCTGGTGGTTTCACTCCAACATCCACCCAGCAGCATACAACCAATAACTTACGTAGAATCATTACTGACATCATTACTGACATGACGGATCTATACATTAATAAACCTTATAAGACAGAATGAGCAGAAATTCCTCTTTTCTTGTGTAAGCCTGAGCAGGAGCGTTGTGTGTGTGTGTGTGTGTGTGTGTTCTGCTCACTCAGCTGCAGGAGAGGGTTCAGCAGAGACCGGTCAGAGGGAGACGTCCACCTGTGACATCTGCCAGTTTGGTGCCGAGTGTGACGAGGATGCGGAGGATGTGTGGTGAGTTGGTGTCTTTGTGTTGTTATAAGCTGTTGTGTTCTGTGTCGCTCTGCTTGGCCACTTTGTAGCCTGATTGCTTTGACCCTTGACCCAG
Source organism: Denticeps clupeoides (assembly GCF_900700375.1). Lineage (NCBI taxonomy): Eukaryota > Metazoa > Chordata > Actinopteri > Clupeiformes > Denticipitidae > Denticeps > Denticeps clupeoides. Next base: position 21,194,792 of record NC_041721.1, on the reverse strand, counting down.
AAGTACATGGCACCACATTCCCAGTACAGAAACACACACCCCCTCTTGTATCTGGGAGAAGAAAGCTCCAGAGTGTATTTTTAGCCGCTGATTGAATGCTGCGCTCATGCTCTCCTCTGATTGGACGGCTCCCAGTCCTTCCTGCCCACATCATGCCGCCGGTTTTGGATGTTAATTGTGCTGCTCTGGGATCACACAGGTGGCCTCCAGTTCTGTCTACAGAGATGAAGGACTCGGTCCGGAGCAGCAACAGAGAGAGAATTCCATCTTCTTCATCCGGGAAAGCACCACGTTCTGTGTGTTTGGGTGTCATGGGCAGGTGTGCGTGTTGTGGACCCAGGGATTCACAGCAGATGTAAATTCTGTACATGTCCCCAGAGACTGGGACACCTTCATGTATTGATCCGCCATCCAGTCCAGATGCACATCCTCATAGATTCCAGGCTGTGCTGCTCTGGGTTCTTCAGTAGCTCCGAACAAATGGGCTCATCTTCGCTCCTCATGCACATTAATGAGCTGTGGGGACATGTTAGTCCCTGGTTCCCTGCTTCGCTGGTTGTCCTTTTTTGGCCCACTTTTGGTCTGAATCTACCAGGAACAGTCTGCTGGGCATTTTAAATTCATACATCAGCTTAGTGATGAACAAGGCACTTAAAATAGTCCGCTGTCCGAAGAATTTGTGTGATAAATGAAAATCTTCATTTTGTGTACCGGGTATTGCTTGCAGTACTCATCACTTTTTCCACATTTTGTTATGTTACAACCTTATTTCAAAATGGATTAAATTCATTTTTCCCTCAGAATTCTACACAATAAACCCTATAATTACACTGTGAGGTTTACTTGAGGTTTTAGCAAATTTATAAAAAATGTAAAAAACTGAGGCGTAGCAGTCAGGGCAACAACAGAGGAAGAATTCTCACTGAAGAGAGGACAAGGAGCTAGTGTTGTGGCCGGATGTTTCTAAGTTGTCTTCTTCATCCTCACCCACGCCCAGGTGGCCAGCCCTTTTTCGCATTTCCCTTTTACCTCATCTGAAATTTCTCTCTTCGATCTGGAATCTTCTGCACAGTGGTTATCAGTGGTTTTATTGGTGGTTTTGATATTATTAATAATATTAAAAGAAACAGCACACAGGCCAAAACCGCGGTAAATAAGGGCAGAACAAAAACAAGCCACAGGAACTCCAGGAAGGTGCTGATGAACTGGGGGGTCAGCTTGTGTATCCTGAGTGGAGAGTCACACCCTGTGACCCCCCAGCAGCGTGATTGCCCGGGATGTCGTCTGTTGTACTGGATGGTGGTGGGTTGATTGGCCTGAATGGTGGTCCGCGCTTGGGTCCAGGCTCATCTACAGTTCTGGAACAGCAGCCGTGTGACAGGAACCCCTCCCTCCTGTATCTGGTGGGCAAAGATGGCCGGTTGGTATCTGTAGCACACCTCAAATGGACTGTGACCAGTGGCTGAAGAGATATGCAGATTGTTGGAGAGTTCTGCCCACTTCAGGAATTGGGGCCATGTCTGTTGTAGGTCGGCAACAAAGCACCGCAAGAACTTTCCCAGCTGCTGGTTGGCTCTCTCCGTCTGGCCGATGGTGTCGGGATGTTGGCCAGAGGAGAGACTGCAGGTGGTGTTGAGGAGACGACAGAACATTTTCCAGAGGGGAATTGGGGTCCCCAATCCGAGACTGTCCTGAGGGAACCCATGAAGAAAGATGACAGCTTAAGGAGCAGGTTGGTGGTGGAATCCGTGGAGGGCAACCAGGTGAACTGCTTTGGAGAAGTGATCCACAAAGATGAGGATGGTGTTCATTCGCTCCACCATGGGGAGACCAGTGATGAAGTCCAGCGGTCGTTGGGGTACCAGTAGTGTTTGGACCTGCAGGCCGAGACGTGGGATTTATAGATCGGGCATAGATCATAGATCCAGATGTCCTGATACGTGGTGGGCCACCAGAAGGCTCGGGGGATGAAGGAGGTGGCTCAATGACGGCCTGGATGCCCCGTGGGCAGATGGTGAAACCCAGGAACATGGTGGAGCGCTGGTGGAAAGCGCATTTTCCCAACTTGCAGTACAGTCGGTGGGCGAGCAATCGTTTTAGCCCCGCTATCACATGCTAAATGTGTGCTTCCAGTGTGGGTGAATAGATGATAAATTCATAGAGGTATTCACCGTCCAGCCATGTCGTGGAGGACGTTGTTAATGAACTGTTGATGGCGGGAGCCTTGCAGCGTCCGAATGGGATGACCACGCTCTTGTAGTGACCGGTGCAGGTAATGAAAGTCTTCCACTCGTCGACCCCTTGGATGCAGATAAGCTTGTAGGACCGGAGATCTAATTTGGATCTAAAATGCAGCCCCCGAGAGGGCGTCGAGGGCAGTGTTCATCAGTGGCAGAGGTCTTCAGTTTTCGATGGTGATTTTATTCATCCCCCGGTAGTTGATGCAGGGCCACAGACCACCATCATTCTTCAAGAAATAAAATACGGTGGCTGCGGGTGAGGTGGACTGGCGGGTGAGCGGCGGGTGAGCTGCCTTCGTAGGGCTGTTGATGGTGTCAAGTTGTGGTAACATGGTGAGACAGCATAAAGTGGTTGTGCAGAAACAGGAGAGGCCGATGTTGTTGGTGATGGTGGCTGAGGCTGAAAACACTGGCGGTGACAATGTGAGCCCCAATCCAACGCAAGACCGGCTGACCAGGAAATATGGGGTTTGTGGACGGCAAGCCATTGATAGCCCAGGATGACCAATGAGGAAATGATGGGGATGATAAGTAACGTGACAGCCTCGGTGTGGGGATCCATCCGCAGCGTCAGGTGTGTGGTCTGGTGAGTGATTGGTCTGGGACCTACCAGCCGACCATTGAGAGCAGTAATGTGGACTGGGCTGGAGATGCGTACAAGAGGGTTGCTGTGTTTTTTTGTGAATTTGACATTCACAATAGGAAGAACCATGCCAGCAGGAGAGGGTGTGGATGGAGTGGCTGTGGTCTCACCATCTTGCTGAGGAGCCAAAACTTTTGTGGAAGAGGGTCCGGAGGGCATGGGGCTCCATTTTGGACTTGGCGGCAAGGGTCCGGAACTTTGCTGCGACCTGGCTAACTGACGATGGCCTGTTGGGATACCTGGTGACATAAAGCAGTGAAATCCGCTGGATTAACGTTTGGCTCTGTCATTCTGTCACTCATGTAAGATGGGAAGTCCCAGGTCCATGACATTTTGTGTTTTTGTTTTTTTGTGGGGATTCCCTACCAGCGTTTTGTCAATTCCCCGACGGGGAGGCAATGCTCTTGTATGTGTTAGTAACCTAGTGGGTAACACACTCGCCTATGAACCAGAAGACCCAGGTTCAAATACCACTTACTACCATTGTGTCCCTTAGCAAGATACTTAACCCTAAGGTGCTCCAGGGGGGGACTGTCCCTGTAACTACTGATTGTAAGTCGCTCTGGATAAGGGCATCTGGTAAGTGCTTGTCATGGCCAACGCGCCTCCAGCCCGCTAGAGGGCACCTCACCAGCCTGGGAGACGACGACCCGGAAGAGGAAATGGAAGCGGGCGGTGGCAAGTATAAAAGGGAGGTAACACCAAGGAGACACGCCCGCTCTTTGTATGAGTTAAATGAGTTGTATGAGTTTACTCGCCAGAGACGCTAGCTCTCTCACCCACGACCTACGATAATTGAGATTCCCGTAATACGACCTTCGCCTGCCCACGACTTCGAGAATTGCCTGATCCCCTGGAAACCACGAAAGGAACCCCGACCTGAACTTCCTGACTACAACCTCTTCCTGCCCCTGACCTTGAACCTACCTGACCCATCGGTTAAGACGGGATTCCATGCTCCTCTACCTTCCTGCCGCCCAAGACCTACTCCCGACCTGTCCAAGATCCCGAACCATCCTGAAACCTGCCGTCTTCCGGTTCTCCTCTGCCCCGGTCCTTCCCAAAGATCCCGAACTGACTCCCCGCTGCGTTGCAGCGCGTCCATTACTTCCTCATTCCTCGCCGGCCAGGCGCCCCCGGTCCTCCTGCCCCGCTCGCCCAGTGTCCTCTACCGGTACGACGGCTTATCCCCACGCCCAAAGTATGTCTGCAAGTATGTCATCGAATTCCCCCTGTGACAGTGCTGTAAATGTAAATTCAAATTCCTGGAGCGTGTGAGCGGCATCACGTGACACAATCTGTAAATGGGCCAATATGGGGCATACACTGGACCTTTAAAGTAAAGTGGATCATTGTGATACACTGCAGCACAACACTCCGTGCACACAAGGAAATGTGTCCTCTGCTTTTAACCCCTCACCCTGGGTTACGGCTCGGGATTCAAACCTTCTGATTATGGGGCCACTTCCTTAACTGCTAGGCCACCACTGCCCCTAAGAGGAAAGTAGCAGAGGATGGTTCGGATCCATCGACCTCTGGGTTATGGGCCAAGCACGCTTCCACTGCGCAACTCTGCTATTCATCACCCTAGATGGGACTGGAACCCACAATCCCTATCTTAAAAGGCCAGTGCCTTATGCTCCCCACTCCAACACCTTGCCCGATGACCAAGACAGAATCCGAAGAGGAGAGGTGATGATTGTGGTGATCAGGAAATGGATTTCTTCCACATGGGAATCCATACGGAGCCGCTGAGCCACCGTACAGCCAGTTATCGTCCAGAGGAAACAGGTCGACATCCATGGAGGAGATGGTGAGTGGTGAAGAAAGGGATTCAGTGGGGATGACAAAGTCATGATTTATGAGTCCACAAAGGCAGCAGTGGTGAATGTGTGCTGGTTCCACTCCAGAACAGCTGGGAGGGTGAGTCTGGAGGTCGGCATTGGTGAGGGGGAGGAAGAGGCCCAGTTGAAGGTGCCACTCCAAACAAATGGGTGGCACATTTCCCGGACAGATCAGGATAGCGCGGTTGTGTGAAGGGGACGCGCAGCATGCACGCACACCCACTCAGTATCACCTTTCTCTATCCTGATTGGTGAGGGCCGCCCGCCCAAGCTGCATGGGTTCCCCCAGATTGTCTGAATGTGTGACAGTAGGTGGAGGTTGTGATGGTCGAGGTTGGGGAGTCCAGTGCACGATGGTGGATGAAGCGCCGGTTCTTGGATGGGCCAGCAGATGGCAGTCGATCCTAAGAGCCAGGTGGATGAGGTCTTCATAGGTCTCTGGCATCTCCCAGCTGACCATCTTGTCGTGGATTCTTGGGGCCAGCTTTTCATAGAAAATAATCTGGAGGGCGTGAGCGTCCAGCAGCGTCTTGGAATATGTCAGCGACACGAAATTGGGAGCTGTTACACGTGCCGCTGTCCATTCTGAGGCTTCATCTCAAAGATAAGAGACAATGTAGTTAAAAGCGCCTTGCCGCTCCCCTCGGTGCCGCTCCAGTGCTCTGGGAGAGCCAGACTGGGTTCTGAAACCGAGGGTGGTCGAGGATGTGATCACACTTGACCTTTGACCTGGCTAAATTGTGTTTTCGAGCTGTGTTTCCTAGATCCTGCTCCAGACTTTGATTGGATGTGCGCCACCGAAGCGAAGCAGGGTGAATGTCGGTGGGATCTCATGACCAGATTGTGATTTCCTGTGTCACATGTCAGTCTGTGCTATTGACTCTGATTGATTGCTGTTTAACTGGGAATAATTCATTGTTAAGCAGGATGTGATTACAATGTGTGTGTCTGTAAATCCACCCACCATGAAATGTCACACATTCAATAGCTCTACACAGTGAACACGTAGATAACCCAGTCAGGCATTTACCAAAGATTTGTGTGTGTCTCTCACCAGGTGTGTGTGCAACATTGACTGCGCTCACATCAGCTTCAATCCAGTGTGTGCTTCAGACGGTCGTTCCTACGACAACCCATGTCAGGTGAAGGAAGAGTCATGTCAGAAACAAGAGAGAATTGAAGTGAAGTACCTGGGTCACTGCCAGGGTGAGTTCACCATATTTTATATTGGCCTCACTATCACTCTACCACATCAACTACATACACTTCTGATGGAGAATTATTACTGATTGTATTAGGAATATTACTACAACCTGCCAGGGTGAGCTCAGCATGTTTTATACTGGCCTCACTATCACTCTACCACATCAACTACATACACTTCTGATGGAGTATTATTATTGATATTATCAGAAATATTACTACAACCTGTCAGAGTGAGTTCAGCATGCTTTATACTGGACTGGCCTCACTATCATTCTACCACATCAACTACATACACTTCTGATGGAGTATTATTACTGATATTATCAGGAGTATTACTAAAACCTGCCAGGGTGAGTTCACCATGTTTTATATTGGCCTCACTATCACTCTACCACAGCAACTGCATACACTTGTGATGGAGTATTATTATCAGGAATATTACTACAACCTGTCAGAGTGAGTTCAGCGTGCTTTATACTGGCCTCACTATCACTCTACCACAGCACCTACAGACACTTCTAATGGATAATTATTACTGATATTATCAGGAACATTACTCCAACCTGCCAGGGTGAGTTCAGCATGTTTTATACTGGCCTCATTTTTGCATCCTTTTTACCACTACAACTACAAACACTTCTAATAGAGTAATAGCCCTGATCAGTAATTAATACTTAATCCTTTACTTTTTACACACTCTGGTTGAATAATTTTTTTTTTTATTTTAGCTTTTTTTGGTCAAGGTTTTCTGCATCTGGGTTTTTATTACTGCTATTACTACCGCTGAAGTGTCACTTGATACATGATGGTGATCAGGACTAGCTTTTGCTTCAGTGACTGTGGATAACTTACATTCATCTGGTATGCAGCTGTTGTACAGAGAATATTTCACAAAGACTTAATGGTTCACTACAGGCTCAAACACTAAATCCATTGGTAATATATGTCATGATTAACTGAACTCAGCCTGCTTTTCTGGGTTGTAGGTCAGAGTATATTTGTCTGCAAAAGATAATGTCATGTGAGAGATTCTTGTTCAGTGATGTAAAAGTATCTTCTTTTTATCTTCTTCTTATTAGTGGAGAAGACTGATGGGATGGGCCCTGATGCCAGGGGTCTCTACATCCCCTGCCCAGATCGCTACAAGAACTACTGCATCCACGGAGAGTGTGAATACCCCAACAGCCTGCAGTCTCCCACCTGCAGGTACACTCACCCGGGAAACACTCACACACTCATGTCTACCAAATGTTCAGAGTCACCTAGTGTGCATGTCTTTGAACACCAGCTTGAAACTGGACAATTTGGAGGAACCTATGCAGTTGCATTTTTTTGTTATATATTTTTATGGGATTTTATGTGGACTGGTCTGGGGGTTGATTAAGGAAATATAAATATATTTTTGCTCCCAATGAAAACAAGTGTGTGTGTGTGTGTATCTATCCCCTCACACAGAGGCTCTAATTAGGGTGGAGACAGTTGTACTGTCATTACAGACACACACATACTGCACAATGCATAATTGAAAAAATCTTGTCTTAAATCAAAGCTGAAAGCCATCACATGTCTTTGTTCATGTTCCTCATCATCAGTGCCATATAACATTAGAGCTAGTGCCATTCTGGCATTTACATTGAATTTAGGACAGATTTTTCCTCTAGCACTGTTAATGTTAAAACTTTTATGTCATCTGAATATGAGGCTTTCAGGATTAGAGACTCTAGGTGATTTTCAGACAGAAAAATGCATAAAAGTTCACACCACAGTATGATGTGTGTTTCTTCAGCTGTCACTCAGGCTTCAGTGGACCACAATGTGATACAAAGGAGTATAATGTCATGTATGTGGTTCCGGGTTCTGGAAAGCTCCGCTACGTTCTCATTGCGTCTGTCATCGGAGCCCTGCAGGTGGCAATCATCTGTCTTGTGGTTCTTTGTATAACTCGGTGAGTTTTACACACACACACGCACAACACTTCTGCACCTCAGCCAGCTTCTTTTTAACATTTAGAATCTTCAGTAATTCAATAAAGAATTAAGACATGGAACGGATGGAGTCTAGGAATGGATTAATTTGCCTGCACATTATGTAAACATTAGGTTTATAAAAGAATAGTGGGTTTAATAGAAGATTACAGAACACACAGGGACAGATGAATTAACACATTAAACGCAGTTCCTGGCATAATCTCATCATTTCGTTTCAGTTCATATCCATGCATATATTAAAGGGCTGAGGAGATGTGACAAGAGAGATGAATTATCTAGTCTGTTTGGGAACACACTTCCTTTGACGTCCAGTTTAATCCAGTTACCGTGTTTCCAGAAGGGAATTATCAACTTTTGCCTGTTGAGAGAAATTATCTGCAGATTAAGTAGAAATTGCAGTAATTAAGTAGTAATTGCAGCCTAACGGGGGAATACAACATTTTGTATGCACTGGTTCAGTAGTGACATACTCACATCATCTGAAGTCACTAAATATAAAGTGAAAGTGAAGTGAATGTCATTGTGAAACACTGCAGCACAGCACACGGTGACACAGTGAAATGTGTCCTCTGTATTTAACCATCACCCTTAGTGAGCAGTGGGCACCATGAAAGCTTTCATTAAGGGGACCTCAGTCAAAAGTCTGGAAGCCCCTACCCTGTGGCGGTGAGCCTAAAATTGAGTCATTTTGAAGAATCCAGTGTAAGAAACATATTTCGTATTTGTTGTACGGGGAGAAAGTGAAGTATGTTTGAATCTGTTTTTATCTCTTTTACCTTCATGGCTGCTTTGTTAACTATTGTCATCATCAAAGTTTTTGTCTTGATTGCTTTTTTTTGTTAGTCTGTTTATTACATAACATGATGTGTGTAATTTCATAGTCTTGCATCTTCAGTTTTGGTTTTTAATATAAAAAAAATGCTAGATCCATAGATGAGTAGATGCCTCCAAATTTTTGACTGGTATTGTTTGTCCCACGGTGTCAAAAATTCATGCAGGATTCATGCAGTCTTGTTTGGAAGAAGGAAAAGGGCAGGAGAATGTGAAACAAAGAGAAAAATACACCAAATCTCAAGTGTGTAGTGACTGTGTTGACTCCAGACATCTGACCTTTATCTGAGTTTTAAAGTGACTCCTGTAAACAGACCCCCATTGAGCCCACACCCCCTCATGTGCAAGGCCGGTGATTGCAGTTAGTTTCCTGCAGCGCAGCACAGTGGTGCATTATGGGACAGGTTCACAGCTCAGTCTGTCAGCCTGCAACTGCACATATTTACACCCACTTTCTGCATTATGTTTTCTTGAGTAAAAATGTTGATCTGCCAACCCTGTACTGTTCCATCATGTATTTCTTTCCTTACACTACCTGGACAAGCAGGATATGCATCAGAGTTGGGGCAATTCCACAACTGAATTCAGCCGGAATGGTAAATTCCAATTTAGCAAATTCAAATAAATTCCATGGAATTCTGTTTGCTGAGCAATTAAGATGATTAAATAGCATTTAAATAGCATATTTTCCAAAATTATTTAAACCAATATAAATATTTTCCAAGAGAAGTTCTCGGTTTACCTCGGCTTTTATGCAAAAACACATCTGGGTGGATTAATAAGTGTATGTGGGGTTTATGCAAAATGTATAAATTACAGTAGATTTTCTACTTACTTTACTTAACTTTGGTCCATCTCTAAGAATGCTGGGGAAATTTAAATAATTACACTCAGCACAAGGCCCTATTCTATATTTTTGTGTCAATAAGACAAGAATAAATTCCTAAGAGTTTTCAGAAGCATGTTGCATGTTTCTTCTGGAAATCTGGCAAAATTGGCAACTTCAAGAACAAATAGGTAAACGTAGAAAAATCTAGAAAACTTGAACGCTGTCATTTTTCCATTGTACTAAAATTCATAGCCAGACTGCAAGCACCATTTTAAATACCTTTTCATATTATTATACACACTCAGCGTAAAGAAACATTGAATTAGAAATTTGATATATTGAGGAACCCCTTGTATTGTTTAAGAATTAAATGACTATCATATTTTTTCAGCAGTTTTGTGTGTGTTTTATGCTGCGTTATTGAACATGGCACCTCAGTGGCACCTTGGCGGATCAGGATTCGAACCAGCAACCTTCTGATTACAGGGGCGCTTCCTTAACCGCTAGGCCACCACTCTTATTGACAGTACCGACTGAATTAAGGCATGTCACAGTCTGTGTATACCCATAGTTCGCTTGAGCAGCGCCATGTTTCAGGGTGGTTGTGAACTCTGACCTATGCAAAACATGACATTTCAATAAAGCGCTTCAAACAAAGGCGAGGGAAGAAATGGAGAGAATAATCAGCACGGGTACGATGCCCCCCAGATGGAAAGATCACAGGAGCAACCTGAGAATAACAGGGTCAGATTTGTCATTTTTTTCCTTTTGGTAATGTCACATTAGCATGAATGACCCTATCAAAATATAATACACAACTAAACCATCTTAATGAATTCAGGAAGTACCAAGTCCCAGCATCTGGCCAATAGGAGGCAGAGTGGCTACTTTCTGGTGGAACTGGGTGGTGATTGGTTGTATCTCTCTGATTGTCGTTATAACAGGAAGTGCCCTCGGACCAACCGGATAGCACGACAGAAGCAGAACGTCGTCCCACACTACAGCTCAGAGAACACCATGCGCGCCTCCACTCGACTCATCTGACATGCACACACACACACACACACACACACACACACACACACTCTCTCAAGTAGCCCCACCCCTCGGCGACAGGAAAAGCTGGAACATGCCAGCTCACAGTTTTCATGTGATTGGTTAAGTTCGCTGTCACTCCGCCCTTGCCTGTAGTTCTGTTCTGAGACATACAGTGGGTGGAGCTTATGTATTGAGAGTCTTACTCTGGGTTTTAGCCCCTCCCCCTTTCTTTCTATTTAATAGCAGCACATGTAGGAAGAGGAGGAGGAGAGGATTGGCCCTACAGCCCACTACTCTGAACCAATGGGAGAATGGGGTGAAAGAGTCGCCCATGGCCACACCCTCCAGCCCTCCCCGGGTTCGAGACCCTCTGGATGGACAATGTTTGGTGACGGGGGGGCTCGGGGAAGGGCTGGAAGAAGCAGCTCCACACGTTGCCTTGCATTTGTGGTACACAACACCAATGAAGACAGGAGCCTAGGACAAGCTCTACCAGAGCGATAGGTTTTCAGATAGCCGACCATTGTTGTGATATGTTTCTTTTTTCTGTAATGTAAATAAATAATTTATATCACATAGACACCCCAGTTTTTGTCTGTCTTGCTCTGCTCAACACCCTCAATGAAGAGGAGGTAACAGCAAGTTTTCTGAAGTTTGATGAACTACAGTATATGAACATACTGTTCTGGCTTTTCTCTGTTAGCAGAAGAGAGAACTTTTTTTCCACTTAAACTTTTAAAAAATCCTGACTGCATGAAATGCCTGATTAATTATGTGGCCCAAGTGTACATATGGCAGAAATTCAGGGTGTGAATTTTTACCTAGATGGGATGTCTCTGTCCGCAGGTACGAATAACGGCCGGGTGTAAATTCATATCCACATCCATTCACACGCTTCTACTTTATAGCCGTGTGGCGGTGATGAGAGTCTCATTATCCAGGAACATTATCTTGTCTGCTTTCCACATCCTCATGGACTTTTGAGTGGTCAATATATAGGCTGGACACCACCCATGTATCAGAGACAATTAGGAGAGTTGCTGGTGTGTGTGTGTGTGTGTGTGTGTGTGTGTGTGTTAAAGATTGAACAAGACAAAAGACAAAGCAATAAAGAGTTTTTTCTTAAATTTTTTAGTCATATCTATACGTTATTTTATAAAATGTGTAATAAAAACATGGATGTGTGTGTCTGTGTGGGCTGATTTGGAGCAGCACTTCCATGAAGCATATAGTCCTGATTTGACTGTAGTTTAATATTTTACTAGTTCATTATTACTATTTTTCATGTAATTGAATTATCGTGCATAATTTGAGTTCTTTGAGTCATTTCCTCATATTTTGCCGTTGGCACTAAACTCCCTCTGAAGGATGTGTGTCCAGTTTGTAATTCCTGGGATAGCTTGCACTTCCCTCAAAAATTGGACATGTAACCTGCCAAACCAGCTTGAACTGTATTCCACATGTATTTTAACAGAAGGAAGATACTCGTCATGTGATCCAGGACCTTCTGTGCACTGATATTGATTTGAGCAGCTGTTTGGTAAGGGTTGTCCCCCTCAACACCATCAGGACCACAATTCCACAGGAGAGATTTGCTTTCAATTATTTATGTCCTCAATGCAATCAGAGAGTGGGTGAGCTTATTATTTATGAAGATTTAATATTACAGGAAGAGAGAGAAAAATCATCTTTTCACTGTCATAGGTGACCATAAATGTGCCACTAGATTACTTAGTTCTGGTCCTCGTTAATAAGGAAACGGGCGAGAGAATCTATAAAATGTTTTATTTAAGTCTCTAACTGTCACGACTACGGACTTACGGGGGAAGGAAGCGCAGAGGTCTGACATGCTGGGAAGGGGGTTTATTATAACAAACAATAAAGAAATACAAATAAACAATGGCGCGGTGGCCGAAAACAATTTAACTTAAATAAAGAACATAAACTAACCCGTAGGCGTGTGGCGATTGCCAGAACTCAAAAACATAAAGACATTCACCTACTGAAGTCAAGTTCATGTCTGAGTTCACGAAAATGCCGGAGACCCAGAAGGGGCGGAAACTTCCGGCATTTATGGGGCTTGGATTGGAGTCAGGTGTGGAGCCCAGCTGCAGGCAATCCTGACAGAGCCCCCCCTCCAAGGGCTACGTCCTCGGAGCCCCAGCAGTACCATCAGTGGAGGCAGCGGGGTGGACTGCGGCAACCACAGGGCTCCTGCCCTGCTGTATCCTCCCCTTGGAGGACCCAGTCCCTCGGGCTGGCTCCCCAGCGTGGCGGCCCCGGTCCCTCGGGCTGGCTCCCCGGCGTGGTCAGGCGTGGCGGCCCCGGTCCCTCGGGCTGGCTCCCCGGCGTGGTCAGGCGTGGCGGCCCCGGTCCCTCGGGCTGGCTCCCCGGCGTGGTCAGGCGTGGCGGCCCCGGTCCCTCGGGCTGGCTCCCCGGCGTGGTCAGGCGTGGCGGCCCCGGTCCCTCGGGCTGGCTCCCCGGCGTGGTCAGGCGTGGCGGCCCCGGTCCCTCGGGCTGGCTCCCCGGCGTGGTCAGGCGTGGCGGCCCCGGTCCCTCGGGCTGGCTCCCCGGCGTGGTCAGGCGTGGCGGCCCCAGGTCCCTCGGGCTGGCTCCCCGGCGTGGTCTCGCATGGCGGCCCCGGACCCTCGTACCTGCACACAATAATCAGGGCCGATCCATCTGGGTACGTGTGGGCCCTGTCTCCACACGTCTCCTCTGACACGTCTTGTGTCACCCCCTGCACCGTGCAGGGAGATTGTCCCAGAACCTCCGGCGACTGTTCCAGGCACCCCAAGCTGGTGCCTTCTGGGACTATGCAGCCCCTTTCGCTGCCCGGCCCTGGTGCCAAGGGGGGGGGCATTGCCAGACCATCCGGCTAGCCCCTTCTGCGTCCGTTGGGACAAGCAGGCCCTCTTCCTGCCTGTCCCAACTGGGTCCTCATGCCTACCCGGGGGCTCTATGGCGCTCCACCCCTCTGGAGGTAGACGCAGGCCCATGCCTGGCCCGCCCTCCTCACTGGCTACCGGAGGACCCAGCTCAATCGCTTCCCCACCTACCCCCCCCCTCAGGAGGGGTCCCCAACCCGAACTGCACCCCCCCAAAAAATTCTTTGGGGGAGCACCCCCCCCGGCTGGACTTAGGGGTACCTTGGGGCTTGTCCACCTCGCCTTGGACCAGCACATTCGGGTCAGGAACCTCCTCCCTGGGGTTCGGCTCCGCGGCTGGGTCGCCATCTGGTGGACACAAAGAGGGGAAGTGGGGGCGACATACGGACACATATGCCACGCACACACACACACAGACAGAGACAGACAGAAGAGAGGGTCGTCTGGCTCCCTCTCTGGGCTCTCCGGGACCTCCTCAGGGGGCACAGCCAGGATCTCAGGAGGAGCGACCTTCTCGTCGCCCACCAGTGCTGGGTCTTCTTGCCCCGGATCCTGACTGGCGCTGGATGTGGTGGAGGGGCAGAGTTCGATCCCTGGCTCAGGCTCTGGCCGATCAAACTCCGCCCTCAGTCTCTGCTGGAAGTCCCGAAAACTCCTGTCGGTCTCTCCCTGCTGCCAGAGGGCTGTGCTCCAGCCCCATGCTGATCCAGTCAGACACGTGAGGATGGTAGTGATCTCATCCGTGTCTGCTGCCCCACTGAAGGGTCCTGGGACCATTTGGCTGTCCCACACGGGGCTGGGCACGTCGCTGGAGATGGTGGTGGGCGTGTGGCGTGGGGGGTGGTGGACGTCTTCTCCAGCATGCGGGGGCGCTGGTGATGCGCTGCCGTTCAGCTGGGGAACGTCCAAGCAGAGGGAAGGCGGGTCGGCAACTGGAGCTGGGAGGGCATCTTCCCTGTGAGGCAGTTCCGGCAGTGCAGTTGCTGGCTGGCGACCTCCTGTCGCCCTGTTCCACCAGCTTACCCCCGCATCGCTGTCCTCCTCCTCACTGTTGTCGCACCTCTGGGACTGACGTGGGTTTCCACGGACCTCGCAACGATCATGGACGGGCACGATGGGCGGAGCCATCCCGGCACCGACTGCCCAATCGGCGTCATCCTCGTGTTGGTCCGTGTCGACCTCATACCCTCGGAAGTCACGTGGATCTTCACGGATGTCGCGATGATCTCGGACGCGCGCGCTGGGTGGAGCCATCCCGGCCCCGACTGCCCAACGAAAATCCACGTCATTGTCGCTTTCGTCATCCGTGTCCTCCCACCGGTGACTCCGAGGGTCGTCCACCCTGCGGACATCCTGGACCCATGGCGCGATGAACTCCCAGGGACAGTACTCTGGCCATTCGGGCTGGAGGCTGCCCATCCCCTCGCTGGAGGGACGCCGCCGTTGTTGTCGCTTCTCACCCCCCTGGAAGTGACGTGGGTCCCCACGGACCTTGCGACGATCGCAGACTGGCGCGATGGGCGGAGCCCAACTCTCGTCTCCCGTGCTCTCGCCGTTGTCCGTGTCGTCCCAGTCCACGGGGAGTCTTGCCAGCAGAGCGCAGAGTTCTTGGCTCGACATGGCGAAGATCGTGGGGGTCGCATCTTCTGCGCTCGCTGCCCACGTCACTTCCTCGCTGCTGCCGACGCCAACGTCCTCGCTCCGCCCACTCACCCGCCGACGTTGTCGCTTCCGGGTTTCGCGGAGTTTCCCGGGGATGACGTCATCACGCGGCGCCGCGTACCACGGCTTCTCGGGGAGAAAACGCTCCACCAGAACGGGCGGCGCGTCTCTCCCCTGGTGTCCGCGTTCGCCGCGCCGCGTCCTTCGCGGCGTTTCTTCTCCTCTGCTGTTTACCTCTGTGCTTTTGGGGGGGTCTCCGGCATTCTGTCACGACTACGGACTTACGGGGGAAGGAAGCGCAGAGGTCTGACATGCTGGGAAGGGGTTTTATTATAACAAACAATAAAGAAATACAAATAAACAATGGCGCGGTGGCCGAAAACGATTTAACTTAAATAAAGAACATAAACTAACCCGTAGGCGTGTGGCGATTGCCAGAACTCAAAAACATAAAGACATTCACCTACTGAAGTCAAGTTCATGTCTGAGTTCACGAAAATGCCGGAGACCCAGAAGGGGCGGAAACTTCCGGCATTTATGGGGCGTCAGGATTGGAGTCAGGTGTGGAGCCCAGCTGCAGGCAATCCTGACACTAACCATCATTTCCTCCATCTACCGCCATCCATTCTTCCTAAATATACAGTATGTACCAAATAATCCCCCTTGTTCCTGGTCCTTATAAATATCCCTAAATCCCTCTTGTTCTGTAATAAACATGCCATTCCATATTATTCCATGTATCAGAAGGTCGGAATGATAGGAACAGGACAGAGATCCACACTGATCCAGGACGAAGTATTATCATTATAAAGAGCTCTGTGTGTGTATTTGTGTATGTGAGCAAGTGTTTGTGTGTGAGTGGTGAGTGTGTGTGTTGTGAGTATGTGTGTATGTGAGTGAGTAAACTATATTTGTGGGGTCCGAGGACCCAGTCACCTCATAGGGACCGGAACCAAGTGGGGTCCAAAATGCTGGTCCCACAAGGATTTTCACTTTAACAGGCCTAGGACACTGCCTGCATGTGTCTGGAAATACTAGGTTTTTGTATGGCTTTTCAGATATACTGCAGGTTAGGGTCACACACAGGAAGCGTGTTAAAAGTCTCCAACATGAATGTCTCTAATATTCTCTGAATAAAAGCATTATTATTGAAGCCTTTAACATGAAGTATTTTCTTCTTGACCTTTAATTTAATGGCTGTTGGATCTGCGCCATTCATGGAGCAATACAAGGTAAGTGCAGGAAGTGGAATGTTATACTGGTTAGCCAGTGAAGGGTTGGCAGATTGAATCAATATTCATTTTAGTTTCAGTGGTGAGTAGCTCATATTAATAAAGTTGTACTGAATGAGGTTGGTGGACGGCCAGCCAGGGGAATCCCAGCAGTAGAGGTGAGGTGATGATTGCAGTAACCAGGAAGCTGACCATCTCACCATGGTCATCAAGACGGAGCGGAAGATTGATGGTGCGATGAGTGATGGGGCTAGATGTGATGGTTAGGAGTGATGACAGGGATTCAATGGGAACCTAGAGTTGTTGGATGAAGGTACGATCGAAGAAGTTTGCAAAAATGACTGAGCAGCGAACAATGGCCATCTTACCTTTATAGGAGTTGCATCACCTCATTTCCGCGTTGCTCCCGGTCACATGGATGGAATCACGTGTCATATGTATTTTAAAAAAGAAGCTACAAAATACTGCATTGCTGTCTGTAGAAAAGTGAAAGTGAAGTGATGGTCATTGTGAAGCACTGCGACACAGCACACAGTGCAAGCACAAAAAATATGACAGGCGCCCGGGGAGCAGTGTGTGGGGACGGTGCTTTGCTCAGTGGCACCTCAGTGGCACCTTGGCGGATCGGGATTCGAACCGGCAACCTTCTGTTTACGCTATGACCAGACCACCTTGTCTTGGGAACTCCAAAATGTTCAAACGTACATAAATTTCATGAAAAAAATAACCATATTACTAAATAAAGACTGAAATATAATATAAAAATGAAATTAACTGAATTTAAATATTAAATATTAAAATAACTGAACACATTTTGATATACAGTTCATTAAAGCAAAATATATTGTTTACTGTACTTTACTTTAAATGTACTTTATACATTATTGTGAAATATAACTTTTTTTTTTCATATTAAAGAGGCCTTTTATTTAATTTATTTTTATTCCCAAATGTCCTTCTTTCAGAGTCAGCCTGTATTTCCTGATGGCCTATTTATTTCAAAATGCAACTTTATAGCAGAATGACTTTGTCTGTCAAGAGAGACAGGGATGAGCTAGTTGTGTGATTGGCTGCTCAGACATAAGCAATAGCACATAAAGGGTCGATTTAGGTCTTCTGCTGCAATGTGTTCTCCTAATGAGCTGTATATCAAAATGTGTTCAGTTATTTCACAATTTCATTTTTATATTATATATCAGTCTCTTATTTATTATTTATTCATATGGTTGTTTATTTCATTATTTAAGTCATATTTATTTATTTATTTCATACTAGCCTGTGTTCTTTCTTTTAACCTGGAAATAAAAAGGGACTGTTTATTTTACATCCCATAATTTAATTTCATTACATGTTTAGGCCACCATACTGGGACAAGAAGAAACTGGACAAAAATGGAGAGATCTGCAGTGAAGAAATGTATCATCTCAGGGCAAGTTCCGGGAAAACGGGACTGTGAGCACTGCATTGTCTCGTAACCTGAGGTCTTGAATCAAATCAGTATCTCCAGGTACTGTCCTCACAATTCAGAAAAACTGTGTACACTCGGACCCCACATTTACTGAAGACAAGAAAAAAATGGTCTGGAGGCAAAAGTTTTGATATTCGTGTTTATAATCATATACTGATCCTGCCTGTTTTTTATAGAACCATTGGAACTTGGGGGGCTCATATGTCACAAAAACATGAATGCATGTGTGTGTTTGTGTATGTGAGCGTGTGTGAGTGTGAGTATATGAGTGTTTTCCTGTCCTGTACTGCCCTCTAGTGTTAAGGTGCCCCTGATCACATCAGTCTGCAGCAGCTACTTCATTGAAAATCACTTTCGTATTCTTAGGTGAAGCTTCAATGGTTTATCTGGTTCAATTTGGTGAATTAAATTATTAAATTAAACGCCCGTATCCAGAGCAACTTAAAACGTGCTTTACCATCAGTGACGTAACCATCTATGAATAAAATCATTCCCTGTACTTCTTCTTACATAAGTCAGTTTCATGTTAGTCTAACTATTGTCTAAAGAGGAAGGTCTCTACGCTACTCCTAGGCTGTATAACAGAACCAGGCCCACGGGTGATATGTAGGTACGTGCACGTTCTCCCTTTTCCTGCATGTAAGGCGGGAGCTTTACCCCCGCCTTACATGTGGAGCTGTTTTTCAGGGGGTTGGTACAACCGTATTTCCAGGCCAGGGCATACCAAGCCTCCAGTTTTGTTGACACAGTTGGTCCAGTATGTCCAGCATGTCTCAGGCCCAGTATACAAAGCAAGGTCCATGGATGAGTTGGATGACTTCGACCGGAGAATGCAAGAATGGCCATCAACTGATTACCAACCCAGCTAAATCCTGCTTTTGTCTATTAGCAGGTGACTTTTTTACCCAGGGAACAGTAGCCGCTGCGTCTTTTTCACCCGGAAACAGGTTCATGCCAAACTGGCCAATGAGGAGAGGTTTTTGTGGGCATGTGAGTTTTTGCATTTTTCTGACTTAGTGAATAATTTTATTCTATTCCAGGACTACATTTCAAGTCTGCAGTAA
Source organism: Denticeps clupeoides (assembly GCF_900700375.1). Taxonomy (NCBI): domain Eukaryota; kingdom Metazoa; phylum Chordata; class Actinopteri; order Clupeiformes; family Denticipitidae; genus Denticeps; species Denticeps clupeoides. The sequence continues at coordinate 21,175,859 of NC_041721.1, read as the reverse complement.
TTCTACTGTACTCTATACATTTACATTTACAGCATTTATCAGACGCCCTTATCCAGAGCGACTTACAATCAGTAGTTACAGGGACAGTCTCCCTGGAGCAACTTAGGGTTAAGTGTCTTGCTCAGGGACACAATGGAAGTAAGAGGGATTCGAACCTGGGTCTTCTGGTTCATAGGCGAGTGTGTTACCCACTAGGCTACTACCACCCCACCTACCACTACCACCTATACTGTACTCTGCTTCTACTTCATCCACACTGACCAGTATGAATTCCAGAGCTCACAACTGAAAAATCTCCACTGCAGAGGGCGCTCTTTCTATACATTCTAATAACATTGTTTTACTGTTATTATTACCAAATCTGCTTGATTTATCGCCTAATTTTATGTTAGTGTAATTGTAACAATGCTATATACTTAAAATATAGTTTAATTGCAATATGATTTTTTTTCTAATTACACAAACTGACCCAAACCTATTAAATCTGCAATGACACATATGCCAAAAATCTCTTTGGAAAGTCTAACTCAATATTTGTCCTGTAGTTTGTTCTTTTTTAGCAATTTTTTGGCACTTTTCATCTGTATCACTATACCCATATAACCACGTCCTTCCTTACATTTACATTTACAGCATTTATCAGACGCCCTTATCCAGAGCGACTTACAATCAGTATTACAGGGACAGTCTCCCTGGAGCAACTTAGGGTTAAGTGTCTTGCTCAGGGACACAATGGTAGTAAGTGGGATTCGAACCCGGGTCTTCTGGTTCATAGGCGAGTGTGTTACCCACTAGGCTACTACCACCCTTCCTGTCTTTTCACTTCCTTTCAGTACTATTTAAGAGTGTAATACATTCTGTACATTCCTTACATATTGATGTAGTGTCTCGTTTTATTCATTAGAGAGTAAGGAAGTGGACTCATTGTCACGGTACCGTCCCACACTCTCCTTCCCAGGATACTTTCACGGTTAACATGTGCTGTGTTGTGTATCACAGTAAATTTCACTATATGTTGTGTATATGTATGTGTGTTGGTGTGATTTAGTCTGTGTGTGTTTGTGGATGTGTGTATTGGTGCGTGTGTGTTCATGTAGGTCCTCAGGGCCCTGTGGAATGCGGATGCCTCTTCCGTTCCCAGAATGCCGGGTTTTTAAAGCCATGATCCTGTAGAGGAAACATCACATCATGGAGACTCCTGCACAACAATACATCTCAGAGGAAATCCCTGCAATTAACTGTGTGTGTTTGTGTGTGTGTGTGTGTGTGTGTGTGTGTGTGCTTAGGGTGTTAAACTAACACACAGACATGAGGACTTTCCCCTACTGCTCAGAAAATATGATGTAACACACACACACACACACACACACACACACACACACACAGGGCATTCCACGTTCGCCCTCAGAAGCTCCCTGTGGGAAGTGCTGTGTATTTGCGTGTGGGTGTGTCGACCTCTAAGTGTGTGTCACGTCTGAATCTCTGTCAGGTGCACACACACACACACACACACAGTGAGGAAGAGGCTCGCCCAAACATTATTCTCCCCACAGTCGGGCAGATATTACCATAGTTACCGAACTCCACCCAGCTGAGTCTGTGGAGCTGCGGAGCAACAGTATAACTATTGAAAAGAGGGAGGGAGGGAGGGAGAGAGAGGGGGGGTAGAGAGAGAGGGAGGGAGAGAGAGAGAGAGAGAGAGAGAGAGAGGGAGGGAGAGAGAGAGAGGGAGGGAGGTAGAGAGAGGGGGGGGTAGGGAGGGAGAGAGAGGGGGGTAGGGAGAGAGAGAGAGAGGGGGGGGGTAGAGAGAGAGAGAGGGAGGGAGAGAGAGGGAGGGAGGGACAGAGAGAGAGAGAGAGAGAGAGAGAGAGAGAGAGAGGGAAGCGTGACTCACTGGAAAGGGGTGGAGACGGAAAGAACCTGGAAAGTGTAAAGTTTTCCCCTCAGAGACGGAGCAGCAGTGCAGAAGGTTGTACAGCCTGAACATCTCAGCACACGGAACACCCTCTACTGCCATGGGAGAAGACGCGGTTCAAGCGGAGAGGAGTAGCCTGGTCAGCACTCATGAGAGCCAGGAGCTTCTGGTGCCCAGTTCCACCCCCAGCTTATCCCAGTTGGGCGTGGTGGGTGCTGGTGCCAGCACTGAGCCAGGGGCCCAAGGGGACCTGGCCACAGAAGGGGGCATCAGCAGCACCCTTCACAGGGACGGGGTGTCCCCGACGGGTCAGGTGAACGCCATCACCGTCCTCACCCTGCTGGACAAGCTGGTGAACATGCTGGACGCCGTGCAGGAGAACCAGCACAAGATGGAGCAGAGGCACGCCGAGATGGAGTCGGCGGTGAGGGGCATCCAGAACGACATGACCAAGCTGGCCAAGAGCCACACCTCCACCTCCAACACGGTCAGCAAGCTCCTAGAGAAAAGCCGCAAGGTCAGCGTCCACATGAAGGAGGTGCGCGAGCGCATGGACAAGCAGGCGAGTCAGGTCCGCAAGCTGGAGGCCAACCACGCCCACCTACTGCGCAGAAACAACTTCAGGGTGCTCATCTTCCAGGTAACAGTGTAACAGTCAAGAAGGAGGTTCTGTGTCTTTGGGAATTTTGGGTGTGTCCTCAACATGTGGCTGGGGGGGACGGTTTGAATGATTAGATTCCGGGGAGTCTTGTGTGTGTGCGTGTGAGACAGAGTGAAGAAACACTCAGAGCTTAAAAAAAAAAAAAGTTCAGGCAGCACTGATCACTGCAACTTGCTGGAAATAGTTGAGATTGTTCAATTCTTTTGTGTTGTGTATTCTGTTGTGTTGCATGTTGCGTGCTGTGTGTTGTGTTTTGTTGCATGTTGTGTTGCGTGCTGTGTGTTGTGTTTTGTTGCCTGTTGTGTGTTGCATGTTGTGTTGCATGTTGCGTGCTGTGTGTTGTGTTTTGTTGCCTGTTGTGTGTTGCATGTTGTGTTGTGTGCTGTGTGTTGTGTTGTGTTGCATGATGTGTTGGGTGTTGCCTGTTGTTTTGCGTGCTGTTTTGTGTCGTGTTGCGTGTTGTGTTGTTTCTGTGTTACTGCTCAGTTTTCAATTGTTCACAACAGATGTCTCCATGGATACCGAGCTGGTATCTAAATTATCCTCTTACTTCACAGCAGCATGTACAGAGACACGGTGGAAAATAAACACACGTTGGGCCCTGTGGGAAGTGCTGTGCATTTGTGTGTGTGGTGCTGTACTCTGGATGAAGTTCCAGGAGAGATAACCAGTACAAGATTATTAGAGAGTGGGAGTGATATCTGAGGTCTGGGGCTGTGTGGTGTGCAGGTCCGGTTATATCCAGGAAGATCACAGTATCGTAAATATACGTTACGAGCAGTAGCGACGGGTCGGGTGGTAGAATTAGTCCCGGGCGGGGTACGTTACGAGCAGTAGCGACGGGTCGGGGTGGTAGTAGTAGTCCCGGGCGGGATACGTTAGGAGCAGTAGTGATGGGGTTGGTGTGGTAGTAGTAGTCCTGGGCGGGGTACGTTACGAGCCGTAGTGACGTGTCAGGTGGTAAAATTAGTCTTGGGCGGGTTACGTTACGAGCAGCAGCGATGAGGTCGGGTGGGAGGATTAGTCCCGGGCGGGGTACGTTAAGAGTAGTAGTGATGGGGTCGAGGTGGTAGAATTAGCCCCGGGCGGGGTACGTTAAGAGTAGTAGTGATGGGGTCGAGGTGGTAGAATTAGCCCCGGGCGGGGTACGTTAAGAGTAGTAGTGATGGGGTCGAGGTGGTAGAATTAGCCCCGGGGGGGTACGTTACGAGCAGTAGCGACGGGTCGGGTGGTAGAATTAGCCCCGGGCGGGGTACTTTATGAGCAGTAGCGACGGGTCGGGGTGGTAGTAGTAGTCCCGGGCGGGATACGTTAGGAGCAGTAGTGATGGGGTTGGTGTGGTAGTAGTAGTCCCGGGCGGGGTATGTTACGAGCCGTAGTGACGTGTCAGGTGGTAAAATTAGTCTTGGGCGGGTTACGTTACGAGCAGTAGCGATGTGGTCGGGTGGTAGAATTAGTCCCGGGCGGGGTACGTTAAGAGTAGTAGTAATGGAGTCAAGGTGGTAGAATTAGTCTTGGGCGGGTTTTGTTACGAGCAGTAGTGATGGGGTTGGGGTGGTAGTAGTAGTCCCGGGCGGGGTACATTACGAGCCGTAGTAACGGGTCGGGTGGTAGAATTAGTCCCGGGCGGGATACGTTAGGAGCAATAGCGATGGGGTCAAGGTGGTAGAATTAGTCCCAGGCGGGGTACATTACGAGAGGTAGTGATGGGGTCGGGGTGGTAGTTCGGGGCGGGGTACGTTACGAGAAGTAGTGATGGGGTCGGGGTGGTAGTTCGGGGCGGGGTACGTTACGAGAAGTAGTGATGGGGTCGGGGTGGTAGTTCGGGGCGGGGTATGTTATGAGAGGTAGTGATGGGGTCGGGGTGGTAGTTCAGGGGCGGGGTACGTTACGAGAAGTAGTGATGGGGTCGGGGTGGTAGTTCAGGGCGGGGTACGTTACGAGAAGTAGTGATGGGGTCGGGGTGGTAGTTCGGGGCGGGGTATGTTACGAGAGGTAGTGATGGGGGTCGGGTGGTAGTTCAGGGCGGGGGTACGTTACGAGAAGTAGTGATGGGGTCGGGGTGGTAGTTCGGGGGCGGGGTACGTTACGAGAGGTAGTGATGGGGTCGGGGTGGTAGTTCGTGGGCGGGGTACGTTACGAGAGGTAGTGATGGGGTCGGGGTGGTAGTTCGGGGCGGGGTACGTTACGAGAAGTAGTGATGGGGTCGGGGTGGTAGTTCGGGGCGGGGTACGTTACGAGAAGTAGTGATGGGGTCGGGGTGGTAGTTCAGGGCGGGGTACGTTACGAGAGGTAGTGATGGGGTCGGGGTGGTAGTTCGGGGCGGGGTACGTTACGAGAAGTAGTGATGGGGTCGGGGTGGTAGTTCAGGGCGGGGTACGTTACGAGAGGTAGTGATGGGGTCGGGGGTGGTAGTTCGGGGCGGGGTACGTTACGAGAAGTAGTGATGGGGTCGGGGTGGTAGTTCAGGGCGGGGTACGTTACGAGAGGTAGTGATGGGGTCGGGGTGGTAGTTCAGGGCGGGGTACGTTATGAGAAGTAGTGATGGGGTCGGGGTGGTAGTTCAGGGCGGGGTACGTTACGAGAGGTAGTGATGGGGTCGGGGTGGTAGTTCGGGGCGGGGTACGTTACGAGAGGTAGTGATGGGGTCGGGGTGGTAGTTCGGGGCGGGGTACGTTACGAGAGGTAGTGATGGGGTCGGGGTGGTAGTTTCGGGGCGGGGTAACGTTACGAGAGGTAGTGATGGGGTCGGGGTGGTAGTTAAAGGGCGGGGTACGTTACGAGAGGTAGTGATGGGGTCGGGGTGGTAGTTCGGGGCGGGGTACGTTACGAGAGGTAGTGATTGGGGTCGGGGTGGTAGTTCGGGGCGGGTACGTTACGAGAGGTAGTGATGGGGTCGGGTGGTAGTTCGGGGCGGGGTACGTTACGAGAGGTAGTGATGGGGTCGGGGTGGTAGTTCGGGGCGGGGTACGTTACGAGAGGTAGTGATGGGGTCGGGGTGGTAGTTCAGGGCGGGGTACGTTACGAGAAGTAGTGATGGGGTCGGGGTGGTAGTTCAGGGCGGGGTACGTTACGAGAGGTAGTGATGGGGTCGGGGTGGTAGTTCGGGGCTGGGTACGTTACGAGAGGTAGTGATGGGGTCGGGGTGGTAGTTCGGGGGCGGGGTACGTTACGAGAGGTAGTGATGGGGTCCGGGGTGGTAGTTCAGGGCGGGGTAACGTTACGAGAAGGTAGTGATGGGGGTCGGGTGGTAGTTCAGGGCGGGGTAGACGTTAGCGAGAGGTAGTGATGGGGTCGGGGTGGTAGTTCGGGGCGGGGTACGTTACGAGAGGTAGTGATGGGTCGGGGTGGTAGTTCGGGGCGGGGTACGTTACGAGAGGTAGTGATGGGGTCGGGGTGGTAGTTCGGGGGCGGGGTACGTTACGAGAGGTAGTGATGGGGTCGGGGTGGTAGTTCGGGGCGGGGTACGTTACGAGAGGTAGTGATGGGGTCGGGGTGGTAGTTCGGGGCGGGGTACGTTACGAGAGGTAGTGATGGGGTCGGGGGGGTAGTTCGGGGCGGGGGTACGTTACGAGAGGTAGTGATGGGGTCGGGGTGGTAGTTCGGGGCGGGGTACGTTACGAGAGGTAGTGATGGGGTCGGGGTGGTAGTTCGGGGCGGGTACGTTACGAGAGTATGATGGGGGTCGGGGTGGTAGTTCGGGGCGGGGGTACTTTACGAGAGGTAGTGATGGGGTCGGGGTGGTAGTTCGGGGCGGGGTACGTTACGAGAGGTAGTGATGGGTCGGGGTGGTAGTTCGGGCGGGGTACGTTACGAGAGGTAGTGATGGGGTCGGGGTGGTAGTTCGGGGCGGGGTACGTTACGAGAGGTAGTGATGGGGTCGGGGTGGTAGTTCGGGGGCGGGGTACGTTACGAGAGGTAGTGATGGGGTCGGGGTGGTAGTTCGGGGCGGGGTACGTTACGAGAGGTAGTGATGGGGTCGGGGGTGGTAGTTCGGGGCGGGGTACGTTACGAGAGGTAGTGATGGGGTCGGGGTGGTAGTTCGGGGCGGGGTACGTTACGAGAGGTAGTGATGGGGTCGGGGTGGTAGTTCAGGGCGGGGTACGTTACGAGAGGTAGTGATGGGGTCGGGGTGGGTAGTTCAGGGGCGGGGTACGTTACGAGAGGTAGTGATGGGGTCGGGGTGGTAGTTCGGGGGGGGGGGTACGTTACGAGAGGTAGTGATGGGGTCGGGGTGGTAGTTCGGCGGGCGGGGTACGTTACGAGAGGGTAGTGATGGGGGTCGGGGTGGTAGTTCGGGGCGGGGTACGTTACGAGAGGTAGTGATGGGGTCGGGGTGGTAGTTCGGGGCGGGGTACGTTACGAGAGGTAGTGATGGGGTCGGGGTGGTAGTTCAGGGCGGGGTACGTTACGAGAGGTAGTGATGGGGTCGGTGGTGGTAGTTCAGGGGCGGGGTACGTTACGAGAGGTAGTGATGGGGTCGGGGGTGGTAGTTCGGGGCGGGGTACGTTACGAGAGGTAGTGATGGGGTCGGGGGTGGTAGTTCGGGGCGGGGTACGTTACGAGAGGGTAGTGATGGGGTCGGGGTGGTAGTTCGGGGCGGGGTACGTTACGAGAGGTAGTGATGGGGTCGGGGTGGTAGTTCGGGGCGGGGTACGTTACGAGAGGTAGTGATGGGGTCGGGGTGGTAGTTCGGGGCGGGGTACGTTACGAGAGGTAGTGATGGGGTCGGGGTGGGTAGTTCGGGGGCGGGGTACGTTACGAGAGGTAGTGATGGGGTCGGGGTGGTAGTTCGGGGCGGGGTACGTTACGAGAGGTAGTGATGGGGTCGGGGTGGTAGTTCGGGGCGGGTGAGGAATGTGGGGAAGTTACTTTAGAATCTTGCACTGCTGTGAAGTTTTCAGCAGTTGAGACTCAGCACTCCAACGGCAATGACCACACCCTTCTATTTTCTCCTCATTCCACACACAGACTGAGGTGACCTCTCAGTTCTTTGGAGTTGGTGATTTCAGCTTCATTGTGTGTATGTGTGCGTGTGTGTGTGTGTGCATGTTTGTGTGTGTGTGTGTGTGTGCATGTTTGTGTGTGCGTGTCTGTGTGTGTGTGTCTGTATCTGTGTGTGTGTGTGTGTGTGTGTGTGTGTGTGTGTGTGTGTGTGTGTGTGAAGACAGGTCCAGTCAGAGCACCAATCTCACACATCTTTTGCACCTGGAAACTGCCCGTCAGCCGAGGGCAAACTGTCTCTTCCTCACACACGCACACACGCACACACACACATGCACACACACACACGCACACACACTGCTCATTCACCAGGTGGGCGGAGCCTGCTCGTGTAGGGGGTTAACTTTTTCCAAAAGGCTGCGCTTCCAGAAAAGCCAGATTTGTCTCTTTGTCTCGTCCGCTGCTCTCTGGCCCTTTTTCGTTTGTTCTGGAAAGAGTTCCAGGAAGCAGCAGGAACTCCCGTCAGTCACTGTACGCGTTCTTATTGACATTTTACAAATGGCGTCTTGGTCGAGCCCAGTGACTGTAAACAGAAAGGAGGCGAGAGCGTCCTCACCCGTTTCTGATCGCAGTTTGCCACACATGGATTGTATTACGTGTGCCTGGCACGCCGGTCCGTTTTTCCTCTGACTGCTGATTCCCAAGCCAACGCCTCTGGAGCAGCCGATAGCAGAGTTTTACCCAGCGTTCCCAACCATGCCCTAATAAGGCTATCTATCGTCCGACTACATTACCCCGCTGTGTGTGTGTGTGTGTGTGTGTGTGTGTGTGTGTGCGTGAAGGAGAGCTCGGAAGGAAGGAAGATCTGCAAAAACACTCTCCATGCATGCAGAGGCCTTCCCAGAAGCACACACACACACAGTTATTAGATATTTTGATAGATTTATAGTTTATATCTCAATGAATGATAGCACCTCATTTCAAATGGACTTGTCTTGTGTGATTCAGCACGCCGCATGTACACAGGTTGACTGTGTGTGTGTGTGTGTGTGTGTGTGTGTGTGTCACATTTCACATGTGGCCCCGGTATTTGTTCGTGTGTGTTGGAATGGGGTTTAGCTGGTGAACTCTGTGTGAACTGGTGTGTGTTTGTGCATCACCCCGTTCTGTAGAATCCCGTGGCCCAGATCAACCAATCCTTTACCCCGTTTACTGTAACAAGGACATTCTTTTTCTATAGTGTATATACCACGACTTTTACACGAACGCAGTGTAACTTCTCATCTCTCTCTGTGTCAGCATTGCCGCCCGGCCAGAACTCTCAGTCATGGGATTAAGAACAATGACAGCTTTTGTCTGCATAGAGCTCCTTCCCTCCCCCTCTGTGTGTTTGCATGCACACACTTACTCTTGTGTGTGCTGTTACTGTGTGTGTGTGTGTGTGTGTGTGTGTGTGTGTGTGTGTGTGTGTGTATGCTGTATAAGAGTGTGAGTAGAGGTGGAAAAGTGGGACAAATAGGACATCTCCCATAATCCACCTGGCCACTGACATCTGGACTGAAGTGGTTTTGCATTTACTTTATGAATAATATTTCATTTGTAAATGATTGTTTGCCTTCCAAGCATTTATCTGCACAGATAATTGCTAATTAGCAATTAAAACTCTGACCTCACACACCAGAGAATATTCAAAAAATATCTTGAGTTCTGCACTCATACTCTTTCTCAACTACAGCATTTAAATGGGGGTGTGAAATTTGCCTTAGTGAATATGAGAATGATTATGATTATGTCCTCACAAAGTTTGGAATTCTGCTATCAGCCAGTGTGTCCTGCTCTCTCTCTTCTGGTTACTCCCTGCATCTTATCACCTATCACCACGTTCCATCTTTACTCGGACTGGAGAAAGCAGTGATTTCAGGACTGAGTCAGTGTGATGGGGTACAGGCCACACATAGAAATATTCGAATGAGCAGAGGGGTGGAGAGAACCTCACAGCCGTGTTCTGCAGCTTCAGTCATGACCCTGACAAAACCTGGAAAACCTCAGACCAAGTGTACACATGTTAATACTCCTCTCTTCCATTCTTGCTACTATACATATTTCTTCTAACTTCTTGAACCTGGACAGTCACGTTAACACATTCTATGATACTTTTATGAATGCTCTTGCGATGTTGGATAACAACAAATCTTCCTTTTACTTCCTTTTTGCTGTTTTGGAGCGTAGTCACAGTTTTACTTGTTTGGTGCTGCACTGCCTATCTGACTTGTCTTATGTTGTAAATTTCAGCTCTCTGTATGCTTGCATTTGACTAGGCCAGCAGGTATCCAGGAAAACTAATAGATGATACGGGATGATAGGTCCAACCCACTGACACTGATTGACAAAATCATTCTGCGAAAAAGTCGATTTGGAAATAAAAGTCTGGATCTAGTTGATTAGAATGTTAATTATAATGCACACCCACACATAGCCTGAACCTAGAGCAAAAAGTAATACACTAGGAGCCACGCCCACACACAGCCTAGGGTGGACCTAGAGCAAAAAGCGTGCAACACGCTGTTTATAATCCATTATAATGCATCATGTTTTATATGTATTTTCACTTTGCAGGGAAGGAATCTGCACTTTACATTTTCTATTGAGGTGGTTATTGGTCCATGTTTTGCTTCAGGGTGAGATTTGTGACACTGGGGTGCATTTCACTCTGCTTTCAGTCATCCTGTCTACAAGTTATCGATTCTACAAGTAGACGCTGCGGCTTACTGCTCCCCACTCAGGTGCTTCGCTGTATGAGTTTACACGGTTTCACTCGGAAACACCACCATCTGGTTGGGTCTTCTTGGTTTGGGACTATGTCATGGTGGAAGTGTTACATCACAAACTCCACGATATCCCCAAAGACGGATGGTGGACGGTTCTCCCTGTTAGCAAGACCAAGAGGACCAAGAGACAACCAAGAAACCCAGTGCTTTCATGACCAACGGCAGGTCAATTACAAACTGTATGGATGACCTGAGAGGAGGGGACATATCCGTCTACGTAAATGACGATTAGTGCAGAAATGCAGAGACTTGGACCAGTCTATCTACCTGTCATGGCAACGGCGGTATATGTTCCACCGGATGCTAATGCTAACCATGGGTGACCAACAGAACTCTCACCCAGAAGCAATGCACTTCATAGCTGGGGACTTTAATTATGCTGATTTACAGACAGGGCTTCCCAGATTTGGACACCATATTAATTGTGGTACAACAGGTAGGAACACCTTGGATAAAGCTTATAGCAACATCCAGGGTGGCTCCAGAGCTAAACGCTTACCCCACCTGGGCCTGTCTGACCACATGTCCCTACTACTGATTCCTGCATACACTACAGTAAGGAGGAGAGCCCCCCCAACATTTCAGAGGACGTGACACATCAGCTGCAGGATTGGTTCGAGAGATTGGTTTGAACACTAGGACATACCACATCTGTGCTCTCCTACATTAACTTCTGTGTAGACAGTGTCACGTTGGACAAACATATCCGTGTGCACTCAAACCAGAAACCCTGGATCAAGTCGTCCAGGACCTGCTGAGAGAACGCAATGTCGCTTTCAGATCTGTTGATAGCCCAAAATCCCATACACTATGTCTCAATGGGCTTTGACAGGCCCTACAGTTGACACCCCCACACTTGAGCCTTCTGCACACAAGGAAAAACTCCTTGGAAAAATAGAAAGGAAGAGATGTTGGGAAGGAGTGATACAGAGAGGGACCTCCTTCCATGATAGAGTGAGCCTGCAAGTGGTGACAGTTTGTGATGATTTGTCCAATAAGAGAAAAAGTCCTACAGTTGTAGAGGTGGAGAAGTCCAAAGTGTAGGATAGAGCATGTTCATGTTTGGAGGTCCTGGTCAGTGCAGAGTAGGTTTTAGTCCAGCAGAGTAGTTGTTTAGTCCAGTGTCATGGTCTACATTACGTGTCCTTTATGATGTCCTTTATGTTCCATTTGAAGATCCCTGAAGCTTTAGTTGTTACGGTGGTGGTGTGCTGGCATATTGCTATGGAGATAATTTAGTTTCACAATTCACAAATATATTTCATGACTTACAAATATATATTTGTGGATTTTTTAACCTTCCACGACAGTGCACATTTCAAAAATACCAGGAAGCCAATCAAATGTCTCCAAAGTTAATAGCCAATCACATCAAGTGATGTTCGAGCGTTCGATGATTTAATGTTGCCAACATTGCGCTACTGAAAGTGTATTCACAAATATATACCATGATTTGTAAATGCAGGTTTATGGGTTTGTGAATAAATGTAACTGCACTGAAATTTGTACATCACATAAATTTATTTGAACTGTGTTACATTCATTTGTAGGTTATGAAATATATCTGTGAGTGGTGTGATATTTATTCGTTAATTTTGAAACTAAACTATCTCCACATATATCATCTCTGTGTGGTACGTCACTACAGATTCAGGACGCTGAGGTCAAGAACAAATAAAATGAAGGACAGGCAATAGAACTCATTAACTCAAACACATAACCTGCAACATACACACTGCATCTGCTCTAGTATTACATTACATTTACTACAATTCATACCAGTATGCTTCCTCACTCATTTCACTTTTTTTGCACTCTCCTGTAAAGATTTGTACTTATTACATTATTCTCCTCTGACTACCTTTAAATATCTTCTATTGTTGATTATGGCATTTTGCACTGGGGGGGGCAGGACCTAAATTTTGTTGAACTGTTGTATGATTGTGCAATGAAAATAAAGTCTTTACACTTACACTAATTGTTGAAAAGTACTTTAAACACCTGTGTGTGTGTGTGTGCGTGCGTGCGTGCGTGTGCATGTGTGCGTGTGTGTGTGTGCGTGTGTGTGTGCATGTGTGCTTGAAGACCTTCACATTTTTCAGCACTGAGATAAGACTCAACACCCACCTTGTCCTTTTAGTGCCTGCACAAAAGTGTTGACGTTCTCGAGATTGGTCTTGGACCAATTTTTTGTGGTCTTGTCTTGGTCTCCACTCCATTTGGTCTTGATGCTGTTTGGCACTGATAACTGGGGGGGGTGTACCTCCTAAATCTGCTTGCAAATAAAAGTAGCTAGATCACTACTTACAGAGCCCCTTAAGTGCCATGAAATGAAAAAATATCCTTATCTTGTATGTTTAGGATAGTTATTTAATATTTTTAAAACTTTTATAAAATTGCCCCCAATAACTCTCGGGTCACTGCTTGTGTTGTAGTAATTCTGACAAATATTTTTTCATGAGAAGCCATCGATACACCCATTAATGCAAACGACAAAAGGTTTTAAATATATTTAGGTCCCTTTGAGAAGTACTGTCTCCTGTGAAATCTTCCCTGGACCGTGTCATTTTTGGTCTTGGTCTCGCCTTAGTATTTCTTGGTCTCGAGTTTCGTCAGTGTCTTGTTCTTGATACTCTCTGGTCTTTTTAATGTGTTGTTCTTGGTTTAAACATTGCAAAACGGTCTTGACTGCAACTCGAGTATGTCTCTGGTATTCCACAGAGAGATATGGGGTTCAGACTCTTAGTGTGTTACGCCAAATAACTGAACTGGTTTTAATTCAATAAATCATCACCCTGTGGGAGATGGTCGGCTTGCACTGCATCAATTATGTACTGTATGGAAATGAAAGTTCCTTTAAAATACCAGGACTGCTGATATTGTAGTCATCAGATATGTTTAATGTGGTAAATGTTAATGAATGGAGCGCCTACATCAATGTAGCAATAAGTCCAACTTTCCAGAAGAATGACATCTTCACTAATGGAAGTAGTATTAGCCTAGTGGTTAACACACTCGCCTGTGAACCAGAAGACCCAGATTCAAACCCCACTTACTACCATCATGTCCCTGAGCAGGACACTTAACCCTGAGTGTCTCCAGGGTGGGACTGTCCCTGTAACTACTGATTGTAAGGCACTCTGGATAAGGACATGTGGTAAATGCTGTAAATGTTTAAAAGGCCAATTGATTATTAGAAATATTGTTGCACTGATTAAAGTAGAAACAGTAGAAAGTGTGGATTTGACTACATAATTATTGCTAACTTTGTCAAGGATTATTTCGTATTCATCTTGTATTTCGTATTCATTCCCACACCACCTCACTGCTACACTCCCACCACTGGCTCGCTGTAGCTGCCTGCATCGTTGTAAGTCGCTCTGGATAAAGCCGTCTGCCAAATGCCATAAATGTAAATTGTAATATTTTCTATTCAATATAATTTCATGGACATTTCTAAATGGCCCTTTTTAACTGTATTGTATATACAGTCACTTCACTGTGTGTGTGTGTGTGTGTGTGTGTGTGTGTGTGTGTGTTTGTGTGTGTGTTTTAGAGAGTATATATTTATGTAATGTGAAATTCTCTCTCTCTCCAGTGGGCCTCTGGTGCACATTTCTGTTGCATGAGTGCTCTGATAAAGAGTGTGTGTGTGTGTGTGTGTGTGTGTGTGTGTGTGTGTATTCATGGATAAGGTTTCCCCTCTCCACTACGTCCACAATGAGATGCTCCCTCCTGCCTGTGTTTGGCCATCGTCCAGTGGAAATTCTCCTGACCAAACCCCCCCACCCAAAAACAACCCCCTTTCTTTCTCCTTATCTTTCTGCCTCACCCCTCCCTCCCATTGTTCTCCAGTAGTATAGATGGAGGTCAAGTGCAATAGCATGTGCGTATTTCGTGTGTCACTGTTCCATGTCCAACCTGTCCCTTTACTGTTTATAAAGTGGACGGCCCAGATAGTGACCCTGCCTGCTACCCTAAACCTACCACACTTTTACACCCCTTACACAGCCTGCACTAGCAGCCAAGAGAAAGCATGTCAGAGGTTCCCAGAATGTTTCAGAGTGAGCAGGCCAGGCCCTTTTAAAAGCTCCAACTTGGGTGGAAATGATCTTGAAGGAATTTGAGTGCTGCTCTGATGGAAAAGGTTCTTTTGAACTCCTGCTTCATCCTTCTGAAGAGCAGCAGTTCCCCAGCGACAGACCGGCACGGTTTCTGTGCGCTACGTAAAAAGTCTAACATACTACTGGTTCCCAGTGTGCCGGCTGTCATGGCAACAGTGTGTTTTGCCGCAGCCATTAGGTTGTCGTGCTTGGCTCTGCTCCTGGCTGAAGTGATGGGGAGATTGAACAGATCTCACTGTGCTGTTCTGCTGAGAGGGAAACAGGTTCAACTCTTATAGGGCTTTGTGGATATATTAGTCAACCAAACTATCTTTGGTTAGATAAAAACCAAACTCTGCTGTGTCTGAGCTGACAATCAAAATCCCTAAACCTTTAAATTGTCTGTGATTTAGGCTCAGCAGCCCAGATGAGATCCTGACCTCCTGAACTGGAAAGAAGAAGAGGATGCAGTGATGTGCAAATCTCATAAATCCATATTTTGTTCACAATAGAACATGGAAAACATATCAAACAGAACAGAATAAGCTTACATTGAAAATAATGGCAGCAAGATGTCTCAAGAAGTTGGACTGAACCATTTTCACTCCTTCTTGTAACATCAGCTGAATGTTAAATCACTGTTGTCCCATTTTTGTCTGATACAGGATCAGCTGCCCAGTTGAAGTGAAGGTGAAGTGATCTTCATTGTGAAACTGCAGCACAGCACACGGCGACACAGTGAAATGTGTCCTTTGCTTTTAACCATCACCCTTGGTGAGCAAAGGGCAGCCATGAAAGTGGTGGTCTAACGGTTAAGGAAGCGGCCCCGTAATCAGAAGGTTGCCGGTTTGAATCCCGATCCGCCAAGGTGCCACTGAGGTGCCACATGTACCGTCCCCACACACTGCTCCCCGGGCGCCTTTCATGGTGCCCACTGCACACTCATGTTCTGGTTAAAATCAGAGGACACATTTCGTTGTGTGCACCGTGTGTTGTTTAAAAAATGTAATGTTTAATGAGATTCCTGGTTCTGCTTTGTCCATCTCAGGAGGAAAACGAGATCCCATCCAGTGTGTTCGTGAAGGATCCCGTTCCATTTCCCCGTGATGAGGACGAAAACCCAGCAGTGGATGCAAACCGTTCACAAGAGGAAGGGCTCCATACCATCAACCTGTCCTCAGATGAGGAGCTGGGCCCTGATGGGGATGAGGAGGATGACAACCTGGGTGTGCTAGACCTCACAGATGATCGCATTGAGAAATCTCGTGCAGAGAAGATCAAGCGCTCCAGCCTGAAGAAGGTGGACAGCCTGAAGAAAGCATTCTCCCGCCAAAACATTGAAAAGAAGATGAACAAGATCAGCACCAGGATTGTGCCCCCAGAGAAACGTGACAAGATCAAGAAGAGCCTGACGTCCAACCACCCGAAGAACAGCAGTTCCAAGAGCTCCTCTTTCAAGATCTCCCCACTCAGCTTTAGCATGAAGAAGCACCGGGAGGGAGACACCGACCCTGAGACCTCCGTTGCTCCAACTGAGGTATCTCCCTCAGCCGTGGCTTCTATTGAGTTAGCCCCCATCAGCAGCCCCGACAAGGATGTGTCCTTCACCGAGCTCCATCCCCAGCTGGCCCCAGGAACGGAGGAGCTCCATCCTGTGCTGGCCCCAGGAATGGAGGAGCTCAATCCTGAGCTTGCCTTAGGAACGGAGGAGCTCCATCCTGAGCTTGCCCCAGGAACAGAGGAGCCAGCCTCATCTGAAGCTGCTGTGGCTGACCTCGACGTGACGGAGGAGGTGAATCAGGAGTATGCGCTCTCTGCAACGCTGCCACAGGATGCATCTTCTCTCCAGCCATCCTGCAACGGCCATGAGCAGGAGGAGGTGATGGAGGAAGCTGCAGAGCACAAAGAGAGCCCTGCTGTGGAGGCAACATTGGAAGATACTGTGGTTGTGGAGTAATATTCCCACCGTATACGTCTCACATGCTCTGTTCCCCCAGTGCTGTAGAAGATGTAGTGCAGTGGTTCATCCGTCATATAGAGTTATTTTGTTAGGTCCTCCTCTCCTAGATAGCCAATCTGTTTATGTCTGTGAACACCTCACTACATGTTCTACAGCAGCAGTGGAAAAGCCCACATTCTTCTCACATATAGAACACACACAAAATGCCTTTCTTCACTAATATGCGTTATATTGGATATAAAGGATATGTGTATCTTGCTTCTTGTTATATAGTCATGCAAAAATGCTGAACCAGAACTCTCCCTGACCACGCTGTTATGTCTTGCAAGTGTTCATTGCTGAATTGTAGGCTCCAGAACATCTTGTCTGCCACCATTTATTCCATGCTCCAGGTTTTCTGTTGGCACCTCTTGTCCACAGTTTTTTCCAGCCCACAATCCATCTCTTTGGGAACAGACAGTGCTTGTGGGAATGAATAATACCCATGTCTCCTATGCCAGGAGTAGTTCAGCCATGTTGTATGTTTCGCAGGTCTTCAGCAAGAGTAGCACCTGGCAGAAACGAAACCCGCCAACTTCATTATTAGACCTCGAGAAACGGTCATGGAAAATTAAGATCAGTCTTTGTGGCCAGTGGTCCAGCTCTACCTGGGGAGGTTCTGCAGGAACTTCACACAGCTATCTGGAACAGCATGCATCCAGCCTTTAGATAAGCAAACAAGATGGACAAGTGATGAGGTGAATGGAGAAAGAGAAAATCCATCAACTGGCAAACTGATTGGTGCTATATAATTCCCCATATTACTCCCACTTCTAGTGTAAATAGACATGCATCACTTGGACAGTTGGAGATTATTCATCTTCATGTGTTAGAGCAGCCCTCACGCAATTTAAAGATGAATCTGCATAAAAGAAATGTGTATTCAAGTGTGCCATCTTCGTATTAAACCAAAGATATGAAATGAAATATATTCTGATATGCTCTGGGGTGGTGTGGAGACTGTACTTGTTCTATAGGAACAATATTAATACCTTTAATATAGAAAAAGTATTTACATTGTAAGGATATGTCAGAATTACAGACGATCTTCTCAGACAATCTTAATTCTTTGCTAACACTACAGCCTTTAAAAGAAATGATGTATTTGCAGATGGCATACTCGGCCATAAGCCAAAGATGCTCCTCTTACTGTGTATTTTTGAAATGGCAGATTATTTAGAGCCACTGTGACATCTGATTCCACTGTTTTAAGAATAAAGAGTTTAAATGTGGTTTACTTCCTTTTGTCTAATGGATGTAAAGAATCGTTCAAAATGCTGTACTTCCTTACAGGCCTCCTCATTTATGAGCTTGATTTAGTTTATTTGCGCTACCTATTCTGTATCATTCTATGTGTGAACTACATCTGATATCAGTACATTCCAGTAGTAAACGTGCCTACCACCCCATATGGGGTGTATAAAGCCCACTTACTACCATCGTGTCCCTGAGCAAGACACTTAACCCGGAGTGTCTCCAGGGTGGGGACTGTCCCTGTAACTACTGACTGTAAGGAGCTCTGGATAAGGGTTTACATGAACCAGACAAATCATGCAAACACAGAGTTCCTACACATTTACTGCCCCTGCTGCTGCTTAGCACAAGCTGGATCATATGGGATCCAGAAGCAACATTTTTATTTGCTCTGTACAAATTTTAAAAATGTTATTTTCCCAACATGAAACCAGAACTGGTGTCCAGACATTTGACCTAGTAACATGCAACATCTACAACACTCCCAATGGTGTATTATTTGTGAAAGAGCTGTTGCAAAAATATAGCTGAAAAATGAAATTGACAGACTTTATTTGGGATTGTCTCTAAGCAGTGTCCTTCTGTCTTCACTGCAGGTCATGTTATGTTGCCTTTCTTAAACAGTGTAATAGCACAGAATGAAATTAAAAGAGATTCGGCAAAGATATAGAAAAGCAAGGCAAGGCAAACTAATTTATACAAGCACAATTATAAGACAACAGTGTCATATGGTAAACTAATACATATATGAATTAAATACAATGACAAGATACAAGAGTTGCTCATATACAGTTTAAAGCAACGGAAGACAGGTGGTACCCAAATAAAGAGAGTTGTAGTAGTTGTGGCACAAAAGGATAAAGATGAGCTTTATTGTCATTTCAGCTATATAAATGTTAGAGAGTATATAGTGTACATATAACGTTTCTCCGGAACCTGGTGCTAAACGATTAGGGTACAAGGCACAAAACAGTGAACTTTATTAGCAAACTGAAACAGATAACAGGCACAGATGCTAGAATTAGATTTAATATCTCTCAGAAAAATGAGAGTTCTGTGTTAAGACCTCAGGAGGAACAACATGCCAGGTAGGTGAGCATCTTCTCATCATTTCAGATGCACTCCAGCCAGGGAACAGCTGAATTGGGTCAGCACCACAGTGCCTCTGTGGCCAGGATGTGCAACAGCACCCATTTCTGACTACAAACATTAGTCTTCTTACACCCCACTATAAGGGAGATAACCTGCTTCACAGATGAATGCATGAAGTGAGCTGTGCAGGATCCCATGTCTGATCTGCTGTGCTGGTTTTAACACAGAACTCTCATCCATCCCCCATCCCAATCCTTCAATTTCCTCTTAAAATACTCGTCCTTCACAAGAACACCTACAAAATGTATTAACCAGTTAAGGGTCGCCACAGAAGACCAACCAGGTCAATACATTTAATATACTACTCCTTACATAGGCAGAAATAATATTTCTCTCTCAGTTTAAAATGAGGAAGCACCATTTAGAACTGAATGAGGTGGAAAATAATTGTGGGGGAAAAAAGTCCTAGTTACTTTAAACCAGTTTTCTGGTCCTGGTCGAATTTCTATACATTTTGGAATAATCTGTGGAAGAAAATAAGCCTGTATTCATTTTTAGGGCATAAGCAATAATCAGAAGAAACCGAATCACTGGATTTCACAGTGTATGAGATTCAATTATCATTCTGTTGTAAATTAAACTGAAAAGTCGAAAAGCCACTTATAAAATAAAATGAGAAGGTTCATTTCTATGGAGACACTTAAGATTCAAAGTTCACATATATATATCTTCATTCAGCAACAAATGTAACAAGATTCACAAATATATTTTATGACTTACAAATAAATGTAACACAGTTCACAAATGCATTTCTTGATTCAAAAATACATTTACATGATGCACAAATTATTAACAATCTAGTAAGCCTGCATTTACAAATCACGCTATATAGTTGTGAGTACTCTTGTGAATTTTTGAGACTACCCTGATGGAGCACGTTTCACAAATACCAAGTAGCCAATCAAATGTCTCCATGTTTATAGCCAATCAAAAGATCTGTTGTTCGAGTGTTTGATTTAACGATGACAACATTGCGCAGATGTATCGATTTGCACTGACATTTATGCATCACATACATTTATTTAAGTCGAAAAAAAGCATTTGTGATTGCATTGTTCCTTCCAGGGCGCCACGCCATTTGTTCTCTTTGGGGACGTGGTGAAGGGAAATTCACATGAATGAAACTATCTTTGGCAAATACACACGTGGACAAAATTGTTGGTACCCTTCAGTCAATTAAAGAAAAACTCAAAATGGTCACAAAAATAACTTGAATCTGACAAATGATGGTACCCCTAACTTTAATATTTTGTTGCACAACCTTTTGAGGCAATCACTGCAAACAAACGATTCCTGTAACGGTCAATGAGACTTCTGTACTTCTCAGCAGGTATTTTGGCCCACTCCTCATGAGCAAACTGCTCCAGTTGTCTCAGGTTTGAAGGGTGCCTTTTCCAGACTGCATGTTTCAGCTCTTTCCAAAGATGCTCAATAGGATTGAGGTCAGGGCTTGATTGAGGTGAAACACAGCACACGGTGCAAACAACAAAATGTCTAACCCATCACCTGCGACTGAGACCAAGCTTTCTGACACTGGCCAGCACATTTCTCTCTAGAATCCCTTGATAGTCTTGAGATTTCATTGTACCCTGCACAGATTCAAGACACCCTGTACCAGATGCAGCAAAGCAGCCCCAGAACATAACAGAGCCTCCTCCATGTTTCACAGAAGGGACGGTGTTCTTTTCTTGATATGCTTCATTTTTCCGTCTGTGAACATAGAGCTGATGTGCTTTGGCAAAAAGTTCAATTTTTGTCTCACCTGTTCATAGGACATTCTTCCAGAATCTTTGTGGCTTGTCCACATGTAGTTTGGCAAATTCCAGTCTGGCTTTTTTATTATTTGTTTTCAACAATGGTGTCCTCCTTGGTCGTCTCCCATGAAGTCCACTTTGGCTCAAACATCGATGGATGGTGCGATCTGACACTGACACTGAGCTAGAGTGTGAATGACTGTGAAAGAACTGCATTGTACGTGGGTGACAGATTATGTCTAAGGCCTAGCGGTTAAGGAAGCGGCCCAGTAATCAGAAGGTTCGAAGGTGCCACTGAGCAAAGTACACTGGTCCCCGGGCACCTGTCATGGCTGCCCACTGCTCACTAAGGGTGATGGTTAAATACAGAGGACACATTTTGTTGTGTCACCGTGTGCTGTGCTGCAGTGTTTCACAATGACACTCACTTCACTTTCACTTACACCTCGTTTTGAATCAGCTTCCCGGTCCAAAATTCTAACTTACATCTGAAAGACAAAGGCCACTCGTTTGATGTCTACGGGCTAGATGGATGCTGAGTCCTGTCCTGATGAGCCACGCGTTATGGAGCTCCTATGTTCAGATCTGTACATTCCTCGCGGCATTGGACTGAATATACTACATTACTCTGTTTGTGTCTGGGTGTTTTGTCCTTGGGATGGACCAGTTTCTGTCTCAGTGAGGTTGTGTTTGTTGAAAATCCTCCTGAGCTTTTCAGACACCCCTGCAACATAAGGAATGACAAAACCTTAACTTTCTTCTCTTATCCCTACAACTAACATAAGGACTTGGATATAATCTATCACAGCCGTCCACGCTCTGGCTCAGGTGCTTCCTTCTGTCATAAAAATGCCTTTTTAGCGTAAACCCACGCGTTAAAGTGCAGGCGAGTTATGGCCAGTACGGCCTTCCATACTTCTCAGGGCGCCATGTTGAAATAAGAAGGCAGCGCGCATGCGTTCCCACAGTCACGGTGGCCGAGAGGTTAAGGCGTTGGACTCGAAATCCAATGGGGTTTCCCCGCACAGGTTCGAATCCTGTTCGTGACGGCTTGACGTTTTGAACCCGGGACAGCAGTTCCAACTCAGGTCGCAGTTTTGTGAGTTTTGTCATGTGGCCGGACACCGAGACTCCGGAGCTCAGACGTGGCGGAGCCGGCGCGTCATGAGACGGATTGTGTACTTTATTCCTTCCCGAGGGTGCGTCACATCGACGTTTCTTGCGCGGTTTTCAGATTACAGCCGCCAGGTGGCAGAATTTCTGCATTCATCTCCCGAAGAGGGGAACCCTGCTGGAACTTTACAAATGTGGACTTACATGCAGCATGCAGTGGAAAAAGGCATGTTGGACGGCGTTGTAGGACCACTGATTAAAGACACCCCGCGACACCAGGAATTTCTGCTAAATAACATGAAATGGCGCCACGTACTGTCATTACACTGAAAACGGAACGTTGCATTTTATTATACATTTTTAGCGACTATAAACCGAGTCATAGACAAGCAGCGGTTTTTTATAATATCCATTACATCCATTATAATATCCTCCCGTAGAAGGGTTGTGTTCTCCCCGGATTTCCCGGCAAGGTCGCGGTCACAGGTGTGCGTGGTTTTTAAATTGGTGGTTAAACTATAAATCGCGATTTGCGCTGCTCATTTGAGTTAGCTAACACTGCAAACATTGGTGACACAGGCATGCGAGCAAGAAAATGACGAACATCCCGGTCGAATCAACTTTTTTAATCAAAGATATTAAGGCTGGTTTGAGAAACGTGAGCGTTGTGTTCATCGTATTGGAAATTGGTGAGTACGCGAGCGTGTTTTTCACCGTCCTGTGGAATAATAGCTGCGAGTAAATCGGCCGCATGTGAAAACTGCTTCATTATGCTGCAGGCACGTACTGACCTCTAGCGGCCGCCAGTGTCGCTGCAGGCACGTACTGACCTCTAGCGGCCGCCAGTGTCGCTGCAGGCACGTACTGACCTCTAGCGGCCGCCAGTGTCGCTGCAGGCACGTACTGACCTCTAGCGGCCGCCAGTGTCGCTGCAGGCACGTACTGACCTCTAGCGGCCGCCAGTGTCGCTGCAGGCACGTACTGACCTCTAGCGGCCGCCAGTGTCGCTGCAGGCACGTACTGACCTCTAGCGGCCGCCAGTGTCGCTGCAGGCACGTACTGACCTCTAGCGGCCGCCAGTGTCACTGCAGGTGCCTGCAGGGTCTGATGAGCAGGACAGGAGTAACGTGTATGTAATGTGCAGTACAGTATTTGTAGATGAATAACGGGGCCGGGGAATAGCAGATGAGTGGTCTGCTACTCCTGTATCAGCTGATCTTTCTATGTTTCAGGAGTCCATCTTTAGGATATTCACATTGTCTTAATATTCAGTGTCACACATCGCTGAGTATGTGGTGTTTGCTTTTAAGATAAGATCAACCTTTATTAGTCCCACAAGTGGGAAATTGCACATTTTGGCAGGAAGAGTGACTAAAACGAAGGATGGCCACGAGATCCGGTCCTGCAAGGTGGCTGACCGGAGCGGAAGCATCACCATATCTGTGTGGGACGATGTGGGACCGTTAATCCAGCCTGGTGACATCATCCGCCTTACAAAAGGGTACGGTGTTCTACCGTCTCCTGTAGGCTTTCACTCGGAAATGTACATCATCTGCAGGGGAGATGCACCTCAGGGATTACATTCATTTGATATTGCATGACACCTAGTGCCACTGAAATATTTTAATGAATGTAT
The DNA here is from genome assembly GCF_900700375.1 of Denticeps clupeoides. Classification (NCBI taxonomy): domain Eukaryota; kingdom Metazoa; phylum Chordata; class Actinopteri; order Clupeiformes; family Denticipitidae; genus Denticeps; species Denticeps clupeoides. The sequence continues at coordinate 21,152,500 of NC_041721.1, read as the reverse complement.
TTCAAATGACATGGTTAATGGTTTATTCTAATTAGGTACGCCTCGCTGTGGAAGGGCTGCCTCACGCTGTACACCGGCCGGGCTGGAGACCTGCAGAAGATTGGCGAGTAAGGAACTCTCCTCGACCACCGCAGTGGTGCTCTTATGAGGAGAGATTTCACACGTCTTCTCCATTTTTAATGGTTGTAGATTCTGCATGGTCTTCTCTGAGGTACCCAACTTTAGTGAACCGAGCAGTGACGTGCTGGTGCTGATGAACCAGATGAACAAGCCTGACAGTGCAAGATCTCAGCAGGTGACCGTTTCCCATGGTCACACCTCCGTTCACGTGTGGCTGGAACTAACTCCATGTGATTCCTGACCCCAGATAAGAGCAGAGTCACAGGAAAACTTCCTGCATCAGAATGGAGCGCCTCCAACATCCACACAAAGTACAGTCCGCTGATCGCTACATATATTTTCTAGATTTATAAAATAGTATTTTACTGCAATGTAGTTTTTTTTCCTCTCCCCATCTCCAGGCCCATGTGGTGGAGGAGGTCGGGGTGCTGGGCGCGGCTCCTCGGTGACGTATGGAGGTGGTGGAGCTAAACACATCACCGTAAACAACGGCCGAGACCCTCGGCGCACGCTCAAGAGATGAAATATGTGTAAATATAAAAAGCAAACCAAATAAAGTCCAAATGAGATGTCTTCTGTTTATTCTTGACCCTACATTTTACTAGTTCATATTCTACTGTAATTTGGGTTTTGATTGATCTGAATTGCTCTCCATTGAACTATGAATCCCTGCTTAGTTACCATGGTAACTAATACTCCAGTCCAGGGTCTCTATGATGTGGGGTCCAATTCCCAAAAGATCATTCTGTCACTCTGGCTGTTCATGACATATAATAAAGCCAACTTTCATTTAATTCAAAAATTAATGTAAAAAATCATAACATCACAAAGGTCAAACCCAAAATGCAACATCCAATAAAATGACAAATTTGATAAAAGTATTAATCATAGAGCAAGTTCAAGCAGCTCAGGAACCAGACCCTCACCTCTTCAGGTCAAATGTCCTGCACAACAGACTGGACTGGACTGGTTTAGGTCCTTCTGTCTACCTCTGAGAAGGTGGACCTTCTCCATGTTCTACCAGTCTACAACACATGGAAAATGTCCTCCCACCGCTCATCTCAGGTGCTTATGATTTGCTGCAAATGTATTCCAGAACCTGCTCCTAGTTACCAATTCATCCTCAGAATCACCAGATAAACCGAAAGTGAAGTCAAATAATCGGCAGCTTTGGGCAGCGCTCACCCTGCTGTTCAGCTGTTGCTAGATATGGAAATATGGGAACATTCAGCCGTCATGATTCAAGCACATTTCATGTATTCTTCCGTCTCGTGCGCCAGGCTGTAGAGTCAAGTTAGCTTCAGCTTTGATGGTTTGTCGGCTATTGACCCTGCATGTATGCAGCATGTATGCAGCATGTGACTGCAGGCAGTTTATTCGTATCCCTGGTTTATTCTGCATAAAATCAAAGAGAAAACAGGCAGAGAAAATGAAGGAGATTTGGAGCAGACAGACAGCACCCCCGTAATGACTGTATTATTCCCTGGGTAACCTTTAATCAGTTATCATAAAAAAAAGAATCAAACATGGTCGAATCAACAAAAAGCAAGTTCTCTGTGCGAAACGTGTGTAGATGGGTGCAGGCAGGAGGTAGAAACCGAACTCCACCGCGTTAAGGCATCACAAGTAAACGACCTGAATCAGTCACAAGGCAGAGGAATTTCCTCCTTCAGCGGGAAACGAGTGATGATTGTGATGCCTGTGAGAGAAGATGGGTTGAGTCTTGCATAGTTTATGGTCTGAGAGCAGGCCACCATCTGAGGCTGACCATGTGACCCCGGATCGGGATGGTGTCCCTTGTGCATGTGTGGGGGCGGGGTTATCTGAACATGCCCACATTGATTGACAAGGCGACCTCTGGTTTCCTGTTCCTTCCAGGACCTGCCTTTCTCACTGTGTCCTGATTGGACTCCTGGCCTGAACTTTGACACCTGGTGTATAGAACAAATGCAATACAGTCACCATGGTCACAATAGTTATTAAAATATGTAATAAATGAATAATCACAATTAACTCTTAAGATTAAATATGAATTATAGCAAAGTTGAAAACGATGACAGAGACAACTATGGAAAAGAGGCTCAGATGATGTGACTAATTGCACCTAATGACCCAGGACGGGCCAGATCCCATAAACCAGATGCACATAATGGCACGGAACCCTGGACTCACATTTTTCTGTGGTTTGCTTCCTCCTCTCTCATTTTGTGTAGTCCCAGCTCATCGTCCAGTGTGCTGAAGTCCCTGTTACTGTCCACCAGCAGGTTCTGAGATGCACACAACACCAGATGTGGCTTCAGTTGGATCATCCATGACTGACATCAGCTGAACTAACATCAGCTCCTCTTACCTTCACACCAATGATGTCACCATCTTTCAGGTAAAAAGGTGCACCCTGGAGGTTATCATTCTTTTTCTTCTTCTTCCGCTTTGAGACTTGTTGGGTCTAATGTGGCCACCAAGATTAGATTAGAGTGGTAAAACCGGAATTCCAGTCTATTCTACAGCTAGCAATGCGCTTCACACAGGTCTCAACATATAAACAGCATGAAATGACATTAAATAGGACAGAATGTCTGAGACCCGGGTTTGAAATTCCACCCAGGACTAACTCACCCATGAGGACATGGGCATCCAGGAGTGGCTCTCTGGAAAGCGTTTGGCCAATAGCAGGTTGTCAGGGGAGAGGCCGTAGTGTGAAGCCAGGGTGAGGCGGAGACTCCTGGGGGAGGAGTCACAACCAGCCTCCCAAACCAGCTCCTCCCAGGGGTAGTACTGGCGCTCCCCTGGCACGCCCATCTGTACCCGCAGCAGGAGGTCTCTAGGCCTGAGGATGAGTGAAGATGATCCACATCAAACCATGCACTGCGGTTTCAGCCTTACTGAAGAGCAAAGTGCACAGGGACTTCTTACCCGAGATCTTCCTCCTTCAGGAGTCTCTGCACACACACCTCTGATCCTGTCTTCACCTTAAGCTTCCTGTCAGGAGAGGAAGTTGTATTGAGGCAAAATGAAACCTCAAGATATTGGCTTGTGTGTATTGAGGGACAGAGTTTCGTACGAGAAGAAGTAAATGCACCTGAGGCTCAGCTGATTCCCGCTCAGGATCTTCCCCAGCTTCCGTCTCTCAAGCAACCACACACGCAGAAATGCTGGTGTGGGCAACCATATACCCTCCAACGATGGCAGTGTCATCACCTGTCACACACAGAACTGTGCTCAAATGTTCCTTACAAACACAGCCAGAGTGTTGGCAGATTCATGCATTACCTGAGTCTTCAGATCGTCCAGGGAAGCCTCTTCTGATATCTCCACCTGACCAACATGCCACAGCTCCACCCCCAACCACTCTGCAGTAAACGCAGATTCAATTACACAACATAAATCCACCTGCAATCACATGACACACCTCACCTTCCATCACCACTTCCTGGCCTTCAAGAACGTGGTTCAGCTCGGGCTGCAAATCCCCGTAACTCCACACCGACAGCTTCAGGTAACCCTGCGAGAGTCGAAGATGACGACACTGAGATCAGGGCTCCAAACCTAAACTAGATGCTCAACGCTACTGCAGGTGATGAACCGGGAGTAAGCAGAGAGTAGCTGTAATAATGATCATTTCATCGGCTATCTAGATGAATGTCCTGTCTACACTGGAGAAATGAACAGCATGTTGTGCAATGACAAATCTGCATTCCAGAAATGGTGACTTCTGTGATGTTACAATCAGAATTCTAAATGATTCTGAGCAGAGAATGTGGATCTCTGCACCTTACTGGAAACAAGGAAAGGCGGTTAGCAGGTACCTTTGGTGGGAGCTGACCTGGTGTCAACACCAACGTGTCACCGTGGCACACTTTGGCCTCAGGGAGAGTGGCATTCTGAGGAAATAAAGCCGTTTGGGTCATTGTAAAGCAGTAGAATGGGTGTGTTTCACCGCAAGGACCAACCACCACACAAGTAAGAGGAACAAGTGCTGCTGTCACATGAACCCATTTATAAACCCTTCTCAGCCCGCATATTACTTTTGACTTTCACCAAAAAGGATGGCAGTGGTATGCCTGTCTTTTCCACCTGATTAGATTCTTAGTGGCACAGTATTTAAATGTATGAAATCAAATCAAATATGAATAAGTGGCTGTGCAAAAATGTGGAAAGCCATATAACTGCTCAATACGGATCACTTGCAACCTCACATTGAGCCTTAAACTTCATAGACAGGTTTTAAATGTGTATTAAAGCTATTTCATGTGGCCAATTGCAAGTTGTGCTTCTATTTGACTCTCCACTGAAGAGTGACCGTGGGAGTGACCATGGGATCCTCAAAGCAACTCGAAAGATCTGAAAATAAAGATTGTTGGTTCAATACTATTTACATAAAAACCGTCTGTATGGCAGGGTGATGAGGAAGAAGCCCTTACTGCACTCACAGTCACAAAGTTGAAGTTACGAGGGGTTGGATATTCCAACAAGACAAATTAAAAGTTTGAAAGCTACAAAGGCAGAGGAAGAAGGAGAAAGTTCTGGAATGGCCGTCACTATCCCCTAACTTGGGATGGGATGATTTGAAGCGGGCATGGACAGATTACACTGACAGGATAAACACAATGTAGAAATCATGCAATCCCCCCTCACCTCATCCATCAGGGCATCTCCAACCTCCTCACACCAGTCCATCCGCCGCAGGTGCCACGCCTCCCCTACACATGTGCACAATGAACTGAGACACAACATACGTGAACAAAGCAACTCACCCCATTCAGTGAGGGACTCACCCTCCAGTCCCACTCGCCTCTGCATTTCCTTCAGACACTGGGAACACACATCACAGCAGAAATTTCTGGATTAACTGAAATCTGTCACTGAAGACACTGCCAGTTTATCACAAACTCAACTCAGACATAACGGATGCAATACGAACAGCTCAGTAATACATTTGTCACCACCACTGCCCCTTATATAATAAGAAGAATAAGAAGAATAGCACCAATTTACTAGGACACACACACACACACACACACACCTCCTTCACTGTGAGCATCTTATCCACAATGATTTCCATCTCCGTGCCAGCGGAAGGTATCGTGCCAACGCTGAAGTAGAGGAACAGCTGCAGAACGGAGGAAATAATCACCACTACACGCTTCGTTTACAGACTGTGCTTTAAGGTAAAGGGTTATTGATGTACTGAATTCACCCACTCACTATTCATAACCGCACGGTACTCCTAATTATGGTCACTACTGACAGGAGGGTACAAGGTGGGGCACTACTGAATGGAGAAGTCAATATCATGCATGAATGAATATCAGATTTTTGATCTGCTACTGACAGACACACTGGTTTGGCAGCAAAATGGGTCCAACTCGACATTAATCCTGGGATCATGATGCATAGTGGGTAGGCATGCCACATTCACATCAAAAAGATGGACTGAATACGACATTGATCAATGATTTATCAGGCAGAGGGACAAACTGACCTGGTTGGGGTTGGGAGCAGGTCCCACACACAGAGAGAGACAGGTCATCAGCCTAATACCTGCATCCCGTACAGTCACTTCCTCACAAACTGCACACACACACACACACAAACACAATGGGCTCACTTCCTGTCCACCAGTTTATCTGTGTGCGCGTTTGTCCATTCATGTCTCACCTGGAGGCAGGAGTTTCCCTGAGCGATCAATCTGTCTCAAGCAACACTCCACTCCTACAAAGGGAAAGTCGAGCCAGTTTAAGTGTGTGAATACATGAGTGTGTGATGCAATGCTGGACTTTACCTTTCAGCTCCTCCTGCAACTGCAGTTCCTCTATTGCCTTCAGCTTCACTTCAGACAGCAGCTGGGACACACACACACACACACACACACACACACACAGGTTGCCATGATTTAACATTTCCAATCTCCACTATTCTGTGCAACATTCCAGTTCCATTCATATGGCCATAGATTACCCAGATGCATGTGTGCTACTCACCATATTTCCTGAGGCAGGTACCCTCCCCTTCTTCCTTCTCTCCTCTTCCTCCTCCTCCTCCCCTCCTTCAGCCTCCCCTTCTCTGAAATTTACCAGCAGCCATCGGCAGTCAGAGGGCGTGGTCACGGTCACCATATCTCCACTGAGACTGAAAATGCTGTAGTAGGAAGTTGAAATTATTCTCATAATCAATGCACAGCAATGCAGATGTAAACAATTTTCAATCAATTATCATAAAGACGTTGCTTGCTGGTTTTCTAGTTAAAAAGACTGGCGGCTAGTCTGAGTACAGCGCCAGTGGCAGCGGCAGCGGGTGTTAATCACAGAGCGGCCATGGAAAAGAGCGGCGGACTAATCAGTGTCATTTTCTCACCCCGACTGGCAAAGGGGTCCCTACCCAGACCCCCCAAAAAAACGACTGTTACGTTCTGCTGTTTTGGTGTGTTTTTGTTCTGTGTTTGGGTTGTGTTGCAGGATTCCTGGAAATTGCCAATGGAGCCCTTCTGTTGAACTTGTTTTACTGCATTTGTCGCTGCGTTCGAGTCGATTCTCACTGAAGGCATCAAAACTATGAATGAACACATGTGGAGTTCTGTACTTAACAAGAAAAGGTGAAATAACTGAAAACATGTTTTATATTCTAGTTTCTTTTCATTCATAGTTTTGGTGCCTTCAGTGAGAATCTACCAACGTAAATGGTCATGAAAATAAAGAAAACACGTTGAATGAGAAGGCGTGTCCAGACTTTTGGACAGTACCGTATGTGTGTATATGAGTTACCTGCTGTTGACTGTGTGTGGTTCCACCAGCAGCAGTGCATCACCGTCCCTGATCTGCAGCTCCCTCAGGGTTCTCTCCATGTCCTGTGGGGGGAACACTCTCCAGCCACTGGCGCCACCTCCACCAGCTCCCGGTTGACTCGTCTCCTGACACAGCAGCGCCTCCTCGGGACCCAGGGCCTGTCGTACCATCCCCAGTGTGGCCCCACTGGCAAAGCCCCGCATGGAGCGTACCATCCCCAAGCTGTCAGTAGCCGCGGAGGCTCCTCCCGGGACCTCCAGCTCGTCATCTGATGGCCGGACCACAGTCAGCAACACAGGCTCCCATTCAGGACCGGTGTGAACAGCGACTCCTCCCACCTGAGAAAGTGTCACAGGAAAATGAGGCTATTTGCTGGCTTCAGGTGACATGATTATTTTGATAAGATTGAACTTACAATTTACAGAAAAAAGGGGTTAAAAGCAAAGCGAATTTTTGTGTGCACCATGTGCTGTGATTGCTGTGTATCATATTGACAATCACTTCACTAATGGAGGAGGATAAAAGCCAAAAAGGCAGCGGGGCCAGATGGCATCAGCTCAAGGGTCATCAGGTCCTGCTCAGATCAACTGTGTGTGGTGATGGAGCACATTTTAGACCTGAGTCTGTGGCTGGGGAGAGTTCCAGAGCTCTGGAAAACCTCTTGTGTGGTACCAGTGCCAAAGACTCCACGACCCAACACCTCTCTTTTCCTTCCTCAGATGTACGTCACTTCCAAAATCTCTGCATGTCTAACGTGATATTTCATCTTGGATGGCAGCCAATCATCTAAAACTAAATCAAACCAAAATGAAACAAATATTCATTTTAGTAGATTCACATCAATATCTTGCCATCTACCTGAAAAACTCGTAGCTATCTCCTTCAGCAACTGCACGCAACCCTGGAGTATCTATAGACAACCAATTCTCCTTCTCTACTCACATCACCAATCTTTTTCCTTCTCTACAACATCAGCCATATCCACCCTTATCTATCAACACAGGCCATCCAGATACTTTCAGTCCCTAGTAATGTCACGACTGGATTACTGGAACTCCCTTTTAGCAGGTCTACCTCTGAATGCCTGCTAGCCTGTTCCCTCCACCATTGAAGGTACGAGGAAGACACTCATCTAAACACTTCTCTGTCTTGGCCCCTCGGTGGTGGAATTAATTTCCCCTCAAGGTCAGAACAGCACAGTCGCTGAGAATGTTCAAACCGCTTATGACCTTATGACTTATGTAAGAAAAACTACACCAGAGTGAAATTCATGTATTCATGGTTTGAGTCCTATTTTGGCAAAATCAACTTCCCATTTTCTAAGAAAAACCTTCTCTTGTTAATGGGGCCTTAGTAATATGAGCACAGACAGGGAGTATGGATCGATGTAGCTTCTGTCCACCATGCATCATCACAAACTCGGTCCTTGAGCTGCATGTTCTTCCTATGCAGTGGTGGCCTAGCGGTTAAGGAAGCGGCCCCATAATCAGAAGGTTGCTGGTTTGACATTTTCAGGTACTATGAAGAAGCCGTCGGGGTAGACTATCTGTAGGTTGCTGATGATGTTGTAGAGTTCTAGCTTTAGCATTATTGCTAGCGCTAGGCAGGATGTATACTGCAATGATGATCACGGTCTACGTCTGACTGCTAAAACCTCTAGGAGCTCCGAACAGTGCACAGAGATGAGCAGAACACAGGAATCTCTGTCTAGCTGGAGAGCGGAATCAGTGTTCCCATCGTGCAGCCAAATTTCGGTGAAGATAAGAACGCAGCAATGTCTTCTCTCTTCCCGGGAGGTTAGAAGTAGTCTGAGGTAGTCAGGTTTATTGTCCAAAGAGCACAATAAACGAATGTGGTTAGCATTTAGCCTAGCATGGATCCCGGATCGCCCGCCTCCTTGCGCACAGGGTGCCGCGGGGTCAGGGTGGTGCCATGGTCCACTCGCTTGGATGACGTAGACCATTAGATGGTCAAAAGGCAGATCTGCTCATTTATTATAGACGTGAAAATCACCTCACGCATATGTTCCTCACCTCTTTCCCGTTCCACACGAACAGGTCAGAGCCGGTGTAGACACCGGCACTGTAGAGAGACTGCTGGTCATCTACAAACACACACAAAAAGAGGCAGCTTGCGGTCATTCAAGTGAAAGCAAGAAAACGGTAACAACTCATCACTGAGTAAATGAATAAGGAATAAATCCAAGTGGTGCACTGGCGACCTGTGAGAGTTTGGTACAGGTGCAGACCGGCAGGGAGACTCTTGGCCGCAGTCAGAGCCATATCGCCCTCCCACAGCTCCTGCATCTGCGCACATTGGCAGGAGGTCAGGCATCGTTTGACTCGGCGGCTGATTTATAAAAAGAGACGTGACACGTCACCTGGTAGACGGCCAGACGCAGGTCTCCCACAGTTTTGCGGCGGTCAAAGTCGACGGTGATGACCGCGCTGGCAGCATCTCCCACGGCGTGCAGCGCACAGTCAATGAGCTGGTAGTGAGGAGCGAGATGCAGACGCACCTCAACACTGTTACTGCTGGTTTCAAACTCCTCTCTACAAAAAGCACAGAATATTACCTACTGTGTCAGTCCTAGCAATCATTCACTTTTACAAGAAGCCAATACGATTAACTTGGTGACAGTGTTAATGCTCCGTTTGCTTCTGCTGGGATTCATTGGAAATGTCTACTCTGTAAAAACACCGCTTGACCTTCGGTTTTCCGTGAAAGACGCCCCAGTCGCCTTTGCTTCTCTTGGAGAGTCCACCTCCCTGGCCAAAGTAAACTTAGTGGTCAGTTAGTGAGGCTAAAAGTTTCTTTGGAATGCACTTCCGCACCTCTCCTGTGGGAATGTGAAAAGCTGCCTTGTCTACGTATTCCCCTCGCCTGCTGGAGCCTGTCTACTCCTGGCTGGTGGGCCCGGCTCTCCTCCTCCCCACTGGCGCAGGACTAATCCACTCAATCTGCTGAACCGGAGATGCGCTTCCAGGACCTCAAAAGACGTGGATCCACCAATCTCAGAGAACGCTAGATCACTAGTGAGGGGGCAGTGGTGGCCAGTCAGAAGGTTGTCGGTTCGAATCTCGAGTCACCAAAATGCCACTGAGCAAAAGCACCGTCTTTCATGGTTGCCCACTGCTCACTTAGGGTGATGGTCGCTGTGTGTCACCGTGTGCTGTGCTGCAATGTTTGTCATTGTGAATCACTTCACTTTGGCTTCGAGGAGGAGGAATGAAGCATCTTCATTGACCAGCTTTGAGTTGAGTTTGTGGAACTGCTCTGCTCGCACACTGTGCTGTGTGCAGTGATTTAACCACCTGCTAAATATAATAAGCCTTTTTTGAATGGCTTTGCAGACTTGTTAGCTGATCTTCTGCCTTGTTATGATCGAGTTCTTATTGTTGAGGATTTTAATATTCACGTGTTGTCCTTATATGCCCATTTTATGTAATGTGTCTGTTCCAACTCATGAACATGGACACACACTGGATCTTGATCTTAGAACTCAGTTTTAGAACTCCGTTTTTATAAAGTGAAACTGAGGAGATGAGCTCTTGGTTTTATCCCACCTGCCAGACTGTACTGGACACTGTACTTTCCCCTTGTGTTCTTAAACTGGTTATATCTATATATCTTCTGGTTAGATCTATATCCCTCTATATCGCCTTTACTCAAATCTTAAGGGCCTGGCTGTTTTTTAAAATCTTTTTAAAATGTAATGATGATAAGACAGAGGTAATGGTCTTTTGGTGTTCCACCGACACCTCAAACCTTGAGTTAAGCCTCAATATATTAGGCCAACAGTCTCTAATTTAGGGGTAAAGGTGGATGCTGACCTTAAGTTTGACTGCCAAATTGTGATCAAATCTACCTTCTTCCAGTTCACACAGTTTAGTAAAATCAAGCAGCACTTTGAGACTAATCCATGCTTTCATTACCACCTGGATTGATTACTGCAATGTGCTTTTCATGGGGGTTGGTGCATCGTGCTGGTTTTATCCACGCTTCATTTCTTACGTGTTCATTTTAGGATTCATTTAGAAAATGTCTTATTTGCTTTTATGGCTCTTAATGGTCTTCCCCTCCCCACCTCTCTGAGCTCTTACAGCCTTACACACCCTCCTGGTCTCTAAGGTCAACTGGTCAGTTGCTGGGATCGCACCTTTGCTGCTTCAGATCAGAGACTGTGGATTGACTTGCCCCTGTAAGTTCATTTTAAGTCTTTGGTTTTTGACACACTGTAAAATCTTTCAATTCTCTGTACAGCACTTTGGGTCCTAGGACTGAAGTGCTTTACAAATAAACTTGGTTGGTTGGTAATTAGAGACACATAGGTGGTACGGGGCAATGCACTTGCAGCATGTTCACGGTGCACCAGTGCCAGGTGGAGCTTTCAGAGGATCTACCATCAAGAATTTACATAAATCTACGTAAAGCTGGAAAGAGTTACAAAGTAAATTCACAAGTGTACAGGCCAACAATCTACAAATGGAGACACTGTAGCTGCTCTATCAAGAACTGGGGCCAAATCAAAGGACCCCAAGAGCACAACGAAGACTCATCAATGACAAAGAAACAGCCCAGAGTGAAAGCCAGAGGTTTGAATGTATAATTGGAACTGGTGTTCATTCATCTACAGCATGTATAACATTGAACAAACAGGGTGTCTCTGGCAGGACACAACAAAGGAAGCATTTTCTTACTAAAAAGGACATTGCTGCATGCTTGAAGTTTGTAAAAATGCACATTAACACATTAATTGCCTGATGAAACTAAGATTATATGGCACCTCAGTGGAACTTTGGCAGGTCGGGATTCAGACCGGCAACCTTCTGATTAGGGGGCCGCTTACTCAACCGCTAGGCCACAACTGCATAGGAGGATCATGCAGCTCAACATCTGGTATAAAAAAAATTAACCTGATTTGCTGCACCAGGACCTGATCATTAAGGTGAAGATGAATTCCAAAATAGAAGTTAGATGACACAACAGGACAATGACACAAAACATGGAAGCAAGTCCACAACAGAATGGCTGTAGAGGAAAAAAAAAAAAAAAAAAAAAGGAAGGTCTGGTCCACAGATACAGGAGGTTATTGATGCCAGGGGTTAATTTCAAGGACAATTCTTAATAAGGACAACTTGTGTTATTATTTAATTTGTTACTACCCTTGACTTCGATGAAAATTTGATTGCAATTTTTATGATTAATACAGAAAATCATGAAATTAAAAAGGGTTCACATACACTTTCTTGCCACCATACACTTAAATGCAAAAGTAAAGCATATGAATGTCCATGTCCAAAGTATCCTTTATTTTATTTCAATATAATTTCAGCTAGTTCCACATTGGTTCTAGTACTTTGTCTGTAGTTTAAATTAAGAGTTAATTGTTAATTAATAATAACTGTAATTTAACCCAGAGTGTGACACCCTTAGCCAATCAAAAACCCAGTGCTGTCTCTATTTCTCCATTTCTAGGGTAAAATCCCTAGAAAATCTCAATCTTTCAACACCAGCGAGGTGAAAAATAATATATATCTTATAAATGTCTAACGACAATAGCTTTCTCAAAATAACGTAATTAATCCCTTCATCCTTTTGTAAAAGGAAGAGACTACAGAGCTGTGCAGAATCTGACGTGTTAAATTAAACTGAGACGTGTCCAGACCTTGTATTATCAACATCTGCTTTTTTTAATTCCCAGTATCACAGACAAGTCTCCATTCTAGAGATCATTTGGCAATTTAAGTAGAATTCTATTTGCATTGTAATGTATGCCAGCCCACACTCACCTTTTCTTTTGCAATTTTCTGTTCTCCTCGTTGGCCATTTGTAGCAAGTGTGGTGGAACTCCATACCCTGCATCCCCAAACGCTGCACAGACAGACATAAAGAGCATTTACCCCCCAAAACAAAGGCCGCAAGCCTCCTTTTTTCTGGACTGCATACCCTCCGATGGCCTCTGCAGGCTGGTTCTGCGGTAGAACAGCATGTAGGCACTCTCCTTCCCACCAAACTGCTTCTCGATGTCAGCAGCTCGGATGGCGGTGACCGCAGAGTCATTCAGGTCGAACCAGTGGCTGCAGTCTGAGGTGCCCCGTCCAACTCCACCCTCATGCCCATTCTGGTCAGCCTCTGCATTACTCAGAGCGCTTTCTTCTGGTGTGGTAGCTGAGCTTACTGCTGGAGAGGTCACCTTAAGGGTCACACGTGTCCCATTGGACACCAGCAGGAAAACATCTGGGTGGTCCTGCAGAAACTGGAATAAAAAGAAAAAGAGTCTGACAACGTAACACTTTATCTAATTAACTAGATCTAAAAAGAAGATGGAAGTAAAGTTCTTCTGTTATCAGATGCCTTCCATACTGTTCCATGCAGAGTGGGCACCTTTTTATCTAGTTTCCCTTTTTATTTCATGCCCAGGCATCATCAGGCTTAATAACCTACAATTATGCAACACTTTTAAGCCTGACCAATCGTGGCAGTCAGAGACAATACACAGCCACACGCTGTACCCTGCTGGTGGCCATGACCGTGACGTTATGTTGACCACCCCACGTGCTTTAAACAGTCCACCATCGTCCAGATACCCGAGACCAGTAAACATAGGCAAAGTGCAGAGGTCTACAACAGGTCTACAGAGGACACCATCTCCCACGTCCTGCTCCCCAACCTCAGCCATGTGCATTCAGCATTCAACACTAGTTGCCAGCGGACTAAAGTGAAGTGATTGTCACATGTGATACAGAGCAGCACAGCACACGGTGCACACAGTGAAATTTGTCCTCTGCATTTAACCCATCACCCTGAGTGAGCAGTGGTCACCATGACAGGCGCCCGGGGAGCAGTGTGTGGGGACGGTGCTTTGCTCAGTGGCGGATCGGGATTCGAGCCGGCAACCTTCTGATTACAGGGCCGCTTCCTTAACCGCTAGGCCACCAAAGGAGATAGAAGCTGACAGAAGATTGTGAGTGTGGGTGTTCACCCTCAACACAGCTTAGCATGGGTGTGTACACAGTTCACTGCGGTGTTGGACTTCCGCAGGTGACAACAACTGGACTACAAGCCTCCGAACATCAGTGGGAATCCAGTGGAGAGGGTGAGCAGCTTCAAGTACCTGAGTGTCCACATCTCAGAGGACCTGACATGGTCTTAACACATCCAGGATCAGATCCAAAAGGGTTAAACAGCACCTGTACCACCTGAGACATTTGAGGAAGTTCAGAGTGTCTCCAGACACCCTAAAGACTTTCTATACTGCCGCTGTGGAGAGCATCCTGACACAGAGCCCCACTTCATGGTTTGGTGACAGGATCACAAAGCCATACAGAGGGTGATCCATGTGGCGGAACGCTGCTGCAGGTCACCTCTTCCATCTTAGCAGGGGATTTACACCAAGAGATGCAGGACCAGGGCCATATTAAAGGACAAACACACCCCAACAGCAGCTTGATCCAGAACCTAAAATCAGCCAAGGACTATCAATGGCCAGGACTATCCTCAGGCCATCAGGATGCTGAACCAGGACATGCCACCACCACCTTACAACTCCCAACCAGACCATCTGAATCTTCACTGTTGTTTAGTGCAATCTGTACTGTTACACCGGTCACTGCACAATCTATACACCATGAACTTTAGCAGAATACATATCCACTACCCATGGTGTCTACTGTCACATGTTCTCAATGACCATAATATCAGGCTTGCATTATAGCTTGCCTACTTTTTTTACTCATTTGTACTAGCCTTATTCCCCTTTATTCTTTTTTATTTAACTATTACTTAACAAAGCACAATGAAAACAGAGTGGTTCAGGGTGCATTTCACTGTGTCATAATGTTATAACTTTGTATGTGACTAATAAAAATATTGAATTGAATATTGAATAACTTCGTTTAATAATTTGTGGGGCAGTAGTGGCCTAGCGGATAAGGAAGTGGCCCCGTAATAAGATGGTTGCCAGTTTGAATCCAGACCCGCCAAAGTGCCAATGAGGTGCCACTGAGCAATGCACTGTTCCCACACACTGCTGCCCACTAATGGGTTAAAAGCAGAGGACACATTTCATTGTGTCACCGTTTGCTGTGCTGCAGTGTTTCACAATGTCAATCACGTCACTTTCAACTAATAAGCAAATTGTGATATCTAGTTGTTGTATATAAAAGGCAAAACCAAAAACCAACCTTCCCAATGGGTCCATACTGTTTCCGAAATTTCTTATTCCAAGACAAGCCGATCTTGTCCATCAGTCTCTGACCCAGCTGGTCCACGAGAACACTTGTGGATTTTTCCTAAAACAAGAATTTTTTTTGTCAGTCAGCCTGGAGACACCATGTCAGTTTATGTAAATAGTGGAGATATGTGCTGCGCTGTATGGGCGAGGTCAGAGCGGTCGCTCTGGGGCGGGTGAAGACTGTACGTACCTGAGTCAGTATGGCTTTGAAGAGAGACAATGGATCATCTGTCTCCAGTGATTGTTCACAGACTCTCGCTTCCTTCTTCTGGGTCTTGGTTTTTCCCTCCTCTTCCTGATCAAATAGAAACCATTAAGAGTGACAGTGACTATGGTGTCTCAGATAAATGGGATTTGCTCTCGGTGTCTCGCACACACACTCACTGCAGGCTCCCAGTGTCCCAGCTGGTCGATGTCTTTCACATAGACGTGGTAGTGTCCACCGTAGCAACCACCCTTGTGTATGATGACTGAGAAGAGCTCGTACTGGTAGTCGGAGTCGGGCGCGCTGGTCTGAGGACATTGACATTGGGAAAAGCAGCACTTAAACTGGATCATTTTCATTACACAGGATTTATATTTTTGCATCCAAACATTTAGTCCAAAATAAAAATTCCTTTTGATACTACAGTCAATCTCATTTTCATACCCCAGACAAGTACTAACACCAACTAGAAATATGGAGACCACAGAAAGGTTCACTGCTAAACCACTGGTTCTTCTCAGCACACTGCACTGAATGTGAATACACGGGAGAACCATGTTGTCCACAGACGTCAGCTGCATGGCTGTGACATCCACTCTCCACACATGGCGCATCTTCCCCGCCGTCACTCGGACTGAGGACCTACCTGCTCGCAGAAGGGACGAAGGTTGATGCTGAGTGGGAAGGTGTAGCAACCGGTTTCTTTGTAGCGTTCGCACTTGGCAAAGTCAAAATTAAACCTGAGCAGTGACATGGTCAGGAATGGCGGCAGCTTTCTCAGCTTGGCAGACTGGAGAGAGAGAGAGAGAGAGAAACAGTGCCCCTGCAGGATTTTAGGACACTTTTAAACATTGCTGTCTTTTTCTTGGGAAAGTTGCCGTGAAACTGCTGAAATAAGAGTGATAGGAAGGGACACGCCACTTTCCAGCAGAACACTGTTCAGCACGATCCTTGGCTGATCCTTGGCTAACACAGAAATAAAACTGATTACGTTTAAATGAAGCAAAACGAAGGTGTGCAAAACGCTAATACTTCAGGCTGATTGGCTGAATGTGTGTTAATTGTCAATTCCTGGAGGGACTGTTTAAAGGTACAATAAAATGTGCTTTACTGTTTCTGCAAAACAACTCTAAATGTGCTCTATGGTATCGGGTTGTCGTCCTGTTCTGTAGTCACCAGTTCTGATCTGCTCAGACCCTCGTCTGGCTTTAATGTTCTGGCTGATCATTTACATTTACAGCATTCACCAGACGCCCTTATCCAGAGCGACTTACAATCAATAGATACAGGGACAGTCCCCCCCCTTGGAGCAACTTGGGATTTGAACCTGGGTCTTCTGGTTCATAGGAGAGTGTGTTACCCGCTAGGCTACTACCACCCCAACAGTGTGCGAATGTGTAATGTGTGAGTGTGTGACAAACCTTGGCAGCTTGGACCAGATGGTCACAGCTACTGCAGCGGTACAGGTTGCTCCCCTCAAACAGTTCCTCCTCCACAAACATGCTCCACAGCGCCCCCTCCAGGCCACACATGCCACGCACCAACACAGTAAGGTCCAGAAAGTCCTCCTATACAACACAGGGAGGGGTGTTAGGAACGGGGTACGATTGAACCATGCTGCCTGTCACAAGTTCACTTCCTCAGTAATACAGTACTCAACTACAAGACATTTATTAATACGTCTATGAATTAATTGCAACTACAGATCTACAAGGATGTGTTTCGTATTTGTATCCAGTATTGACTGCAACATTAAAAACAGAAATTCGACATGCACATGTACAAACTTCAGAATGACGCCAAAGCTGCACATCTCAATAACATACAAAAAAAAATTACAATTTAATGTCATGGAAATCTATCATTTGACATAATAAATTAATAAATTAAAAAGGTAAAGAGTCAAATATGATTTATTTGAAGTAACGTTTTTATTTGAGTTGATAATGGAAGATATTCATTATAAGAATGTTATGCATAATCATTTCAACTATTCTTCATTTACACACTATAAACTTGTAGCTGGATACGATCTCTCCCTGCATACACACCTGCCTCTCGCTGACACTGGCACACTCCCTGCACACGATCTGGTTGACCAGCGTGCCGTGGTACAGGCGGTGGATGAGGCTGCTGCCTGACGTGCCCACCAGAGAACTTTCCAGGGCACTGAACAAGATGCGGTTGAGCTCCTGAACATCATGCTGACTGCTCTCCTGCAGGGGACACCATAGAGCCTGAGGCACAACAAACACGATGAAACCAGAGTTTTTGGAAGTCGACGTCACACCTCATTGTTGGTCCAGCCAAAGCTGTCGGTCAAGTCCGCAGTGGAGGCGCTCTGTTGGTCCACAAGCAGCAGCTGAGCAAACAGCCTCTGGAGTTCCAGCGGAATCACACGGACCTGCAAACACACCCCCTGTAAACCACTGGACGAGGGCACCGCAGAGAGACCCAGTGTCCAGACCGCAACACACACTACTCATTTCAGAATAAAGGTTGGACGTTAGAGCTTGAACTTCCACTGGGCTCAAGATTCAATTACTATTATCAAGGCCTCAATTATAGATGCATCCTGTAGGTTTTCTACGTAACATCCAACCCGGAGCGGCGGTGTACTCTGTAGATCAGGCCGCCACAGTCTCTACACTTTTTAATGCGAATATTTATACCGCTGGCAGAAAATCACCAAGCAACATCATTATTATAGAATTAGTCATGTTCTGCACTGCATCGATTATGGACGTATCCTGTATCTTATGAAGATGAGTGATATTCGAGGCAACTCCCCTAGCCATGCCTCTTCTTTACGGCATTTATCAGAGCGACTTACGATCAGTCTTCTCCTCCACCGGCTTCCATTACACTGTAAACCTGAACTTCAGTAAATATTTCACTGATATTTTCCACCAAATGAGTAACACAGTTTAAAAATGTTAAATGGCTTAAAAAGTGTTAGGAAATCAAATTATGCTTTTATTGTCACACCATATAACACTTACACACGGTACAGTGCACACCCACCCGCAGGAGAACATGTATAGAACTTATCTATACAGCAGGGCCGCCACCGAATGTTCAAGTTGTCCCACTTTAGAAGATGCGAGAGGCGTGTCATTTTCATCATAGGTTCAGCCTGAATTTAGTGAGTGGGGTTTCACCCGCCGGGCTACCATCACCAGACAGCCCCAGAGGGCCATTCTCAGATTTTAGGACCGGACATTGTCCTAAAAGAGGACGATTCGCTGAGAGAGGTAAACAGACACCCACCTTGGCCTCCGGGTTGTTCTTTTCCGCCAGGTCTCCCAGCTCGTCTGGTCCCAGTTTGAAAAGCTCCTCTGTGAAGAGAGAGAGATTTTTGTTGAATATGGTTTTTTTTGTTTGCTGAATGTGCTTCTGCTGCTGCTGACCTCTGAACTCGGGGGTGAAGAGCAGGGTCTGGATCAGGGAGTTGAGGTAGCAGGTGCCGCCCTGGTTCCTGATGCCGCTGAGGTGAAGGGCGCCTCGGGGTGGCGGCGGCTCGACCTCCGTCCCCTTAAAGACCCTGCGGCCGCTGGCCTCGGAGGAGAAGCCCTCCTCCTCTCCCTCGAACAGATTTCCGAACATGACGCACGTCTAGGTGGCTTTGAATCTCGCGATATCTCTTCTCGTCTGTGTGGTCTCCTGGACGCGGCTCAGTTCTCGTTATCTCATCTTGGTCTTCCCGAGCTCCCTGCTGACGACCCCCGGGCTCGGCGTGGGACGAGCGCGTTGCGCAGGGACGAGCATCGCTCACAGCAGGTCCCGCCAGCAGCCCGCTTCCCTCGGACCTCGGACCAAATCACTGGCCGGCCGCGAAGCTCAAACCTGGGGACGAGCTGTAGCCTCCTCACCCAGCTGACAACATCGGCGCGGGGGGCAGCTAGCAGAAACACATGGTTCCGGACACACAGCACCAGCTCGGTCACCGCAAATCCACAAAAGAAGGCAGAGAAAACGAAACGAACAGAACCAATGATGTTTCAGAGCGCGGCCATGTTGTTCATGCGGGCAGGCGCCGCGGTGCATTGTGGTACTTGTAGTCTTTTACCAACTACCGCCAGGTTGCTTATGAACCATTCTGTTTTCATTTCGTTGTTGGTGTAAGATGAATTCATTTGGCCGACATAATAAAGTATATTAACAACATCAAAAACATCCCTCACATGAGCAAAAATTGAAGTTGGATATTTTATTTACATATATATATATGTTTGTGTGTGTGTGTGTGTGTGTGTGTATTCTATAAATAAATCAGCCCCTAACTTTCTCATTTGCTGAAACAAAACCAGTGAATTCCAAATAAATCAGCCTTTGTAAAATCCTGTGTGCATATTTTACATCCAAATGGGGCATTTTTTCAAAATACACAGAACAGTGATGTCACCAGAATAGAAAAACAGGAAAAATCACATGACTTCAAAGCATTCATTGCTCCCTAGCCAGTCATTCACAGTTCCCCCTGCTGGAATGCAGCCGGTCAGTAGGGTTTTGGGTTCCAGTCTCCACTCAGCGGGTTTTCAGCTTAAACACTTTGGTAAATGACTGCCTGGCACTGGAGTACATCAAGAAAGATCCCTCCATTGTAGAGAAGAACTCCCAGTCACTGCAGCCAATGGTGGGGAGCCAGTGGATGGGGACGAAACCCTCATAACCCTGCCATCTGCCAAAAATACAACAGAATTCACAAATGCAACTTCATACAACTCACTGACTTGTGTGGGTACATTGATTATGAAAATACTGTATGTACTGAAATACAATGCATGACCTTTCTTTGTATAAACAGACAGTAGTATATTTAAAATAACATGCACAGTGTTTGGAATACCTGTATATTACACTGTTTAAGGAGTAGGACAGTCCATTATATGAATTGGCTACCACAAGAAAGTGCTCATCTCCCAGGGTGAAGAACTCCCAGTCCACTGCACTGTTGAAGATAGTCCAAATTATTCACCCACAGGACTGGTAAACATACAATAAACATACAAGAACTGTCTTTAATGTTTCAAACATCACTCACCTGTAAGTGCCAATGTCCTGAAACCTGAGAAACATTTGAGCATTCAGGTCCAGTTCATAGATGGTGGAGTTGATGGCATAGAGGCTTTTGCCGTGCATATACAGCATGTGACCATTGGCCACAGCCAGGAAGACCCTGTCTCCAATTCGAAACATCTCCCAATCTGTTGCCCCAAATGTCTAAAAGAACCAAGCAATGGAGTCAGCTTAGAACAAGCATACAGCCATGCCACCTTAAAAATACCAGAAGCTCTCACCACTCTTTAATGGTTGTTGGCACACCGGGAAGAAACAAATCAAGTGCTTGGCTTTTCAATGTGGGAGTGTCATTTATTCGTTTCACCTTCTCTGCTCATAATCAGCTCTTTTGCATAAAAAAATTTTTAAATCACATTTTCTTTGATGTTCATGACCAGCCTAGCATTCATCATACCTGGCACAATGTTGGTTGGTGAAAAGTGTAAAAATGTGCTGAAATAAAACTTTGTAAAAGTGACTTCATATCTGAGAACATACAAGCATAAGCAACTGGATTACTGTAACTCCATTTTAGCAGGTCTACCTCTGAATGCCATCTGGCCTCTACAACTAATACAGAATGTCGCAGCCCCTTCCCAAATCCTCCCACACCACCCCACTGCTACACTCCCACTACCAGTAGCTGCTAAAAAAAGTAATGGGAACACTTGTAACACAATGTAAATCCAAGTCAATCACACTTCTGTGAAATCAAACTGTCCACATAGGAAGCAACACTTATTGATAATAAATTTCACATGCTGATATGCAAATAGAATAGTGTCTGTCAGTGTAGTGTCCAGAGCATGGAGGTTCTACCAGGACAGTACATCAGGAGATGTGGAGGGGGTCGTAGGAGAGCAACAACTCAGCAGCAGGACCATTACCTTCGCCTTTGTGCATGGAAGAACTGGAGGAGCACTGCCAGAGCCCTGCAAAATGACCTCCAGCAGAAAAACAATGTGCATGTGTCTGAAACAGACTCCACGAGGGCAATATGAGGGCCCGACGTCCACAGGTGGGGGTTGTGCTTACAACCCAACACTGTGCAGCATGTTTGGCATTTGCCAGCGAACACCAGGATTGGCAAATTCACCACTGGCCCTCGTCCAGCATGACCAGTTTGGCAGTGGGTCAGTAATGGTGTGGGGTGGCATTTCTTTTGGGGGGCCGCACA
This sequence comes from Denticeps clupeoides, assembly GCF_900700375.1. Taxonomy (NCBI): domain Eukaryota; kingdom Metazoa; phylum Chordata; class Actinopteri; order Clupeiformes; family Denticipitidae; genus Denticeps; species Denticeps clupeoides. Next base: position 21,130,919 of record NC_041721.1, on the reverse strand, counting down.
GCCCTCCATGTGCTCGCCAGAGGTAGCCTGACTGCCATTAGGTACCGAGATGAGATCCTCAGACCTCTTGTGAGGCCATATGCTGGTGAAGTTGGCCTCGAGTTCCTCGTAATGAAACACACACACTACTGAACCTCATTTTGACTTGTTTTAAAGTTGGATCAGCCTGTAGTGTGTTTTTCCACTGTACCCATGGGTTGAAAAATTGTCAAGGAAAATCTCATTTTTGTGTGGATTTGTTGTCAGCACACTAAACTATAAAGAATGAAGTAAAGAATGAAGTATTTAATAAGAATATTTCCTTTTTTTTTATTGTGTACAACAATGTGAACATGATTCTTTTTTTCTACCTTCCAGTAGACTATATAAAGGCAAGTGAGTGTTGTATTTTTCAGAGAGGAAGCATAGTCTGGATCTTCATGGCACTATTTCAAGACATAAGCATTTACATTTACAGCATTTATCAGATGCCTAGCAGGTAAGGAAGCGAACGTATAATCGGAAGGTTGCCAGTTCAAATCCTGAACCAAGGTCCCCTTGATGAAGATATCGTCCCCACACACTGCTCCCTGGGAACCTGTCATGGCTGCCCACTGCTCACTCAGGGTGATGGTTAAATACAGAGGACAAATTTCCATGTGTGCTCTGTAAGGATGGACATCACGGGAGCCTGCTTTTGTCTTGCATAACAGCTGTCTGCAGGGGGAGGTGTGACATTCCTGTGTCGACGGTTGTGGGTGAAGATTCGGCACCTCTGTTTTACATGCTTTTTGTCTGACGGCAACGTGTGAAGTATCAGCCGTCAGGACCGCCCACCCTCTTTGTCTTCCCCAAATGGGAGGCACCGGGGGCGTGACATCAGAAACAACAGGTTCTGATTGGTCAGTGACAACTTCCTGTAGGCCAGTGACAACTTCCTGTAGGCCAGGGGTATAAAGGTCTGCTCACATGTGGAAAAAGGGACTCTGGGCTTTCTTGCTCAGAGGTTTTTCCATCGGAAGCCGGAAGGTTTCTGAGTCTTTCTCTCCCCCTCTTTTTCTCTTCTCCCTCTTTACTCTTTCTTCTCATTTTTATTTTCTCTGTAAACTTGGTACCTTTTTACATTCAATATTCACATGTAACTACAATAATTATTCACCGGTGTTAATAAATTAGAAACTGTTCATTTTTAACCTCTACTGTGCCATGCCTCTTTCTGCCAGGTAACATCAAATTGGAGTGGTTGAATACAGTGCTTTGTGTGGAGGGAGAAAGAGTTTTTCTACACACTCTATTCTCTTCTCCCACACCACATGGTCTTTTTTACGGCTCCATGTGCTGTGTATCTCAATGACAATCACTTCACTTTCACTTTCTTTCTAACCGGTTGTGGTTGCTGACACCTGCCAAAGCAAGTGACCGTACACTGATTTACATCTTATCAATGACACCCTATCAATCATACAACCAGTATGACATTTAAATAAAGGAATCTGTCTATTTTTAGCCTGCTAAGTTCCATAGTATCCAGTGATGTCCCATCAAGATAAGTCTAGACTGAAACCACACCAGCACTGATTAGATCATAGCGGTTCTGATGTTCATTCAGCCTTGTTCATGTTCCATTCCTTCAGTGTTCAGGGAATAGAAACTGAACATCAGGAACAGGGAGAAGCGATGGAAGTTCCGAGTAGCTCAACCTCATCATTCACAACTGGAGTCTGATGTTTCGGTGATTGAGCTAATACTTTGAATGGATTTATGGCCTCAGAAACCTCAACACATGAAGATTATTGACACCGCAAGGAAAACTGCACCTTCAACAATATAATATTCAAAATCAAAAGCCTTATGAAAGTGATAGCTGTAGAAAGTGGAGCTGTTTTAACAATGATTTGAATAAACTTCTAACAGGTTCATCATCATTGTTGCTTATGACCATGCATTTTAGAGCAAAGCCCATACCCTGATGGTCTGGAAGTGCTGGAATGCTCCCCTCAACCAGATGTAGATGGTGGAGTCAATAGAAGTGGATGTGCCATCAAAAGCATTTGCCACTGCCAGGAAGTGGTATGGCCCCACCGTGAAGAACTCCAGGTCATACGCTCCTGATGTCAGAATGGTTTGGTTGACCTCAAATGCCCTTGTGCCTGGGTTCCATTTGTAAATAACACTGTTGATTTTGTGTTCACCATTCCCTATGACAGACACAGGAGACCATGATCATCTAAATTAGATCAAACTATGACCTTCAATTATAATTCAAGCAATATTTCACCAGCTACTCCTCATGTACTTCTGTGTTGCTGGGTTAAAACACGGGTCAGTTGACAAAGTAGGAGCTACATGACAAAAAGATTGGACATGCTGGACTTTTCATCAAGGTCATTGTCAGCCTGAATTTGTGTAGTCTGATCAATGAAGCAAACATGAAGCATGATGTGCGAGGGAATCACAGGCCCTCTCTATATGGTCAGAATGTGGACAGGAAATGAAGAGCTTCTCCAGGATACCCTTCCTGTGATTGGCCACAGCCAGGAAGGCCTGATTCTGGATATGGAAGGCCTCCCAGTCCCGGGCACTGTAGGTCTCCAGCGTTTGGTAGCGGAGGAACTTCTGCTTCTTATCGCTCCACTTGTAGATGACCGATGCCTCCTTCCCACTGCTCACCGGGCCTCGGGAGTTTGAGACCACCAGGAAGACCTGACATAGAACATAAGCAAGAGATTTAAAAGCACAATACTTCTAGGCATTCTTTCTATTTCATGCTATGGCTTATCTTTTCACAAAACGCTGGTTTAATTCTTGTTGGGTTTTTCTGTTTTTGCCTTTCCTCAGGTGATGGTGCAGCATAATGTACTCTTTAAAATACAAATGTTTTTGCCGTGATTTGTAGGGTGTTCTATGATACATACGTTTAAATTCTTAAATTGCTATTGCATGTTGTATACTGAGTAATTCATGCAGTAAAGTGTTTTACTCCATCAGCATGACTGGAATTGCACAAGTCATTTACATTTTATGATGTGGAGATGCACCAAACGCCTCGAATGGCTCCAAATGAAGTCTTTTTACAAACTTTTACAATCCTTAAAATGCAAATCTTTTTTTCTTTTGTATAAAAGTTGTACTCCACAGTGCAATCAGGCTTGTGAAATGCAGCAAAATGTTCCCTTTCTCACCTTGTTGCCAATGATGAAATGTTTCCAGGAATGAGCCTCAAATGTAGTGATGTTTTGGTGCAGCTCGAACCTGCCATCTCGCCACCTGTAGATGCCCGAACCAGGTTTGGATGACCGGTGGGCCATGGCTGCAAACAAACCCACCGATGGGATCTGAAAGACTTCCAAACCATACGTCTCAGAGCTGGTGTAGAGGTCCTGGTGACCATCCACATAATCCAGATGTTCCTTTCCTGTATACCAGCATAAAACAAGTGAAGTGACTGTCATTGTGATACATAGCAAGCGCAGTACATGGTGTCACAACAAAATGTGTCCTCTTCTCTTAACCATGACCATGACAGGTGCCCGGGGAGCAGTGTGTGGGGACGGTACTTTGCTCAGTGGCACCTTGGCGGATCGGGATTCGAACCGGCAACCTTCCGATCTCAGGTCCGTTTCCTTACCCGCTAGACCACCACTGCCCCAAAGATGGTGGCGACTTGGTCATGCAGGAAGACAATGATTCTCATCATAATCAGGTTATTCAAAAAATGTTCTGTCCTGGAATGGTCAAATTCTGAATGTTTCACAAACTTTCAATGTAGTTACATAACTGAAATAATGAAACAATAAAATACTATTAAATTAATGATTTATACAAAAACCAAAGAGAAAAGCTGAATGTAAAATAATGAGATATACCTTTCAGCATGGAGATCAAGGCTGTGTTTCCATGGATGAAGAAGAAGAAGCCCTTCTGCATCCTGCTGACCATCACCTCCGTACAGCTGCCTCCATCCTGCACCTGAACGTCTGTGCAGAAATCTACCCATCAGGTGGTTATGACGTTGACCATGATCAGCACATCATAATGATTTAATCACACATTAAAAAAAGAGAATTCCAGTTGGGAATAGCTTCAAGGCAGCATACAGAGACACAGTGAAGCTAGATGTTACCATCTGGAGGCCCTGGCAGGTCCTTCAGAACGGGTGGCACTGCAAGCTCTGCCAGGCGAGGGTTCCCTGCAGGGCAGACCCGGCGGGTGGCATCAGAACCAGGCAGCAGAACCAGCTGTCGGAGCAGCCCCTGTAAGGACGTCACTCATCAACACAAGCAGACAAGAGACAGGACGTGTGTGTAAAGAGAGGAATCGAGAGAAATCGTACAGAGAACATCCCGCTCCAGAGCTTGCGGCTTCCAATATGGATCCTAGAACCAGCTGTGCTGAGATCAGCTGGAAACGGTCTATCATGGAACCTGCACACACACACACACACACACTACTGCACATACTTCAAATACCTCCATAGGCAGCATTAATCATGTGTGCTGGACTCACAGCTCCAGGGTCACGCCACAGTCCAGCGTCAGGCTAGCATGGTGCCCACTCAGCGCCAGCACCAGAGTGTGCCAGTGGCCATCTGCCAGCCACACCCGCTGGAAGGACAGTCTCTCTCTGCCCCTGGGACTGTGGTACACAAGCTGCAGCTGCTCTTCAGAGAAGCGGAGGCCTAGAAGCAGCTGCTTCTTCTCTTCCTGGACCACGGAGAGAAGATACTCTCTCTTCTGTTGGGAGAAGAATGTCTGGCTGAACATCTCAACCTCACCCTGAACCACTCGCTCTTGGCTCTGGGACAATGCCGCACCCAACAATTGAATTAATAATATCAAGGTCTCTATGAACTCACAGAAGGCACATTGCTGTGAAAGGTACATCACAAAATGTTCTAAAAGATTATTATCAAGGTCACTGTGGCCTCAGGTATCTCCCATTCTCTCAACCTCTCCAAAACCACTTCATTTTTCCTCATATTGTCTTTGAAACATGATGGACAGGTCAACAGCATGGACCTATTTCTGCATCCACTGCAACCACTAAAAATAAGATATAATCAGCAATAATCACATAGGGGCAGTGGTGGCCTAGCAAATAAGGAAACGGACATGTAATCAGAAGGTTGCTGGTTGAATCCTGAACTGCCAAGGTGCCACTGAGGTGCCACACACTGGTACCCGGGCGCCTGTCCTGGTGCCCACTAAATACAGAGGACACATTTCATTGTGTCACCGTTTGCTGTGCTGTTGTGTATCACAATGACAATCACTTCACCTTCACAGTGTACCATCAAATAATAGTATATTTGTATCTTACATTTAAGGTCAACACATCAATTTAACCACTATATCTTTGTAAAATGTTTCAAATGGCATATACCGTCATTCATTTAATGCACCAATATTTCACCAATAGCCAATATTTAATTTCAGTTCTCATTATAAAATGCTTGGTTATGCGTATTTTACATGTTGCACCCATTCACAGTAAGTAATAAAATAAAAATGGAACCTTGTATAGGTCTCTGGTGCTTGTATTATGAATACATTCTGACTGGTGCATTGGTCATGTAACTCTGGGATATAAAGTAAAATTAGGTCATGCGATCTGTACAAACTGTACCTCTGTGGCAGAACAAGTTGTCTTCAGAGTGACCATGATGGAGAACTCATGTGGGAACATTAGGCAGTTGACGAAGACCTGGGATGAAGGGAAACTGAGGGGGGAGGTCATATGCACCCCTCGTGCTCCCTCAGCTTGCACCGTATGGACTCCACTGAGGGCGTGGCCACCCTGTGGCAGCGAATGTGACAACAGGTCCAAAGGGAAGAGATCTGCAGCAAGACATCAGTGTTCCATTATTGGGAGTGTGAACAAAAATATCTCTGCTGCCATCTCAACAGACCCACTGGCCTAATATTGAGTACGCAGGACAAAATCACCCTGGTTCAACAAGGTATGAACTCCACTAGGTCCCTGTAACTGCTGATTGTAAGGTGCTCTGGATAATGGTGTTGGGTAAATGCTGTAAATGTCCTCCTGTAAACGTCACAACTCACTCTTGACTCAGGGACAATGCCAAACCCAACAATTGAATTAATAATATCAAGGTCTCTATGGACTCACAGATGGCACATTGCTGTGAAAGGTACATCACAAATTATTCTAAAAGATTATTATCAAGGTCACTGTGGCCTCAGGTATCTCCCATTCTCTAAACCTCTCCAACACCACTACATTTTTCCTCATATGGTCTTTGAAACATGATGGACAGGTCAACAGCATGAAGGACCTATTTCTGCATCCACTTCACTTAAAATAAGATATAATCAGCAAGAATACCATAGGGGCAGTTGTGGCCTAGCAAATAAGGAAACAGATACATGATTGGAAGGCTGCCGGTTCGAATCCTGAACTGCCACTGAGGTGCCACTGAGCAAAGCAACGTCCTCCACTTATTTTGGGTCTCCATTCATTTTCCATTTCTGCAGTGTGATAGGATGCATCCTTCTGCTGATAGGACGCTGCCATCAGCGAATACCATTTCCATGAATGGGTGAGTTGAGGTAGGTGGTAGGGGTAAATTGATGTATTTGAAATGTAATTCAACACTGAAATTGTACTGAATGAATAACAGTAAAGTGATCTGAATCTATTTCAAATGCATTTAAGGGACCCAGTAACCACTGACAGCCATTGCCATATTCAGACCTCTGTGCCCTTGTTTGTGGTAATCAGTAAAATTGAACTGCTTTCATCTAGAAATTATGAGACTTGTGTCCTTACTGGAGGTGGACAGCTGCTGTCCATCCACAACCAGGCAAAAAAAGTGGAGAGGAGTGACAGTATATCTCTTACAACGATCTCGGCGATTTCACTGCAGAGGTCTGGTCACTTGTCTTCCTGTGGAACACTATCTCAATATAAACTTCAGGAACTGATCCATAGATAAATATATAGTAAAGGGTTACGGTAATGCTTAAAGGTATTAATAATGCTGACAGTAAATTATTTCATTTAAACCTATCAAAGTAACAATAATTGTTTTGACATAATAATTTTTCTTTAATTTATAGTGGGGTAATAACCAGTCATCTTCAAACTGGACTGCTGTAACTCACTTCTGGCTGGTCTGACCTCTTGACCGCTCCATCTGATCCGTAACACTTCTGCAACTTCCCAAATTCTCCCACTCTACCCACTGCTATGTTCCCTCCACTGGCCTTTTTAGGAAATATTTAGATTAAATAGTTATTAAAACTAATGGCATTTGCAGTTTGGGTCCTAGTGAAGAATTTTAATGATGGATATTTCAAATATGTCTATGTAAAATGTAAATATGACATTCTAGAAGACAAGTCTCCTCATTCAGCCTTGTGTTGAATTAATTCCACATTCCAATCTTCATTCAGCAGTAGGGTCACCAAGTAGGGTTTATCTTTATATTTATTGCAAGCCTGACACAAAGGAATTCATGTTAAAATAATCCCAACTATAAGAATTAACTTCATCTCTCCCTTCTAGCTGCTGCTGTGTCTGATATCAGTTCAAATAAGGAATTCAGCTGTAGCTTCACCAAACAGTACAGTGCAACACAACACAGATGCTGAGAAGCAGTGACAAGATGGTGATCCTCTGACATAAACCACTGAAACTAGAAGATTTTACCATTCAACTGTTCAACAGATGAACGAAGGAGTGAGAAGACTCACCTGTGCAGGGTCTCCATGCCACTGCCACGAACGTTGAATTGTAGAAGAGCAGAAGCTGTAGGAACATTCTCAGAACAGCCCAAGACCCTCCCATGTTACTAAAATGTTCCACAAACACACAGCAGCTCTGTTTAAAGTTCAGAGAAGACCCCTGCTCATGGTCATTTTTGGTCCTGAGTACCAAGGAAGAGGAGCCAGTCTGCTGGAGGCCATGCTGTAAATGATGAAGACTGATGGGAGAGCAGCAGGCAGATCTGAGAAGTGAGGCAGGTACATTCATTTAAATAAGTCTGGGGGGCGGAGAAAGGCTGAAATGGGATGATGAGGAAGAGGGGAAAGGAGAATCAGGTGCCAGAATCTCTCCTCCTCCAGTCAGATCTTCTGTAGCATGTGTGAATTTTAATTAATGAATGTGATCTTTTATATAGAACAGGAAGAAGAAACTGAAGAAGGTCTTGAAGTAAAAGCCCCAGCCGAGGATGGTGAGGCTGGCCTTCATTCAGGTCGTCTACGGCATCTCTGATTGTGTAGTTATTACTTTACATTGTGTAAAACTGAGTCCTAGCAGAGCCAAGATGGACATCATGTCCCTGTCATTACTGACGTCACTCTGGATGAATGTAAAGGTGCGGCACAATCGTGGAGGTGTAACTTGCATCAATCCATCTGTTTTGGGGTGGAACAAAATCCGCTCAATACTTCTTGGACAATAATGACTTCTAGAGTAGGCTGAAGCAAACAGAGATGAGAGTTGCTTTGAAGGAAAACGCTTCAGAAGTGGCAGACATGCACAACGGACAACTGAGGAGTTTATTGAATGATTTGTATTGTTAATTAATCACACTGTGACACATGACCTGTCCAACTCTTCTTTGGGCCACTTGTCTATGTAAAAGACTGTAACAGGTGAAATCGAAAAGCAGCATGTCCAGGTGATGGGTGTCGGCCTCATTCTCCATTCGCACCGGTAAACACGTAGTAACCACACACACACACACAAACAGGAATAAAGTGCGGAAAGGAAGCCATCGCTTTTTAAACTCCGGAAGTCCATGTCTGGGCCTGCCGGCCTTTACAGACCCAGTGATTTGCGCACGATCTGCTTGGCCAGTCGGTGAAACTGTTCGCGGTCCTCACGCCACATCTTGGAGGCATCGACGTTAGCGCCGCTCTCATCGTTGGGTTCTGTGGAGCGAGACATGGTGCCAGGTACTTTTATTCTATGTCAGAGATGTCACTATTACTGTGGTCCAAATTACTCCCCACTGACCTGCCAGCATGCTGACCACAGACAGCAAGATCTTCTCCACACTCTGGACCGGGCTCCACCTCTCAGCACTGCTCTCATAACCCATAGGGTCGTCCCCTGGAGCATGCAGGATGGAGATGCACACACGGCCGTCTGGGTAGACTAGACAGAAAGTACTGAAAATCACTTTTTATTTCACACTGTCAAAGGTTTGTATTCAAGGCCTACTGAGTTTATATGCACAAAAGATATTATACAAGGAGTACAACAAAAAAAAACCCTGTTGTTGCCATAAGATCCTAATCTGCAGCCTATTTGATTCCTTTTCAGATTACCAAGTTCAGAACGGGTCTTCACCGGCTGCAGGATGAGAGCCTGGTCCTTCAGCATCCTCCTCCCACCACCCAGCATCAAAGCTGCAGAGTGGCTGCCGACGTTATCTCCTGCCCTGAAGGCCAGGCGACACGGACCCTGCACTGATAAGGCCCCAGTCTTCCTGATCTCCGCACCATCAGGAACGATCTGTCCGAGCCACACTTCCGCAGCACTGCAGCAGTCAGTCTTCTACTACTGACTACCCAGGCTGAATCTGGATTTATAATACTGTCCTGAAGATCAATACTAAGATATTGCTTTTCGTAAATGCCTTTTCAGACCACATGAAACCATTTCAACTAACTGTGGTCCAACGTGAAAAGTAGGAAGAATTAGGAGAGGGTGATGAATGCACGTACTGTTCGGGTGGAACATGTCGCAGGTGAACTTCATCTTGGGGGGACTCAGGGGGTAGTCTGATGGGAAGCTCAAGATGGCGGGAAACACGCCACCTTCAAAACACGTGTCCTCTGGTCCCCTGAGAAACAGGTCAAAAGACGAGACAATGAATAAAGAACGAAACACAGCTTTTTACACAGGTTTTCAAGCGCAAAAGATTCTGCTTTTTCCTGATAGAGATCAGACTTGCCAGACACTTTTTGACAGTGCGGAGTTTATTGATCTCTTTATGCGTCACGCCATCAGGAGTGGGGACACGTTGCACCAGCCAGCCCACCCAACACTTCTCTGTCAACACACACTCAAAAGGCAGGTTCTTCCACTTCATCAGCCATGCGCCATGTCACTTCTGATTACGGCCAGGTCAACCCAGCTCCTCTGATGCGCCAGAGATCCACAGCTTCTGACTGGTTCCTTGTTGTGCTTGGCAACACACAGTCCCCAAATGAGGACACATTATCTAAAAGAAGATGATTATCACTGCACTGGAATCATGGGCACCAGGAGAGCGCACCAACGATAAGTTCCCTCACAAGATAAACAAGATATTTTATCTTACCTCCCAATAACAAACTTTTCTCAGATACCAATCAATACTTAAATGTACTATCGGTACTTAAATTGCAGTTTCGCATCAGCCTACAGCAATTTTCAACAGGCACTGCAGCGGGCAGCCCCTCCCTGGCCACCTGGAGGACCCCATATTTACATTAGAGACGCACCAAGTTTGCTAGAAATTGTAAATACGAATGTGCGTCCGATGACGTGACGATCCGAGCCTAGCGGGGCTATGCTAACGCTACACAACTTAAAATCAACACATGCAAATCATTAAACCCGAAATATTACAAACAACTGTTTACTCAGTCCACTAGGCGTCAGATATCGAAACAAACTGATTACCAGCTCCGGAGTAAAGCATTTACATTTACAGCATTTATCAGACGTCCTTATCCAGAGCGACTTACAATCAGTATTTACAGGGACAGTCCCCCCTGGAGCAACTTAAGGTTAAGTGTCTTGCTCAGGGACACAATGGTAGTAAGTGGGATTTGAACCCGGGTCTTAAGGTTCACAGGCGAGTGTGTTAGCCACTAGGCTACTACCACCTTGCAGTACTGCTAAAGTACAGAATGGTATAAAAATAGTCGTGTCGAGGACTCAAAAACATTCAAATACATCCACGTATTTATTAAAATGTTCCTGTCTGATATTAAAAACGTCGTTGTGTTGAAGATGCAGCCTGGAAGCAGGGTAAATAAAGTCTTGGATTACATGCTGCTGGCAGTAAGGGACGCCATGCAGCCATGCGATCCAGGAGAAGGTCCATCACCACGCCAGAACTTACATGATGAGCGCCTCCCATTCAAAGAAGTTCTCTTCATTCACGGGACCTGTGGGCACATGCAGGCAGTTCAGCGAGCGCAGAAAAACACAGCGCCAGCAACGCGGGTTAAAACGCAACGCACGTCACCTGCCACGATGCCCTCGGGCGGGTTCAGCGTCAGCTCTGTCGGGAGAAACAGGAGAAGACATTACCCATTTCACCGCGGCTGGAAAATGCAACGGGAAGGGACACTACTGACGTTTATACTCCGCCATCAGCCTCTTCAAAGCCGTCCCCGCCATGAGCACCGTCAGGAGTGCGCAGTCGGACAGCGTAGCCGCTCTTCCGGCTGCTGGGAACGGGGGAAACAGCGCCACTGCAGGCGCGGCGGGGTACTGCACCACAGGCGGGAGAAACAGAAGACATTATCCATTTTCACCGCGGCCGGAAAATGAAACGGGAAGGGACACTACTGACGTTTATACTCCACAATCAGCCTCTTCAGAGACGTCCCCGCCATGAGCACCGCCAGGAGAGCGCAGTCGGGAGGGGGGACAGTGTTGCCGCTCTTCCGGCTGCTGGGAAGGGTGGAAGCAGCACCACCGCAGGCGCAGCGGGGTACTGCACCACAGGCGCAACCAGCATTGCACTCAATGCCGTATTTAAAAATCGATTCAAATACCCCCTCATACAGCTACATTAGAAACATTACATAGTTACACATAGTCACATAAGAAAGTATTACATAGACACACAACACTGGCAGCCAATGTTTAGCCAATTATTTAATAGTAGCATTTTTACAATAAGATGCTAATTTAATGTGTGCACACATTATATATACATATTTGAATTGAATAAAATAAAAAGTGAAGTGACTTCACTTTTAATACACAGCAGCACAGCGCACACAGTGAAATGTGTCCTCTGCTTTTAACCAATCATCCTTGGTGAGCAGTGGGCAGCCATGACAGGCGCCTGGCGAGCAGTGTGTGGGGATGGTGCTTTGCTCAGTGGCACCTTGGAAGATCAGGATTCGAACCGGCAACCTTCTGATTAGGGGGCTTGCATGTTCTGCCTTGGCGACAGCATCTTGCCTGTAGAAGGAAGTTGGTTTGGAACAGGTAGGAACGGAACCAGTAATCTGAGTACCAAACTATATTTATTGTTTACAGTATTAAAGGACAACAAATAAATGTACAAATCAGAACAGAGCCAAGGGAGTATAGAAGCATTTCTGTTGAAACTAGGCAACGCAGCACCCTTCCACACTCAGCAATGACACTCCTGGAAAACCAAGGCGGGAACGAACAATCCCAATACAATGCCATTCGATTTCACCACAACACTGGGTAGCTGTTGATAGAAACTGTGTGCATGAGAATAACTTGGTCTTAAAACAAGTATGTCTACCCCTAGAGGAAAAAAAAAAAAAACAACATTTAAAAACAAAACACGGACCTGTGTGTGTGTGTGTGTGTGTGTGTGTGTGTGCGCGAAAGAGAGAGAGAATATCCTGACATGCTGAACTGATCAAAGTACCATCTCTGGGGTTTGGTCCACATTCTGTGATGCGGTAACGGCCAGACTTCAGAAAAGTCACGCCCCTGCAGTCCCTGAACAAAGTGATCCAATTAAAAATCTTACGTCCAGTCAGTGGGAGAATTAGGGTGATGAATTTTTATACATATATATATAAAAAGGAAAAGATTTAGCAGGTGCCTCCAGTCTGCTGCTGAAATACGTCGATCGTGTCTTCATCTTCCATCTCCAACTGAAAGCAGAAAGTTCAATTTAAAATACGATTCCATGTAATAAATACACACACATACATACATACATACATACATACACACATATATATATATATTATTCAAAATTAATGCAAAGAGCGGGATTTACCTGTGCCGGTGTGTCTGTCTCATTGATGGGCTGCCCATCAAATCTAAACCGTATCTGCCTTATTGACAAGCCCTACCAGCAGAGACAGAGCCAGACATGAGACATGGAGAACCCCGCGCCGCGTCCCACCTGCAGGCCCGACTGGACGCGAACTCACCTGCCGTTCACAGTACGCCTTCATCAGTTTACTAAGCGGCGTGTGCCTTTTAATCTTAAACTGGACCACCGATCCGTCCTGGCCGGCCACCTTCAGGTTGATGTGGTCGTTCTCGGTCTTCACCCCCTCCTGCGGGAGAAACATGCACGTTGTGGCGCTTTATTTTAACGCGGGGCTTCCAAATGGCCGCACAAACAAAGCGCCGCATTCCGCTGCGGACGAGCTGAGCGTTTGCGCCAAACAATGGCGCATTTTCAGCAGCTCGGCGCGCTCCCGCGGCCTCGGCGGCGCGCTTTACAAAACGCGTCCTGCTGCAGAGCCGCGCATTCATCCCGCAGAGAACGCGGGCGTCCCGTCCACCCGCCCCGCACGCCGCCAACACGAACACGGCCACACCCGCCACCGCCACCGTACCTTCGGCTTCTCTTCAGACATGTCGCCGAGCTTCAATATCTGCGCTGTTCACACCTCGGACGCTCGGACGCGCTTCCCGTCTTCCTTCCACTCTTCTCTCTGCCGACGTGAACGCGCCTGAGCTCGTCCTCGCCGCTGCTGATTGGCTGGACGGGCGTCACGTGACCTCTCCTTAGCGGGCGCGCGCACACGTGGGCGCGCATTTAATGGAATACTCGCTCACGCCGAGCTGGCGCCTCCCCCGACCACACGGCCGCCGTGGAGTGTGGAAATCCACGCCGAACAATGGCGCGGAACGGCTTCCACTCGCGAACAATTTCCACCAGATGTAATATTTTGGTTATTTTAGAAATAAGCAACAGCAGGTTGGTATCTAGTTTCCCCCACAAGAATTTTATTTCCATTGTAAATATGTCCTGGTACAAGATTTGATTGCAACTGATGCTTTAAAAATGGAAGATTTTCCTGCACCATTGTGTATATTATAATCACGTTATTGCTTTTTATTGTAATTTGTGCTCCTCATGAAGCAGCATTGCACATTATGTAAGAGTTAAAAGTTAAGAGTCAATAAGTTAGTTATTGCACAGTAAAAAAACAGCAACAGGAGACAGTTGCACAGAAGAACATCAGCAGAAGGATCATGTTGCACAACCCCATGTTGTTTAAAGACTTACAGGTAGTGAGAGAGAGAGAGAGAGAGGGCCACTTCTTGGGAGAGCGAGTGGCAGAGGGGTGAGTTAAAAAGTCTGATAGCTGTGGGAAGGTAGGATTTCCTGTGCCGTTAGGGCCCCTCCACAGCACTGTGCCGTGGGTGATCAGTATTTTCAATAATAGACTGCAGGTTTCCCAGCATCCTCTGCTCCGCCACAGTCTCCAGTGTGTCCAGTTTTATTCCCAGCACGCACCAGCCTTGTTGATCAGCTTGTTTAGCCCGTTCTTATCAGCTACTTTCATGCTGTTCCCACAGAATAGAACATGCCACTGGACACTATGGAATCCTAGAACATTCGTAGCACAAATTTACAGACCACAAAGAACCTTAGTCTACGCAGGAAGTACAACCTGTATGTGGCCAGTGCATTCTGTGACAGTCCAGTTTATTGTCCAAGTGGACCCCCATGTACTTGTAGTCCTGAACAATCTCCACCTCCACTCCCCTGATGGATATTGGGGTGACTGTAGATTTTGACCCCCTCATGTCCGCCACCAGTTCTTCTGTTTTGCTGACGTTGAGCTGCAGCTGATTTAGCTCACACCAGTCCACCACACTCCGCTATTCCCTTTCATCACCGTTCCTGACACATCCGAGAACAGCAGAGTCATCAGAGAATTTCTGCAGGTGGCAGCCCACTGAGTTGGAGCTGAAGTCCACCAGTGTCAGACCACAGTCCTACAGCTGCACATACTGTGGTCTGTCTGACCAGTAGTCCATGATCCAGGAGACCAGTGGGGCATCTACCTGCATAGCAGACAGATTTTCCTCCAGACGGGGTGGCTGAATGGTGTTGAATGCACTGGAGAAGTCAAAGAACATAATCCTTGGAATTGATCCAGGCTTATCCAGGTGGCTGTAGGCCCGGTGGAGCATGTAGATGATGGCATCATCTGGATGTTTGTGTTGAGGGTAGTAGTGGTGGTGGTGGTAGGAGGTTGGGTCACTTCAGGTATGCTGATGGGGTTAGGGTTAGAGAAGGGTTAGAAGTTGATATTGTCTGTGACGTGCTGTGTGAGGCTCACAAAGAGTGTCCCAGTCTGTCATCTCCAGACAGTCTTGTAGAGCATCAGTGGCCTCCCTTGACCGCATCCTCACGGTCTTACCAGTTTTACCAGTGGCACATACAGAGGAGTGGGATGGATATCGGTCTTGTTGGCGTCTCTTTCTGAAATCCAGCCTTGGTGCAGAATTACAGCCACTTTGTTCCAGTCCCACGATGAGATTTCCCATGATGCACCGTTTCACCGTCTGTAGCTTTATATGCGGAGGAGAGAGGCGGGACGAGGAGGAGAAGTTGAGGGATCATTCGCAGAAATGACATCATCAACATCATCCACCAACCACAATGTTTGGTGCAGACAGGAAGTCATGTCGGCCTTTTTCCAGAATAATACAAATTTTCCATATGACGTCATAAGGGGACAAATTCCAGATCCGACCGTCTGAGCTGCTGCTCTCTGAACAGTGAAGCAGAATGACCAAAGTACTCTTTACACCGACCGCCATTTCTAGCCACTGCAGGACCATAGACAGGCTGTTCAATCATCTCACAAAGTCACATTTTCAAGATAGGTCCAAACTGCTTTTTAGATGTTTTGTTCAATTAAAACTGGTTTAGAAGTTCATTAAACATTGACAACTGCTGTTTCTACATTTATTTAAAGAATTTAGGTACATTTTTACACAGTTCTTCATGTCAGTTAGCTAAGATCTGCTAAACTCAACACACCATCTGCACTGTAACAAGGGGCAGTCTGGGGCAGTGGTGGCCTAGTGGGTAAGGAAGCAGACCTGTAAATGGAAGGTTGTCACTGGGGTCCCCTTGATGAGGGTATCGTTCCCGGGTGCCACGCTGCTCAGTGTGGGTGATAGTTAAATACAGAGGGCACGTTTCACTGTGACAGTATACTGTGCTGCAGTGACAATCATTTATACAGTTTAACCAATATAAATAAAACTACAACTCAAAAGTGTAACGTTCCAGATTTAATATTTGAAGTTACAGACGCGTTACAGAGTCCCAGTTGGTGTGTGTAGGACAGGCTAGAAGACGCTAGATTGATCTGTTGGACGGGACAGCAGACAGCGAGAATGCATCCTCTCTGCTGAGTGTTTCTCTTGTCTTGGAAGGCCGGAGGATGTGGAATTGTCCTCGGTGGGCCTGTTTGCAGCGGCTCTATACAGCGAGGGAGGCTGCTTCTGAGGAGTCTCTCAAAGCACATCATGAGGACGCGGTTTAGTGAGACAAAGCGAGAAATGGAGGAAGGTGTTCCTCAGGTCTCCAGTCCACATGTCAATTTTAAATATATGCAAAAGTCACACTTTAGGAACAGCCAAGGTCAAAGCCGATTCCACAGCTTTTATCCACAGAGATCCTGGCGCCAGCTTTACTGTATCAAGTGCCCAGTTCCTGCTCAACAGTCTATGGAGCCCAGGGCACCCCAGCAGGTCCAGAAAAGGACTGGGAGACCTGGACTGTCCAAGTTCTGCTTTTATTCCAATGCAGGCTCAGTTCTGGCTTTGTGTGTGGGGAGGTGTCATGCTCTCCTGTGTTCTCCATGTTCTTCGGGTTCCTCCTGCCATTCATATAGACTAGGTGAGTTGTGTGTGTGCTCCGCCCTGGCTGACCCTCAGCCTTGCACCCAATGTCCCTGATCAGGGCATTCTGCAGACATGGGTGCATCCTGGTTATCCAGTAGTCCAGCCACAATACCACAGGGAGTAAAGATGCTCTGTGAACTGTATAACCAATAAACCAACGAGGTTAATCTAAATTACCCAGTAGGCTTTGCAGGGGTGCCAGAGAGACAAATGACATCCTTATTTTGGGTGTCATATTGGTTGTCCAAAGTGTTTGGAGTCTCATTAATATTCTGAATTATTTCACAGATACAGTTCACAGCAGGTCACTGAGATTCTCTAGTAAGTAAAATAGTGAATTGGCTCTTGGAGTGTGTAAGCAAGAAACTAAATATTCTTGATACATTCTATGTGACACAGATGGTTATTTTATTATATTATTCATTTCAATTTCATGATTTTTTTTACTAAAATAGATAAATTAAGGAACAGTTAAATCCAAGTATTATAGTTAAATAGAATATTTATGAATAAGAAATCAGCCTTCACAGACAACCCAACATCCCTTCACCAATAGCCTGTACAATAATTTAACATCCATGAAGAAAGATGGTCATCCTGTACAGTGACACATATCACAGATCTTTTCTTCGGGTACTTGCTCGTGTGTCCTCATGCTGGCCTTCTGCATGAAGCTTCAGCTGTCATTCTCAAACCTGGAGTACGGACTTGCTCTGCTTAGCCCTGAGGAAGTCAAATGGATTTCGAGTGTAAATGGCAGTAGGCTTTTATGGATCATCAGGTCTTTCCCTGAGCATCCTCTACCAGCAGAGGGAGCTACAGCACATAGTCCTACAGAGAGTGGACATCCAAACTTCATGGATGGACGTTATAAAGGGGAATCAAAAAGACAAAAACCCACCATACTTCTGCCGGATCTCATCATGTCTCATCTTCATCTCTGCTCTCCTGCATGTAGACGGCACATTAATAAAGAAGATCTGCCCACAGCTCCATCTGACCTCTTTTCATGTAGAAATGTGGGTCAGTGCCGCTCACCTCGTCTCCTGCTTGGTTTTCCTCTTATCTGCATGCCTCTGCATCTTAGATTCAAACCTACTGGACCTGAGAGAAGAGAGGGGACCAGCTTTCAGAAGGGCTGAAGGTCCAACGCAAGTCTACGGAATCACCCGGATTTCTGCTTTTTTCAATCAATTCACCATTATGCAGAATCACAATCAGACTAAACACACTAAAATCTGTTTTGCCATTTTGGCACATCAGCAGGCAGAAATATTGAAAACGGGGGGTGAATATGAGTGAATAAGCGGTTAGGTCCTTAAAAAGGGGGGTAAAATGGCTCAAAAGATCATCTTCAGCACTTCCGTAACAGTCACTCTGCAGTCGCATTTTCTCCTTTTCTGAACACACGAGTGTGGACATTCATCCCCACTTTCTCTCCTTCTTCCGGCAACAGATCAGCTGATGGTCGTGTCTGAGTGTGTGTGTGTGTACTCACCCTGCATTCTCACACTTGCAGAAGCAGAAGAGACAGATGAAGAATGCAATGAGGAGGATGACAGCCACTACTGATATTCCAATGATGAGGGACTGGAAGTTGACTAGATTATGGGATGAGAAAATGTGCGCACATGATGGAATAAAAAGGTCCTGCCATGTTCATCACTGTTGGTCTATTCTCCTGACGGTGTTACCTGTGCAGAGCGCCCAGCGGGCCTGGTCTAGTGGGCAGAGGGAGTGGGGCGGCAGGATGGTCTGGCTGGGGTACGTCATACACGTCTTGCTTTTATCACACCACAGGCACTGCAGAAGAACACATGTTGATTTTATTCTTATCAAGCTTTCAGATATGCCTTCTCATCCACATATTCTGTACTGATTTGAGCCCCGTTTAAAGCCACTTCCTGTTGTTCATCTCCGACGGAATGCAGAAGTTCATCTCATGTTGACAAAGCAATTTACAGATGAAGCATCAAACCAACGCGCTGCATTCACAACGTGCCCAACTGGTTGAACTGGCTTTCTCACACCAGCATGCAGAAATGAGGTGAAAAGCAGAAGCTCCGGTTCTCCAAAGGGCCCCAGCGGCTGCTGGGAAATGAGAGGAACCCACCGTCACGTTCTTGAGACACTCTTCACAGCTTGTTCCATTCTTAGTCTCACAGGCTGCAGGGACAGAGAGAGCTGCTGTCATCATCAATCAAGAAATCATTTCCTGAGTATGAGTTCATTTTGAAAGTCTTACCAATACCAGGCGCCGAGGTGGGCGCAGGAGTAGCCCGGCTGGTGGAGGCTGTGGTGGTGGAAGTCGTGGGCGGTGCTGCAGATGAGGATGAAGATGTGGATGATGAAGGGGATGGCGACTTGGTTGCATGTGAAGTGGGTGGAGAAGACGTTGCTGGCGTTGGTCTCTGGGCGAAGATCATCACTCCGGACAGCAGCAGCAGGGCAAGAAGAACGAAGAACCTTGTACACATCCTGTTCAGCTCTGGAACTCACAGGAACGCGAGAACCTGTCTGTGTAGAAATGGTCTGAAGCGGCCGGTTCAGGTGCGCGACTAACAAGCCTGTTCAGAGGGGCGGGGCAGGTGGCCACACCCACGGAGGAGCAAGTGTAACAATAGCTGGAAGAAGAACACTGATTCAAATGTGCGATTAGGCAAGATCCCACCCACTAAAGTTGTGCTTGGGGGCCTTTTTGAATTTTAGTTTTAGTATAGTTTAGTCTAGTGTCAAGTTGTCATATCCATACTAATTTTAGTCAAGTTTCAGTCAACTAAAATCATATCTTAATTCCTTTTTTATTTAGTACCTAGTAGAACAGATGAAAACAACATTTTCTTAATTAAAACAAGGTTACCTTGTTATTATATTACTGTTACCGTAAAGGCTGAAGAATGCTTGACATCCATTCCAGACACAGAAGACACCATGATTTTTGACACACATTTTCTTTTCCACTTGTTGGTCATTTTCTCCCAGCCATCTGCTAAACCATCAGTAGGGTTGCCAACTTTCTCAACCACATTAATAATTGTATTATTGCCGTTGTTGTTATTTATTGCTCAGACGTCTGGAAGAAAAGATTTGATACATGGCACAGAGAATTCAATAAAATCATTTAGCCTATTTGGAGAGAGATGATTATTATGTGAGAATATGCCAGTCATCATGTGATAATGAAATATGACTAATAGCAGAATAACGCGAAGAATTCCAGGATGTCTTTACATTGGTGGTTGTGTTGTATTTTACTTTTTGATTGGCTGGTAAGAGAGAGGATCTTGTTCCATAGTGAGAAAAATGTGCATGTTTTCAGATTCTCTGCACTATGCATTCATTGTTTGATATGAAAGTATGTGGTAAACCTTAAAAAAAAAGTGTGGAAATGTGTGAGAACAGTACATGTGTCTCACACTCAATGCGTGGGATTAGACCTACGCAACTCCTCGTCCAGGCAATAGTCATCTCCAAACTGGACTATTGTAACTCTCTCCTGGCTGGAGCCTCTGCAGCCGCCATAAAACCACTCCAGATGATCCAAAATATGGCAGCCCGTCTCATCTTCAATCAGCCAAAATACACCCATGTTACACCTCTTCTTACCTCCCTCCACTGGCTCCCGGTAGCTGCTCGCATTGAGTTCAAATCCTTTATGGTCGCCTACAGGGCTGTAAATGGAACTGCGTCAATACAATACAATACTACCTAGCTACACCCCTGCACAGAAGCTACAATACTACCTCCTACATCAACACAATACTACCTAGCTACACCCCTGCACAGAAGCTACAATACTACCTCCTACATCAACACAATACTACCTAGCTACACTCCTGCACAGAAGCTACAATACTACCTCCTACATCAACACAATACTACCTAGCTACACTCCTGCACAGAAGCTACAATACTACCTCTTACATCAACACACTACTACCTAGCTACACTCCTGCACAGAAGCTACAATACTACCTCTTACATCAACACACTACTACCTAGCTACACTCCTGCACAGAAGCTACAATACTACCTCCTACATCAACACAATACTACCTAGCTACACTCCTGCACAGAAGCTACAATACTACCTCTTACATCAACACAATACTACCTAGCTACACTCCTGCACAGAAGCTACAATACTACCTCTTACATCAACACAATACTACCTAGCTACACTCCTGCACAGAAGCTACAATACTACCTCCTACATCAACACACTACTACCTAGCTACACTCCTGCACAGAAGCTACAATACTACCTCCTACATCAACACACTACTACCTAGCTACACTCCTGCACAGAAGCTACAATACTACCTCCTACATCAACACAATACCTAGCTACACCCCTGCACAGAAGCTACAATACTACCTCTTACATCAACACACTACTACCTAGCTACACCCCTGCACAGAAGCTACAATACTACCTCCTACATCAACACAATACTACCTAGCTACACTCCTGCACAGAAGCTACAATAGTACCTCCTACATCAACACAATACTACCTAGCTACACTCCTGCACAGAAGCTACAATACTACCTCCTACATCAACACACTACTACCTAGCTACACTCCTGCACAGAAGCTACAATACTACCTCCTACATCAACACAATACTACCTAGCTACACTCCTGCACAGAAGCTACAATACTACCTCTTACATCAACACAATACTACCTAGCTACACTCCTGCACAGAAGCTACAATACTACCTCTTACATCAACACAATACTACCTAGCTACACTCCTGCACAGAAGCTACAATACTACCTCCTACATCAACACACTACTACCTAGCTACACCCCTGCACAGAAGCTACAATACTACCTCTTACATCAACACAATACTACCTAGCTACACCCCTGCACAGAAGCTACAATACTACCTCCTACATCAACACAATACTACCTAGCTACACCCCTGCACAGAAGCTACAATACTACCTCCTACATCAACACAATACTACCTAGCTACACCCCTGCACAGAAGCTACAATACTACCTCTTACATCAACACAATACTACCTAGCTACACTCCTGCACAGAAGCTACAATACTACCTCCTACATCAACACAATACTACCTAGCTACACTCCTGCACAGAAGCTACAATACTACCTCCTACATCAACACACTACTACCTAGCTACACTCCTGCACAGAAGCTACAATACTACCTCCTACATCAACACACTACTACCTAGC
Source organism: Denticeps clupeoides (assembly GCF_900700375.1). Taxonomy (NCBI): domain Eukaryota; kingdom Metazoa; phylum Chordata; class Actinopteri; order Clupeiformes; family Denticipitidae; genus Denticeps; species Denticeps clupeoides. The sequence continues at coordinate 21,108,865 of NC_041721.1, read as the reverse complement.
TACACTCCTGCACAGAAGCTACAATACTACCTCCTACATCAACACAATACCTAGCTACACCCCTGCACAGAAGCTACAATACTACCTCTTACATCAACACACTACTACCTAGCTACACCCCTGCACAGAAGCTACAATACTACCTCCTACATCAACACAATACTACCTAGCTACACTCCTGCACAGAAGCTACAATACTACCTCCTACATCAACACAATACTACCTAGCTACACTCCTGCACAGAAGCTACAATACTACCTCCTACATCAACACAATACTACCTAGCTACACTCCTGCACAGAAGCTACAATAGTACCTCCTACATCAACACAATACTACCTAGCTACACCCCTGCACAGAAGCTACAATACTACCTCTTACATCAACACACTACTACCTAGCTACACCCCTGCACAGAAGCTACAATACTACCTCCTACATCAACACAATACTACCTAGCTACACCCCTGCACAGAAGCTACAATACTACCTCCTACATCAACACAATACTACCTAGCTACACTCCTGCACGCTCTCTCAGATCTGCAAATGAAAGGAGACTAAAAATTCCTTCTTCACGGGGTCTCCGATTCCAATCATCTCTGTTCTCCGTTGTTGTCCTTGGCTGGTGGGACAACCTGCCCTCCTCCACACGACTAGCTGAGACTACCACCACTTTTAAGAAGCAGGTGAAAACCCTCTTGTTCAAAAAATATTACAGACAAATCTAACACTTACACACGCACATGCACATGCATACACACACAGACTGCACAAAATAAATTGGCTGACAAGGCTGTGATTGGAATACAGGACTGAAGCTGACCCTGAAGAGACAAATCCAAATCATATATATTTCAGGATGTCCCAGACAATCCCCGACCCATCAGAAGAACCCCATGACAATTATCTGGTGACATCATCTGTGTGACCAGACTGGAGATACAGGAAACAGAAACCGTGATATAATAATGAGATTAAACGATTAAATCTTTGTCTACAAACATTTACAGACATTTTAGTACAAGTTTTATCTTGTAAACCATATTTAGTAAAATTTTTATTGTCAGCAAAATTACATGATATATTTTATAGTTATTGTCACATAACAAGCATTTACGTCCCATTTTCATCACTTCAAAAAGATTTGTTGCCAAAGTTACTTTGTCATTAATTTTGTTTTTTTTTATTGTGTGTATGCGATTTATTAAGAACTACACCATCATTTCTGTAACATTTTCATCGATTAGATCCGTGTTCAAGTGTATTGTGTGTGATAGAGTGCAGAAGGGCTGTTATAACTTCATCCAGACGTCGAGATGAGCTACAGCAGAAAACAGTGACAACTGAATACTCTTTTAGTTTTAAGGGCATTTTTATTATAATAAACTGCTACTGTGACCTTTTTTACATGCAATTTTAAAATAGGCCGGACAGGACAGTGGAAACAGCTCCATGTCCTCCATATCAGAACCAGCTGATTTCTGTTGGACCAGATGATATGGAGCAACCTGCACGCCCCATGCATCAATACCAGGACATACCATGAACAATATTATGATACTGCCATCACAATTTGCTCCTTGTCAAAGTTCCTCACCCATTTTTCTGCTTCCTATACATCAAGGTCAACTTGTTCACTAGCTGACCTCTTCCATATGCCAGGGACTACTGCAGGCTCATGTCAGGTCAAATAAACTTCGATCTGAATTCAAATATATTTCATTCCAATTGGACATGGACACCATCCATCTGCAAACGCCAGCTACAAAGCAGGGAGAACATCATATGTAACAATTCCCCAGGCAATGGTTCTCCTCTCATACCAACAGTTCGTAAATAGTTCTTAACAAAACATTACATTTATACAATGTATTTACATACATACAATGATAAACTAGTGCTTAGTGTCATAAATAGGACTTCTGAAAAAACTCCAGCAGAATGGCAATAGGCAAGCTGCTTGCTTCAGTATTGTGTGTTTAGTGCTCAGTCTTGCTGGGTGGACTTGTAGAGCCTGGACAGCTGGACTACAAAGGCCACCCTGCATTTGACAAAGTAAATGATGCTTTTGGATGTGGGGCTGTGATGGTACAGAAATCCCAGATAGACTTCAGTCAGATCCCTCTTCCTGATTCTGAAGGATGGGATCTGTGTGGGGAAATGCAAACATGTTTCAATAAAACTGTGAACCATAAAAAACATAAAAGGTCACCACAAACCTGTCAGGGTTCCCACAGGCAGGACAGTCTCACTGCTCATATTGTTGCCATTAGTTGTCTGAATAAAGCTGCTGGTGGAGGGCACAACTAATACCGATCCCTCCTCCATCCCAGAATCCACTGCGGGGGATCCTAGCGACTGAACAGGGACAAGAGAAAGCTGCTTTATTCCAGGGACAGCTGGTGGAAGAAAGACTCCTGCGGGAGTCATAAACTTCTAATGCTGCCTTTATTTTTTTATTTTATATATATATATATATATATATATAAAAAAGGCAGCATTAGAGGTTTATGACTCCCGCATATGACTCTCTCTCTCTCTCTCTCTCTCTCTCTCTCTCTCTCTCTCTCTCTCTCTCTCTCTCTATATATATATATATATATATATATATATATATATAAAATGTTAAGTTTCTAATACAACATGCAGTAACGCTGTCTTCATGCGAAACTGGAAAGGGAGGCTCCATACCTTGCTGGCCAGCGTCAGAGTGAGCTCGTCAGGTTCTGTGGAGCCCTTTGATGAAGTGACTTTTCCTGCTGCCTGTGCTCCGTCACCAAGCTCCGCCTCGTCCACAGTCTCAGTGGCACAGATGTCAGAGCTCATAGTTTGAATGATGACCCCAGGATGAGACATTTGTACAGTCATATTCTCATTCAGCCCGTCGGCCTTAACAACCCAAAAGTGGATCAGGAGTGGAAAGGGGTGAAATTGAATAAGATGAATCATTATATTCACACTGAAAGACAAAAAGTGCCTAAACTGAACAAGATGCTATAATCAGCTGCACATTATACTATTTTGTTTCATCAGTGTGACTGTATACTATTAAAGAGACATGTATTCAATTTTATTCTCTTAAGCTTGTTGGTGTAGGTAACTATCTAAAAAACAGGAGGTCACCAGTTTATTAATAATATCCATTTTGGTATATTGACTGGTTTCCAAATATCATTTCCATTCCTTTTGATCTTATCTAAGCAGGTTAAGGACCAGAAGCCACTCACAGTAAGGCTGTGCAGAATGATCTGCTCAGAAGAAGTGGGTGAGGTAGTAGCGCTCAGCGTGACTGTAGGATTGGCTGTTAGTGTCAGTGGGAGACTCTGATTGGCTCCTGTCTGCAGGTAATACGTGCCTGGAGTACCAGTGGGCTGCAGATGGAATGACTGGGGAGAGAAATTATCCAGTTAAATCCGTCCTAAATATTTCATTATGTTTCCCCAACTGAATACATAATATACACTGCTCAAAAAAAAAAAAAGTAAATTAGCTGGACATCCCCAATAAGGCATGGTCCTGCAGGTGGTGACCACAGACCACTTCTCAGTTCCTAGGCTTTCAGGTTGATTTTTTGGTCACTTTTGAATGCTGCTGGCGCTTTCACTATAGTGGTCACATGATACAGAGTCTTCGGAGGGCCGCACAGCCCTCCATGTGCTCGCCAGAGGTAGCCTGTCTGCCATTAGGTACCAAGATGAGATCCTCAGACCCCTTGTGAGGCCATATGCTGGTGAAACGCACACACTACTGAACCTCATTTTGACTTGTTTAAAAGCTGGATCAGCCTGTAGTGTGTTTTTCCATTTTGAGTGGACTCCAAATCCAGATCTCCATGGCTTGATAACATTTGATTTTGTATGATTTTGTTGTCAACACGTTCAACTATATAAAGAATAATGTATTTAATAAGAATATGTTATTCATTCAGATCTGGGATGTCTTATTTTTGTGTTCCCTGAATTATTTTGAGCAGTGTATATTTATGATTTATTCAGCTGATAAATTGGACTTGGATGTGTGTGTGAGGGTATTGAAAACTTACAGGAAGCAGTTCAAAAGTTCCCTGATTCAGAGTGATTGTCTCACTGTCTGGAGAATTACTGTTGATGTCCGCTACACACACACACACACACACACACACACACCAATTAGTGGCAACCAAATACCAAGTACACCAATCCCTGGCAGTATGATACATGGAGGTTTTACTGAGCATCACACCATGGGGCGATTTGTTGCTGTGCCAGTGACGGGCGTGTCATGATGTATTACTATATACTTACAGACGTGTGTAATCTGTACTGGAATCTGAACTGGGATCTGCAGGGCAGTAAGTGGGGGTGACGAGTTTCCAGGTCGAGATCCAACCAGCAGAACTTTACTGTATGACTGGGTCTCCACCACATCCTGTAAGCCCTTTATCAGCACTGTGTACACACACATTACATTACATTACACACACACACACACACACACACACACACGGGTCTTTACATTTGGAGCTCGACTCTGAACCAGTTCACAAAGTCCCAGGTTCAAACCCCATTTAATACCAAAGTGTCCCTGAGCAAGACACTTAACCCTGAGTATACTACTACTGATAGTAAGTCGCTCTGGATACTGTTAATGTAAATGTCAGCTTTTAAAAGTGAATTTTAGTTTGAAGGTATTATAGCAGTCAGTCTGTGCTCAGGCAATTTTAAAACCTGGCTATATTTAATATAATTAAAATGCCTTCATTCAGTAAAAAAAGATCACTTAAAAGATCAGTCTTGCTCACCAGAAAAGGGCAGCTCCTTGTGATTGGACACTTGTCTCTTGATGGTCCACCATTTGCTGCGTAGCCACTGAGGCGACCGAACACTTTGCCAGCCCCCAGCCAGAATGTCCCAGTTTATTTCATTCTCATCCTCCACCCCGAGTTCAGCAATCCTACACACGCCCACACACACACACACATCTCCATCACACACAATCCCATCACACACACGCCCACACACACACACACACAATCCCATCTCACACACACACACACACACACACACACACACGCATCTCCATCAAACACAATCCCATCACATACACGCCTCTCCATCACACACAATCCCATCACATACACGCCTCTCCATCACACACAATCCCATCTCACACACACACACACACACACACACACACACACACACGCATCTCCATCACACACAATCCCATCTCACACACACACACACACAATCCCATCACACACACGCCCACACACACACACATCTCCATCACACACACAATCCCATCACACACACACACACACACACACACACATAACCGCATCACACATACACACACACATCTCCATCACACACAAAACCCCATCACACACACACACACTCACATATCGATCACACATAAAACCCCATCATACACACACATACACACACCTGTGCACCAGATTCATGTCGTCTTCTTTTGTCCATTCGGTGCCTCCACACTGTTTCCAGTTCAGGTAGTTGAGCCACTTTGAGCGACACTGCTTCTCTGAGCGGGTGCCAACCAGCTCTGCCACTGATGCCCATGACACTCCTTGGGTTACAGCATCCCCTGCTTCTGTCCCTGTAAGCTCATGCACCACCTCTGCCAATCGGCGCTCTTCGTCTTCAGTCCATTTACCTAAAATAAGTGGACAAAGATGAAACATTTTTTTTGTGATACATTGCCGGATTTTGGCCTTTGACACGTAACAAAAGACAGAGGACAAAATTCCTGGAATGTGTGAGCAATAGACTTGATTTCATCAGTGCTAAATCAGCACCAATAACACACACATATCTAATAATATAAAGATTTCTGTTCAGTTCAGTGATATTTGGGAGTATCGTGTGGAGCATATTACCCGTGTTGCAAGTATCCTTCATCAGTCTGCAACGGTCTTTCACAGACGAGGCACTCCGACCCAGAGCTGCTCCAATTGTAGCCCAGTCATTGCCGTGTTTCGTCCGGAGGCTACGCAGAAAAAGAAAGGTGTCTTCACGGTGCTGTCCACCGGACAGGCGTACGCCTACACACATTAACAGCATGAACATGATAAAGAAAGAAGCAGCCTTACTCTTTCAGTTTGTCAATCTCCTCTGGTGTGTACCTACGGAAAGATGACAAATACCTCCAAATGAGTCCATTTAGCATTATTTACCATTTTCAGGTTCATGTAGTATAGGTCATCTGTAGTATCTGTAGCCGTGTAGCATAGGTCATCTGTACATAGAACTTTAAAGCATGCCTCATGCGAGTGTGGTCGTGCTTTTGAGACCCACTTGCCCACATGGTTGCGGTTGTCGTACATGCGCAGGACCCGGCGATACACAGCGAACAGTGGGCGGTTCAGCCCCCATGCAATGCTGCGGTAAAAATCCTTTCTCTCATCTTTGGACATCTCAAAGATGATTTCCGTGGGGTCCTGAATCCCCCGACCCTAAAAAGAGGAACATGTATCCACACTGATAACTCTTCCTCATTAAAATAATTACCAATTATGACTGACGACCGGTAAAGACATGAGACCCTTGTAATCGTAAAACAGCCTAAAAGAATATAAGCCACCAACATGATGGAAAAGGAATATGGGGATTAACTTCAGGAAAAGGACAAGTGTTCCTACAGAGAGATATTATTATTATTATTATTATTAATACAGATAATCATCTCTAGCAGCTGATTCATACCTTCAGGTAGCGTTCAATGTTACCCATCAGTATACTGATCTCCTCCTTAGACCACATGCCCTGTTTCCACTTGTGTCCTGCAAACACAAGTCGTAGTGAAGTGTTTGCATGTGTGAGTGTGTGTGTGTGTGTGTGTGTTTGTAAGTGTTCCAGGAGCCAAATTTGGGATTTATTCTTAACATAATTTGTTTCAGAATGTTGCTATGGTTCCATGGATTGTCAATTTTCTTCAGTAATAATGACCTGAACAATTAATAAAAACCTGGAAAACTGAGAATTCACTCACACTAATAAATTATTAAATCACCATCCAATATTGCAGACACACAAGTCTGCAATCACAAATATTTTTGTCTCCTGTCCCACCATCCTGTCGCATCGCCCTGTATTTGTATACCTTTATTTGCCAGGGTGTCCTTGTCTTCTTTAGTGGTAAACCAAGCTTGACTCACTGGAGAGACACCATCTGCTTTCTGAGTCGAGCCAGAGTCTCCATCCTGCACTATCTGCATTGCAGTTTTAAAGTATGCCACATGACAACGACAAAGCCAAAATCTGACAGACAATGTATACGCTAATATTATTTAATTAAAATTATTAAATGTTCTACACAACCTGAATGTGTGTCACCTCTTCCTGGTCCAGCTCAGTCATCTCTGTTGTGGTCATTGTAAGTTCAAAGCTGTCGTCCTGCTCTAGAATGACACACACACACATTTTATACAGGAAATCCGGAAATTTGCCCCTAACACAAATCATTCATGTGAATCAGTGGAACATCTCACCAGGGTGGTTGGACACTGCATACTGAGGGACTGGGTTCTGGGTGTCTGCAGAGATCCGTACCCTCTTCTGCTCCGGACCGACCTCGAGAGCATCATCCCCGCCTGGGTCAAAGGTGAAATGGTGACAGGTTCAACTGTGATGACTCACATACCTTTCTGCAGCCAGGAAAGCAGAAATGTTATGGTCCACATGGTTGTCCATTTTGTTTAGTTTGTGAATTTACAATAACCTATCAGAAATCAATAACCAAAAGTACCCAGACACGCCTTTGTGTTAACATGCTTATTTGGGCGCTAAAATGATTCCATTAAAGAACCTCGTAGTGAAAGTGAAGTGATTGTCATTGTGAAACACTGCAGCACAGCACACGGTGCGCACAACAAAATGTGTCACTAAGAGTGAGCAGTGGGCAGCCATGACAGGTGCCCGGGGAGCAGTGTGTGGGGACGGTGCTTTGCTCAGTGGCACCTCAGTGGCACCTTGGCGGCTGAACCATGAAGTATTTAGAAATTGAAGTACATATGATTCCTAGACTCACCATTACTGGGGCAGTGCAGTATGATGCTGCCATCGGGGTCCGGAGTCAGGGTGACTGTGTTCACAGATTCCTCCAAAGTCACAGAGGCTGAAGCATCCTCACTGCTGTTCATACTAACAACCTGCAAGAACGTGCAGCGTAAATGCAGAAGACTCAAATCTGTGATACACTCTTTCTAAAGAGCAAACACACGTTGGTGCATTCCAGGCCCTACATGTTCTCAGAATGCTTTCAAATTGCTGCATGACACAGATTGAAGAAAGGACATCTGTAAGGACCTCCGGGGCACCTCTTTACCAACCGACTGAATAATCCAAACATGCAACAACTCTTCTTCTATTCAACATCCCTGTTGATATTAAAGATAAATACCATCGCCACCATTATTTAAAGTGGATACATAAAAACGAATAAATGAAAATCCTGCAGCTCAGAAAACCTTGTTTAAAGCACATACAAAGATGATTATAATTGATGAATACAAATTCAGATTCATCACAAAATGTTCAAATGTACATCTGGATTAGGATTACTGAATGCATTCACAGTGAAATTAAAAACCAACCAGAAAGTCTTCTCCATCTCATCCCAAAGGTTCAGGACTGGTGGTCAATCTATGTGTTCCCGACCATACAGCGGTTTAGTCCCCCTGATCTAAATTCTCATTATGTTATGACGTCTTCTGGCAGGGTTATATAAGACTAGAGAAAGTATTCACAGCATCAGTTAATATTAAATTCAATATTACATTAAAAGATATGTGGTGTGTTTTTGGCAGAGCAGGGTAACTGGTCAAGTCATTACTGGTCAATTGAAAATGTGAGGGGACATGTCAACCCCAACCCCCCTAGACAATATAACATGGTGCTACTAACATGGAAATACTAATGTCACAATATCAATCACAGGCAAAGGAGGCAAAAATGATTAAAGGACAGGTAGAGCAGGGTCAACCAGATGTACAGTGTCAGGTGAATGTGTTGTGCTTTTATTGATGGGACGATGGTTTTGGAGTTGTGGCTGTTTAGCAGATGAACATCTGTCAATTTAACAAGTCTAACATACATTTACATTTAAGGCATTTGGCAGACGCCCTTATCCAGAGCGACTTCAAGTTACGATCGATGAAGAGATCAATTCTGGTTAACTAGCAACCCAACTATGAATACAATCTTTTTATTCACTCTGTTGTAGATTCTATACAGAAGTCAGACAAGTTCATCTAAATATTCTCTAAAGAGAATGCCGTGTGAAGGTGCTCAGTGACTGAGCTGGAAGTTCATTCCACCACCGAGGGGCCAAGACGGAGAAGAGTCTAGATGAGCATCTTCCTTTTACCTTCAGAGATGGAGGGACCAGGCGAGCAGTACTGGAGGCTCGGAGTATACAAGGTGCAGTGTGAGGTGTAATAAGGGCTGTGAGGTAGGATGGTGCTACTCCATGTTTGGCTTTGTAGGCCAGCATCAGTATTGGCTACATTACAGTCCATCAGTGAAGAGAGTCTTATGTTTTCACTGCAGCAATGGTGTTTCAAACCAGACCACTTTAGGTCAGAGACCTGATGCTGCCTGATTTCGTTAGTACAGCCTTTAGAAACTGGAAGAAAGCCACCAGACCTCATAAGCCCACCAACAGATTCAACATTCAACAGATTGTGCCACTGCATACCAACATGGCAGGAAAGTACAGTGGAGGTAGTCATTAGCCCTCTATGTGCATTATGTCCACATTGCATCAATTTAATCACACATGCTGGCTGCTCACTCCCCCCTATGATCCGATCCGGGACGGCCTTTCTTGGGTCCATCAGTTAGGCATCCTTTTCCCAGCATTTTTTTTATTCTTATTTATTATTATTATAAATTTTCATTTCTTTATTTTACGCTTGATGTTAATTTTATCCTCACCCATTGTTTTATTCAGAGTATATTTCTTAGAGTGGGCCATTTATATGGATCCACCTTAATAAAATGGGAATGGTTGGTGACATTAACGTCCTGTTTGTGGCACATTAGTATATGTGAGGGGGCAAACTTTTCAAGATGGGTGGTGACCATAGTGGCCATTTTGAAGTCGGTCACCTTGGATCCAACTTTTGTTTTTTCAATAGGAAGAGGGTCATGTGACACATCAAATTTATTGGTAATTTCACAAGAAAAACAATGGTTTTAACGTAACTTTATTCTTTCATGAGTTATTTACAAGTGTCTGACCACTTATAAAATGTGTTCAATGTCACCAACCATTCCCATTTTATTAAGGTGTATCCATATAAATGGCCCACCCTGTACAGTACTTTGGCGAACAGCTTTCTGTTTTTGTAAATGTGCTTTATAAATAAATGTATTATTATTTCCAACCAGTCAGGAGAATTGAAGAGACACAGTTACCATCACTCCACTGAAAGCTCTGTGTCCTGTATTTAATTCTGCTATAATAGCTGTGCTAGGGCAGTATGAGCAGGTCCTTGTTAGTCTACAAGAGAAGGCAAACGTGCCTCAAGGACAGCTTCAACTGCCACTGGTTTATTTAAGCACGTCAGTAAATCAATTTATTGTCCCCCCTACTGTTAATTTGACTATTATTTGTGCCCCCTTCAAAAATTGCTCATGAGAAATTAAATATTTCTACTGTTAAATGAAAGTTATGTCTGTTTAAGACCATTTTTACATGATTCAATGACCATATTTAGATCTTGATGTGAGAACATTGTAAAATACATGGATGGCAGTTTACATCGTGAACAACATTTTAAATATCAGAAATAGCCATAAGCTCCTTTGTGGCACCAACTGCTTCTGCGTGTTTAATAATTCTATTAGGAACTTATGCATATCCAAGAGAAAGATTTTATTGGATATGTGTATCTCAATTTTGCACAAAATGTCCCTTAAAATCTAAGGGGAAATATTTAGTTATAAGTCTTTTCATTACTAGCACAAGATTACATAATTTATAAATTACTGTATTTTTTTACTAAATGAAGTCATCTGTTACACTTAATACATAAAAGAACACTAGAAGAGCAAAACAGTATATTACGTATATTACGAAATATAAAGTATATTACGAAAAAAACAAATTATAATCATGATAAATTACTGGTTTGTGTGTTTGTTCCTGTGCATTTTACGCGGTTGTGGCAAAAAACATACACTAATTTTAATAAAAAAAACATTATGAAAAAATTACACTGATGTATGCATTTTCAATATTTAATAATAATAACAATAACCCCGCTTTTAAAGGTTTACCAGACAAAAAAAGAAATTTACTGCATGTAATTCAGAGTATGTCGGCATAAGCTAACGCTAGCAAGACAGAATGAAAAGAAAATCCGGCGCCATGTTGCACTGGCGGTGGAGCCACAGAATTCCCTGCTTCGCATGAATTCCGAGAAATAAAATCCCGCTCGGAGGCTCCGACTCAGCGGCCCGCACGGAGGTCTTCCACGGCGAAGGGAATTTGGGGTTTGATCGGGTACTTACTTCCTGTTTTCAGTCCGGGTTCTTCAGAAGGACCAGGATGGAGTCGAATGCCAGGATGGAGGAAACGGGCGGGGCTCAGACCGGAAACAGAAATTGAGCGCATTTCCGCTGCAGAAGACGCCATATTGCGAGTGGCAGGTCCACATTGGTCTAAACCAACACAGGCAGACGGCGGAATACCCTAATGTTTACATTCATCACATTAAGATGAATTCTTTTTTTATTGTTGTCTATATTTAAGTACTCCTAATGGCAGTAAAAGATATATAGATGGACAATGTCTGCAAATAGAAATCTGAATTGAAATCAGAATAGTGCTTATTGGCCAAATTAACCCCCCACAAAAGAAATTTGGTTCCGGCCGTTGGTGTGGCTGAAGCAACACAGTACAAAACAATACAATATACAATGGAGAGCAACATATACAAGATTTATAATACTTATGTCTATTTATGTCTATTTATAGACGTGCAGAAAATACAGAATCGAGACAACACGAGGTAGAAAAAGTAGATATGAAAGATAGTTTTATAGATGAGGGAAGAAGCTGTTCCTGTGAAGGTTGGTTCTGGTCCACAGACATCTGTATGGCCTGAGTGGACCAACACGCCATCCCTGTCCTGCCTGTGATGTTAGAACAGCATCAGCAGCTTCTTCAGTTGCCTGTCCCCACAGTTCACATGGATTTAAAGAAATGTGTGTGTGTGTTACATCTCCTGGTGTATATTTTGCAGTGATGGAGTGCTCAGGCACACTGTGGTAGCAAGTGGGGTTTAATGCTATCCCCACACTACTACCACCCCACAAGTGAAATCACAGGTCAAACAGTTCCACATTGAAAGGTGCACCACGTCAACAGATAAAGGAGAGCCTAAAATAAAGGGGGCAAAGATACATTCATACACATCAAAAAATCTAGAAAATACCAAAAATCATAAAATACCAAAAATACTTTATTTACAAGCATTTTACATAAGGACTCTCACACAGGATTTTCAATCTCAATACATGTTATAAATGGATAAAAGAAACCAATCCTTTGTAATAAAAAAAAAAAAAAAAGTTAAAAATGTAATTGACTATGATCCTGTGCCATGAATTACTGCATGTCAGTGTACAGATAGGTCTAATATAATAAAATAACGTTCTCTCCTTCCCACAGCAAATCATTAATATTAACTATGCAATAAAACAATGCATAAATTAAGTAAGCATAGTTTTATTTCAGTACATAAAATTGTTCACTCTTTTCAGTTCTTTCTTTTTAACAATACATTCTCCAAACCAAAATTATAAGTATGAACAAATTTGTGATGCATTTTGAAAGTTGTAGTTCATTTTGTGGGATATGTCTGCTTAAGCATCATATTTCTCCACACGGTGGATCTGTTGATAGAGTGTCATGGAGAAGGCCATTCCTAACAACTGCAAAAAGAGAATACAGAAAGGGTTTTAAATCCTTAAAAATTGAATAATGTAAATTCCCTTTCCTATTCCATTTGTAAATTTGAACAGAATTGAAATTGCAGCCAAGACATGTATCAAAGCCATGTGAATTGCAAAAGGTTTTAAGAATAAAATTGATTACAAGGTGAATGCTATTTCAGAGTGAAGGCTTATGATTGGGAGCATAAAGACTTCATACTAGTCACTAATTATAGTTATCAGAATTACAAAATCACTGTCCCCACACACTGCTCCCCGGGCGCCTGTCATGGCTGCCCACTGCTCACCAAGAATGATGGGTTAAATGCAGAGGACACATTTCACTGTGTGCACCATGTGCTGTGCTGCAGTGTATCACAATGACAATCACTTCACTTTCTACTTAGGCAACATAATTAATAATCAGTAATGAGTTACCAAAGTGTAAAAATAACTGCATAGTAGCAAAATCTAAATTAGTAAATCCAGAAATTAAGAAACTGATCAAATACATGTGGCTGATGTTCAGGAGAATTTAGGGAATCTGTAGGTTTTGGATTTTTTCTTTTTCAATACTACATGCTGATTAATTAATACTCAAACCTGATTTGATTCTTTTTTCTGAAATTACTGTTTTAATTCCATTTTAACATTTAAGACACCAGCACAATTAGACTTTCAAGAATTTCATCTGGTCTCCATTACCTGAATGACCAGTACACCCATCACTATGGTGCCCAGGAGGTGTTTGTTGTCATCCAGCCACTCCTCCACCCTCTCATAACAGCCCTATAGAAAACATGGGATGTGGTTTTGCTAAATTTGTGTACAGAACAAATTCAAATAAATTAAAAATAGCTGCACTCTAACATTATTTGCATATTATTCTTCTGTAATACCCACAAATAGTTAATTAGTAAAGTAAATGTTGCATATTAATTTCAATATGAACATTATTTATTATTGACAGTCATCCACAAGTGCATTTGAAGGACTGCGTGAGATGCAGAAACACATCACATCACCATCACAGCATTCTATACTCTACTGCCTTGTACAAAGTAACACGAATACATGCCATTACATGTATTTGGTGACATCACAACCTACAAACCTGTCCTGTTCTTATACCTGTGCCCAAAGTGAACTGGAAGAGTTGCGGCCACACTCCTTGTAGTGTTGTTGGCAGCAGAGATCAGGGACTCTCTTTTCCTGAAGGGCATCATGCCAGTCTGTATACCCAATCACTCCACAACATTCCCACTGTAAAAGAACGTTCAACATGCTACACTGAAAATACATAAATAATGTGAATTATCAGGATTTAAATTGCTGTTGGAAAAAAGCAAACCTCAGCCTGAATGATATTCCATGCATTGCGGAGCCCAACATTGTTGTGTGCGTCATAAAGTCTCAGGCCATCCCTCAAGTCATCCTTGGCGTTATCACTCACCTACGAAAAAATTAAATACTCATTATCCCTGGTTCTCTGTGGCTGCCATGATACCCAATCTAGATCCACCACAGGAATCAAAATTGCATATAAATTCACTTTATGCAACGCCAGAACATAATCCTAATAAATGAAATGTAATATTTTCCTGAACAGAATAACGAGCTCCTGACATGTCATAGTGTTAAGAACAAGGTTTCTTTAGGTACTTTAATAATGCATTTAAAGATTAGGAAGTGGTTAGATTAATGCTGATGGGTGCACCATACACGTTTTACAGAGTCCTACCTTATCGGTGTACACAAAGAACAGGATGAGCAGAATCAGCTCCACCAACAGAATGATTAAGAGGACAATAAAAAACTAAAAAGAGAGACAGAGAGAAAGATATTTATTAATGTGTTATTCCATCTAATGTCTCATTACATCTAAAAGAAGCAGCATACAATAAATCTACAGTGTAATTAGCCCAGCATGGTCCTACAAACTTACACTCAGCAGAAGGCACTTGTTCTCCTTGACAGCACCCAGGCAACCCAGGAAACCAGTCACCATGACAACCATGCCCAGCATGATGACAAGGTTGGCAGCAGACAGGGAGGAGATGGATGCAGAGAAGCTGCTCTGAGCAATAGACAACCACACAGCCACCCCCAGCAGTCCACATCCACACAGCTACACACACAAGGGCATGACGTCAGTCAGTCAGAAAAGATCTTTAGATACACATATATATACACACGAAATTAGTGGAATAAAGTGGTTTACCCAGAAGAGCAGGTTGAAGAGGAACATGACATATTTGACGCAACAGAGACAGCCAGGAGCCATTCTGAAACAAAGAAATAATCAACTGCACAGACTTGAAGGCTGATTCAAGGTTGTATGACCAGGCACAGCGAGCATTGGGTTCCCCTGTCACCAAATGTATAAGTTGTGTAATTAATTACCTTTCATTACTTTTGTAATTTTTGTAATGTGTCTGCCAAATGAAATGTACTGTGAGAAGCTTCGGTCCTGCGTTCCAGAGCGGGTTTTGTATTGCGTGTCCCTGATTTCCTAATCGTTCTCCCCTGCAGTTTGTAGGATAAATGGACCTTGTTTGCAGTGTGTCGCTGCCTGTCATGGTATGTATTACATCATCGGTGTACCTGCCATGTACTTGTATTGTGTTTCGGAAGTAAATCCTGTCCTGTGAAGTTGCATTTGTTCATTTCTATATATGAACATATGCCTCACAGGGATTTTTATATGCAAATACAGTCATGGCCAAAAGGTTTGGGAATGACAAATAGTTTTAGTTTGCTGCTTCCATTTTTTACTATGGCAATGTGCATATGTAGAAGAAAGAATCCGAGTCTGCCCAGACACTCCACGTGTTTCACCTTTGGTCATGGAACAGCCAGAAAACAACTGTATCTCACTTTACACCTTGGTGATGTACAAGGCTAAGATGGTTTCCAAACAAGCGTCCTTGTCCAGGCGCCGATGACGAAGCTTCATTACCTACAGTGGTATAAATATGCTTGTGAACTTACTAACGGTGGGAGTTCTCTTACGAGTTCCCCCCATGGCCATGGTAAAATAAACTCGGATAATCAATTCAATTGACTTCCTTTATTGCAGCTCCCCAGACGGGAAATTTCTCACCACACATATATTCCAGAAAGTTATGAAGAGTGATCAGATAAATTGCCATGAAAATGAACTTAAAAAAAAAATCCACTGCAGTCCAGCCCTGCCACAAAAGGCCCTGCTGAGATCATTTCAGTGACCCTCTCAAGTAAGATTGTTGAGGAGCACAAGGCTGGAGATCATTCTGCCATGCTGATTGAGATAGAATAGCAGACTGGATGCTTGAAATAACGGTTCTTCCTCTGTTAACCATGGATACCTGCAAGTAAACATGTGCAGTCATCCTTGTGTTGCATAAAAAGAGCTTTGCAGGCGAGGATATTGCTGCTACTAAGATCAAACCTAAATCAACCATTTATCAGATCATCAAAAACTTCAAGGAGAGAGGTTCAAGTGTTGGGAAGAAGGCTTCAGGGTGCCCAAGAAAGTCCAGCAAGCGCCAGGACCGTCTCCTAAAAATGATTCATCTGCAGGATCGGGTGCCTTGCTCAAGAATTGCAGCAGGCAGGTGTGAGTGCATCTGCACACACAGTGAAAGGAAGACATTTTTCCAGGATGGCCTGGTGTCAAGAAGGGCAGCAAAGAAGCCACCTCTCTCCTAGAAAAACACTCAGGACAGACAGATATTCTGCAAAAAGTACAGGGATTGGACTGCTGAGGACTGGTTCTGACTGAGTCTCAAAAAATGGTCACGACTGCACACCACTATTTCTGCATATGTGCAAGGTTTTGCACACAATATTAAGATGTAATTAAAATAGTAAATAATTTACATAATGCTTGTTACTCCCAAACAATGAACAACACTTCAACAACCAAAAACTCGTTTACAGTATTTACTTACAGTAAGTCAAAAATAACATTAGCACCACCCGCCTAATACAGTCAGTCATGCCTCTTCTGGTCTTCTGACCCCCTGGGCGACGTAATTTTACTACAATTCTACATGCATTCTGTGATGGTGAATGCACATGCCAGCTAGGAGAATGCAGACAACCAGACAACTTTCCTACCAGATCGGCTGAGAAATTGCAAGGCTGGAGCTGAGGAAGAAGGAGAGTAGAAGTAAGGGACCAGATGAAAAATGGAAGTAAGGCCAGATATACTGGTTTCTACCATGGGGGAATGGCAGGGTGTTATTGTGAGCTGTATATGTTCTGGAGCTGATGAGTTGATGTGAAGGAGTCATGATGATGAAAGTTATCAGTACATATCAGTACACAGGCGGGTGGGAGATGTATGGTGGTGTTAATACTGGCACTAGGTGGCAGAAAGGTGCTTGGTGGGATGTCTAAATAGAAGAAAGAGGAGAAGGAAACCTGACGGTGGAATGAGAAAGTACAGGAGAGCCTCCAGGATAGGAGAGGTTGGTGAAGTAGTGGGATAGTCAATAATAAGAAGGCAAAGGACAGGAGTACAGAGAGTTGACCCAGAAAATAGCACAAGAGATGCCATGTTTGCTCTCAGGGTGTTGATTGAGAAGTACAGAGATGGTCAGTAAGACCTGCGCTGTCTTTGTGAACTGGAGAAATCATTTGTAGAAGAAGTCAGGAGTAGAGAGAAGTTTGTAAAAGTGGTGCAGTGACAATAATGACATCTGTAGTGAAGGTATAACAAGGATCAGATCTGAGCTCTTTATAGTTTACTATGGTGACTCTACAGTGAAAATGGGACGCAGGTGGAAGAGACCCTGGAGAGGTGGAGATCTGCTGAAGACAGAACTGAGAGAATACGTGTGTGTGTGTGTGTGTGTGTGTGAATGAGGGAGGACAGCAGGATGGTCAGGAGGAGATCTCGTGAAGGAGCAGAAGCAGGGGGGAGTGTAGAAGAGAGGAGAGAACATGCACGGTGGAATAGGTGGAGAAGAGTAACAGCAGTTATTAGTGACAGGCAGCTGGCCACCAGCAAGACAAGAAAGCAATATTACATGGGATGGTGACGGTGACATTGATGGAATGACAGCAGGCAGAGCGGGGGGGTTTGGAGGTAAAGAAGGGGAGATGCTGAGTATGTTGGGAGAAGGACACTGAAGATGGAGCTACCAGACAGGAGGAGAAGAGGAAGGTCAAGTAGGATGCCACAGATTTAGTAATATGGGGAAATATATATAAATTCCACAAGATGCATATTCCACACCAAGCACCAGAGACACAAGTGGGATATGAAAGCTTTTAAAGACCAATATCCATAAAATGTGCAGCCAGTCGAGTTGGACATTTGTGGCATTTAAATAGTTTAAATAGAACCGTGCACATAAACACTGGAATCACATTCAAACTATTCATTTCCGACACCATGAAGATCCTGGCACGATGCAGCATGCGCATTTTATACTGGATGGTTCTTAAAATATGTAGCCTGTCCCTGGAAAACCACGACAAAAATAAAGAGAAAATGGACGTGAAAAGGAACAAAAAGAAGAAGAAACAAAGAGGCGATAAAAGTCCCCGTCCAACTTACAGTAAGTAATACGGAGCTTTCTGGAATAAGAGGTTCCACACTCAAACTTGTGCAAGTTATTTCCGTGGCTGGGAAAACAGAACATGGCCCTCACCTCCCGGCGGATTACAGCCCGCTGCGGTCCAACCACGGCGCCGAGCAGGAAGAAGAGCTTCCTCCAACTTCCCTCTTCTCTTCTCCTCTCCTTCTTCTCTTCTCCTCTCCTTCTTCTCTTCTCCTCTCCTTCTTCTCTTCTCCTCTCCTTCTTCTCCTCTCCTTCTTCTCTCCTTCTTCTCGTCCGGCTCAGGAAACGGAGAATATCCCGAACTTCCGAATAAAGTACATAAATACAGGAGTACTTCTGGAAGCACCGTGGAAGTGAAGATATTCCAGGGAGCGGAAACCAGCCGTGGAAGATGGAAGCGGCTCTGGGGGCGTGGCCACTCTCAAGTAAAATAACTTTACTTTCCACGCCGACTTTTACTGTGGAAAAAACGCGACGTGTCTCACGTAAAATAACTTTACTTTCCACGCCGACTTTTACTGTGGAAAAAACGCGACGTGTCTCACGTAAAATAACTTTACTTTCCTCGCCGACTTTTACTGTGGAAAAAACGCGACGTGTCTCACGTAAAATAACTTTACTTTCCACGCCGACTTTTACTGTGGAAAAAACGCGACGTGTCTCACGTAAAATAACTTTACTTTCCACGCCGACTTTTACTGTGGAAAAAACGCGACGTGTCTCACGTAAAATAACTTTACTTTCCACGCCGACTTTTACTGTGGAAAAAACGCGACGTGTCTCACGTAAAATAACTTTACTTTCCACGCCGACTTTTCTGTGGAAAAAACGCGACGTGTCTCACGTAAAATAACTTTACTTTCCTCGCCGAGTTTTACTGTGGAAAAACGCGACGTGTCTCACGTAAAATAACTTTACTTTCCACGCCGACTTTTACTGTGGAAAAAACGCGACGTGTCTCACGTAAAATAACTTTACTTTCCTCGCCGAGTTTTACTGTGGAAAAAACGCGACGTGTCTCACGTAAAATAACTTTACTTTCCACGCCGACTTTTACTGTGGAAAAAACGCGACGTGTCTCACGTAAAATAACTTTACTTTCCTCGCCGAGTTTTACTGTGGAAAAAACGCGACGTGTCTCACGTAAAATAACTTTACTTTCCACGCCGACTTTTACTGTGGAAAAAACGCGACGTGTCTCACGTAAAATAACTTTACTTTCCACGCCGAGTTTTACTGTGGAAAAAACGCGACGTGTCTCACGTAAATTAACTTTACTTTCCACGCCGAGTTTTACTGTGGAAAAAACGCGACGTGTCTCACGTAAATTAACTTTACTTTCCACGCCGAGTTTTACTGTGGAAA
Source organism: Denticeps clupeoides (assembly GCF_900700375.1). Classification (NCBI taxonomy): domain Eukaryota; kingdom Metazoa; phylum Chordata; class Actinopteri; order Clupeiformes; family Denticipitidae; genus Denticeps; species Denticeps clupeoides. The sequence goes on along the minus strand of NC_041721.1, from coordinate 21,089,000 downwards.
AAACGCGACGTGTCTCACGTAAAATAACTTTACTTTCCACGCCGAGTTTTACTGTGGAAAAAACGCGACGTGTCTCACGTAAAATAACTTTACTTTCCACTCCGAGTTTTACTGTGGGGAAAAAAACGCACTGAAGGCATCAAAACTATGAATGAACACATGTGGAGTTCTGTACTTAACAAAAAGTGGAGACCTGGTCTCCACAGTCACCTGAACCCAGTCCAGATGGTTTGGGGTGAGCTGGACCAACAAGTGCTAAACACCTCTGGGAACTCCTTCAAGACTGTTGGAGAAGCATTTCAGGTGACGACCTCTTGAAGCTCATTGAGAGAATGCCAAGAGTGTGCAAAGCAGTAATCAGAGCAAAGAAACTAGAATATAAAACATGTTTCCACTTATTTCACCTTTTTTTGTAAAGTACAGAACTCCACATGTGTTCATTCATAGTTTTGATGCCTTCAGTGAGAATCTACCAACGTACATAGTCATGAAAATAAAGAAAACTGTAACGTCGGCAAGCTGATGAGGTAAGTAAGTGCAGAGACGGGACATACTGAAAACAAGGATTTATTAACAAACGCAAATCAACACGGCGCAATGGTCGAAAACTGGAGAAATAACGGGGAGAACAAAAACTAGCCCGCAGGCGTGTGCCGATTGCCAGAACTCAAAACTCATCTAACAGTTGCCAGGTACACAACGAAGGTCAAGTTTACTAAAGAGTTCACAAAAATGTCGCCGCCACTGATGCCTTTTATAAGCTGTTCTGATTGGGCACAGGTGATGTGTCCAGGTGCTGTCAATCCTGACAAAAACACATTGAATGAGAAGGCGTGTCCGTATTGGCCCGTACTGTATATTTGTGAATGGTCTGATATTTATTTCTGCACGTGGCAGTACTCCCGAGTTGTGTTGGAGGTCTGAGGTGAACAGGGTAAACATGACCACGGTGTTTTACCTGCAATGCCACAGTCACACATACTGAGGTCAGGTAGTCTGTAATCTTGTCCTTAAGTAGCATTGGCAGTTTGCTTTTGTAGAAGTCCCATTTCCTGTGTCCAGGTGAGTGAAAGCCCGGTGTACCAGGTAAATGAGAGCATCTTCTACTCCTTTCTCTAAATAAGATTTCCACTTGCGTGATTCAGTGCTTCGGAACCCCTTCCAGGAGAGTTCACTCATTGCATCCACTGGGCAAGGTTGCATTGCTTTGACTGCTGCTCTTCTTCTTAACCTTCTTTCTTAAGCCCGTACTCGGATCTGCTGACTACCTTGAGCCAGATGATGAGTTCAACTTTCTGATGTACTTCAGGGATTAGCCGTATTTCTTTTTTATGGTGCAAACTTGTTCCTTGGCTTGATAGTCATCGTTCTTATATAAACCATGAGATTCATTATACATGTTTTGCAGAGTAAAAATGTGAAATGTTTATATTTGTGAGCTATCACTATGCTGACATGCATTTTCTAGATGGTAGAAAGCTGTAGCCTTCTAGCTACACTTGACAGGAATATTATTCATAAAACATTTTTCCTTTATTTTGACTTGTGTTAATGCCTGATCATTGATTGCCAAAAGCTTCAACGGTGAAGTCAAATGTTACGCTAAATGATGTTAACCTTTTTCCAATTAGCCTTCATTTCACAACCATCGCCCAGTTATTTTTAAGAAATTCTTATACAGGACAAACTTCCATCATTCAATTCAAATTTCAATAATTTATTAAACCATTTTTGTAAAGCCAGTTACAAAAACATGATCACATTTTCTCTCTTTGTCATCAAGTAAACGCTCTATGATGCATACTGCAGGAACTGAAGAACAATTTGGGAAGATTTCAGTCCCTGGGGCTGCCTGCAGCTGTACTGGGACTTCAGTGCCAGTGAGAGAGACTGAACCACGAGTGAATGTGTGTGTGCACTGAAGTAGACTCAGCAGATGCATAGCACCACCAAACACTGGCCATTAGGGCTTGATCAGATGGAGATCAGTGATAAATTCCAGATCGGTATAATGCGGGCCACAGAAACAGAAAAATTGTGGCATGAGGTTATTAAAAGGTCAGAGCTCTGAGCCCTGAGTGGGCCGAGCTGGACGCCACTGGTCTCTGCCTGCAGTTCAGTCTCTCTCAGGAGAATCTCTCACGCCGACATCACAGTGCCCACACAGTATACCCCTAATTCTCCTATTACACTTGATTTAATTCAAACAAAATGACAACACCCACCCACAAACACATGTAGCCTGATAAAATGCAATAGCAGTGATTCCTTTAAATTCCTTTACTTTTTTCCATTCATTTTCAGTATAAGGTTCATTAACCTCTGACACAAAACTTGCATTACACTCACAAATATAGGGCGCATATCAAACAGCAAAATTACACAATACATTGGAGAGATATTGGAGATTAATATTTTAGTAATTACTATAAAAGAAACAGAAAAAATACGCATATTTGGACTTGCACAGGGCTGTTCGGTTGTAAATGAGAAGTGTGATGGTGAAAAAGACAGTTATTTATTTTAAGTAGTTATGTGCAGGACTTTGCTTTCATTTAAAAAAATGAACATGATGTATTAGTATGCTAACCGTTGATTTGTTGGATTTTATTTCTTGTTTTGCACTGCTAAAGTAGCCAGCTCCTAGTTTTAGTTGTAATAACTGTTATTGTTCTGCAAAAATGTAAACGAGAGCAACCTAATTGTTTTCCGATCATGTTAAATAAAGATCATGAAAAAAACACTGATTACTCTTGCACCATAAACAATTTTAAAAGGGAAAGTCCTCGAGAAGCCCTGCAGTACTGCTCTTCGCCTCTAGGAGGGAGTAGACACTCATACACAGTCCCCGCAAAGGCAGTTGGGTCCTTGTAGACATAAATAAATCATTTATATCATATGCATCACATGCCATAAGATATCAGGTGTTCATAAAATATATGTCCTACATCTATTTATTGTATTTGAATTTTTTTTTTCTTTTGTATTGTTTTCATTGTTTCTCTTGTATGGCTCAGCATTCATTTGTAAGTCCTGGATTGTGTCATTGTGGTTAGCGATATGGTTGCTGTCGTTTTGTCTGTGAAGCCTACCTTTTGGATGTTTCATCAGACAGCATCATATCACAAAGAAAAAAAATCTATTTATAAAGAATGTGACAAAACTATGTGAGGATGTGTATTCTGGGTGTGAGGACGGTATAACAGCAAGTTCAGAAACATTCACACACATGCTGAAATGAACACAAAATAAAGACAGCCAACAATTGTAACCTCACAAACCTAACCTGCTGCCTGCTCTATTCAGCGTTTTTAACCATTGGCACCTCTGTGGGATGGAAACAGAGCGAGGAATGGTGGCGTGTTTGGTCAGAAAACTGGCAGTACATGGGGTCACATTGGTGCTAGTAACAGGGAGACTCAGATTTCTAGCAGGAACAGTTCCATGGCATTTTAAAAGGAGGATAAGGTTGTGCATGTTTCTATTCCGGCGCCCTTTTAAACATCAAATGGGCAGCTGGTGGATGTGTCCACTTCTGTTTCTCCAGACAGAAGGCGATTGGCCCATGTTAATCACCTGACCCAGGCACTACCGCAACTGGAAACAGACATGAGGCTGCAGCGTTTCTTCACAATCATGTTGATGTAAGCCTTCATGATTTTTGTGATCTCTCCAACCTGAAGAAGAAACACACCGATCAGTCACTATTTATAATATAAATACAGATATTAAAATCAATTATGAATATAAAAACTGCCATTTAGGAACGTTATCTGTCAAAAACAAGAACAATCAAAGTAAAAAAAGATGTGCGGTCGTGGTTAATGTAATTCATGACTATGAAATGTGTCCTCTGCATTTAACCCATCACCCTTGGTGAGCAGTGGGCAGCCATGACAGGCGCCCGGGGAGCAGAGTATTTTTTAAAAAGAAGGACATGAGAATACCAGTGGGGTCTCGAAGAACATCTCTCTCTCATCCACGGTAATCTTGTAGGTGGTGGCCTGTGGTGCTCCAAAAAAGACAATGTGCTCATACTGGAAGGTCTCCAGCGGTTTGGGATCTCCCCTCTTGTACACCGAGACGTTCTCTGCGCTCACACCCAGCCACAGGTCATGGGGGAACCCACCCTCTTTACACTGCAGAGGAGCAAGCATGCCATTCTTTTACAGATGGTGGATTTAAGCAGATTTAAAATCCTGACTGATATCACCACTACATGTCAGCCAAGTGTTACATTTTATAATCCAAGTACAGTGCATCCATATAGTGCATCACTTTTTCCACATAATGTTATATTACAGCCTTATTCCAAAATGGAACAAATCTTTTTTTTTTATCAGAATTCTACACAAAACAACCCATAATGCCAACGTTAAAAAGTTCACTTGAGGTTTTGGCAAATTTATAAAAAAAAAAAAAAAAAAAGAGAGAGAGAGAAAGTAAATGTACATAAGTATTCACATCCTTTTCTGTGAAGGGCCTTAGACAGGAAGGTGACAAAGAACCCAATGGTCACTCTGTAAGAGATCCTTAGGTCCTCTGTGGACAGAGGAGAACCTTCTAGAAGGACAACCACCTCTGCAGCAATCCACCAATCAGGCCTGTATGGTAGAGTGGCCAGAGGGAAGCTACTGCTTATAAAAAGACACATGGCGACCTGCCTGGACTATCTCCAGGCCAATACTAACCCTACAGAGTTTTTTCCACCCTCACCTCCACATCAAACAGCGTAGATCCATACCCAGGCCACTCTTTCATGATGGTCATGTAACTAAGCATGGCCTGGTGCTGGGGTATCCCTTGCAGCCTTGGCCATTTCTCCAGCACACTGGTCCTGGTAGCTGACATTTCCTCCTTCACAAACATCTCCAGCATCTGTTCCTCCTCCACACGTTGCTTCTTCAGGGAGCCCGTTTTAAAGCTTCGACGCAACGTTCCGTCCAGGAAGCTCGTCCTCCTCCGCTCCAATGTGTGTCCTGCTCCGACTCCGCCGGAGACTCCCACTCCTCCCCCGGCAGCACCAGCTACGCCTCCTTTGGTGGACTGCAGTATTCGCGTGCGTAGGCGCCCCACAGGGTACACACCAGCCAGGTTCCAGCTGAGGCGTGGACTGGCATCACCATGGAGATATTGCAGGCGCAACGCTGCCAGGTGCTGCAGAGTCTCCTCAGGGGCAGGAAAATGTCCGCTGATCAAACTCTCGTGAGCCTGACAAAGTCAAATAGAAGAAAGATGACTGCACAGATCTCAGAACCTTACGGTCTGGTCAGTGTTCATTTCTACAACTCGCCTGCTCAAACATGAAGGCAAACTCCACGCCCTCTTTGGGCATACTCTCTACATCTAGGAAGCAGTAGAGTTTGAAGTAGAGGCGCCAGGGTCCTTCCTCCTCCTCATCCTTAGTGCCTGACAACCTTTAAACACAACAGCAAACCAAACGTTTGCCACAACGGCTGGCATATCAGCAAATGAGCAATGCTTGCGATCTTATTTCATGTTGTAAATTCATTGAAGGATCTGTCTGCACTGTTATAGGCACGTTTTACCTCTCAAACTTGGCAAGAACATCCGCCACAATAACGCGGCTCTCAACTGCACGGTCAGTGGTCCTGTTGTGCTCAAACAAGGAGAACATGTTCCTGCTGTCCTCCATCGCCAGGCCTCGGATCAGCTTCTCGACCACCTACACACCCAGAAAATAGGTCTGTCTCATCATGTATACGGCTTTGGGAAGTTTTGGGGAATACTTGTGAGACTGCTTTACCTCTCCAGCTGTTGTGTGTGAGTTTATGGAAATCTTGCAGGAACCTCCTCCATGGCAGTAGACCGTGGTAGTCATCTCCTGCCTCAGCATCAGGGCAGCAATCTCCTCCTGAGATGGCACATACTCTCTGGATTTGGTCTTCTTTAGGGACTCCCCAATGAACTGGGAATACTTCTCTGTCTCTGTGGCTGGGAATCGCTGAGAAATCCTGACAGATGACAGAAATAAGAAGAAGGCCTAAACACATCATGTAGACGAAAAAACAGACCCATGTGTCCTCATTCAGTTTCAGGAAGCACCCCTGAGACGTGGAGGGTGAAGATACCGTTTGAGGTGAAAACGGAGGTAGCGTAGAATGGCTCTGCTGGGCAGGAAGGTGCAGCTCATGCAGGTGAGCAGATGCCAGTGAGCACTGTTTCCTGGGCTATTGGGCTGAGGCACGTGATTGGTTTGTTTGATGACCTGGCAGTAGACCTCATCACGGAGCGGGCGAAGGTCCTGGCATGTCTGCAGGATGCCCTGGATGATGGGCATAGGGTCAGAAACAGTCTCCATTTCCTGCAGGGAGTTAAAGATCTTCACAGCCTCATCCTGGAGGCTGGTGTAGCCCTTCTCCTTTTGAACTGTAGTAGAGAAATGAAGATAAACAGACAGCAAAGCATCAGAATCCCAGGTCAGCCCTGCTAATCAGTCTCATTAAATCAGGTGAATCCGGCTGAAGCTAACAAAGCTAAACGAAGCCTAAACATCTACAAATGTCAAAGAGAGGGACGTAGAGAGAGGGAGAGTAAAGGACTAAGAATGAAAAAAGAGCTGAAATTAATGTTCAATTCCATAGGGCACAGAAAAAAGAAGTACGGTTAGGCTTGATTTACGGTGACCCTTGACCTTTCACTTACGACTGTCTGTGATTTCTCCATATGGCAGGGGCAGGAGGGGTGAATGAAGTGGGTGCTGGGTATATCTGAGGATGGGGTTTCTTCGGTACATCTGCTCGACTGCTTCAGAGTTCACACTACTCTCCTGCACAGAGGTCAGAGGTCAACAAGGTACACGAATCAGTGAGAGTAATGAGCCAGAATATCATTCAATGTGCTGCTGCATCTATATTTTATTACACCAACCCTATCAGATTGTCAGATTTGCATCAGAGGGAAGTACCTTGATGTCACGAATGAGCTGCAAGGTTGGGGTTTCAATGGGAACCTTGTTGTCGATGACGCCCTGGATGGCTGAAGTCCACCTCATGGCCTCATTCTGAATCTTGGTGTAGAGGCGGTACGAGTGTTTCCTTCCATGTACAATAATGTTCCAGTAGCCTGAAGGATATCAAAAAGAGAGTATTTTATGATTTGATGTTGATAAAAAATGAAGAACATTTCTTTACAAAAATGTAAAAGCCACAGAGATAACCACTACCGTGCAGCCTGATGATTTTAATTTGGGATTTATACTGAACAGGACACTTGGAGTTGGACATACAATGATATGTTTAGTATGTGGTATATATTGCCCAGCTTTAAACTGCAGGAGTCCTGTAGAGGGCGCTCAGCAAGCCCAGCTCAGAGGTGTCTCTGGACTCACCAGTGTCCTTGAAGACCTTCTCCTCTGGCTGAACCACAGAACATAGACTGTTGAGTACCAGTGTGCCCATCTTGGAAGCGCTGCGCTCTGAGGATTTGAAGTAATCCAGAGAGTTGTTGGTCAGGACAAACCAGCGCTTCTTCAGCTTCAGGGAGGTACTCTTGGTTCCCGTCTTCATCTCCTTATGCAGCCAGCCTGACAGACAATGTAAATCAAGACATGCAAACTTATTTACCTGCAACATGCAAACTATGGATTGTGTATGGATTACTACATTCAAGATTTCTACAAATTACACTACATATCGCTTCTAAGGTCAAAGAGGATGTGAGGATTAGTATAAGCAGCTCATTTGTCCTTATCCCTGGTCCTAAAGGTCTCAGCAGTATACAATCATATTTTTTATTCAAACCTACTCTGCTTAAAACATACAACATGCATCCTTAGTCTGTTACTATAAAACATCTCAGACTTCTACAGAACTAGAATTGTTCCAGTTATTGTTTCTTTTCATGGCATTCGGGGGTGATTGTTGTACAATAGTGTATAGAATTGTGTGCATTGTGTATACATTGTGTGTCGCATATTTCTATAAAAGAATGGGTGTTTCCAGTACATAACTCATTTTATTCCGTCATCCAGTATGACCTTACCTCTGACCAGGAAGTCCTGCCCATCACTCCTTGTATCTCCCCTGGGCTTCTGCAGCAGGCTGATCCAGTGGTGCATCTCCTCAGGCAAGTCTGAGTTGCAGTGGATGACACGGTTTGCAGTGATTATCACAAATGAGTTGGGCCTGTGGTCACAATGGGGGACAAAAAGCAACAAAAACAAACGATTCATTTTATTCAGCCAGGCAGGACATAACTAAAATAATAATGTATCTGTATTTATCGCTGCAATATAAATTAAAAATGTTGCTGTCCATTTCTGATTGAACACACACACACAAACACACAGAAACGGTGTACCACTGTGTACCTATATGGGTACAAATGCTTGTCGCTGGGGCAGTACCCTTATGAAGAACAATAATGTACCTATCCCCGCAAATACTTTTTTTGTACTTCAGTCATCTGTACCATTTAAGGCACAGTTGTGTACCTGTGAAGACTGTAATTTAAAATCATATTTACATATACGTATGATGTAGTGGTCTGCAGCACACTTATTGTGTTGCCCAGGGAGCTGGGGGTTAAAGATCTTGCATAAGGAGCCACAGACGTGTGGAGGCTGGGCTCGAACCTGCAACCTTCCACTCACAGGCACAGATTCTTAGTACACTGAGCTATTCACTGCTATGTCCTTAGTTGTGTTATGCTTCTGTGAAAAAATTACTTTCATTACGAACATCAGTCACTTTTGGAAAAATTGGTCAGATCCACTATTGGGCAGCTGAAATCTGGCAATTTACAAGCATTTTTCTTGGTACATTGGGGTTAATTGGGATTATTTCCATGTGGTGCAGGTTAATAGGTACAACAATGTACTTTCCCAAATCATGTTCTTTTAAAGGTACAACATGGTATCGCAAAGGACCTGTCCTGACCTTTTGAGGTACAATCAACTGAAAGGAACAGTTTTGTACCAGGAGGTTTAATATTGTACCCTGTGTGTACCTGTATTTCTCTGTGTGCACAGAACCCAATGCTTTTAAATGAACATTTGACATACCTGTTTTTGACATTGCATACTCTGCAATTATTGATTTAGATTCTTCTAGATAGTAAATATGTCCATAAACCTGTTATTAGATCTCCAACCATATTCTACTGGGCCAAATAAAGAGGACACGGTCAAGATGATTCTAATACTGACTCTCTTACCGGTCAGGATTGTCTGAGGCGCAGACAGAGTCTATCAGCCCAACATCCAAGGTGCCCTGCAAGAAAAGTAGGAGGAGTAGAAGTCAGAGGAACTCTATGTTTGGTCAACAAATGCAGATCCAACACTGACTCTCACCACTGCATTCTTGGGATTGGCCTGCTCATGGGACATGTCCAACAGTTGCTCTGGACTGGCACTGTGCACCCGACTCAACACATTAAACCAGCCACTAAAAGGGATAGAGAGAAAAGCTTTAGATGTGATGGGATGACAAGTGTGCCAATCATGAGCCAATCCTACCTGGCATCTTCTGGTGATTCAGCAAACACCTGGTACGTCCTCTCATCAGTCACAATGTTCAGTGCGTTCTCCTTCTCGTGGTTGTCCACTATCTCCCTGACAACAGCACAACACGCACTGTAGATCAGAACTCTGAGAATCATGTGAGACGCCAGGAGAACCGAGACAGAAAAGATAAGATTTCATACTTGGCTGAGCGGATATCAATGGTGCCCTTCAGCTTCTCTTCGCTGTCATTTTCAAAGTACATCAGCTTGGAGTCACGTAGCACAAACCATCGCATCTTCCAGTTCCTGCGGGACAGCGTGGATAGACCTCCGCCCTTCTTATAAAGCCAGCCGGACTTCAGAGACTCCTGCTTGGAGCGGAACCACATGAATGTCTCGTCCTTCAGCACACACCAGCGCCGACGCCAGGGAATCATCAGACCAGCTAAGGTTCAAACCACACAAAGATACATGTACAGGTCACAAAAGGCCAAAACTGTACTCATAGTACATAAACAGAGGATAATAATCCACTAACAACATTAAAACATCTATTCACAGCCTTTGCTCAATAATTTGTTGATGCACCTTTAGCAAGTCTTTTTGAATATGATGCCACACCTATCCTTGGCCAGTCTGGCCCATTACTCTTTGCAGCACCTCTGAAAGATGGGAAGTGTTGGTGCACAGCCATTTTAAAATCTCTCCAGAGATGTTCAAATGGATTCATGTCTGGGCTCTGGCTGGATCACTCAAGGACATTCAGAGTTGTCCTGAAGCCAATCCTTTGATACCTTGGCTGTCTGTTCTTAGGGTCATTGTCCTGCTGAAATATGAACCATCAAGGGCGCTCTGGAGCAGGTTTTCATCCAGGATGTCTCTGTACATTGCTGCAGTTATCTCTCCCTCTATCCTGGCTAGTGTCCCAAGAAGAGTTTTGTCTCTCATGGTCTCAGAGTCCTTCAGGTGACTTTTGGCAAACTCCATGTGCCATGTGCTTTTTACTAAGGTTGTCCTTCTAAATGTTTCTCAACTGTCCAATCTTGAGCTCTGACAGAGTGAACATCAAATTCTTGGTCACCACCCCAACAAAGGCCCAGTTTAGGTGGCAGGCCAGCTCTAGGTAGAGTCTTGGTGGTATTGAACTTCTTCCAATTATGGATGATGGTGGCCACTGTGCTCATTGGGACCTTCAAAGCAGCAGATTTTTTTCTGTAACCTCCTCCAGATTTGTGCCTTAAGATAATCCTGTCTCGGAGGTTTACAGACAATTCCTTTGACTTCTTGCTTGGTTTGTGCTCTGACATGAACTGTCGACGGCGGGACCTTATATAGGCAGGTGTGTGCATTTCCAAATCACGTCACCGGTGGACTCCAATGAAGCTGCAGAAACATCTCAAGGATGATCAGGGGAACAGAATGCTACTGAACTCAATTCATTGGCAAAGGATGTGAATAGTTATGTACCTGTGCTTTCTCAGTTTTTTATTTTTAATTAAAGTTAAACATTTTAACTTTGTCATTATGGCTTGTCGTGTGTTGAAAAAAAACAGGAGGTTGCAACATAACCACATAATGTGGAAAATGTGATGTGCTGTGAATACGTTCCGGATGCACTTTCCATACATAACATTGCTCTGTCTGAACAAGAGCTTTACAGTCTAATGCTGTAGTATTCTGTGGGGCAGGGCGCTTTATTTCATTTCTTATATCTGCAGTCAGTGTGCTCATTTGTCAGTAAAAACGGTTTGCTATAGAAAGAACAAAAAGCACAGTTTGTTAATATGGAATTGTTGAAGGATACTTTACTTTCTCTTTTTATTGTAATTTAAGTTGTAGTTTAAGTTGGATCATACAACTACAACTTTTATGGGGTGGTCTGAACATAGTTTGCACATTATACCGCCTAAATGTTCAATAATAATGACTAGTGCTGTTGAAAGTAACTAACTAAGTAATTTTTTACTTAAGTAGATTTTAGATGAGTACTTTTAGTTTTACTTGAGTAGAATTTAAGCAAAGTAAAGATACTTTTACTTAATTACATTTTTCAGTACTCTTTCTACCTCTGGCTATTTTATAGAAGCTGTCCTCAACTTGTGCCCACAGACCATGGTACAGAAACATGTGCACAAAAGATAACTGGATATTTCATACTTTAGAGGCTCTGTAGTAGTGAGCTAGCTGCTTGCAAAAACTAAATATCTCCCCCTGAACAAACTACTGTAATATGCGTGCATACATGACTTTTTGGTCAGTTTTAGGGGGTTGATGACAAAAAAAGTAGAGCTGGTCAACAAACTTGTAGTTAACTTTTTATGGTGCTTTCTCTCCAGATACCTGACCAATTTTTCCAAAAAGTGACTGTGAATGTAGATGATGTACAACCCCACCCCCACACTGGCTATCAGTCGCTCCAAAGTTTAGAACGAGACAAGACCGAGACCAAATAGTCAAGACAAAGACAAGAACGAGACCAAATAGCGTCGAGACCAAGACAAGACCGAGATCAAATAGTCAAGACCAAGACAAGACCAATTTTAAAAGGTTTTGTGTGTAACGAGTAAACTATATTTTGTGCCAATGCATTTTCACATACGTAGCAGAGACAGATATGTAGATGCACCTTTCATGTAAAGATAGCTGTGGAAATACAAAGGGCTGTTGCCATTCAGTAGGGTGACCTTGCCATTGGAAACTTCTTCATCTGTGTCCACGTAGCCATCATGCTCATCATCACTTTCCACGTACTGCAGACAGAATGAAAAATGGAAGAACAGTAAAAAATAATATATCTCATAATACCGTCCTGTATCAGGACTCCTGCTTTAATTATATTAAATAATTAAAGAGCTGCTGCTACCATGCAACAACAGGGAAATTTTCATTTGTGCCCCATCACAAAGCCAAGGGGTCTTACGTTGACCTACTCAACACCACTAACGTGCAGAATCCAGAACCCCCAACTGTTTAAAGTCTTTCTGTGTCCTCAGGACATAGATACCTCATTTTAAGGAAGTGAAGTGAGAGTGAAGTGATTGTCATTGTGATACACTGCAGCACAGCACACAGTGCACACAACGAAATGTGTCCTCTGTATTTATCCATAATTTATCCTTGGTAAGCAGCGGGCAGCCATGACAGGGGCAGCAACAAACCCCTTCAAGGAGGTCTCATGTAAGTAGCTGTTTATGAGGCTAAAGTGCCACACAGGATCGTAATCGATAAAAAAAAACAGAAATTGCACCTATAGCCTCTGTAGGATGGTTCACTGGTGCTGTAGGATCTTTTCTGTGTTTTTGTGTTTCTGTACTCACTGAATCTGAACTCCCCCTGTAGGAGTCAAGGCTGGCATTGGTACAGGTGGATTTGCGCTGCTCCTCCTCCGCGGCAGTGCTGGTGGCATCTGCCCCCCCTCCCTGCGCCTCCTCCATCTCGTCCTGGTCGTAGTCGGACTCGGTGTCCGCTGGCATGCTGTAGATGGGCTCTTCCGTGTCGGGCAGTGACTCTGCTGCTGTAAGCCTGCTGCTGCGATCGGCCTCTTCTGTATCGATGGCCGGAGGTTGCTCTGCTTTTGGCTCCCCAGGGAGAGGAGGAGGGGGTGGTGGTGGTGCAGGAGCTCCTGGAGGACCTCCATCAGGGACAGGGGGTGCTACCATGCCCTCTGCAAAAGCTGCTGGAGGGGGTGGGACATTAGAAAAGATTTCGTGGTCGATAGGTACCTCAGCTGGTGGTGGAAAGTCGGGCAGAGGGATGCACTCGTCGTCGGCATGGAAACCCTCGTCCACCTCTTCTTCGGCTGTCTTTGGGCCGGCTGCGGAGGTTGCAGCCGTGGCGGTGGAAGATGCGGGAGGCAGCGGAGGGCCTGGCGGAGGGATAGCGGCCCCATCACTGGCGTTGAAGTCCTGGAGGTCAAGGAACTGGGTGGCGGCGCGTGAAGCCTCTTTCTTCAGCCGCAGGATCTCCGCATCGCGGCGCAAGCGCAGCGCCTGTCTGGAGCTCTCACACAGCTGAGACACACCATCCTCGCGCTGCTTCTGCAGGCGCTCAATCTCCAGCTCCAGCCTCAGAATCTCCTCCATCTGACGACTTTCATCTTCACTGCTGCTGGTAGCCTGAGGAGTGAGACACAGGACGAAGGATTAGAAATGCTTCGTATCTCGTGGGCATCAGGTCATTTTATGTCTGTACCCTGTCTGACATGTATTGTTTTAAGTAAGTTTTTTTTGTTTGACTGCATCCTATTTCTCCTGCTGCCGCTGTGACAGGATGAAACACAGCACAGCACACTGTGGCACAATGAAATGTGTCCTCTGCTTTTAACCAATCACCCTCAGTGAGCGGCCATGAAATGCACCAAGGGAGCAGTGTGTGGCACCTCGTTTCCTTACCTCATAAATATGCAAAAGAACCCAGGTATTCCCCACAGTGATGTGCAACATCATAGCAAAGTCAATTCTACCTTGGCAGTCTGAACAGCTGATAGCTGCTGCATGACGTTGCTTAGGATCAGCTGGATTCTAATGAATAAATATGAACATCACCGGCGGTTCACCACTGCTCTCAAAGTTGACTTTACCTGAGATGCAGAACCTCCAGCTGCCTTTTCCTCTCCTCCCTGTGTACTAGGGCCCCCTGGCTGCTGCTTCCTTTTGTCCTTCTCTTTCTGGAGATTGCCGTACTTGATCCTGGCCCGCTGTCCACGCCAGTGCTTTTGGAGCACCAGTGTGGCTGAGCGTTTCTGTAGAAATGAGCATCTCCAGAAATAGGCACGGTAATTCTTCTGGATGGTGATGATTCCAGCTCTGGCTTTCTTATACGCCTTTCTGTAAACCACATAAACAACAACAACACAAGAACATAAAATTCCTGTATACATTTTCAACATTTACAAGCAGACATCAGTACCTGGCACTGTATCTGAGCAGGTACGCCCGAATGATCAGCCCAGCTTTGCGCCGCACCTCATCCCTGTCCTTCTCCAACCTCTGTTCCAGAGATTCCTTCATAAACACCTGAAACATACAGATCCAGACACCGGTGAAATAAGGGCCACCAACACTGCAGTTCTTGTAGGTTGTTATCAAACTGTAGTGTTCAGGACCGAAAGTGGTTCAAAGAAAAACTACTGATAGTAAGACCTTGCTAGTTGTGTCTGTGTAGTATAGCTCCGGACCGGTCTGGTCCATCTTATGGATAGTTTTCTTAATTTGATGAATCACATTTTACCATTTATTTTTATAAAGCACTTTAACATTCAGTCCTAGGACTAGGGTTGCCAATGTTCTCAACCCCAAATGCAGGACACTTTCTTGCAGGTGCACGTGCACACACCCCCAGAAAATGACCAGTTGACCCTCGAGGGGCAAAACCATTCAGAGCCTTAAAAGCAAATAAAACAATTGTAAAGTGAATCCTAACAGTAAAAAGTATGACGCGTGGATAAAACCGGTAAGATGTGGTCATGTTTTCATGTGCCAGTAAAAAGTCGCTTTTGCACCGTTTAAAGCTGGGTGATACAGGACACACCAACCCCCATATAAAGCGCATTGCACTAATCAATCCAGGTGGTAATGAACTCAAAATGCTGCTTAGAAAGAATTGGCTTGATTTTACTCAACTCTCTGAACTGGAAGAAGCTAGATTTGATCACAGTCTTAATTTGTCTCAGCATCCACTTTCATCCCCAAATTAGAGACTGTAGGCCTAATATATTGAGCCAAAGAGCCTAACTCTAGGTTGGAGGTCTCAGTGTAACACCAAAACACCATTACCTCTGTTTATCATCATTACATTTAAAAAAGATATAGAACAGCCAGGCCCCTTAAGTCTTCAAGATATTTTAGTAAAGGTGATATAGAGGGAAATTGATCTGGCAGTCATCTGCATAGAGGTGGAAATCTATACCATGCTTCTGAAGTATAGACCCAAGTAGGAGTAGGTATTTAAGAAAAAGAAAAGAACGTAAAACTGAGCCCTGGGGGACACCATTCAGAAAAAGTGAAAGTGAAGTGATTGTCACAGCACAACACACACTGCACACAATGAAATGTGTCCTCTGCATTTAACCCATCACCCTTGGTGAGCAGTGGGCAACATGACAGGTAGCCCGGGGAGCAGCGTGTGCTGTGCTCAGTGGCACCTTGGTGGTTCGGCATTGAAACACCAACCTTCTGATTATGGGGACACATCCTTACACACTAGGCCACCACTGTCTCCACAGGGAGGGGGAGCAGAGGAAGACACATGGTTACCCAGATGGACACAGAAAGTTTGATCCTTCAAATAAGACTTGATCTGTACTTGATCTCTACCCCTGATGCCCACCTACCGCTCTAAACGTGAAATTAAAATACCATAATCCACTGTTCAAAAAAAGGTGCAGTCAAGTCTAAAAGTAAAACTCTCCAGAGTCAAAATTTTTTACAACATGTGGATGTGAACAGTGTGTGAATTGCTCACAAGACTGCCAGATGCACTATGGGAAGAAGCAAAAAAAGCGTCCCTTCAGAGGTCTACTAGAGTCCATGCCTCAATGTATCATGACTATTCTAGAGGCAAAATTCATTAGGTTATGGCCAGTTAGTTAAGTGTATGTGTTGTGTGAGTGCCTGAGTGTGTGAATTCTCTGACCTTGGTTTTTCCTAGTTGCCACTCTCTCTTAATTCTGTCATACAACATAAGCAGGTCTGAACTCTTCTTCCTGTCATCTCCAGTAGCAGCTACCTTATCCTTCAAAATGATCTTATACCTGCAAAAAATGCACATACACACAGGCATCCATTCACACACTCATCATATCTACAAAAAATACCAAACTGTGTGCGTGTGTATGGCTGTCCACCTTATGAAGAAATCCTTGAAGGTCCGCCTAACGGGGAATCCTGCACGGCGAATCTTCACAGTCTCCAACATGCCTGAATAGCACAGCTGGTTCAGAACAACGTCTGGGTCAAACACGGTGTGGTTCTGGGGAGGACAGATTCAGCACCTGAATGTACATCATGCCTCTACTGGTCCATGTGCTGAACTGCAAATGCAACTCAACTCTCTTCCAAAAAGTTCAGATTTCTACTTCAACACCCACACACCCACCTTTTCCATGTTTGGTTTTATACACCGCACGAAGAAAGGGTTGGACACACTCAGGGTTGCCATTAGGGAATGTAATGAGTCCTGTAAGACAGGAGAATTAATCAGGACCATTTTACACAGCATGCCAAACAACTCAATATCAGGAACACCTATGTTAACAGGAACGGTTATGTTTTTTGTGTGTGCACGCTGTGTATATTAATTCAGAAGGTTGTGTGTGTGTGTTTCTCACCCTGAATTGTGAGCTGACTGTGGGTTTTTTGCGGGCAGTACCCATCTTTAGGGTCTCTTCACTGTTCCTGCTGCTCACTTGTTCAAACAGATCGTAGATAAAATCCAGCCTGGGAAACACACATACATGTACAGATATTAATGCACACACAGACATGTTGTTTTCATTAATTGTGTGTGTGTGTGTGTGTGTGTGTTTTTTTACCTGCTGTCTTTGAGCATATTGAGGATATCATCTCTGAATGTGTCTCTGTTCTTCTCCAAAATTCCCCTCACATCATACAACACCTGACAGAAGACAGAGACAGAAACACTTCAGATGTCAGCTATAAAAAACAATCTAGCCAGATGGCCTTCCATTCATTCTTAACACACACACACACACACGCACACACACACACAAGGCTTTTACCTCTCCTGCATAGTGTTTGATGCCAAACTGATACTCAGCAAGTCTGGGCTTGACATAGTAAGGATTTGTCTGCCGAGAGAAACAACATCCATTACATATTATCATTGTTCAGACTGCATCTACATCCAAAGCATGTGTGTGTGTGTATTAATTTAACACATGTGTAATGTTAATTTAAGCATGTGTAAAATGTGTTTTGGCTCATTCACAAGGATGAGCGGCTGGTGGATGTACTACTGCTGACTACTGCAGTCCATCTGGAGCAGCCACCACACAAGATCGGAAGTGATGCAGTGTTAGAACTGCAAACAGAAAGAATCATGGCTGCCCTACTTCCACACATAGGGAACAGACAGAAAAGACCATCTCTGAACCCTCACACCCTTGTTACATTGCGGTGTCCTCTGACCATATGTTTCCACCTTTGTGTATGTCGCTCTTAATTTTTGGTGTGTGTGTGTTTGCTGTAGTGGGCGGGGCTTCCTCTCTACCAGTCCCGCCCGCTGCTGTATGATTGGCGGGCACACAATTTAAAAGGAGACCTCAGTCTGTGTTCGGGAGGTCTGCTAGAGATCTCACCGTGTGGTTTTGATGAGGTGTCTTGTAATAGTTTGTCCCCTAGTTCAGTTATTGTACAGATTGTAGGTCACATTAAATGTGGAAAAGTCTAATTTTTAAAGGGAACTGTGTGTGTGTGTGTGTGTGTGTGTGTGTGTGTGTGTGTGTAAATGAAACTCACTGAGTGCCGGCTGTGTAGTTTCTCCAGGAGGGTGAAGTCGGTGCCTTTGGGAAAACGGCTCTCCTCATTGATCAGCGCCAGCATTCCTAGTTTCTGAATTCAAATCCAAAGATCTTGTATAAGATATTTTGATATTACAGGTCAAATTGGTGGTCAGAATGGGACAGCACCTTCTCAATCAGATCTAAACACTCAGCATTATCCATCCAGTCTATGGCCTCCCACTGGATACCTTCCCTACAAGAGAGAGAGACAGAGAGACAGAGAGAAAGACAATGAGACACATTACAGTTGCTCACACCCCGGGCTGTGGGATGTAGCAGTGTGTGAAATATACTATTTGACACATAAACCAGTTCTCTGAGTGTTTTTCCTGTACAAATTCTTTAAAAAACCTTAAATCTTAGTTTTATTAACCGTAAATTGCATATGTATAGGAAAATATGCTCATGGCAGCCTATATAAGGTGCTAGTAGCCTAATGGGTAAGAACTAGAAGTTACAGGTTTTAAATGAAAGATTGTCATTGTGAAACAGTGCAGCATATGATGACACACAACGAAATGTGTCTTCTGCTTTTAACCATCACCTTAGTGAGCAGCAGGCAGCCATGAAAGGTGTCCGGGGAGCAGTGTGTGGGGACGCTACCAAAGAGTCCACTTCCTTACCTGCTAGATCACCACTAAGGGTTCAACCCCCACTTACAACCATTGTGTCCCTAAGCAAGACATTTAACCCTGAGTTTCTCCAGGGGGGGACTGTCCATGTAACTACTGAGTGTAACTCGCTCTGAATAAGGACATCTGGTAAACTATTAAAAGTTATTTGCCTTTCCACATGCATCCATGCACCAACATATAAGCACAATACCTGTTGTATTCAAGCTGTTCCAGGGAGAAGATGTGTTTGTTGAAGTACTCCTGAAGCTTTTCATTGGCATAGTTAATGTTGAACTGTTCAAAGCGGTTGACCTGTCCCACACACACACACACACACACACACACACACACACACAGCAAAATGCAATATTGTTGACAGTTTGGAATTTTAAAATGGTCATAAACTTGAATGAATAGGATCGATGTGTACAGATAAGGATAAAAAAAATGATTAGAGCCACACTCTTTACGGCAAAAACCACAAGACAGGTGATGTTAGAACTGTGTCTGTGTGTGTCTTTGTGCTCATGGTTGTTAGACAACACTCCTGATTTCACCATGACCATTAACAACAAGTGTTTGTTATTTTTGGATTAAAATACTGTATAAATAACAATGTCCACTAATTAGGACAAAAATTTGAAATTTAAAATTATTAACCCCCCTGGATATTAATAGTCAGTAGTATAACCTGTCTGAACCACAACTGACACTAATCTGGTGCTTTACTAGGATGGCACAGCTATCCTGAAGGATTGTGCCCCATGCATCCATTGCAAATTCTTCTAGCTGGTCCAAATTGCATGGTTTCCGAGCATGGTATTTCACTTTGAGCACCTGCCACAGATTCTCAGTAGGATGGAGGTCTGGGCTCTGTGCAGGTCACTCCAGGATCGTGACTTTGGTATCCTTGAGGACATGTTGAAGAAATTTTTATGTAGGCTTTGGGTCATTGTCTTGTTGGAAGACCCAGTGACGACCTAAGTCTACTACGAGGAGATTTTTGCATATTCTCAGACCAAAACTCAAATCTCTTTACCTCTTGGCAGATGTCTGGGTCTCCTTGTTTGACATCTGATTATTTTCCTCTCTGGAGCAGGACTGCCAACTCTCACGCAATGAGCATGAGACACAAGCATGTGACCGTCTTCATTTGCTCTCATGCCATGCCTCCAATTTCTCATGCTAAAAATCTATTTTATCTATCTAGCCAATCACAGACAGCACATCTTATAAGAACTTTATTTAAAGTAAAGTAAACAGCAACAGATGTTTAAGCTTGGTTGATCCGGTTGGTCATGATCCAGTCCGGCAGGGGATACTCCGGGTCCGGAGTTTCATGTTAGTCCTGTGTTATGTTTCCTGATTGTTATAACATGTGTATAATAGTATAAAGCTGCACTGTTCGTGTCTGTTCTCCGTCAGGTCATTGTCTGGTGATGTTCCCTGGTCTTATCTACTATGCATTATACCCCTGTCTCCTGACGTTGTGGGTATGCGTCGTCCTTCCTCACCATGTCCAGCCATCTTGACAGAATGACCCGAACAGAACACCCCGCCCCGCTGAGATCCAGGGAGCCGACTTCCCAGAGGGGCGTGCCGGAGACTGACCGGAGCGGCGGGCGCTGTGGAAGGCAGACAGGATGCGGTGCACGGATGGGCCGTGCTTTGGCCAAGGCCTGAAGCCGTCAGTGCAGAACAGTCGCCGCTTGTCCTTATGGACTTTCTCCCCCCTTTCATGGACCGTTTCGGGTGGCACGCCAATCGCACAAAATCATCAGTCATGTATATTCAGATGTATATAACATTGCACCCGTACCAACGTCAACCACACGCGCCCCAAAATCTCACAGCTAGTTTCCTGGGTGGTAGTACCCTAGTGGTTAAGACACTCGCCTATGAACCAGAAGACCGAGAAGAAGATTAGGAAAATGTTCCACAATGTTCCTGGGGGGCTAATAATTCCTGTCTCAACTGTATAGAAATTTCAATTTCAGTGGGTCAGCAGACTACTGCTCACCCTGCCCAAACTTTTCAAATGTGATGGCCTCACCTCAAAGTTCTCAAAGCCAAAGATGTCCAGGATTCCAATAGATTTGAAGTTGTCCCTCCCCCGGATCTTTTGATTGATGCGCATGATGATCCAGGAGAAACACTGAGAGTACAGCGCCATGGCAACTGAGTCTCGGGAGTCAATCGCCTGCAGAATGGGCAGGAGAACAATGATCTATGTGTGTGTATATATGACTCTGTGTGTGAGTGTGTGTGTGTGTGTGTGTGTGTGTGTATGTACCTGTTCAACTGTCAGTGGTGAGCAGATCTCTTCTCCTCTTAGGATCATGGATCTCTGGGTCAGAACTTCAGACAACTGGAAAGAGTCCAGGCCCAGTAGGTCACTCACATTACTGACAACTGGGAGAGGAAGAAAAGGTCAACACAAACACACACACATACATTGACACATATACAAACACACACACTCACAAATGCACAAATCTAGACACACATATCTATACAGACACACACATACCTTGCTTGGTGGTGATTTGTGCTCCTCCTGCTGTCATGAACTCAACATTTCCCAGCTGCAGGACCCCAGACAGTAGCTTGAACATGTCTCTGATCTCCTCCTCAGTGAACTCCATCACCTTCAACGCCTCCTGCACATCAGACATGCACGTAGATATATTGTTGATGTGTGTGTCTGTCTGCGTGTGTTTGTATAGTGCCCGTCTGTCGTACCATGACACTATCAAACAGCTGTTTATCATCCAGGCTCCGGTCCTTCACACAACCAGACTGACTCAGGTAGTGAAACATCTCAGGTGGGTCCGACAGGCAGTACTGCTCTGCAGGAAACACACGTACAGCCATGTAAGTTCCTCTGAACATGGTAAATGTTAAATGACACATTGTGTGTGTGTGTGTGCTGTGTTAACCTTGGTGGGATTTCTCAGCTCCAGCCAGCAGTGCATAGAAGATGTGGTAATTTCTCTCTCCTGGGTTCTGGCGCACCACACGATTCTGATGACAATACAAAGTGTGTAAATTTTCAAAGTGCATTTATGGGCTCACACAGCGGGAGCTGGTGCGCCTGATTCATGGGTCCTGATCACACAAGCTGATAGTAATTAAGCAGGAGTGATCAGGACCCATTAAAAGAGAGCATGCAGCACCCAGTAGGTGCTGCAACATTAATGTGGACATGGACATTGTGCTTTCAATAAACATCAAATTAAGATTTATTACCTTAAATAATAATGTGAGCAATTTAACATTACTTTGTCACGCCTCCCAATATTCAGCCATCACAGGTCTGGCCTGATGTGAGTCCTAACTCACCTGATTATACAGTTAACCTGCTCTTTTAAACGTGAAACCTGATTTGTGTTTAAACAGTTGTGCTTGGGTCCTCTGTCTCCCCAGCATGACAATCTCACTTTTGAGGACTTGACTCATTCACTTCCAATTCCAGGCCAATTCTACTAGAAGACATTTCACTTCTTTCCATTTGGCAATAATGTATTCCATTATATTAATACAGACAAGCAATTAATCCATAAAGTTTCTACATAACATGAGCCCATACAACACTGATGTATTTTTTTTTCAAGACACTCATAATCTCTCTTTATTATATATTAAAAATGTATTTATTAAATATATGTGGCACAAGCGGAATAGACAGGTTTTGAAATATCTTAGAAATTAACGACAAGGTGACCAAAATTAACGATTTACCAGATGCCCTTGTCCAGAGCACCTTACAACCTGTAGTGACAAGGACAGTCCCCCTGGAGACACTCAGGGTTAAGTTTCCTGCTAAGGGACACACAATGGTAGTAAGTGGGGTTTGAACCTGGGACCTTGTGCTCTTTCTTACAAACTTCCCTCCCATATAAAATC
This sequence comes from Denticeps clupeoides, assembly GCF_900700375.1. Classification (NCBI taxonomy): domain Eukaryota; kingdom Metazoa; phylum Chordata; class Actinopteri; order Clupeiformes; family Denticipitidae; genus Denticeps; species Denticeps clupeoides. The sequence continues at coordinate 21,066,494 of NC_041721.1, read as the reverse complement.
TTTTTGATAAAAATATGATAAAATATTATACTGATTAGTGCTGATAACATGGGGAAAGGTGGAATACTGATTACAGTTACAGTAGAAGACTGCTTTCATACAGCCCAGTCAAAGTGAAAAAGAGTCGAAAATGTATGATTCCTGGTCGGCCCTCATTTCCCGTTTACCTTCTCCAGTAGATCTGGGAGAGAAGTTAAAGATCATCAGTACGAAACTCAGAGGTGCTTTGTGCAGGAGTGTAAGTTGGAAGGATACAGTCCACAATGCAGCCCCCATGAATGTTTCCGCTCTGAGAGAAGTGCAGCAGGATGAATTTCCCAAAGCGGCTGGAGTTGTTGTTATAAACCGTCTTGGCGTTCCCGAATGCTTCCATGATGGGGCTGGAGAGAACAGGTTGTTAAAAATGTACTGGTATATGAGAGTTTATGTTATATGGGTCTGACATGTACCACGCAGATGTATAAATATTTGGTTATATATTTTGTTGTTGGGAGTGTATGTATAAGATGTGTGAGATGTCTGTACCTGCTCTGGACGATGGCCTGCTCCACTCTGGTGCTCCGCTCGGTGGGTGGAGTTCCAGCTGCATTCTGACTCATTACTGAGAGAAACTGCAGCAGCAGCTTCGTACTCTCGGTTTTACCCGCGCCACTCTCTCCACTAGACACACAAGCACACAACAGGTATGTCTTAATATTCAGCAACCAGATCTGACACATCGAACCTGGCCTCATAAATGGAGGTCACACCTACATTTCACCGTATCACCGCGTGCTGTGCTGCAGTGTTTTACAATGACAACCACTTCACCTTCACTTCACTCAAAATTATAAATCATTTTACATTTATAAAAAAAAGTGGTAAACCCCCAAATTTCAAGGGGGTTCTAACAGGCTGTCTATACCGGTGCAAAACAAAGTTTAACCTGTGCGGTCCTGAAGGAGATGCCATGTAGCACAGAGGAGGAGGCTCCATCCTGGTCTGGGGTGAGGAACAGTGGCGCTGCAGACTGTGCAGTTGGTTAAGTAGACTGGGTTACACGTCACTCTTTTAGCCCATACTCATCTGAGCTCCATGGCAACATCATGGTTCCCCTTCTTGCATTTGGAACCTCTATTTACAACCTGGTTACTGCCCACCACCTTGTCAGATTTTGTTCAGAAGTGTATAATAATATGTTTGTGCTTCTAGAATGATTGATTTTTTCAGAAAGCACCTTCTGCTCCGCATTACGCATCATTGAATGTTATGTCATGGAAGTTCCACTAGGACGTCTGACCTTATGAGAACACACTGGCTGTCATGCCGTTTCCACAGACAGCGGTAGCACTCATTGGCCACGGCGAAGATGTGCGGTGGCAGCTCCCCCAGATGGTGCTGACTGTACAGCTCCACCGCGGACATGTCATACAGGCCCGGAATCATCTTATAGGGGTTCACCGCAGCCAGAATCGAGCCAATATTAGTCTACGATGAGAGGAGAGAAAGAGTATAAAGCAAATTCAAATTTTGAATAATTTACAAAACTCATAAATGCCAAAAGATTTCTCTGTTGAATCATATATGACTTCTATCTGAAAATATGCTGATGCTTATTGATAAATAGAATTCAAATGAAAGACTAGCAGGACAAGATGGACTGGGAAGAGACAGGAAGGGGCAGAGGAATGAGGGGGAATCTTACGTAAATCAGGTCCTTCTGGTAGCGAAGGTGCAGGTTGTGCATGATGGCAGCCTCGTGCAGCTCTGCAAGGGTGGACATGTCCTCCACCCCACTGATGCTGCTCTGGTCCATGGGGTAGACCCTGTTCCTGTCCACCTCCGCCTGCTGCAGGTACAACACCTGAGGGAGATGGTGTGAGTTCAGTTCCAGTTTTTCTAGACTAGCCACAGAAACATCAAACTCTTACGAGACAGAGGAGACTCGATAATAAGATTAATGTGTGAGTTAATTTATGACATGTTCATAGATTTCTTCTGTTTTTACTCAGAAGTTATCCTCGTCATACTCATATGAACCCAAATCTTGTGGAATCTTGTTTGTCATCTTTTAACTGTCTAGATATTTTGATTTGTTCCTCATCTCACCAAATTAAATGATAAATCATGTGTTTGTTCTTCCTGAGCATTCATCATTTCAAAAATGTTATGATGCAATTATTTTGAATTATTTTCACAGGTTCAAGTCACAGATCAAGTTACAGCTATTTTCATGAAGAACAGAGATTTTATTATGTTTAAGAGTGAATAGTTTCAGGTGACCTGCTTATATGAACAATCCATCATTCTGCAAATATCATTCTGTAATAAATATATGACACATTCAGAGATCCCGATCCACCAAGGTGCCACTGAGCAAAGCACCGTCCCCACACACTGCTCCCTGGGGGCCTGTCATGGCTGCCCACTGCTCACCAAGGGTGATGGGTTAAATGCAGAGGACACATTTCACTGTGTGTGCTATGCAATGACAATTACTTCACTTAAATAAAAATAAAGATACCGGATCCAGTAGGGAATGTGAGTGGATTCAGTAGTTAGTTTCTTCTATTTACTAGATAATTGAGCACATCAGTGTAATACAAGACCTTTTTAGTGAAATGAGATTTTGCTTGAACACCTTCATATGTATGTCAGTCAGATGATTAGACTGCAGTAAAACCAGGGCAATGTAGATCTGAAGAGACTGCTCTTCCAACAGCTCTTCATCCTCACGTGTCTTCTGTTACCAGGGCAACGAGTCAGGGAAGAGGGGACCAGAGGAAACGATCATGTCTCACAATCGCACTGAGTGCATGTACATGTGTGTGTAACATTCAAGGCCATTTCAGTCCATTAATCATAAGTCACCAGTAAGACATGATCTGCACACACACGCACACACACACACACACACACACACACACACACTCTCATTTCTCAAACACACAGATTTATATCAGTCACACAACCGCAGTCTCTCTTTCACACAGTCACAGGCGAGCCAGGCACGGTGTCATTTCAGGCGACAGTCATGTTTGAGATATGTGGTTTCCATGGCAACTCATCTCTACTCTCTGCTGTGGGTATTTTACTGTACTGCAGGGGGCGTTCTGGACAAATCACAGGGTTCTAAATACAGCAACCAATAATCTGGAGCAGATTATTTATTTAAATAACTGAGGACCAAACGGGAAGTTAAGGACACAGCTCGGAAGACACAGGGATCCTATGATTCCACACTGGCACCTGTCACATCCATGGTCTGAGGGTAAGGTTCACCGCCTCCTCCAGTGGCGTCTCTTCTCTGTCTATGGAGCCCTGCTCAGCAGTGACGACACCATGGCCGTTACAGCGCCACAGAAAGGTGAACTGAACATCAATGACAGATATTAAGCAGATATATAACACTTACTAATAATGTTGAAAAATTGGGAGCAGCAAAAAATGGGCGACTGTAAGAATCTGAGTGACTGACTAGGAGTGAATTGTGGTGGTAAGACAGACATAACTGTATAAGTGCAGCTCTTGAGGGATGTTCCTGAAGGATCGCTGGTAAACTGGTGATTGGGTCACGTGCAAAAGACATCACTTGGCAAAAGCTCTTATCCAAAGTCTCTTATATAAGTGGTTTAAATCATTGAAATTCCCCATTTGTAGATCGTTTTTTTTATAGAAAGTCTAGGTAAGAGCTCTGTTTCGTTGAAGTATTTTCTAAACAGGAAGGTTTTTATCTTGCGTATGAGGAGCTTTAGAGATGCAGCTGTTTGGAGATGACCAGAGATTGAACAAGTATCTGAATAGCTGTTGAAAAAAATCCTCCTAATGTTGTAGAGGAGGAAACAACATGAGCGAGAGACTTTAGAAATGTGAGAAGAGTAGGAGAGAATTGTCCAAACTCCCCAAGGTTGCGTAAAGTGACGGACAGAGAGATTTTCCAGGGAGATTTTAAGGTGCTGCTGTGGGGGCGAATAGCAGATAGCCTTTGATGTGTGATGTCAGCACTGGACTACGGAGCAATGGAAAAAAGCTACTACTACAGTCAACACTGGAATGCTTATAGAAAACATACATTTTCTCTTTCTACAAAAGAACAATTTTCTGTAAAACGGGTTTTTGGGGCGAATGAATGTGAACAAAACCAAATCAAAGTGCACAAAAGTGCACCAAAACCAAGTAGTGCTATGTACACCACCATAAACCCCTCAACCAAACATACACAACTATATAAAACTACATACACACGAACAGAGGAGGTTCCACGCACATACAAATACAACACTAGATACAAGAACAAACACACTCGACTTCCTGTTTCAGGCCTCTTCTTGTGCTGGCAGTAGCAGATTAGCCACCAGGCCGTGGGCAGATCCAGCAATCAGACATTCCTCCACACACAACACACAAAATATAACTACTTTCTGGCACAGAGCACCCAGGGACGTAACACCGTCCATAAAAAGATGCATGGAATGGCCCGAACTCCCCATCCACACCTGTAAGTGGAGATGTAACGCCCCGGTCTCACATCTTATTTCCAGAACACGTTGTGGTTCTGCAACCTTGTCGTTTCATTATAAATGCAATTTGCTTTGCTCTGAAACTCATTTTTTCTATGGCTTGTGCAGCACAAAAGTGGTTTCACGCGAACGTACTGCGGTTAACGTTCATGTTTACAGTTTATTTGCACCAGTGCATTCGGCAGTTCCTCTGGCCGGAAACGTTACTGACTCAAGTGACCCACTCACCTGGATCAGTTTACTGAGTGATTCAGAGGGAGCCTTAAAATGCCTTCTCCATGTGGACGCTAGGCCAGATCAGACAGAAATTTAACAGTTTTGGGGAAAACCATTCTTGTGTGGACGGGGCCTCAGAGAGAGTTGCATTTACAAAAATGTTGGTATGCACATGTTTATTTCCTTTATGTGCATTAGAACAACACAAAAGACTTTTTTTCACAAGGGCTAGACACAATGAGGATACATTTCTACACTTTACAACAAGTGCACACAATCAGGGCATCAGGAACACATCAAATTATTAAGTCAGGCAACGCCTATTTCCTTTAACCATCAGCAAGCTTGTGATACCTGCAACCTACTCAAGGGGTCTCCGATTTTCTCTTCAGCTTTGAAAATTGAACTGCATTGCACCCCCAAATCCTGACAGATTTCATGATGCCTTGCATGAAGGACCCAGTGCCAGAGGCAGCAAAACATTGCCAAAACATTCATCATTAAACCTCCACCATGTTTGACTGTAGACACTGTAGTCCTTTTCTTTGTAGTCCTCGTTCCAGTAGAATGGTCTCATCTGCCCACAAGATGTTCTCCCAGAGGGATTTTGGCTTCCTCAAGTACATTTTTAGCAAACTCCAGTCTGTCTTTTTTATTTTTCTTTGAAAGAGTTGGCTTCCTCCTGGGTTTCCTGCCATAGATTTCCTTCTTTTCAGATATTGATGGATGGCTTGAGCTGAATTTGTTTAGAATTTGATTGGGGCTGGTTCATTCAACACTTGGAGTCTTTCATCATTATCCTCAGTCCACGTGCAGGGAGGTTAGCCATGTCTCGTAAACTTATTGATTATGTTGCATCTTGAGGTAGTTGCTTTTCCACAATTTCCTGAGACAATTCTCTGCTCTTCTCATGCTTAGTGTGGCTCACACAGATACACAGCAGAAAGGTTGAGTCAAATTTTCTCCATTTTAGGTGGGATTGATACATGACCAGAACCTATTTATTTTATTTTATTTTATTGTGAAGTGATTGTCATTGTGAAACACTGCAGACTGCACACGATGCACACAGCAAAATGTGTCCTCTGCTTTTAACCATCACCTTTTGTGAGCAGTGGGCAGCCATAACAGGTTGCCCGGGGAGCAGTGTGGATCAGGAATCCAACCAGCAACCTTCTGATTACGGGGCCACTTCCTTAACCGCTAGGCCACTACTGCCCCTGTTATCAATTACTTTTGTCATTGTGAAACAGATGATGATTTTGTCATTGTGAAACAGCACAGCACACATTGACACAACAATGTGTTCTCTGCATTTAAGTTCTATGTGAAATTATTTGTATAATCCAGGGGTTCTCACCCCCCAAAAAATGGTTCATTGTAGTTGCAGTTCAAAACACCACCTTGCTTAGATTTGTGCACAATTGAGGTATTTAGTTTTGAGTGCATCATTTTTGAGAATCCTGCCTCACACAAATATGTGGATGCGAAAGGAAGGAGAATCTTAAAAGCGACGTCACAGAGTTCAGGATATTCCTGCATCGATGCTGCCCAGAATGATGAAAGAGGGCCGGAGCTAAAGAGTTCCTTCAGTCTTCTGTCACTCTTCAGCTCAATAAGCTGTTCCTGCATATCAATTGATAGCTCGTTTGCTGTGCACACAAACAGATCTTGAACCCACGCAAAAGAGCGATAATCCTCTTTAAAGTACGGTGCGAATTGTTTTCTCATTGTTGACAGGTGCTCAGACATGTGATGTGTGTGCGTGGCTGCGTGCATGCGTGTATGTCACAGAAACTAGCTGTAGCCTATATTCTTCGTTTTATACATATGTCGTATAAATACGACCTCACGTTGTATACGTTTGCAGTCTCTGCAACTTCCGTCCGTCATAAAAATGTATTCGGATAGTTTGATTTTCTGCATTTTTCGTATCCGTAGCAAATATTTTGAGGGGTGTTTTTGACAATGGAGAGCCACCAAATGACGAATTTGAAAAAACGAGTATGACAGTTTTGGACTCAGTCAGGGTGCAAGGACCTTTTGACGCATGCGCAGCTTCTTGAGAAGAAATCAAACAAATGGGCGCCGTTTTCTAAAGTCTACGAGCGCAGCACACACAAATAAACTAAACTTCAAAATGTGGTGTTATATTTAAATACAGTTCAGCAACATACATCACATGACCTGACCACCAAGAAAGCTGACAATTGACCATCACTTAAATTATCATCACCTCACCACTGTTATAATCAATGCATCACGATGCAGACTATATTACGATATGATATTGCATCTGTGCAGTGCAGAATATAATCGATTATATCATAATGACGTTGCTTGGTGATTTTCTGGCGGTGGTATAAACCATCTCGTTAAAAAGTAGTTCCGGTAGTGACTGTGGCGGCCTGATCTACAGCGCCGCTCCAGGTGGGAGTTCCACACCCGGCGGGCGGCCGTGACACATTTTTGCGCGACCTATAGAATCCAAGTGGGCGAGTTTTCTATCTGCCAGTTTGAAACACACACAGGAAGCGGGAATGGAGGGAAAACTTATCTTTCCCGTGGTTTCCAGAGATCTACAACATGATATTATCATCTTGCAGGGAGTGCTGAGCCCCACGGCACTGCTGCGTTCGGTCTGAAAGCGCTTTAGATTTTCTCCCAAATTTTGAATTCTGTAAGAATTCTGTTTTGAACTAAGATGTCAGAATAACACCAGCGTTGGATTTCTTTATATTCTGGCACTGCAGTGAAATTCGACATTTTGGAATGTGACTAGTGGTTACAGGCCACCATCTTGGAAAAGAACCTGAACTCTTCTATTTGAAAACATCATCTGACCATGTATGTATGTATTAACATAAATCGTGGTGCATGGATATCGAGGCATTGATAATCGTTATCGAATCGGAGAGACCAGTCCCTCCTCTCTTTTTTCTCTTGTCCTGTGTGATGTCCGACATTAAATCTTTTAAGAATCTCGGGGTGAAATGAATCTGAAGGCTGTTAGGAGAGCAGCAGTGATGTGTGAAATGTCTCATGACCTCCTGACCTGACAGCTGAGCTGAGGGGCGGTCTCCCAGTCACTCCCATTTACAGTCATTTTGCATTCACAAACACTGCTAAAAAATGTAAGAAATTTGTAGATTTTGCATTCGCTATAACCACAGTCACTATTAACCACTGCAGAACATTGAACTGTGTTTGAAGTTTGAAGACAATATTCATTGTGATTAGGGATACAGGTAACAAGGTGCATATATATACATACTTTATCCTTTCTCTCCAAATGTGATTCATTAGTATCAATGTTACTAATTAATTAATATTTAAATCTAATTAATTCATGCAGTTAAAACAGCTCTGTGCACCAGTGGAGGTGGTGAGTGAGGAGAATGGTGGCTAAGCTGTCATCCCTGCTGGACAACATCTCCCACCCCATGCAGGAGACCCTGAAAGCACTGAGCAGCTCCTTCAGTGGCAGGCTGCAGCACCACGATGTGGGACAGAGAGATTCAGAAGGTCTTTTCTTCCAACCGCTGTCAGGCTCTACAGCAACTGACCACACAAACACACACATCCAGTACTCCATAGTGTTTTTCTCAAGTGCAATATGTGTATATACGTATATCACTGTACATCTTAAGAGATACATATGTACACAACACACACACACACACACACACACACACTGTCACGACTACAGACTTACGGGGGAAGGAAGCGCAGAGGTTTGACATACTGGGAAGGGGTTTTATTTTAACAAACAATAACGAAATACAAAGAAACAATGGCGCGGTGGCCGAAAACAGTTTAACATAAATCAAGAACTGAAACAAACCCGTAGGCGTGTGGCGATTGCCAGAACTCAAAACACATAAAACTAAACCAGGTCAAGTTCGTGCAGAGAGTTCACGAAAATGCCAGAGACCCAGAAGGGGCGTAAACTTCCGGCATTTATGGGGCGTCAGGATTTGAGTCAGGTGTGGAGCCCAGCTGCAGGCAATCCTGACAGAGCCCCCCCTCCAAGGGCTACGTCCTCGGAGCCCCAACAGTACCATCAGTGGAGGCGGCGGGGCGGACGGCGGCAACCACAGGGCTCCTGCCCTGCTGTATCCTCCCCTTGGAGGACACGGTCCCTCGGGCTGGCTCCCCGGCGTGGTCAGGCGTGGCGGCCCCGGTCCCTCGGGCTGGCTCCCCGGCGTGGTCAGGCGTGGCGGCCCCGGTCCCTCGGGCTGGCTCCCCGGCGTGGTCAGGCGTGGCGGCCCCGGTCCCTCGGCCTGGCTCCCCGGCGTGGTCAGGCGTGGCGGCCCCGGACCCTCGGCCTGGCTCCCCGCCGTGGTCCCGCTTGGCGGCCCCGGACCCTCGGCCTGGCTCCCCGGCGTGGTCCCGCATGGCGGCCCCGGACCCTCGGCCTGGCTCCCCGGCGTGGTCCCACATGGCGGCCCCGGACCCTCGGCCTGGCTCCCCGGCGTGGTCCCGCATGGCGGCCCCGGACCCTCGGCCTGGCTCCCCGGCGTGGTCCCGCATGGCGGCCCCGGACCCTCGGCCTGGCTCCCCGGCGTGGTCCCGCTTGGCGGCCCCGGACTCTCGTACCTGCACACAATAATCAGGGCCGATCCATCTGGGTATGTGTGGGCCCTGTCTCCACACGTCCCCTCTGACACTTCTTGTGTCACCCCCTGCACCGCGCAGGGAGACTGTCCCAGAGCCTCCGGCGACTGTTCCAGGCACCCCAGGCTGGTGCCTTCTGGGACTATGCAGCCCCTCTCGCTGCACGGCCCTGGTGCCAAGGGGGGGGCATTGCCAGACCATCCGGCTAGCCCCTTCTGCGTCCGTTGGGACAAGCAGGCCCTCTTCCTGTCTGTCCCAGCTGGGTCCTCATGCCTACCCGGGGGCTCTATGGCGCTCCACCCCTCTGGAGGCAGACGCAGGCCCATGCCTGGCCCGCCCTCCTCACTGGCTACCGGAGGACCCAGCTCCATCGCTTCCCCACCTCCCCTCCCCTCAGGAGGAGTCCCCAACCCGAACTGCACCCCCCCAAAAAATTCTTTGGGGGAGCACCCCCCCCGGCTGGACTTAGGGGTACCTTGGGGCTTGTCCACCTCGCCTTGGACCAGCACATTCGGGTCAGGAACCTCCTCCCTGGGGTTCGGCTCCGCGGCTGGGTCGCCATCTGGTGGACACAAAGAGGGGAAGTGGGGGCGACATACGGACACATATGCCACGCACACACACACAGACAGAGACAGACAGAAGAGAGGGTCGTCTAGTTCCCTCTCTGAGCACTCCGGGACCTCCTCAGGGGGCACAGCCAGGATCTCGGGAGGCGCGACCTTCTCGTCGCCCGCCAGTGCTGGGTCTTCTTGCCCCGGATCCTGACTGGCGCTGGATGTGGTGGAGGGGCAGAGTTCGATCCCTGGCTCAGGCTCTGGCCGATCAAACTCCGCCCTCAGTCTCTGCTGGAAGTCCCGAAAACTGCTGTCTGTCTCTCCCTGCTGCCAGAGGGCTGCGCTCCAGCCCCATGCTGACCCAAGCAGACACGAGAGGATGGTGGTGGTCTTATCAGTGTCTGCTGCCCCACTGAAGGGTCCTGGGACAATTGGGCTGTCCCACACGGGGCTGGGCACGTCGCTGGAGATGGTGGTAGGTGTGTGGTGTGGAGGGGGGTGGACGTCTTCTTCAGCAGGTGTGGGCGCTGGTGCTGCGCTGCCATTTCGCTGGGGAACGTCCGGGCAGAGGGAAGGCGGGTCGGCGACTGGAGCAGGAATGGAGGATTCCCTGCGAGGCAGTCCCGGCAGCGCAGTTGCTGGCTGGCGACCTCCCGTCGCCCTCTTCCACCAGCTTTCCTCACACTGCTGGGAGGGACGTGGGTCTCCACGGACCTCGTGACGATCCTGGATGGGCGCGATGGGCGGAGCCATCCCGGCACCGACTGCCCAAACGGCGTCATCCTGGTCGTCGTCCGTGTCCACCTCGTACCCCCGGAAGTCACATGGGTCATCACGGACGCCGCGATGATCTCGGACGCACACGCTGGGCGGAGCCATCCCGGCAATGACCGCCCACCGAAAATCCACGTCATCATCGCTTTCGTCATCCGTGTCCTCCCACCGGTGACTCCAAGGGTCGTCCACCCTGCGGACATCCTGGACCCATGGCGCGATAAGCTCCCATGGGCAGTACTCTGGCCATTCGGGCTGGAGGCTGCCCACCTCCTCACTGGAGGAACGCCGCCTTTGTCGCTTCTCACCCCCCTGGAAGTGACGTGGGTCCCCACGGACCTTGCGACGATCGCAGACTGGCGCGATGGGCGGAGCCCAACTCTCGTCTCCCGTGCTCTCGTCGTCGTCCGTGTCGTCCCAGTCCACGGGGAGCCTTGCCAGCAGAGCGCAGAGTTCTTGGCTCGACATGCCGAAGATCGTGGGGGTCGCATCTTCTGCGCTCGCTGCCCAAGTCACTTCCTCGCTGCTGCCGACGCCAACGTCCTCGCTCCGCCCACTCACCCGCTGACGTTGTCGCTTCCGGGTTTCGCGGAGTTTCCCGGGGGTGACGTCATCACTCGGCGCCGCGTACCACGGCTTCTCGGGGAGAAAACGCTCCACCAGAACGGGCGGCGCGTCTCTCCCCTGCCGTCCGCGTTCGCCACGCCGTGCTGCGCCCCTCGCGGCGTCTCTTCTCCTCTGCTTTCTACCTCTGCGCTTTTGGGTGGGTCTCTGGCATTCTGTCACGACTACGGACTTACGGGGGAAGGAAGCGCAGAGGTTTGACATACTGGGAAGGGGTTTTATTTTAACAAACAATAACGAAATACAAAGAAACAATGGCGCGGTGGCCGAAAACAGTAACAGTAAACATAAATCAAGAACTGAAACAAACCCGTAGGCGTGTGGCGATTGCCAGAACTCAAAACACATAAAACTAAACAAGGTCAAGTTCGTGCAGAGAGTTCACGAAAATGCCAGAGACCCAGAAGGGGCGGAAACTTCCGGCATTTATGGGGCGTCAGGATTTGAGTCAGGTGTGGAGCCCAGCTGCAGGCAATCCTGACACACACACACACGTGATGTGAAAGTGAAAAAGTGAAAGTGAAGTGATTGTCATTGTGATAAACTGCAGCACAGCACACGGTGACACAACAAAATGTGTCTTCTGCTTTGGAACTATGTACTGTTGTTGTTGAGAGCTCGGACAGCCTGCGGGAAGAAGCTCCTCCTCATTCTCTCTGTGTTGGACTTCAGGGAGTGAAAGCGCTTCCCTGATCGCAGCAGAGAGAAGAGTCCATTGTTGGGGTGGCTGAGGTCCTTCACTATCTTCCTGGCCCTGGTACAGCAACGTTTGCTGTAGATAGATAGAAGGTCAGGGAGCTTGGTACAGATGATTCGTTCAGCTGATGGAACCACCCTCTGTGGGGCTCGCCTGTCCTGCATGGTGCTGTTCCTGAACCAGGTTGAGTTATTTCCCATCAGGATGCTCTCAATGGTGCAGGAGTAGAAGTTCCTGAGCACCTTGGAGGGCAGTCTGAAGTCTCTCAGGCGTCTAAGGTGGTAAAGATGCTGCCGGGCCTTTTTCACCACGGTGTTGATGTGACAGGACCATGACAGGATACTGTCCACTCTCTCCACTGGGCTCCTGTTGATAACAGTGGCTTTAACCGCTAGGCCACCACTGGTGGATGTGAGATGCATCCTCGCAGAGATAACCGTACATAAAATTGCAGACAGGCATTGGATATTTTATTTTATAATGTAGCTTCTCCACAACGTTTAACAAATGTGCAGTTCCAGCAGTGTATGGCTGATGCCATCACCAAAGATCAAAGTCAAAGGATCTTGAACATTTTCAAGATGTTGAACTGAAAATGTTTCAGAACCACTGTTATTTTATTACGTTTTTTAATGTTGCTCCCTTTTAACTGTGTTCTGGAGCTGGGCACTTGCTCATAAATCCATACTTGAAATGCTGTAAATGCTGTAAATGAGATTAGCCAATCACACACAATACAGGCTTAGTCCATAACTGGATGATCGTTTCCATGGAAACATGTCAGAGTCACTGCAGAGGCACAGTGTGTGTGCATTTTTTAAATTGTCTCTAAGATCCTCCATTCAAAAATGAAGTTTTGGATAAAGAGCCATATCTGAAGACTGGGGGAGAATGAACCCACCAGCTCCATTATCCCTATTGAGTGTTTGCATCATCCCCTGATCCCCTGTTGACTGGCCAGATCCTATGACTGGCTATGGAACATCTCATCCACCTCAAACCTCTGCTCTCTCACCATCTACAGTTCCTTCCTACACCCATCACTGGTTCCATTTAGCACTGTGGAGAACCCTGTCCAGCTCACACACTTTGGCCCAATCAAAACCAGCACTGGAAGTAGGTCATGCACATACTAGGGAAGCACTGAATTATTCATTCTCCTCAGTGACAAGAGCAAGTATGAGTGGGTGGGGGAAGATGTCAGCATGGATGCCTCAGCAGTACTTGGACCAGCAAGGATTCTGGGGATGACTTCTAAACATCCTGTTTCACACGACCACCTGACCTGCTGATTTCACCTGAATCCAGCGCACTGTTACATCTCTAAAGATCCAAATTCACACGACCACCTGACCTGCTGATTTCACCTGAATCCAGCGCACTGTTACATCTCTAAAGATCCCGTTTCACCTGAATCCAGAGCACAGTTACATCTCTAAAGATCCAAATTCACACGACCACCTGACCTGCTGAGTTCACCTGAATCCAGAGCAGAGTCAGATCTGTAAAGATCCTGTTTCACCTGAATCCAGAGCACAGTTACATCTCTAAAGATCCAAATTCACACGACCACCTGACCTGCTGATTTCACCCAAATCCAGAGCACAGTTACATCTCTAAAGATCCAAATTCACACGACCACCTGACCTGCTGATTTCACCTGAATCCAGCGCACTGTTACATCTCTAAAGATCCCGTTTCACCTGAATCCAGCGCACTGTTACATCTCTAAAGATCCAAATTCACACGACCACCTGACCTGCTGATTTCACCCGAATCCAGAGCACAGTTACATCTCTAAAGATCCAAATTCACACGACCACCTGACCTGCTGATTTCACCTGAATCCAGCGCACTGTTACATCTCTAAAGATCCCGTTTCACCTGAATCCAGCGCACTGTTACATCTCTAAAGATCCAAATTCACACGACCACCTGACCTGCTGATTTCACCTGAATCCAGTGCACTGTTACATCTCTAAAGATCCAAATTCACACGACCACCTGACCTGCTGATTTCACCTGAATCCAGCGCACTGTTACATCTCTAAAGATCCAAATTCACACGACCACCTGACCTGCTGATTTCACCCGAATCCAGAGCACAGTTACATCTCTAAAGATCCAAATTCACATGACCACCTGACCTGCTGATTTCACCTGAATCCAGCGCACAGTTACATCTCTAAAGATCCTGTTTCCCCTGAATCCAGCGCACTGTTACATCTCTAAAGATCCCGTTTCACCTGAATCCAGCGCACTGTTACATCTCTAAAGATCCAAATTCACACGACCACCTGACCTGCTGATTTCACCCGAATCCAGAGCACAGTTACATCTCTAAAGATCCAAATTCACACGACCACCTGACCTGCTGAGTTCACCTGAATCCAGAGCACAGTTACATCTCTAAAGATCCTGTTTCCCCTGAATCCAGCGCACTGTTACATCTCTAAAGATCCAAATTCACACGACCACCTGACCTGCTGATTTCACCCGAATCCAGCGCACAGTTACATCTCTAAAGATCCAAATTCACACGACCACCTGACCTGCTGATTTCACCTGAATCCAGCACACTGTTACATCTCTAAAGATCCAAATTCACACGACCACCTGACCTGCTGATTTCACCTGAATCCAGTGCACTGTTACATCTCTAAAGATCCAAATTCACACGACCACCTGACCTGCTGATTTCACCTGAATCCAGTGCACTGTTACATCTCTAAAGATCCCGTTTCACCTGAATCCAGCGCACTGTTACATCTCTAAAGATCCAAATTCACACGACCACCTGACCTGCTGAGTTCACCTGAATCCAGCGCACTGTTACATCTCTAAAGATCCAAATTCACACGACCACCTGACCTGCTGATTTCACCCGAATCCAGAGCACAGTTACATCTCTAAAGATCCAAATTCACACGACCACCTGACCTGCTGATTTCACCTGAATCCAGCGCACTGTTACATCTCTAAAGATCCAAATTCACACGACCACCTGACCTGCTGAGTTCACCTGAATCCAGAGCACAGTTACATCTCTAAAGATCCAAATTCACACGACCACCTGACCTGCTGAGTTCACCCATATCCAGTGCACTGTTACATCTCTAAAGATCCAAATTCACACGACCACCTGACCTGCTGAGTTCACCTGAATCCAGAGCAGAGTTACATCTCTAAAGATCTCATTTCACACGACCACCTGACCTGCTGATTTCCCTTGAATCCAGAGCAGAGTTACATCTCTAAAGATCCAAATTCACACGACCACCTGACCTGCTGATTTCACCTGAATCCAGCGCACAGTTACATCTCTAAAGATCCAAATTCACACGGCCACCTGACCTGCTGATTTCTCCCGAATCCAGTGTATTTCTAAAGATTCCGTTTCACAAGACTACCAGTGGAACAGTGGAATTACTATTCCTTCTCCTGAAACTCGGCCAGAACTGCCATGTTTGTCTTCATCCCCAGTTCTCTGCCAGGGTTCGATCCATGCCAGAATGAGTGACAAGTACGCAGCATTAAACGCAATGTTGATCTGCTAATTTAACTTGCATTTGTAAGACATATGCTTAATGGAACCCACAGCAGTGGCTGAGTTTTGGGTGAGAGAGGATGTGAATATTCATGAACATGAGATGCAGGAGAGCAGAAGTAGGACAGTAAACTGCAGAGCTGCCTGACTGAACTCAACACCCACATGAAAACTCTGGACTTGCTGTCTGTATGTGTGTGAATATATGCATGGTTGTGGGAGGCCAATACAGGAACAAAACCAACACTACAAGGTTAGGGCAATGTCCACATTAGTGCCGCAGCCATGTCCTCAGCCTCAGGTGGGAGCGATCAGGACCTGTTCATCAGGCACATGAGCGCCGCCTGTGTGCATCCAGCCCCTGGGCGTCACAGAAGTGGTTGTGTCCTCAACGGAGGTGCTCAGCCCTTGAGGGCCAGTGATCCTGGAGGCATTCCAGGATGATGTCACTTGTTCATGGTTCTTCATGGTTCTGTGCTACTGCCAATATCCTGACCGCCTTCCTGATATCGACCCTGTTTGCCCCTAGACCATGCGTTACTCTATTACCCCTGTCTGTGGGATTGCATTCTGCATTTTCTGCCGTTTTCTGCGTGCCACATTTGACTGATGAGTTATCTGCTAAAGACCCTATCCTGTGCCCCATTTCTTCTCTCTGCCTACCGAATCAGACGGAGCAAATTACCGGCTTTTAACTTCGCTCTGTCAGATTATTCTCCGTGCACACCCCTCCTGAATGGACTGAAATCATGATGCGACCCTTGTGTACTCTCTCACACACTCACACCTCAGCCCACCTCACCTCAACTCTCACTCTCGAGCCACACCGGCTACCAATCCACCTCCTCCCGCCAGCGTGAGTCAGAACCACTGACCCCAGCCAGATCAGCATGTCTGCAAATCCACCCTCACTCCAAGATTGTGATATCATTACATTTGATGACATTATAATAAGAGGCAACACATAATCAGACTTCGTAATGACCATACAGTTAGAAACTACTGCTGAATCAAATATCTCACATTCAAAAGTACTGAATAATATGAGGAGCTTTATGATTCCTCCACCCATCTCATGTCCATCCTGGTAAAATACACCTGGCAGGAACATATTTCTCCAGCAGACCACCTACCACATTGTGTCACGGTAATATGAGTTGAATTAAACTGCTGTAGTCAGTTTATAATCACTGCCGTATTCAACCTCTTTCAGGTTTCAGAGCCGCATCGTATCACAACGCAAAGGTCAAAAGCAATAAATATAATGCTTATTTATTTATTTATTTATTTTTCTAACATCTTTATACTTTATAGTGATGGCTTTTTGTAGCAGGATACAGCGCGGGAACAGTCCAGCTCCAATATTCGAACAAATAGGTTCCATGTCAGGACCAGCAACTCATCAACAATCGTTATAGCTACACTGATTTGTTCCATGGTTCCTGCTACACCACATTAAACATTAAACATATCAGCATTCATTTGTTTACAGTATTAAGATATAAACAAATTTACAAGTAACAAATTTAAGTTAATTACATCCTTTTCCCCCAGTAACTGTAACAAATTACAATAGTTTTGTAATGAAATTAAGTAGCGCTGATTACAGAGACAGTGGTAGTAAGTGGGGTTTTGAACCTGTGACATTGTGATCTTCTGGTTCATGTTCTTGGGAAATGAGAGTCTTTAGTTCTTGACCAGAGTCTGGCTCTGATTTACCTGTCAGGTCTGATGTCAAATACATCTGTGCAATCACATGAAAGTCATCCCATCCTGCTTTTTCTATCCTTACTGTGAAAAAGGCCTAATCACCCAGATAATGTCATGACAGACCTCATCTAACACTTTATACAAATTAAGAGATTCATGTAGTTTCTCAGTGACAAACCATGTGCTGTGTGGTAGTGTGATGGTGTGTGCTTCCTACCTCTCCATAGTCAGTAGTAAGAACGAGGGTTCCGTCTCCACAGGAGTTGACAGTTGACGGTATCAGCTGTTCCTTTTCTCGAACCCAAACACGTGCACCCTGCAACACAAGCACTGTGTTAAACATCAATACAGCACACACATACATATACCCAGCAACACACATGCAACACCATGACTTAAAAACCATCTTAACGCACATGTGCATTCTACAGCTAACAGATTTAAACTAGCAATCGACCAATAATTGGTCTGGTCAGGACCTGGGAGCTGATATTACGCATTTTGACAATTATCTAGACCAGCGTTTAATTTCACACCATTATCGGACACCTTAACTGAAGCCCTTCTGACATCCATGTGCTGCCCCAACATGGAGAGGAAACAAGAGTTTCAGCTAAGCAAGGACTGTTTGAATCCCGATCCGCTAAGGTGCCACTGAGCAAAGCACCGTCCCCACACACTGCTCCCCGGGCGCCTGTCATGGTGCCCACTGCTCACTCAGGGTCATGGGTTAAATGCAGAGGACTAATTTCCCTGTGTGCACCGTGCTGCTGTGTATCACATGTGACAATCACTTCACATCTGCTCTTAAAGAGTTTGGACCTGGACGTGTTTCAGGTTTCAGGGTTTCACACTCAATTTGTTTGTAGCATCTCGCCTCTCATCTGGTCTTTCCCTATTATTCCCCCATGATCCCCCACCATGCACATCACTGGGGTTTATTATATCCTACACACTGAAGCTGCTAAAAAACACATATTTCCATAAGGAAAAGCCCATTTCCCATGTAAAATGTCTGGATAATAACCCTTGTTGCGGTGACAATGTGAGCCTATGAAGCACAATTCATTTACTAAAGAACTGGGCTTTGTTTTCTATTTGGTTACAAATTTTAATACACTATTTATTCTTTCTTGTGTCTTAATCAAAATTATATTGTGATACCTTTTTTTGCCATATCGACCAGCCCTAATGTCTGTACACATGTCTGTACACAGCGGCGGGGCAGTGGTGGCCTAGCGGGGGGCAGTGGTGGCCTAGCGGTTAAGGAAGTGGCCTCGTAATCAGAAGGTTGCCGGTTCGAATCCTGACCCGCCAAGGTGCCACTGAGGTGCCACTGAGCAAAGCACCATCCCCACACACTGCTCCCCGGGCGCCTGTCATGGCTGCCCACTGCTCACTCAGGGTGATGGGTTAAATGCAGAGGACAAATTTCACTGTGTGCACCGTGTGCTGTGCTGCTGTGTATCACATGTGACAATCACTTCACTTCACATATCAATAGTTCCAACCCTTTCTGAAAAAGACAAAGCCGCAAATGTGTGTTTGACTATATATTTTAAGTGTGAGGAGACATTTACGTGTGAGGGGATTGTACACAGTGCGTATGTGTGTTTTTACTAGGAGAACATGCCTGTTAAAAGCCAGATGGTCCATTCCTCCCAGCACAGCTACTGTCCACAAAAGAGACCAGTGCACCCACTCTGGGGATGCAGCGGCATATGCCAAAACAAAAGCCAGCTGGCCACACACACACACACACACACACACAAACACACACTCACACATCATTGTCTGTCTAACCTCCAGTTAAATTAACCTCACTAAAACCCTCCACAACCTCACCAAAAACCCGGTCCCCCACAACCTCATCAAAATTTGGTCCTCCACAACCTCACCAAAAACCACACACACACACACACATGCATCTGTAACAGCCATATGCACACGCACACACACATCTGTAACAGCTGTCCTCATTCTTACAGGTGAGAGAGAGGCATGTAGCTGCTTCAGACAATTTATTCTGTAGTCAATTTATATCTGTACAGCACTTTTTACAATGTAGAGTACAAGTCAAAAGTTTGGACACCCCTTCTCACTCTGCTATTTTCTTTAATGACTACTGACGACCTACAAACTATGAAGAAGGACATATGGAATTATATTGAACCATTCTAGATGACAACCTAATGAGGCTGACTGAGAGAACGTCAAGAATGTGCAAAGCTGTCATCAAGTCAAAAGAAGAATGTAAAATATAAAAGATGTTAAGATTTTTGTTTACTACCGGTAAAACACGGTTTGGGGTACTGTGAGTTTTTTTATGCTGTTGGGTTCTGCTCTTATCCAAATTGTATTCACCTGTTGTTGCTTGTATGTAGGGATTCCTGTTGTGTCTAGTCCTCGCCGGGACATTGAATTATTTACCATGTATTTGCCTGTTTTTCAGTATGTCGTGCTTTTGTTAAAAGTAAACCCCTTTCTACTTAAAGTCGTGCACATGTGTCCTGTGTCCTTTCCCTGCCACACCGTTCGCCACCAGCGTCCTGACACCCTGGGATGAAACGTAACGTAACAAGTTTTCTATAAGGAAAAGTTCTGCTTCCACCTGCAACTGTGACTTTTTGGGTGGGTTTACTAGGTGAGCAGTGGTTAGCTGAATCAAGCGGTAAACAGACCAGAGTGGGATCTCTCCTAACTAGTTCAGCTCTCCCCTCAAAGTATGCCTACGTATTAAAAAAGTATTTTTGTGGACATCACTCAGTCATCAACTATTCAGTGTTTCATTTGTTAGAATCTTGCATCTGCTTTTATCATCTTTGTGCTGTGTGATGGGGGTCTTTAGGCTGTTTACCTAAAGCCCCCCATTCTTTTTTTTGCAGAAATATGGCCTCACTTCTTGCAGCAGATAAAAAGAAATAGATGAAGATGAAAGGTGAGAGCTGGTGGAGCCCATCATAAATGTTCATATGTTTCTCTACGTGAGAAGAACCAAAGACAATCAGAGGATAACTGACAGGATAAAATGCCTTCCCATCAGCCACCATTGAGCACAGACAGTGTAAAAAAGACCATGTGGTGTGGGAGAAGAGAGTGTGTAGAAAAACTTTCTCACTCCACTCAAAGCACTGTATTCAACCACTCCAATTTGATGTTACCTGGCAGAAAGAGGCATGGCACAATAGGTTAAAAATGAACAGTTTCTAATTTATTAACACCGGTAAATAATTATTGTAGTTACATGTGAATATTGAATGTAAAAAAGAAAGAGTAAAGAGGGAGAAGAGAAAAAGAGGGGGAGAGAAAGGCTCAGAAGCCTTCCGGCTTCCGATGGAAAACCCCCTGAGCAAGAAAGCTCAGAGTCCCTTTTCCACATGTGAGCAGACCTTTATACCCCTGGTTGTCACTGGCCTACAGGAAGTTGTCACTGACCAATCAGAACCTGTTGTTTCTGATGTCACCAATTTGGGGAAGACAAAGAGGGTGGGCGGTCCTGACGGCTGATACTTCACACGTTGCCGTCAGACAAAAGGCATGTAAAACAGGGGTGCCGAATCTTCACCCACAACCGTCGACACAGGAATGCCACACCTCCCCCTGCAGACAGCTGTTATGCAACACAAAAGCAGGCTCCCGTGATGTCCATCCTTACAACAGCATCTGAAGAAACACAGCGTACTGCAGTTCTTGTATGGTTTTTGGGTGTATTATACACTTCTGCAGAAGGTAATCGTGCACGTAGAGAGAATGTGGATGAGAATCCGGAACGTGTGCACCTGCTGTTTCGTGGATGAAGCGGCCCTGTTGGTATCATGTCTCAGTGGGGTCATCGTGCTGTATGTCCTGCTCCCTCTGACCTGTACTGATAGTGATGTCAACCTCTTTGTACGTTAGTTAAGCGATACGTTCAGCATCCATCCCGTGACAGAACTAGGAAAACAGGACCCTGCTCAGAGGTGGCTGGAGCATTAAAGATGGAGGGAAGGATGACTGACTGATGGGCGAAGAGGACTTTCATTTGAAATTAGAAACAAAATGGTAACAGAAATGTATTAAATTAAAGACTAAGGAACAAATGTACAATCACAGAGAGAGAGAGAGAGAGAGAGAATGGAGTGTGAGTGACTACTAGCTGTTCTGCAGATCTGCTATAAATAACTTTCACTGGCACTGTGTCCCACTTTCAGATGCCTCCTGCTTCCTTATGATTTTCATTTGGTCATGTAGAAGAAATGAACTTAGTCACATGATCCTTCCTGTACCAGACCTGCATCTGGACGGGAGACAGTCAGCCAAATTAAAGGTCATTGGGCTCCTGCTGCTGATAATGCGGAGAGCAACATATGGTTCACATGGTGGGATACGCTCTGTGAGTGTGTATGAGTGTGTGTTAACCCTCATTCTCCTCCACACAGTGGAACGTAGTGAATGTGTCAGGGCTCCAATAATCCCACGCTCCTCGCATCTGCTGCTTTAACCATGAGGTGAGAAATTTGTGAATTATGTCCATCTTTCATGCTGTATGTCCCCCGCAGAGACTTGGGGTTTAATTCACACCAATGATCCATACCAGAAGTGGCTGTAACTGGGTCAGAAAAGTTTTTCTCTCCTTACTGGGTGAAGATTAGAATAAGCATGTAGCTCCAGAACATATCTACAGCCCATCCTAATGACACGGATAACAGATTCTGCTCTGCCATCCCATCAGCACTGAGTAGGGGACTAATTAGTCCATGGTCGCTTATCCCAGATTACAATAAAATAATCCTGAATAAACTCACACAACGAGGCCACGGTTTGCTTATTAACATTTTTCATTTATCTAATTAAATTGTAATGCTTAATTTCTTGACAAAAGTTCAACCAGTAAGCAATAAGTAAGTAAGTAAGAATTTCTTTCACTTGAAAAGCTCTTAAATTCAACAATATGGAAGTGAATCGGGAAAATGGCTCCAGCAGCAGGAGCACAAATGAAGTCAAGGTCAGGAATTTTGCAATCCCGGCAAGAATTCTCCCGGAAAAGCAAAGTGGAACTTCAAGAACTCTACACCCTGCCTCTGGGAATGACAGATATGCCTAGGGGCCAATGGTGACAGATGGACATGAGAGGGGTCTATGTGGCTGTGGTGACTACTGTAGAACTTCCTGGGACAGGCAGTAGTCCAGACGTAGATGTCTACAAAGCTGAGTGCAGTGATGTAAACTCTGCCCTTTGGTTTCAGAAGCATAGATCCTGACCCCGATTCCAGCAGGTAAGTGAAGTTACTGGAAGACCACATCAATTTTGAAGGAGAGACAAGATCGATCACTGTTGCCCTACTTTTGTAATTTGTCCATCCCTCCAATGTGATTGCAAAAACAAATGCCAATTCAGCCAACCACCATACATTTTGCATAACCCTGCAATGTCCAGTCTCTAATCTCATAATGTGTAACACCAGACACTGTGTAACAACAACAACATTTATTTCTTATATAGCCAAAAAAATCATATATAGTATGTCTCAATTGGCTTTGACAAGGAGTGATACAGAGTGGGACCCCCTTCCAGTGTAGAGTGAGCCTGCAAATGGTGTCAGTGCAGGGTTTGTGATGATTTGTCCAAGAAGAGAAAAAGTAACGCAATTGTAAAGGTGGGAAAGTCCAGTATAGAGCATCTGTCCATGTTTGGAGATACTGGTCTAGTGTGGTGTACATTGCATGTCCATTAAAATGCTACAGGTCAATTTGAAGATCGTTATGATGGTGGTGGCCCTCTGGTTCGTTTCGCTGTATAACGCCTATCGTGGTTAAACACCAGTCACTGTGTAACCAGCCATTGTTGTGTAACACCCGTCACTGTGTAACGCCCCTTGCTGTGTAACGTCCCTTGCTGTGTAACACGCTGTTTAATGACTGTCGCTGTTTAACGCCCGTCATTGTTTAACACAAGTCACTGTGTAATGCCCGTCGCTGTTTAATGGCCGTGCTGTGGAACACCCCACACTGTGTATTGCCTGATACTCTGTAACGGCCATTGCTGTTTAATGCCCAACGCTGTGTAATGCCAGTCGGCATGTAATGCCAGTCGCTGTGTAATGCCTGTCGTTGTTTAATGCCCGACGGTGTGTAATGGCCATCGTTGTGTAACGTCCAATACTGTGTATTAACGCACCTGTGTAACGCACCTC
The DNA here is from genome assembly GCF_900700375.1 of Denticeps clupeoides. Lineage (NCBI taxonomy): Eukaryota > Metazoa > Chordata > Actinopteri > Clupeiformes > Denticipitidae > Denticeps > Denticeps clupeoides. The sequence continues at coordinate 21,043,080 of NC_041721.1, read as the reverse complement.
ACTGTGTAACACGTGCCGCTCTTTAACCCCCGTTGCTGTTTAACGTCTGTCGCTGTTTAATGCCAGACACTATGTGACACTTTGTAACGCCTGTCACAGTTATCTTTAACATAAAATATGTGTAACAGGTAGGATGAAGGTGTGCAAATGAGTGAAAATCAATGTATAAAGCAAAAAAAGTAAAAACAGCAGATATTTTGTGCTAAGAGTAAAAAGAGCCTGACGCTGTGTAATGTACGCCGCTGTGTAACGCCCGATGCTGTGTAATGCATTACGCCATGTACCGCCCGTCGCTGTGGAACGCCCAACGCCGTGTAACACCCGACGCTGTGTAACCCCCACCGCTGTGTAACGCCCACCGCTGTGTAACGCCCACCGCTGTGTAATGCATTACGCCATGTACCGCCCGTCGCTGTGGAACGCCCAACGCCGTGTAACACCCGACGCTGTGGAACACCCGACGCTGTGGAACACTCGACGCTGTGTAACCCCCACCACTGTGTAACGCCCACCACTGTGTAACGCCCACCGCTGTGTAATGCATTACGCCATGTACCGCCCACCGCTGTGTAACACCCAACGCTGTGTAACGCCCAACGCTGTGTAGCGCCCGACGCTGTGTAGCGCCCGACGCTGTGTAGCGCCCGACGCTGTGTAACGCCCGACGCTGTGTAACGCCCGACGCTGTGTAACCCCGACGCTGTGTAACATAGCAGCTGCTATGATTGATCAAATGATTGATCTTCTATTTCTTCCTAAAACTTTCTAAGATGAACGGCGTGACACATTCTTAACGTTCCACTAAGGCTCTGACAACGATTCGGTAATCAAAAGCTGCCTTGAGAGGGGGGTCAAGATGGACGTGATGAGTGTGTACTCACTGGACCCACCCATGGTCTACAACTGGGCATGTAAAGTATTGACAAAATGTGGCTGTGTGAGAGCATTCAGTTAGGTCTTCAGACCCCTCCCTTTTTACTGGAAGTCATCACAAGTACTTACACACCAACACAATGGCAGTATGGGTAGTTAGTTCCTCCTCTCAAACATGTAGATAGGTGGTAACTTAAGAAGTACTTTACTTTACTTTACTTTATTTAGCAGACGCTTTTATCCAAAGCGACTTACAAGAGGAAGAAGTGTGATGTTGGCCGCTAACCTTGTTAACCCTTTACACTTATTTAAATGCATATCTACAGTATACATTTGTTAACATAGAGACACTTTTCATGATCAATGTATATTAATATGGAATCAGATTTGTGCCAACATTTTGAAACGACAGCGTATGTTTTTGCTTACATCTCGCTTTTTTTCATTTTCACTATTGGCTATAATTCCCTATCACTGCGAGATGCACATGCACAGCAGTAACAGCCATTTGTGATCATATATGGAATGAGATTTGTGCACACGATCAACTGCACGATTAACTAATTGTGACTATTGTATTAAATGCACTGATTATGATATGATCCATATGTGATAGCTAATAGCTGATGCTGCAGTGATAGAGTTCCAAAAGTGGGGCAGAGCTGAAAAACCAGCAGTGAAATTGTAAAAACGAGCAGCGGAACTGAAAGTCTCACAAGTAAAAATGAAAATGAATAAAAATATTTTACATTTCAACGTCATATTTTCGTTTGATATTAGGAACGTTTTGTTTCAAAATTTTGCCACAAATCTGATTCCATATATTACAGGCAATACTAATGCAATCCTAATTCCATCTAAAAAGCAGTTGGGTTTCAGTCCCCCCCATAGAACTGAAAGAGCTTCCTCACAATGTCTGTGAAAGTGATGCAGTTTTCCTGCTGGCAATGAGCTGAGAGTCACTGGAAATGGAAAATAGGTCAAACATCTCCAGTGGCAGCTCCACACAATCAGCACAGAGCAACTACTCACGCGAAACACATAGACACACACACAGACTCATAACTGTAGAGTAGTACTATACCTCCCCTCCTGGTAATTGTTTATTGTGACTTAGTGAGTGTGTGTGGCTGCTCTGTTGCTGCAAAAGAGTATTTCACCTGTATCTGTGTGAGCGTTTCATATATATGTGTGTGTGTGTGTGTGTGTGTGTGTGTGTGTGTGAGTATTCAGTAGTATAAATGCATGATTGTCAGTTTCCTGTGTGAATGTGTGTGTGTTTGTGTAACAAAAGTCAGAAATATTTCCTAAACGGCCCTCATAACCTTCCTCTCAGCTGTCCATTACAGATGGCCCATGCCTTGATCTATGCTGTAGTGGGCACTAGGACCCAGCCAAGTCAAGTCAGAATTTCACTCTACTGTTGCCAGGGGGAGCGAGGAGGTGTAGAGTGTTGAGTCATGATGACCCAAACAGTCAATGCCACTGTCCCACAGACAGGCACCACGAGGATCCCAGGGAAGACAACTGTCAGACAACCACCACTACAAGGATGTGAGACAGTGTCCACATGTTCATACCAGCCTGACTGGAACTTTCTACACGCCCCCTTTTACCAGGACCAAACACTCAAAAGGTGTCCTGAAAGGAGATGCCCCATGTAAGAGCATGAACCGTCTGTAGGTGTGCATATGTGTGCATTAGTGTGTGTGTACATGTGTGTTTGGATGCGTTCGTGTGTGTGTGTGTGTAAACGTGTGTTTGGATGCGTGCATGAGTGTGTGTGTGTGTGTGTGTGTGTGTGTGTGTGTGTGTGTGTGTGTGTGTGTGTGTAAACGTGTTTGGATGCGTGCATGAGTGTGTGTACATGTGTTTGGATGTGTGCATGAGTGTGTGTGTACATGTGTGTTTGGATGCATATGTGAGTGTGTGTGTGTGTGTGTGTGTGTGTGTGTGTGTGTGTGTGTGTGTGTGTGTGTGTGTGTGTGTAAACTTGTGTTTGGATGCGTGCATGAGTGTGTATGTGTGTAAACATGTGGTTGGATGCATGCATGAGTGTGTGTTTGTGTAAACGTGTGTTTGTATGCATGCATGAGTGTGTGTGTACATGTGTGTTTGGATGCGTGCATGAGTGTGTATGTGTGTAAACGTGTGGTTGGATGCATGCATGAGTGTGTGTGTAAATGTGTGTTTGTATTTGTGCATGAGTGTGTGTGTGTGTGTGTACATGTGTGTTTGGATGCATGCATGAGTGTGTGTGTGTAAATGTGTGTTTGTATTCGTGCATGAGTGTGTGTGTGTGTACATGTGTGTTTGGATGCGTGCATGAGTGTGTATGTGTGTAAACGTGTGGTTGGATGCATGCATGAATGTGTGTGTAAATGTGTGTTTGTATTTGTGCATGAGTGTGTGTGTGTGTGTGTGTACATGTGTGTTTGGATGCATGCATGAGTGTGTGTGTGTAAATGTGTGTTTGTATTCGTGCATGAGTGTGTGTGTGTGTGTGTGTGTAAACGTGTGTTTGGATGCGTGCATGAGTGTGTGTGTGTTTGGAAGCATGCATGAGTGTGTGTGTGTGTGTGTGTGTTTGGATGCATGCATGAGTGTGTTTTTGAGTGTGAAGGTAGTGAAGCAACATAAATACAGCAAAAGACCCTCAGGTGATGGGTGGGTGAGGCCTGCAGCACACAGGACTCACAAATGGGGCCAAGTACACACACACACACACACACACACACACACACACACACACACACACACAGACTTCATGCACGCAGTGTCTGTCTTCAGACGTCGTTGCATTTATCATCATCATCATCATCATATTTGTCCAGGCTCGCTGTCCGCAGCGCAGAGGAAGGCTGCGGCTGACTGCGCTGGATTCCCCTCCACCCACCGCACGACATGACACCTCCACCCTCTCCCGGAAAAACGAGCGTAATCCAAGGTGCAGCCACCTCCTCGGAATAAACGGCTCTTATCGATTATGTGATGCATTCCAGCAGAAACTGCGCCGCGTTTCTACAAAACCTCCTCACCTCGTCAAAAAACGCCTCCATCGCTCCGCTGCCCGCTTCTCCAGGCTGTCCAGGCTTCACTGCGCAGATCTCGCCAGCTTCAGCACCGCTTCAGCACCGCTTCAGCACCGCTTCAGCACCGCTTCAGCACCGCTTCAGCACCGCGCCGTGCCCAGCTGCGGAATGAATGAGCGCCGGGGGGCGGGGCTGGACGCGAGGCCCCGCCCCTTCTAATAAATACAGCCACGAACCATCAATCTTTCTCCTCTAACGTCTCATACTGTCAGAAGATATACGCGGAGATTTGACATCTTCTGCTCCATCGTCTCATGCAGGAGAAGGATGTCTCCAAAGGTGGTGTCTCCTTCTCACACACACACACACACACACACACTGGCCGCATCCATAAGGTCACAAGCTCATTTCTGGGTGCTTGGTTGATGTTTCATCCAGACATCACACAGGGACATTTCCAGCAGTCACGTGGACATGTAGGAGACGTTCCTGGGGCAGAGGGACAGGAAATGCTAAATTTGTGTGTATTTACATTTTATCATCCAAAAGAATCTGCATCTTTGGGTTACAGTTAGTGTTCCGTGAGAAACGGACCTGCCTGAAGACCAGAGAGTCAGATCATCTTGTCTCCATAGAAAAGCTACATATATGATGAGATAGTGAAAGAGGGTTTGATATTCTATTACAAAGCAGATCATTACACATTTTGTGAAATAAAAAAAAGATTGATAATCTAATTGACAACAGAAGACCAGGAGATGATAAAAGGGTGGAATGATGGTCATATGTCTTTGTGGATGCAGTGGGAGATGTTACTAAAATATAGAAGCTACGTCCAGGTTCAAATCCCACTTACTACCATTGTGTCCCTGAGCAAGACACTTACCCCTGAGTGTCTCCAGGGGGACTGTCCCAGTCACTACTGATTGGATGGGGGCGTCTGGTAAATGTAGATGTAAAACACTGTACACTCTTCCTCAGGATCTTCATCATCCACTGCAACCTCCATCAGTGGCTTGGCTGTTTCCTGCCAGTTTGCTCTACCTCAGTGTCTCCCCTCTCAGTCCATCCTTCTGTCCCAATCTCCACTCCTGACCACAACACTTTACTATCCATTATTAGAGCAGTGAAACTACCTGGTTTATTACACACAATAACTGACAAGGTCTTAACAATTACATTCAATTTACAAGAATCTGCTATAATACAGCATGCTGATTCTCAAAATACAGGACTGTCCTCTATGAACCTCAAAGTGTTGTAACAGCCAGGTGCAAGAAAAGAACCAACGCAGACTCTGCACAGGCCTGTAGAAATGTGTAAATGTGTGTTTATGTTGCTTCACTACCTTCACACTCAAAAACACACTCATGCACGCATCCAAACACACATGTACACACACACTCACACACACACACAGACACAAACACTCATGCATGCTTCCAAACACACATGTACACACACACACACACACACACACACACACACACACACACACACACACACACACACACACACACACTCTTCTTAGTCAGGTTTTCAACACATCTAACATACCAGAATACCAGGGAATAGAACTGGATACATATTGGAATGACGTATAACTCTGACAGAAACATATAGATATTTTTTATCACATGGTTAAATGTGTCTGCTGTTAATGCCTAATTTCATCTGCTTTCATTTTAACTGCACCGTGACATTAACACACACACAGTTCATTATTCAATGCATGTTTTTTTAACATGTCTCGTTGTCACCAAATTCAGACACCCCATCCTGCAAAAACTCATTTCAGGTGGTGAATACATTTTAAATAAAAGACACTGGCAGAACATAAAGGAGTTTCAGGAGGACAAAGAGGAAACCCTGGAGGCTCAGTGGGGTTCCAGATGCTTGGTACGAGGGACCCAGGTTGCTGAAGGCAGAAGCCCGGCATGGATGCCCCAACCTGGGCCTCAGCATTGTGCACCTCAACCTGTCAGCAGAAGCCCTGGAGGGACCGAACTGGTGTCATAATTTGTCACATAGTTTTAATCCTGTGCAAACCCACACCCATAACCCACACCTATGCAGTCCTCACCATGCACCAAACAGCTAGCTGTGACCCTAATTTGCATAATCTTTCATCCCACAGATGAGAACTCCAGACATTTCAAGATTCAAGAGAGGTTATGTACAGAATACAGTGTCAAGCAGACCCACCATAGTGCATTTATAAAAATCTAAAGAAATCTTACATAAATATGAATTTAGTAAAATTACACTCAAATCAAACTAAACTTAAATTAAAAATATATATATATCTTTGTACACTAAACAGGGACAACATGTAATTTTCTTGAATGGTGTGTAAGATACCGCACGTACTTAATGTCCATGGAAAAGGGCACGTTGGGGACATGTGTGACCTGAGTGAGCCACTGCAGCACTCTGAAGCCTATGAGCCATGTTAACTGCCTCCTTCCTGGTCCTGTGTGTGTGCCTGTGCTATAGCAGCAATCAAGTATTTAATAATTGTATAATAAGACCAAATCTCAAATTGTCTTCTCATCTGGTAACCAAGGGAGCAGAAGCTGATCTGCTGTTGTAGACTGTGGGCTCTTTTCATAGACATCTGAAACTCTCTGAGGAACTAAAGCACTGTCCTGTAAATCCATGTCCATCTGATATCATATTACTCTATGGAGCATGACATGTGCATCATCTGACACACACACACACACACACACACACACACATATATATATATAGAGAGAGAGAGAGAGAGGTCTACCTTTTTTTTTTTTTTTTTAGAAAAGACTTCAAATGCAATACACCAATTTTGGGGGGAATTGAAGGCCAAATAGCAGGGACGTCATCTCCACATCCCCAAACCTTGCCTGCGTCTTGATGTGCTGTACAAACTTGACAGTGGAGGTCTGGGGCAGTGGTGTCTTAGCGAGTAAGGAAGTGAACCTGTAATTGGAAGGTTGCTGGCCCGATCCACCAATGTGCCACTGAGGTCCCCTTGATGAATGTCCCGTCCCCACACACTGCTCCACAGGCGCCTGTCATGGTGCCCACTGCTCACTGAGGGTGATGGTTAAATTCAGTGTTTTGTTACCGTGTGCTGCCGGGAATCACAATGACAATCACTTCACCTTAATGCCAACTCTGCAAACACAACTGACCGTATGGCTGCAGAAAGTGGGATTAGTGCGACCTGACTCAATGACCTCGATATGCACACACACACACACACACACACACACACCTTGATCTCCAACAATCCAACAATATGAAATAAAGCTTCTCTTCTCACTGACCTCCCCAGCACACGCACCCACACATACACACACATCTAGGATGACGTATGCCTTGACAGCAGCGGTTATTCAGGGCCACATGCACAGGTGACATTGTGTCTGTGCTATTCCTGTGCTAAAGCACATATGACAATGAACATGAAGATTAGCCTGCAGCCTGTTGGACAGTAGACGGGTTGAACAGAGCGGACTGGGGGATGGGATCAGTCTTCAGGAGCTTCAGGGTTGAGGCTGCACACAATTTCATTAAGTGTCCCCAGAGAGATGACTTCATCTGTGTTTTCCCATCTGAGAACCACTCTCCATATCAGGCCTGACTGCATGTCGAATGACGGAATTAGCTGGCATGACGACACTGTGGTGGTAGAAGGTCGAATGAAATCCTCAATATCCGGTGGTCAGCCAGTACAGTGCAGTATGTTTGCTGGATGTGTTGCATTTGTTTTATTTTAAACCCTATAATCTGAGGGTTGCTTGTGAGAAATTAGTTTACTTTCCCCCTACGTGGACAGAGCAGATTAAACCAAATGAACTCAAATCCTCATCCCAGCAGGAAAAAAAGGATCAGGGAAGTCCATTTGTACATGAGTTAATGGAGAGTAGTATAGAGAGGAGAAGGATGAGAAAACCGACTTTTCTTTTTTCAGAGTGATGCTTTGGAGAAAGTGAAGTGAAAGTGATTTTGTCTTTTTTTGTCATTGAGAAACACTGCAGCACAGCACAGCACACAGTGAAATGTGTCCTCTGTATTTAACCCTTGGTGAGGTGTGGGCAGCCATGACAGGCGCCCAGGGAGCAGTGTGTGGGGACCTCAGTGGCACCACATTCAAAACGCCTACTGGCAGACTGTAAATATGTCATTGTGTGTCCAAATAGGTGACAAATAAGAAAAAAGAAAAAGAGAGTAAAGCCCACCATAATCAAACTACACCCAACATCACATCTTGGTGTGGTCATAGGAGATGTGGTTACTGTAATTTCACCAAATATTTGCTGGAAAATCAATCTATTATTCATCATAAAGAATTAAACATGATAACTTGGGCCAAGGAAATTTTGAACACACACACACATAGACCTGACCATACACATGTAAATGGGATTGATCTTTCGTCAAGTTCTGATGTGAACCACATGAACGTTTTCATCATTTTGACGCAACGCTCACCCGCGCTGGAAAACTGAGAAACACCGGGGGGCACCACACCCCAGTGCCCAATATCCTGCCGGCTATTGTTCAGTCACTGGAGAACAAGCTGGACGACCTTACTTTCCAGAGCGACATGAGGGACTGTTAACAGTCCACAACCGGCAATTTGAGCGTCTACAAAGCAGCTGCCTATGCTGTCTGGTGCAGGGTGAGAGATGTGAAACCCCACTACCGAGAGCATATGGAGTCTCACTTCCATCATGGCGACTTCCATCATGACGGACTGTGCACCATCACGGTCTTCGAGGGTTCAAGACATTGTGATGGTGAGCACTGACTTTGCTTCTACACCTGTTTCAAGGTCAGCCAGGTTCTATCTACAGCCTGACAACAGATGATGGTGACGTTATCAGCGTTGAACAAGTCATCAGCATCGCGGGAGGGGCTGCACATGCCCAGAAGGCGGTGCAGGGAGGGAAGCTGGTCGCACTGCCAGCAGAAAGTACCAACTGGGGGTGCAGTAAACGGTTGCCACCATGCTGGGCCATGTCTGGGAGCCAGCCAGAGTGTCCAGGTCCTCTTGTGGGAGGACATCTGCAAGGCACTCCACTGATGGTACTACTGGGGCTCGTGGAGGGGGGGCTCTGTCAGGATTGGGTGCACCTGGAGACACACCTGGGCCCAGTCAGGACTGTGGTTAAAAGGTGCTCCTCCACGCCGTTGTGTAAAAAAAAAAATTCCTTAATGGGGGCAGTGGTGGCCTAGCTGTTGTCGTGGGTGCACACTGCTCACTCAGGGTGATGGTTAAAAGCAGAGGACACATTTGGTTGTGTCACCATGTGCTGTGCTGCAGTGTATCACGATCACTTCAGTTTTCACTTTGTGTTCACACTGAGCAGTGTGCACGCCTTGTCCAACAGTCCAGTCGTTGTCTCAGGTTATGCAAATTTCTGGCTCACGGTTCCAACCACATCATCAAGTTCGCCGATGTACAGAGAGGACGTCCAACTGACAGACTGGTGTTAAGGTCAATAATCTGTTTTTTAATTGGACTAAACAAAAGATATGATTGTTGTGTTCAAAAGAGCAAGGATGGACCACTCTCCACTGAACATCGACAAATCTTGTGTGGAGATTAACAAGAACACAAAGTTCTTTGGTGTTAATCTAGAGGAGAACCTCTGCTGGACTTTCAACACCAGCTCAATAGCCAAGAAAGCCCAGCAGCGTCTCTACTTCCTGCAGAGGCTGAGGAAAGCTCATCTCCCACCTCCCATCCTCACCACCTTCTATAGTGGGACCATTGAGAGCATTCTGACCAGCTGCGTTACTGTCTGGTTTGTAAACTGCAGCGCATCGGACCGCAAGACCCTACAGCGGATAGTGAGGACAGATGAGAAGATCATCGTAGTATCTCTTCCCTCCGTAACGGACATTTACCACACATGCCGCACCTGGAAAGCCACCTGCATTGTGAAGGACTCTTCAACTTCATAACCTGACACGTTTACATGGTGAGGATCCCTATCACTGCTGCAGGATCCAGGAGAGGAAATGTGAGTTGGGGCCAATAACGTGAAAGTGATGAGAAGGCAACGGCAAGTGCACACTACAGGTTAGGGGAGTTGTGGCAGCTCCCCATGGGAGCAAGAAGCTGGAAGGACGCCCCTTGGGATTCGTATTCACAGACAAAGGACGTTGCTGGCGGGAATCCAGCTATGGTCCTCAGGGCCATATCCTCCCCAGTCCATACTGCATCTCTCTCTCTATATGTGGTTTCACCGTCCACCTCCACAGCCTCTGGGGGTGTCACTGCTGTGCTCTCTGAGTGTAGGGGTCCTTCGATGACTGGCCATTAGAAGTGAAACATGAAACACAGGGTGAATTCATAAATCAAATTCAAATTTTATTTGTCACATACATAGTTATACACGGTATGATATGCAGTGAAATGCTTTTTGCGAATACTACAGACCACAGTATTGCAAATGATGCAAGTATACAATGAACCAATATGCAAATATTGCAAACATAACCAAATATTACACTTTTACGTCTTTAACATAAAATATGTGTAACTGGTAGGGTGAAGGACAATGTTTAAAATAAAAAAGAGCAGTAAATTAAAAAGCGCAAAGATTTTGTGAAAAGTGATTTTGTGCAAAGTGATTTTGTGCAAAAGAGTCCGGAGTGATTGGAGGTGAAAGTGAAAGTGCTGGAGTGTATTGGAGTTTTATGTACTGTTTTTGAGAGCTTGGACAGCCTGCGGGAAGAAACTCCTCCTCATTCTCTCTGTGTTGGACTTCAGGGAGGGAAAGCGCTTCCCTGATCGCAGCAGAGAGAAGAGTCCATTGTTGGGGTGGGTGAGGTCCTTCACTATCTTCCTGGCCCTGGTGCAGCACCGTTTGCTGTAGATAGATTGAAGGTCAGGGAGCTTGGTACAGATGATTAGTTCGGCTGATGGAACCACCCTCTGTAGGGCTCGTCTGTCCTTCATGGTGCTGTTCCCGAACCAGGTTGAGATGTTTCCCGTCAGGATGCTCTCTATGGTGCAGGAGTAGAAGTTCCTGAGCACCTTGGAGGGCAGTCTGAAGTCTCTCAGGCGTCTGAGGTGGTAAAGATGCTGCCGGGCCTTTTTCACCACAGTGTTGATGTGACAGGACCATGACAGGTCCTGCTTGATGTAGACCAAGGTAACGGAAGCTGTCCACTCTCTCCACTGGGCTCCTGTTGATGACAGGGGTCTGGTAGGTCCTCTCCTGCTTGGCACTAAAGTCCACTATTAACTCCTTTGTCTTGCTGACGTTCAGGTGGAGATTGTTCCTCTGGCACCAGTTCATAGCACTCTCCCTTTGCAGAAAAACGCCCCCAAAGCATGATGTTTCCACCCCCATACTGCAACTCAGCATTCTTTCTGCTCCAAACACGACAAGTAGAGTTTTTACCAAAAAGTTCTATTTCTGTTTCATTCGACCATATGACATTCTCCCAATCCTCTTCTGGATCATCCAGACGCTCTCTAGCAAGCTTCAGACGGGCCCAGACATGTACTGGCTAAAGCAGGGGAACACGTCTGGTACTGCAGGATTTGAGTCCCTGGTGGCGTAGTGTGTTACTGATGGTAGCCTTTGTTACTTTGGTCCCAGCTCTCTGCAGGTTCTGGGATTTTTGATCACCGTTCTTGTAATCATTTTGACCCCACGGGGTGAGATCTTGCGTGGAGCCCCAGATCGAAGGAGATTAAAAGTGGTCTTGTATGTCTTCCATTTTCTAATAATTGCTCCCACAGTTGATTTCTTCACACCCAGCTGCTTACCTATTGCAGAATCAGTCTTCCCAGTCTTGTGCAGGTCTACAATTTTGTTTCTGGTGTTCTTACACAGCTCTTTGGTTTTGACCATAGTGGAGTTTGGAGTGTGATTGTTTGAGGTTGTGTACAGGTGTCTTTTATACTGATAATGTGTTCAAACAGGTGCCATTAATACAGGTAATGAGTGCAGGACAGAGGAGCCTTTTACAGAAGAAGTTATAGGTCTGTCAGAGTCAGAAATCTTGCTTGTTTGTTAGTGACCAAATACTTCTTTCCCACCATAATTTCAAATAAATTCTTACAGGGCTCTCTCATCTTTTTAAGTGTGAGAACTTGCACAATTGGTGGCTGACTAAATACTTTTTTGCCCCACTGTATGTCCTCTGTATTTAACCATCACTATTAGTGAGCAGTGGGCACCATGACAGGCACCCGGGGAACAGTGTGTGGGGACAGTGCTTTGCTCAGTGGCACCTCAGTGGCACCTGACCGGAAACATTCTGATTTTGGGGGTGCCACCACCAACAATGACATTTAATTCCCTCCTCCATTTCAATTCAAGTCCTATTTTATGTGGAATAAGGATTTATGCAGATTGACTGTTTGTCTACCTCATTTATCTAATTTTAATTTTACATTTTGTATTATGTTAGTATATAGTATTCTTTCTCCTTTTTATGCTTTCCTTATTATATATTTCTTCTTTTTTATAGATACCTCTCTGGCTCAGTGACTGCAACTATTTTTTTTTTTTATTTTGTAATGGTAATTATATATATTTTTTGTCTTAATCTACCAGCAAATGTATTTTATGTTGATAATGCTGATATAGATGATGATAAAGAATGGAGTCTCATAAAACCTTGACAGGAAAAAAAATGTAATTTAACATCATTATTACACTATAAATACTAATTATAATAATATAATTATTGCATTCTTAATCTTAATTCATACCGTTTATTTTAAATGGCAAGGTACACCCTCCAGTCCAGGCGGTGGCGCCTCTAAGCTGCTTTGACAATCACCAGAAATCATGCAGTCGCTGCACGCTCCTCCCCCGCAGAAACGCCGCCCTTCAGATTGGTTGTTGTCAACTGATGGGCAGGAGCAGCAGGCCAATCAGCGCCGTCTCCCTCGGGCGCCGCCCAGTTCCAGTCCGCCAAGATGGACGAACTGCGGCCCGTCCCGCGGGAGCGGGCCATCCTGGAGAGCTTCTTCACGCAGCTCGGCATGTTCTCCTTCGACCGGGCTAAAGACTATGTGGAGAAGGAGAAGGACAGCAGCAGGAATGCCCACGCCGGGCCCTTGTGGGCTTCTCTCCTCGCCGCCCTCGCCCACCTCGCCGCCGCGGAGAAAGCCTACCACAACATGAGCTTTCTCGGACAGAAACTGGGTAAGACCGCGGCCAAGATGCACTTCCAGCGGGTAAAACTCTCCTATAAACCACCGTGGGCTGCGTGGACTAACTCACATCGGAACTTGCAAAGTGAAGTGACGTGATTTTCATTGTGAGACACTGAAGCACAGCACACGGTGACACAACAAAACGTGTCCTCTGTATTTAACCGTCACCCTTGGTGAGCAGTGCCTTGCTACTGTTTAGATCTATATCAAATTATGACAAAAGCCATAGAAGCAGTTTGAATACTTGCCATGTGATGCACGGGACACAGAAAACTAGTCTCACTTGTTAAAACCAACTTCCACACCAAAAATCTGTCAACTCTTTTCAGACAAAACTATTGCATGAAATATTTCAATGTATAATGGGTGTCAAAACGGTGCAACACTTCAATAATGCAATAGCAATATATGCAACTAAAATGACTAATGTAATATCTCCTCTGTACGTCCATACCAACGTAATCTTGTCTCTCCTACCATCCAAATATTCTTTCTCCAAATCTACAAAGTCGCTCTCTTTCCAATTATGCATTAAAGAATACAATTCCATACAACTGCAGTGTCCTAAACAGCCTGGAAATGTCCATATTTTTCATAAATATTTTTTGTGGCGTCCACTGCTCGGTTAAATGCAGAGGTGGAACTGACTATTTGAATGAGGTGTGATGTAACTGCAATATTTCTGGCAGTGTGAACATAACTTTTTAATAAAAGTCTTATTGTGTTCTTATAGTCCTATGACTGTTTTAAAACTGCCAGAAACGTTGGGTGACATGTTGGTGTGTATGAGACAGGAGGCCAGTCCTTCTTCAGCAGGAAGGACTCCATCAGGACTATCTACACGTCTGTGTTCAACGAGCTGAAAAAGGTGACCACCATGGGGCGCCACGCCCCTGCATGCCCCGCCCCATGCCTGGAGGACCTGCTGTGCCATCTGGCTGAGCAGCTGTGCCATTTTGCGTCGGCACGCACAGAGATCGCCGACTTCTATGAGAAGATGTACTCACTGGCCAATCAGAAGAGCATTAACTCTGAAGAGCTGCTGGTCATGCTGGAGACCATTCTGCACAAGTACAGCTCAAAGTGAGTGAGTGTGTGTGTGTGTGTGTGTGTGTTGGATCAGGATTCCACCTCCATGTCTTCTCCCGTCCCCGCAGGTTCCACCACCCGATTCTGTCCCGGGTGGAGGGCAGTTTCCAGTTGGAGCTGGACGTGCTGCTGCAGCTGCTGCGTTGCCAGGTGGAGGTGTGCGAGTGGCGCTTCCTCCCCGCCCTGCTAGCGCTGCACACTGCACACACCAAGCTGCACGCCTGGGCGCAGCTGTTCGAGCGCCAGCGCGAGACGCGCAAGCACCTGTTCGGGGGACAGTCGCAGAAGGTCATGCAGCCGCCTCACCTGTACACGTGGCTACAGCGGCTGCAGGGGGCGCTGCTCGCCAAGTTCTCCTTCTACTTCCACGAAGTGCTGAGTCGGCAGACGGCCATGACCGAGATGCGAGCGCTGACCGCCCGGACCTCGCCCGACTACTGCGGCAAGATCTCCGCGTTCATACGCAAACACGACGCCTCCAGCGTCTCGCTCGTCTTCGACAACCGCGGCTCGGACAGCTTTCAGGGCCACGGCTACCACCACCCCAACTCCTACAGAGAGCCACCCAAGGGCATGGACCAGTTCCCTGCCGTGGTGAGTCTCCCCGGGGGCGAGCGGCCGCTTACCCACTGGCCAAATGTCATCATGATCATGACGGACCATTCTGCAGAGCTCAACGCGCTGGACAAGGTGGTTCACTTCTACGATGACAAGGTCCAGAGCGCCTATTTCCTCACACGCCCTGAGCCACACTTCACGCTGGTAGTGATCTTTGATGGACGAAAGTCAGAGAAGGATTCCCACATCATCACGTTCCTGCTGGAGATCTCGTCATCGCTGCGGAACAACAAAACCTTCATCTCCCTTAAACCTGGATCGAAGGGTTGAAGGTGGAACAGGCTGTCCCATTCCTCCAGCACCTCACACTCTTTCCTACTGGTGTACATGTTCTTGTCACATGACCCCAGAAGTATACCTGAGATTAAACACATGCTTTCTGTGACACATGTATCTCAAACACAGCTTGTTTCTGCTGAAAATTCTGCATTTGAACACAAAGCCATGGAGGTATGAGGTCCCATGGTCAATCTCTGGACTAATACATTTGATGTATTTGATGTGCCTTTCAATCAATGTACATTAATGAATTTATTTAGATATCTTTATGAAATTGTATTGAATAACTATAAAAGGACTTCTTAGCCCTTGTAAAACAGAACTAAATCAGAATTATAGCATAATAGAGCTTTTTAAGCCTGACTGCTTTAAAATCAAAAAAACATATGAAATAGGACCAGGTTCACATAACTCATTTCTTTTCAATCATTTAATAATTTATGTGAAATTAACACATTAATTAAGGTATTTCAATACATTGGCTTAATGTAGTGGTCTGATGGATGCAGAGGATGCTCATTTTGGGGACCGTCAGTCTGCAGCTACAAGAAGTTAAACTGTGAGTGCAGAAAAATTCTTGATCTGAAGCTGAATTTTGCTTCTGACTTTGTCTCCAAAACATCCAACCCCAACATAAAGGTCAGCATCTTCACCGTTTTCAATTCCAGAGTCATCCTACAAACCATCTATTTATCCTATCCTGTCACTACCTTTCAATCAAACTCATCCTCCTGCATAGGATCTTCCTCACTTTTATGTCATCCTGTTCTCCACCATCTGACCTTCTGCATTCCTCTTCACCACCGTGCCGATGGAAGTCTGCTCCAGTCACCACGTTCTCACTGATCTCACACCCCACCCGCGGAGCTTCTGTAATGTTAAATGATTTAGTATTTGCTGTGTTAGAGGTGGCCACAACTCCCTTTCCGTGCTCAGAGACCCGGATAAACGCCATCTTACAGCACGACACCGAAAACTCATCATGCCATTCCCCACAGTCACAGCTTTTCACACGTTGGTGCAGTTCTCACACCAGCATGTCATGCTTCTCACTTTTAATGAACTCGGGTCCTCGTTTCCACCACATAAATTAACATTTTCATTCACGTTGGGTAGGTGCCATCATGTCTTTCGTTGTGCAGTGGTTGATGAAACGTTTTCTGCGTGGAGATGGTATGTGGATGCTCACCATAGAAGCAATGGATTCATCACCATATGTGCATCATGCCAACAGCCAAAACAGCCGTTCTATGCTGACAGACGTTCTTATCAGGAAGCTGTTTTTTGTCTATGCTTCTTCTCTGCATTATATTTTCAGTGTTTCTTTTTATTTATTTTTAATAATAATTCCATCTTAAAGTACTCTGAAAAGGGTTTATTCACTGCTGATTCACTGCAACTACTGCTGAGTAATTGACCGCTTAGCGGCTTTTGCACAGATTAGGTAATGAGTAAGTAGAACGTAATTTCAAGAAAAATGATAATAAAACCTCAGACCAAGTTCCTGTTTAGTGTGAAGTCATGACTTCTTGTACTGTTGAACTCTCAGTTTTTTCAGTCTGGGCTTCAGGTTGTAAATGTAAAGGTGCAATGTGTCTGTAAAAATGAAATTATTAAGATATTACCTACGGAAAATAGCATGCAAGAAATGAATCAATAGGGAAATTGTTCATCAATAAATGCTTCATGGAAATGGTTAAAATGTGTCTTGCTTTGAAGGATCCACGCAGTGGGGAAAGAACGGCTTTCTTTATTTCAGACATTCAGAGAGACAGTTTCCATTTAAAATGCATTTCAACAGTTAACAGCACATGCCTACATATAATCCTCTACACAAGGGTGCAACATCACAATGGAGTAACTGCTTTTATATATTTCTATATGGTTCATTCATTGAATAACAGGAAATAATTGAACAGTAAGGTATCAGTAAGGTTCATGGCTCTACGGCTCCACCGTCAAAACACACACACACACCAGACGAGGCACTTTCCCATGACCCCGTCTCAGTAGAATTGCATTTATTGCAACTATTAGGAGGAGTCAGTTATAGGAAGACCCCTAGATCTTACTTACAAACACCCCAAAATGAAGATAAGAAGTCACAAGCTCATCTTATAGGAGGAACCCACACAGATCTTGTAAAGGTTAATTCTGCAGTATATAAAGTCAGCTTGATTTGGGTTTAAAATGCTGGGTTTATGGTAGGGGGTCCCGGGTTCTGTCTGTGGGTAGGTGTGGCCTGTGGTCTGCACCTCCAGACTTGAGTGTGTGTGTGTGTAGGCGTGTTAAAGGCGGAGTTAAAGCTGTGTACTCCACTAAGCACCGTTTCACTGGCGTTGAGGCCGTTGAGGTGAAGGAGGCTAGTTGTGAAACATTCAGAAGAGATACATTCAATGGCCCTCAGGTCTCTGAGAGCGGCGGTCCTCACTTCAGGTCATCAGCGGTCAGGCACCTGTGTAACATTCTTTAGAACATTCGGCTCCATGAGAGCACAGCAGCTTATCAACAAAGAAGAAAAGAAAGAGCAGCTTTTGGAACTGTCCGCCTTGCCCCTAGACATGTACATCTGGAAAACACTCCACTGAAAGACGAGAAATCCCATGAATCCCACAGTCCTCCCCATGTGTGTGTCTGTGTGTCCTGCATGTGCCTCCTAAACTTGCACACTACACACGTTAACTGCGATAAACACATTCAGCACGAAACATCTATCTGAGCGCTCAGCTAGCAGCCCTACGCTAATCTCTGTACACGCCCCGCCCGCCGCTGGATCACATGGTTCCAGACTTGTCGTGGGGGAGCTGCTGCGTGGGGGAGGGGTGCTGGGAGGGGGTGTGGCTTTTGGGCATGACTGCAGGCTTGGGCCGCAGTATGGGAGGGCGGGGCGAAGCCATCAGGCCAGAGCTGACTGGCTCAAAGCTGAGCGGCAGCTCAGAAAGGGCGGAGCTACGTCGAGACACAGGCCCAGGAATGGGTGGGAGGGAGGGGCCAACTGGGCTTATGGGGCTTGGAGATTCAGAGGGGCTAGACAGGGTGGAGGGAGTGGAGCCTGTTGGGGGAACGGGGTGCCCGTTCTTCACCGGCTCCAGGGTATCCAGGACCAAGTCCGGTTTCGCCGGATACACGCTTCCCTCCAAGCGCAGCCCACCTGGGGCTGCCACCACTGTCTCCTCCAGGTCCTACAGCAGGATCAGAAGAACACCACACAACTGAGAGAATGCGTGTGTGGTGGTTGGTCAGGTGAGTGTTTTCACGTTTGTCACTGACCTGTGCTGGAGAATTCTCTCTCTCCATGCGCAGACCCTCGTGTCGCGTCACCATGGCGCCACTTCTCTGTCGCTGTCGGTCAGGACTCTGATTGTGAGAAAGCGAGTGTGTGATGCCCCGCAGCAGCTCCCGTGGGCTGAAGTGACCGGTGACAGTCACAGTGACTGGAGGAGAGCTCCTCTCCATGGTCACGCCATTGCCATGATAATGACCAGGACCATGACGGAGGAGAACCTCAGAGCGCTTCCTGTGCCTAGAAAAAAACAGTCTATGGGTTATGCATGTTTTGTGTGCATCACACCACTTCCGACTCCACCTTGGTCCTATCTTCCTCCGTTCCTCTGGTTCTAACAAGGTTACCAGGCTCACCACCGGTTTCACTACATCATCACAACACTCTGTTTCCCTCCATTCCTCCAGTCCAGACAGAGTTACCAGGTTCTGTGCCACCTTGGTGCTATCTTCCTTCGTTCCTCTGGTTCTAACAAGTTTACCAGGATCACCACCGGTTTCACTACATCATCACGACACTCCGTTTCCCTCCATTCCTCCAGTCCAGACAGAGTTACCAGGTTCTGCACCACTTCCGACTCCACCTTGGTCCTATCTTCCTCCCTTCCTCTGGTTCTAACAAGGTTACCAGGATCACCACCGGTTTCACTAAATCATCACGACACTCTGTTTCCCTCCATTCCTCCAGTCCAGACAGAGTTACCAGGTTCTGCACCACTTCCGACTCCACCTTGGTCCTATCTTCCTCCCTTCCTCTGGTTCTAACAAGGTTACCAGGATCACCACCGGTTTCACTATATCATCACAACACTCTGTTTCCCTCCATTCCTCCAGTCCAGACAGAGTTACCAGGTTCTGCACCACTTCCGACTCCACCTTGGTCCTATCTTCCTCCGTTCCTCTGGTTCTAACAAGGTTACCAGGCTCACCACCAGTTTCACTACATCATCACGACACTCTGTTTCCCTCCATTCCTCCAGTCCAGACAGAGGTATCAGGTTCTGCACCATCTTGGTCTTATCTTCCTCCGTTCCTCTGGTTCTAACAAGGTTACCAGGCTCACCACCGGTTTCACTACATCATCACGACACTCTGTTTCCCTCCATTCCTCCAGTCCAGACAGAGTTACCAGGTTCTGCACCACCTTGGTCCTATCTTCCTCCGTTCCTCTGGTTCTAACAAGGTTACCAGGATCACCACCGGTTTCACTACATCATCACGACACTCTGTTTCCCTCCATTCCTCCAGTCCAGACAGAGTCACCAGGTTCTGCACCACTTCTGACTCCACCTTGGTCCTATCTTCCTCCGTTCCTCTGGTTCTAACAAGGTTACCAGGCTCACCACCAGTTTCACTACATCATCACAACACTCTGTTTCCCTCCATTCCTCCAGTCCAGACAGAGTCATCAGGTTCTGCACCATCTTGGTGCTATCTTCCTCCGTTCCTCTGGTTCTAACAAGGTTACCAGGATCACCACCAGTTTCACTACATCATCACGACACTCTGTTTCCCTCCATTCCTCCAGTCCAGACAGAGTTACCAGGTTCTGCACCACCTTGGTCCTATCTTCCTCCGTTCCTCTGGTTCTAACAAGGTTACCAGGCTCACCACCAGTTTCACTACATCATCACAACACTCTGTTTCCCTCCATTCCTCCAGTCCAGACAGAGTTACCAGGTTCTGCACCACCTTGGTCCTATCTTCCTCCGTTCCTCTGGTTCTAACAAGGTTACCAGGCTCACCACCAGTTTCACTATATCATCACAACACTCTGTTTCCCTCCATTCCTCCAGTCCAGACAGAGTTACCAGGTTCTGCACCACCTTGGTCCTATCTTCCTTCGTTCCTCTGGTTCTAACAAGTTTACCAGGATCACCACCGGTTTCACTACATCATCACGACACTCCGTTTCCCTCCATTCCCCTCCAGAGTCACCAGGTTCTGCACCACTTCCGACTCCACCTTGGTCCTATCTTCCTCCGTTCCTCTGGTTCTAACAAGGTTACCAGGATCACCACCGGTTTCACTAAATCATCACGACACTCTGTTTCCCTCCATTCCTCCAGTCCAGACAGAGGTATCAGGTTCTGCACCATCTTGGTCCTATCTTCCTCCGTTCCTCTGGTTCTAACAAGGTTACCAGGCTCACCACCAGTTTCACTACATCATCACGACACTCTGTTTCCCTCCATTCCTCCAGTCCAGACAGAGGTATCAGGTTCTGCACCATCTTGGTCCTATCTTCCTCCGTTCCTCTGGTTCTAACAAGGTTACCAGGCTCACCACCAGTTTCACTACATCATCACGACACTCTGTTTCCCTCCATTCCTCCAGTCCAGACAGAGTTACCAGGTTCTGCACCACATTGGTGCTATCTTCCTCCGTTCCTCTGGTTCTAACAAGGTTACCAGGCTCACCACCAGTTTCACTACATCATCACGACACTCTGTTTCCCTCCATTCCTCCAGTCCAGACAGAGTCACCAGGTTCTGCACCACTTCCGACTCCACCTTGGTCCTATCTTCCTCCGTTCCTCTGGTTCTAACAATGTTACCAGGATCACCACCAGTTTCCCTACATCATCACGACACTCTGCTTCCCTCCATTCCTCCAGTCCAGACAGAGTTACCAGGTTCTGCACCACCTTGGTGCTATCTTCCTCCGTTCCTCTGGTTCTAACAAGGTTACCAGGCTCACCACCAGTTTCACTACATCATCACGACACTCTGTTTCCCTCCATTCCTCCAGTCCAGACAGAGTCACCAGGTTCTGCACCACTTCCGACTCCACCTTGGTCCTATCTTCCTCCGTTCCTCTGGTTCTAACAAGGTTACCAGGATCACCACCGGTTTCACTACATCATCACGACACTCTGTTTCCCTACATTCCTCCAGTCCAGACAGAGTCACCAGGTTCTGCACCACTTCCGACTCCACCTTGGTCCAGACAGAGTTACCAGGTTCTGCACCACCTTGGTCCTATCTTCCTTCGTTCCTCTGGTTCTAACAAGTTTACCAGGATCACCACCGGTTTCACTACATCATCACGACACTCCGTTTCCCTCCATTCCCCTCCAGAGTCACCAGGTTCTGCACCACTTCCGACTCCACCTCGGTCCTATCTTCCTCCGTTCCTCTGGTTCTAACAAGGTTACCAGGATCACCACCGGTTTCACTAAATCATCACAACACTCTGTTTCCCTCCATTCCTCCAGTCCAGACAGAGGTATCAGGTTCTGCACCATCTTGGTCCTATCTTCCTCCGTTCCTCTGGTTCTAACAAGGTTACCAGGCTCACCACCAGTTTCACTACATCATCACGACACTCTGTTTCCCTCCATTCCTCCAGTCCAGACAGAGGTATCAGGTTCTGCACCATCTTGGTCGTATCTTCCTCCGTTCCTCTGGTTCTAACAAGGTTACCAGGCTCACCACCAGTTTCACTACATCATCACGACACTCTGTTTCCCTCCATTCCTCCAGTCCAGACAGAGTTACCAGGTTCTGCACCACATTGGTGCTATCTTCCTCCGTTCCTCTGGTTCTAACAAGGTTACCAGGCTCACCACCAGTTTCACTACATCATCACGACACTCTGTTTCCCTCCATTCCTCCAGTCCAGACAGAGTCACCAGGTTCTGCACCACTTCCGACTCCACCTTGGTCCTATCTTCCTCCGTTCCTCTGGTTCTAACAATGTTACCAGGATCACCACCAGTTTCACTACATCATCACGACACTCTGCTTCCCTCCATTCCTCCAGTCCAGACAGAGTTACCAGGTTCTGCACCACCTTGGTGCTATCTTCCTCCGTTCCTCTGGTTCTAACAAGGTTACCAGGCTCACCACCAGTTTCACTACATCATCACGACACTCTGTTTCCCTCCATTCCTCCAGTCCAGACAGAGTCACCAGGTTCTGCACCACTTCCGACTCCACCTTGGTCCTATCTTCCTCCGTTCCTCTGGTTCTAACAAGGTTACCAGGATCACCACCGGTTTCACTACATCATCACGACACTCTGTTTCCCTACATTCCTCCAGTCCAGACAGAGTCACCAGGTTCTGCACCACTTCCGACTCCACCTTGGTCCTATCTTCCTCCGTTCCTCTGGTTCTAACAAGGTTACCAGGCTCACCACCAGTTTCACTACATCATCACAACACTCTGTTTCCCTCCATTCCTCCAGTCCAGACAGAGTCACCAGGTTCTGCACCACCTTGGTGCTATCTTCCTCCGTTCCTCTGGTTCTAACAAGGTTACCAGGCTCACCACCAGTTTCACTACATCATCACGACACTCTGTTTCCCTCCATTCCTCCAGTCCAGACAGAGTTACCAGGTCCTGCACCACCTTGGTCCTATCTTCCTCCGTTCCTCTGGTTCTAACAAGGTTACCAGGCTCACCACCAGTTTCACTATATAATCACAACACTCTGTTTCCCTCCATTCCTCCAGTCCAGACAGAGTCACCATTTTCTGCACCACTTCCGACTCCACCTTGGTCCTATCTTCCTCCGTACCTCTGGTTCTAACAAGGTTACCAGGATCACCACCGGTTTCACTAAATCATCACAACACTCTGTTTCCCTCCATTCCTCCAGTCCAGACAGAGTTACCAGGTTCTGCACCACCTTGGTCCTATCTTCCTTCGTTCCTCTGGTTCTAACAAGTTTACCAGGATCACCACCGGTTTCACTACATCATCACGACACTCCGTTTCCCTCCATTCCTCCAGTCCAGACAGAGTCACCAGGTTCTGCACCACTTCCGACTCCACCTTGGTCCTATCTTCCTCTGTTCCTCTGGTTCTAACAAGGTTACCAGGATCACCACCGGTTTCACTAAATCATCACGACACTCTGTTTCCCTCCATTCCTCCAGTCCAGACAGAGGTATCAGGTTCTGCACCATCTTGGTCCTATCTTCCTCCGTTCCTCTGGTTCTAACAAGGTTACCAGGCTCACCACCAGTTTCACTACATCATCACGACACTCTGTTTCCCTCCATTCCTCCAGTCCAGACAGAGGTATCAGGTTCTGCACCATCTTGGTCCTATCTTCCTCCGTTCCTCTGGTTCTAACAAGGTTACCAGGCTCACCACCAGTTTCACTACATCATCACGACACTCTGTTTCCCTCCATTCCTCCAGTCCAGACAGAGTTACCAGGTTCTGCACCACCTTGGTGCTATCTTCCTCCGTTCCTCTGGTTCTAACAAGGTTACCAGGCTCACCACCAGTTTCACTACATCATCACGACACTCTGTTTCCCTCCATTCCTCCAGTCCAGACAGAGTTACCAGGTTCTGCACCACCTTGGTGCTATCTTCCTCCGTTCCTCTGGTTCTAACAAGGTTACCAGGCTCACCACCAGTTTCACTACATCATCACGACACTCTGTTTCCCTCCATTCCTCCAGTCCAGACAGAGTCACCAGGTTCTGCACCACCTTGGTGCTATCTTCCTCCGTTCCTCTGGTTCTAACAAGGTTACCAGGCTCACCACCAGTTTCACTACATCATCACGACACTCTGTTTCCCTCCATTCCTCCAGTCCAGACAGAGTTACCAGGTTCTGCACCACCTTGGTCCTATCTTCCTCCGTTCCTCTGGTTCTAACAAGGTTACCAGGCTCACCACCAGTTTCACTATATCATCACAACACTCTGTTTCCCTCCATTCCTCCAGTCCAGACAGAGTCACCAGGTTCTGCACCACTTCCGACTCCACCTTGGTCCTATCTTCCTCCGTTCCTCTGGTTCTAACAAGGTTACCAGGATCACCACCGGTTTCACTAAATCATCACAACACTCTGTTTCCCTCCATTCCTCCAGTCCAGACAGAGTTACCAGGTTCTGCACCACCTTGGTCCTATCTTCCTTCGTTCCTCTGGTTCTAACAAGTTTACCAGGATCACCACCGGTTTCACTACATCATCACGACACTCCGTTTCCCTCCATTCCCCTCCAGAGTCACCAGGTTCTGCACCACTTCCGACTCCAGCTTGGTCCTATCTTCCTCCGTTCCTCTGGTTCTAACAAGGTTACCAGGATCACCACCGGTTTCACTAAATCATCACGACACTCTGTTTCCCTCCATTCCTCCAGTCCAGACAGAGGTATCAGGTTCTGCACCATCTTGGTCCTATCTTCCTCCGTTCCTCTGGTTCTAACAAGGTTACCAGGCTCACCACCAGTTTCACTACATCATCACGACACTCTGTTTCCCTCCATTCCTCCAGTCCAGACAGAGGTATCAGGTTCTTCACCATCTTGGTCCTATCTTCCTCCGTTCCTCTGGTTCTAACAAGGTTACCAGGCTCACCACCAGTTTCACTACATCATCACGACACTCTGTTTCCCTCCATTCCTCCAGTCCAGACAGAGTTACCAGGTTCTGCACCACATTGGTGCTATCTTCCTCCGTTCCTCTGGTTCTAACAAGGTTACCAGGCTCACCACCAGTTTCACTACATCATCACGACACTCTGTTTCCCTCCATTCCTCAAGTCCAGACAGAGTCACCAGGTTCTGCACCACTTCCGACTCCACCTTGGTCCTATCTTCCTCCGTTCCTCTGGTTCTAACAATGTTACCAGGATCACCACCAGTTTCACTACATCATCACGACACTCTGCTTCCCTCCATTCCTCCAGTCCAGACAGAGTTACCAGGTTCTGCACCACCTTGGTGCTATCTTCCTCCGTTCCTCTGGTTCTAACAAGGTTACCAGGCTCACCACCAGTTTCACTACATCATCACGACACTCTGTTTCCCTCCATTCCTCCAGTCCAGACAGAGTCACCAGGTTCTGCACCACTTCCGACTCCACCTTGGTCCTATCTTCCTCCGTTCCTCTGGTTCTAACAAGGTTACCAGGATCACCACCGGTTTCACTACATCATCACGACACTCTGTTTCCCTACATTCCTCCAGTCCAGACAGAGTCACCAGGTTCTGCACCACTTCCGACTCCACCTTGGTCCTATCTTCCTCCGTTCCTCTGGTTCTAACAAGGTTACCAGGCTCACCACCAGTTTCACTACATCATCACAACACTCTGTTTCCCTCCATTCCTCCAGTCCAGACAGAGTCACCAGGTTCTGCACCACCTTGGTGCTATCTTCCTCCGTTCCTCTGGTTCTAACAAGGTTACCAGGCTCACCACCAGTTTCACTACATCATCACGACACTCTGTTTCCCTCCATTCCTCCAGTCCAGACAGAGTTACCAGGTTCTGCACCACCTTGGTCCTATCTTCCTCCGTTCCTCTGGTTCTAACAAGGTTACCAGGCTCACCACCAGTTTCACTATATCATCACAACACTCTGTTTCCCTCCATTCCTCCAGTCCAGACAGATTCACCAGGTTCTGCACCACTTCCGACTCCACCTTGGTCCTATCTTCCTCCGTTCCTCTGGTTCTAACAAGGTTACCAGGATCACCACCGGTTTCACTAAATCATCACAACACTCTGTTTCCCTCCATTCCTCCAGTCCAGACAGAGTTACCAGGTTCTGCACCACCTTGGTCCTATCTTCCTTCGTTCCTCTGGTTCTAACAAGTTTACCAGGATCACCACCGGTTTCACTACATCATCACGACACTCCGTTTCCCTCCATTCCTCCAGTCCAGACAGAGTCACCAGGTTCTGCACCACTTCCGACTCCACCTTGGTCCTATCTTCCTCCGTTCCTCTGGTTCTAACAAGGTTACCAGGATCACCACCGGTTTCACTAAATCATCACGACACTCTGTTTCCCTCCATTCCTCCAGTCCAGACAGAGGTATCAGGTTCTGCACCATCTTGGTCCTATCTTCCTCCGTTCCTCTGGTTCTAACAAGGTTACCAGGCTCACCACCAGTTTCACTACATCATCACGACACTCTGTTTCCCTCCATTCCTCCAGTCCAGACAGAGGTATCAGGTTCTGCACCATCTTGGTCCTATCTTCCTCCGTTCCTCTGGTTCTAACAAGGTTACCAGGCTCACCACCAGTTTCACTACATCATCACGACACTCTGTTTCCCTCCATTCCTCCAGTCCAGACAGAGTTACCAGGTTCTGCACCACCTTGGTGCTATCTTCCTCCGTTCCTCTGGTTCTAACAAGGTTACCAGGCTCACCACCAGTTTCACTACATCATCACGACACTCTGTTTCCCTCCATTCCTCCAGTCCAGACAGAGTCACCAGGTTCTGCACCACCTTGGTGCTATCTTCCTCCGTTCCTCTGGTTCTAACAAGGTTACCAGGCTCACCACCAGTTTCACTACATCATCACGACACTCTGTTTCCCTCCATTCCTCCAGTCCAGACAGAGTTACCAGGTTCTGCACCACCTTGGTCCTATCTTCCTCCGTTCCTCTGGTTCTAACAAGGTTACCAGGCTCACCACCAGTTTCACTATATCATCACAACACTCTGTTTCCCTCCATTCCTCCAGTCCAGACAGAGTCACCAGGTTCTGCACCACTTCCGACTCCACCTTGGTCCTATCTTCCTCCGTTCCTCTGGTTCTAACAAGGTTACCAGGATCACCACCGGTTTCACTAAATCATCACAACACTCTGTTTCCCTCCATTCCTCCAGTCCAGACAGAGTTACCAGGTTCTGCACCACCTTGGTCCTATCTTCCTTCGTTCCTCTGGTTCTAACAAGTTTACCAGGATCACCACCGGTTTCACTACATCATCACGACACTCCGTTTCCCTCCATTCCTCCAGTCCAGACAGAGTCACCAGGTTCTGCACCACTTCCGACTCCAACTTTGGTCCTATCTTCCTCCGTTCCTCTGGTTCTAACAAGGTTACCAGGATCACCACCCGTTTCACTAAATCATCACGACACTCTGTTTCCCTCCATTCCTCCAGTCCAGACAGAGGTATCAGGTTCTGCACCATCTTGGTCCTATCTTCCTCCGTTCCTCTGGTTCTAACAAGGTTACCAGGCTCACCACCAGTTTCACTACATCATCACGACACTCTGTTTCCCTCCATTCCTCCAGTCCAGACAGAGGTATCAGGTTCTGCACCATCTTGGTCCTATCTTCCTCCGTTCCTCTGGTTCTAACAAGGTTACCAGGCTCACCACCAGTTTCACTACATCATCACGACACTCTGTTTCCCTCCATTCCTCCAGTCCAGACAGAGTCACCAGGTTCTGCACCACTTCCGACTCCACCTTGGTCCTATCTTCCTCCGTTCCTCTGGTTCTAACAATGTTACCAGGATCACCACCGGTTTCACTAAATCATCACAACACTCTGTTTCCCTCCATTCCTCCAGTCCAGACAGAGTTACCAGGTTCTGCACCACTTCCGACTCCACCTTGGTCCTATCTTCCTCCCTTCCTCTGGTTCTAACAAGGTTACCAGGATCACCACCGGTTTCACTAAATCATCACGACACTCTGTTTCCCTCCATTCCTCCAGTCTAAAAAGAGTTACCAGGTTCTGCACCACTTCTGGCCCCACCTTGGTCCTATCTTCCTCCGTTCCTCTGGTTCTAACAAGGTTACCAAAATCACCACCGGTTTCATTACATAATCACATCACTTTGTTTCCCTCAATTTCTCCAGTCCAGATTACTAGGTTCTGCACCACTTCTGGCCCCACCTTGGTCCTCTGTTTCTCTGGTTTTATCGAGGTTGCCAGGTTCAGCTCTAGTTCCTACTCCAAGCCAGAATGAGACTAGAAAACTTCATCTCAGCAGGGAAGACAGCCACCTTCTCCCCACTACTTTGTCCCTGTCTCTCCTTCTTTCTCTGCCCTGTTCTTCTGCTGGGAGGAGGGTCTCTGAAGCCCTGATGTTATGGACGGCTGGTCCAATGGATTCCCAGAGGGACACAGTACCAGAAGAAGAATGGCAAAGAGGCAGTCCGTGGAGGAGAGTGTGGTGGACGAGGACTGTATTACAGGATTTTAATGGAACCTCCTTGTCGCCCAGTCTGAATAATCAGTTTCCCAATAAGACTTTCCTTGTGTTCCCAATACCTATACAAGGTGTCCTGGATTAGGATTATAATGAGTGCATTAGATTAACAGTTAGGGTTGGACATTTTGGAGACAAAGTCAGAGAGGCGAGACTGTGGTGGTTTGGACTTGTACAGAGGATGATGATGCAGGTCTAGTAGGAGGTTTATGGATATGGTGAGAGAGGATGTGTGTGGTAGGTGTACAAGATGGTCATGTTCCTGTCAGAGGACAATGAAAATGGAGACGTTGATCTGCTGTGGCAACTACTTATTGGAGCAGCCGAAGATATAAGATGTCCTTAATCTCCATTCCTGGTCACTTGTGTCTGAGATCCACAGTTTTCAGTTCTTTATAAAACCTCCCAATGCCGTGCCTCTTGGCCTTCTTCTTCACACGATGCAGGTGTTATATGAACCTTTCAGACACGTTAGTTGTGAGTGGAAAACACTGACATTGGTTGCAGAGCACCGTGGACCCCCCATTCATACCTGTTCACAGGTTTTAATTATTTTGACACACTAACCCAAAATGGAGAAGTGTCCTGCCATCATCACCCTAGACAGCCCCTCATCACTCCATAAATCATCAGATTTATACTATATATTCAACATATGTATGTATAATATTTTAATTCAGATTTTGAACACTTTGAGTATTAGTATTATGAATGATGAGATTGTCAGAAACTGTACAAAATTCTGAGACAGCAACAACATTTTGGCAATGATAATAGCAATATATTAAAATGATAATATAACATATATAATAATGGCTAAATACTCTCTAATGGCTAAATACTCTCAACACATGGATTGTGGTCCAGAAGTTCTAGTGATTATTTAACCCCATTTTATTGTTGCTGTACCTGTTGAGGAACGTCTCAGGGGTTCTGCTCTCAGTAGGGGAGCTGAGACACCTCTTGTTGTCAGAAGAGCTGCAGGTCTTCACACTCTCTGTGTCGCTAGAAATTTGCACATACAGATAGAACAATTTATTTGACATTATTTGTGAAGTGAGTGTTTTCAGGTGTGGGTGGAGGTGATATCTGACACGTACCTCTCATCCAACGTGATGTATTGGTGTGGGATCAGGCCAGTGCTGCCATTGTGACGGCCCTCCCACCAGTCATCTGATGCCCGCTGGAACAGCTGAAGACACGCCCCCTTTTTAAAAGACAGCTCCCTCCCAGAGCGCCCTGAATAGTCAAACTTAGCTACTGCCTCCAGCAGTTCCCCCTCTGCCCAACACACACACACACACACACACACACAAAGAATTAGAGCTTCTGTGCCCTTACAGCTCAGTGTGGAGGGCTACTGAGCGTTCAGGCCATTTTACCATCTTCACTGGTCTGAGCCTCAGTCCCTCCATCCTGATCTACTTCCTCCAGCGGCCCAGACTCACTGTAAGGACTCTCACTGTAAGAGAAGGAGAGATTAAAATGAAAACACACACACACACACACACACACACACACACACACACACACACACACTTACCAGTATTCTGCAGTGCTCATGCACTTCTCATACTGTGGGCCATCCAGCTCCTTCCTGTCTGGGAAAATGACCTCATGGTGTATAATGATGGTCTTGATAACCTCGTTGACCTGTGCCTGACATGAAACCTGGTCCAGGAGGTCAGGAGTGGGCATTAGAGTCGGGCCGAAGCAAATGGCAAGGTTTCCTGGGTCCATCATGTTTTCATCGCTGTACTGTGACAGGCTGCAGGGTCATAAAAGCTGAGGTCATTCTTTAAGGTTCACCTGAACTTGAACATTGATCGTTTTCTTTATTTACTCGCTGTGACAAGAACATGCTGAGGTGCTCCAAAGATTGGTTCAGACATGGCATCACAACATACTGTCTCATCAGACCAGAGAATTTTGGTTCTCATGGTCTGGGTTCAGGTGACTTTTTGTCATGTGCCTTTTACTGGCTTCTGTATACCATACATGTCTGATTGACAGGGAATGATTACAAACTTCAGTAGTTGAGCGCTAGTTATTCTTGCACTGCCTGTTCCCATGTTTACATGTGGCACCAGGTTATGGGGTTTTGTCTGTCAAATTCTGAGGGAAAAAATATGTAATCCATTTTGGAATAAGGCTGCAACATAACAAAATGTGGAAAAAGAGGTGCGCTGTATAGCACCATAATAAAACATATTGGATTGGATAATCTGATAATATTTTATACAGCTCAGTATCTACATAAAGCGAGAGTTGAGTTTTGTGAAATAGGCTGGCACAATGTGTGGGGAAAAACATTTGATAGGACGAATAAATAAGTTTGAAATTCAAGTAGTGAAATGGAATCATTCTGGACCATTGATTACAGAAAGTGTGTGTGTGTGTGTGTGTGTGTGTGTTAGAGAAAGAGAGAGAGAGAGATGAAGAGTAAGGCTCACTGGTTGAGGAAGGCAAACAGGTATCTCATTAGTAAAACTGATGAGTGTGGTGTCGTCATCAGGATCTTCCGGATACTTAGAGCCCTGTCATACAGATTCTCTATTCCTGAACGAGAAATACACACACACACACACACACACACACACACACACACACACACACAGCTCATTAGGTAGAATTCACCATTACGAAACACCACACCATGGCTGACCTCAGTCCCTTGTCCCCATACCCACAAACATCCCATGTGACTTACGCACGCTGGCGGTGAGATCAGAGAACAGCTCCTTGTGGAACAGTGGCTTTTCCAGGTTGCGGAAATAGAGCTTCAGAACTCCAGCCACTGAGTTTATATCAGGAGCGTTGTCCCCGTCCACCAGTGGATCATTTCCTGGGCAATACAGTTCACAGACGTCCGATCAGTAATTTCCAGTGACTGTAATATCACCTGTAAAGTCTGATATACTGGACCTTTAAATATCTCAAGGAGGACAGTGATTCTGAATAAAAAAATCTTCTGGACCAATAACCAATTATACAAAAAAGAAATCAAGTAAAACTTCACATTAACATCACATTATTTTATCTTTTTTGTCCGAAAAATGAATGGCAAACATGAGTGGAAAGTGAGACCCTTGGTGTGTGTCCCCTGCATGATGGTTTACACTAACCTCTCTCAAAGGAGTTTTTAATATCGTTGACCTCCACTTGAGACCCCGAGACTCTGAAAATGCCTTGGTGCTGCAGACCTGCATAGACCATAGACCAGTTACGCTCTTTATTTAAGCAAGTGTATAAAAGAAGAAAATCTATATTTGAAAAGGAGTTCCATCTTGTATCTGGACCAAAGTGCTTCTAACTGTGTTATCAATGGATGTGGCTGGAAATAAACTGCATTCAGTTTTTAGCAATTTATACCCATATAACATCTGTACACAAAACTGATGGAATAAACATTTACATTTTTTTTGTACTTTGTTTAAAATACAAAAATTAAAAGTAAACATTACTTTTCAGTGTCGATGGTGGCCTAGCAGTTAAGGAAGCAGCCCCATAATCAGAAGGTTGCTGGTTCGAATCCTGCTCCGCCAAGGTGGCACTGAGCAAAAGCACTGTCATGTGATGGTTAAAAGCAGAGGACACATCACGTTCACTTTCAAAGTGAAATGACTGTCATTATGAAACACATGACTGTCATTATGGGCAGCCATGACAGGCGCCCGGGGAGCAGTGTGTGGGGACGGTGCTTTGCTCAGTGGCACCTCAGTGGTACATTGGGGGATCGGAATTCGAACCGGCAAAATTCTGATTATGGGGCCGCTTCCACCACTGCCCCTCTTGCACTGCCTGTGTCCCCCCCACTTTATGTAGCCCACTTTGTCTGTGTCGCACACATGCACTTTATGTCAGTATGTAACTTTATTTAAATTTTACATGTAACACCAGGTTCCGAAGAAACATTATTTTGTTTCACTATGTACTGTCTAACATGTATATAGCTGAAATGACAATAAAGCTCAACTTTAACTACAAAACTACATAAGTTTACCTATGATGCAAATTACAGAACCTTTTTAAGTGGATCAACTTGCACAATCGGTGAAATAATAATAATAATAATAATATTATATTTATAGAGTGTTTAATGAGGACTGTATATGTGTGCAAGTCCATGCGTGTATTACTGATACCATGAAGGTTGATGTATCTGATGCAGCTCTCCACTATGAGAGGAATTATTTTTCCTGTATCCTGCAAATGACATGAAGAATGGAGTGAGCAGCATATTTCAGCATTACATCAGATCAGATCACAGCACAGCCTCAATAACCAGACCAAATCTCCATCTGGAGGTGGGCATTACCTGCTGCCTGCTGTGGGAGTTCCGACGTCGGCTGAAACCAATCACAGATGATGAAAAAAGGTCATATTCACTGGTTGGACAATAAATGATGAAAATTGCCCCGAGACAATGAGGTCCCACTGGCTGAATGTTTTAATTCCAGACTCACACAGTGTCGTTTCATCTGGAGTGAAAACATTCTGGAAGGGTGGGGAGTAGTGTAGATCGTAAATACTTAATTATTATCATTAAAAAAACATCATTATGTAAAAACTAATTATAATGAAATGATTTCTTTCTCAGAATTCCAATAAACTTAAAAAATCTTGATCTATGTGTAACTACAGCTAACTGCAATTATATGATAAAACATTAACCAAAATGTGTCTTTTACTTTTCAAAGCTCTAATGAGACCTGGCGGTAGGTTGGTTCATAATTTACTCATTGTGAAAATATAAATATATATCTCAAGAATCCCAGGTCCAGGCAAAATTCACTCACATTCTCAATATCTTAAAATAATTTAAAGAGATAATTGAAATAATTTTAACCTCCTGTGTGTCACTGAATATATTTTGACCATTTGTGTCATAAACTGTTTGCAGCCACTTTGCAATCAAGCTGAAAACCAGTCAATGGTAGCTGAAATGAGTGTGAAATTAAAATTAAGTGGTACCTTATAAATCCAGCCCTACTATAATCACACATTACACACCCAGCAGAACACCCAGTCATGTCTGAGCCTTTACTCAAGTGACAGCAAAATTGGAGTGTCCCATGGATGACAAAAGACCAGACCAGAAAAGAAAATGGCCAACAGAGCAGACAAATCCAAAAACCTACAGCAGCCACTAGAGGGCAGAGTGTGAAAAAAGAAGCTTTATATGTATGTTGTGTCGTCTTGTTTATTATGTGTATTTTGCGTAAATAAGATTCAACAGTATATTTTATATATTGCTCTCTATTGTACTGGGGTAGTACTATGAGCTGGTAGTAGCCTAGTGGGGTAACACACTCGCCTATGAACCAGAAGACCCGGGTTCAAACCCCACTTACTACCATCGTGTCCCTGAGCAAGACACTTAACCCTGAGTGTCTCCAGGGGGGGACTGTCCCTGTAACTACTGATCGTAAGTCACTTTGGATAAGAGCGCCTGATAAATGCTGTAAATGTAAATGTAAAATACTGTGTTGTACTGTGTTCCTTGTGGATGTGCAAACATACTCAATAAAAACTTTTCTGATTCTGATAAGCAACCACAGACATACCTAGTGGCGATAACATCAGCCCGAAAACCTGAGGAGAACACAAGCACAACTGTCATATACAGACATCATAAATACATGCATGAATTACAAGAATGAAGTTTTTCCGTATTTTATTATCACCTTCTGCTATGCTCTTCTTCAGCAGGTCATGCTTGGCCTGGAGTTTGGCAATCAGGTTACTGCCCTCCAGATGTTCACGAAGCTTCTGCAGAACAGAGATACAGCAAATGATTCATTCTGGTGATTGTCCAGACATATTGTTTTTCTTGATATAGTTAATTATGATGGTGAATCAAAAATGGGCATTAATACTGTTCTGTTTTTTTTGTCTATTTATGAAAGTGTTTCATATTTTGATTATTGCATCTCCCTGTTTTCACCCCCTTTTCCACAGAGACAATTTATAAATTCAGAGAAATTCTTAGAAGTGGGAATGAAGAAGATAAAGATGTTGCAACCATGATGGAGAAGTAAAAAATGCCTGCAACCAATCCTCCTTCCTTGCCCCTCTACCGCAAAGCGCAAAGTTACTGCTGCTGATTCTGGCAGCCGTGTCAGACCTCCTGGTGGAGGAGTGTGAAGCTAAATTCACAATCACATTAATCACAGCTGTTGTGATGCATGGCGCTAAAGAATTCAAAGTGAGCTTTATTAAATGGAGTCTCCATTTGGGCACTGGTTATAATACTATACATTGTGAATGTGATTTTTTAAAATTTAATTTAAACATGAACAATAATTTCATAAATGACATCATATGTAATACAATGCAGTACAAATATAAAAAAATAAAAAAGTAAAACCCCAAAACTCCAACTCACCCAATTCTCTCTCATATTCTTCCCTTATACAAATATAAAAGAAAATCCACCAATTGACCATTTCAGCAAAGAGAAATAATGATAATCCATGTTGTCTTTGATTTAATCTATTTATGAATCAGTGCTTGAGTTCTTCTCTGTAGAAGCTACTATATTTCATCACTTTTTATAAAGTCATTAAATGGTCCCATTTTTTTATATAAGAAGCATATGTGATTCTTTTCTTTGACATACATTGTGCCATATTATTGATCCACTGTGCAATAGTGGGAGTTACTGTTTTGGCGGTAGAATGGCAAAGTCATTAAATACATATTGTTTAGTATGCAAATTAAGATGTGCCTAAAAATGTGCCTAAATGAACACTACCATTCAAAAATGGCTCTGTATATAAATGTAGAGAAGGACTGCTGTGACGAATGCATGTCTGTCACAGATTATTAGAAAACCATTATCATCTGCACAGTCACAGTCCGCATCAGTCGTAACTTGCGTATGCACCAGGACAAAAATATAGTTCTCAGACTGAATGTCTGGACTTTTGGTCAGGTAATCTGTGACCCACCAGCAGATGGGATCTAGGATCTGTTCTAGGATCTGACTCCTCAGACAGCAGGAGGTCCAGCAGGTCCTGGGCTGCTGAGCTGATGGTAAGTCACTGTGTATTAACATGTATTGTGTATTGACGTGGTTCTGTGGTACTTTTCATACAAGATCGTGCCTGTACTGGTGACTGTCATCGTAAAGTGGAGCAAGCACAGCACACGGTGGGGACGGTACCTTGACCAAGGGGACCTCAGTGGCACCTTTGTGCCTTTCCTTACCCGCTAGGCACCACTGCACCAAACTGAGACTGTATGACAACAGAGTGTCTGTGTATTCATCCGGCCTGCAAATCACTCAACATTACTCATCATGCTTAGATTTTAGTTGCATGGGAGCTGTTGTGTTAGTTGCACACACAGTATTAGTGCAATTGTGCCACAATAATTAGCATTTATGAGAAAAGTCCATAACAACACAAAAAGATGGAAATGTAATGCTTGCACTGGCTATAGTACTGTGCTACTTGCTACTCATGAGCAGATGTAAGGTCGAGTTACATGTCTGGGTGGAGATGTGAAGTCTGTGCCCTTACTGTGAAGTAGAACTGCTCAGTCTCCTGCTGGTTGGCGCGGCGCTTGGCCAGGCTGGGCTTGCTGAGGTAGGTGTCAGACACGCTGGACTTCACTGATTCTGTGGATCTGCTTCGCTGGAAGTTCTCAGAGACGTCATAGTCTTCCAGGTTCACCAGGTCCTGGATGGTTCTGAGTGTGGCCTCTGATGTTTTCTTAATCTACACACACAGTTTGTAATACGATATAAACCCACACATTTGCTTGGAGAAACCAGGATAATCAATGAGAAGCTAGCATGTTATTTCAGACATGAAAACAGACTTGCACTGTGCTGTGGTCAATAAACCCAGTTCAATTCTATATTCAACTGCTTCACATCAGCATGCCGGTGCGTATGACCTCAAAACATCTTTTATTTCGTGTTTCCTGTAGGCCAGTGATTATCAACGTTCTCACCTCCTCATTCTCGATATTGAGTGTTGTGAGACGTGACTGCAGCTGTGTGTACCGCAGGAGCAATTCAGACTGGACTTGAGGCAGTGCGGTCAGTTGGGTCACCTGACAGGAAGAACACATCCCAGAATGCATTAGTATTCAGAATCAGCGTCAGCGTCAGCGGTGTGTAAAACTGAACATAAAGACAGCATCACCATTTGCATTTGATTACATTTACATTTACATTTACAGCATTTATCAGACGCCCTTATCCAGAGCGACTTACAATCAGTAGTTACAGGGACAGTCTCCCTGGAGCAACTTAGGATTAAGTGTCTTGCTCAGGGACACAATGGTAGTAAGTGGGATTCGAACCCGGGTCTTCTGGTTCATAGGCCAGTGTTTTACCCACTAGGCTACTACCACCACTAGGTCACTGATTAGGTCACTGTTCTGTTTTTAGTACTGGTGTGGATTGTAGATATCAATAGATGTATGGAGTAGTAAGGACAGTGAGCTGAATCACCATGAAACACTATTTTTTTTCACTACTGGTGTCTTAGGCCCCGTTGACATGAGAATGACTTTCTCTTAAACCACTTCATCCATCCATTTCTCTTCATCCACACGGAGACACAGAGAACATGCAGAATGCTGTTTTTACCTCCCTCCACACCTGTAGGTGGCGCTGTAACTCTTCTGTGATGAGTTAAATTAGAAATGTGCACCGTAGAGATGATTTCTTGTAGTTTCTGCAGCACAACCACCAGGGTGCTATCCACCATTGTTGTGTAGAACTCGTTTGGGGTTATAGGTCAGATTGAATATTGGGTTAATATGAATACGGGTAAAAGGGAAATTCACTGTGAAACCCGCTTTAGAAAATAACCGTTCAGGGTCCCCTGAAACGCCATTTCCATGTGGACGCAAGGCCAGAACTGATAGAAATTTTCCTTAAACCCCAGCACCACTGAAAGCTCCTCCTAGTTATATTGTAACAAATACATGGGTGTCTAGACCAACCAATACCCCACAAGCTGTACCAGGCAACACACACCCCTGGTAAACAACAGTTCTCCAACCTGATCTCCAATGTGTGCCTGGAACAGGAAGCACGGAGGCGGGGTGAAGGCAGAGGGGTGTGTCTCCATGAAGCGCTGCCGATCGCCACGGGGATCCAGCCCCTCCACCGCCCCCTCCAGAATGTCCAGGCCTTCGTGCCGAGCCGCCTCAAGGCCGAGCTCTGCTGACAGGTACGTACGCAGCGCACGACTCAGCCCTGCGTGGTAGCCCAGGTCACAGCACTACAAACCAGATACATATGTCACCCCATAACATACACACACCAGCATCGATTGCACAGATGATGTCACTTCCTCCATTTCACATTATTTAGATTTCAACATACTTATGATGGGTGAGCAGATGGCTGGCAGAAAATAATGAAGCAATCTTTGGACACACTTTATAAGAAAACAGAATTTATTTTAAAACCATAAAGCCCCAAACAGGTTAGGACCGCCCCAGGTTATTTCCGTGTGCTCTATCAGTACCCAATCGTTGCCATATGCCCGACTGGTTCCACACCATGGAAAACCCTGCCGTGCGCTCTGCGCTCTCGCTGAAAACGAATGCCTCGTACTGCAAGTAATCAAAATGTCTCCCATTGGCCAATTTTATATTGCATAGTGTTTATACCGGGATGGATGTAGCGTATTCTTGTAACAATAATGTAATAATAAGATAACTTTGTATGATATGACATGGGTTTCAGTTACCAAGACTAGACCATAATGAAACTTGATGGGACTGAAATGAGTGTGGACGAGACTAAGACTAATAAAAACTAAAACAACAGCTAGACTTAAACCAAAATGCAAAAACAGGATAATAAAGTGCCAGTACATACACACACTCTGTACATATATAACAGGTCTGCTGTGCAGGGTGTAAAGGACTCACGTCTATAAGATGAGACAGGTCGTGGACGTAGTACTTAAAGAGGGCAGCGTTGGTGGCCTCCAGAGTCAGAAGGTACTCGTTCCGTGCCTTCATCACCTTCAGCTTGTTCTCTGTGTATTTGGCCTGCCGCTGCAAGGAAGATGGACCCTGACATTTAGCCACATTCACACAACTCAGAAAACATGACAGAGCGTCCATACCTTCTCCTTCATCTTCTGGATCTTGCGGGCAGCATTGCGGCGCTGTGGACGGTCCTCAGAGCGCAGGCTGAACACGGCCTCACCCCCCCTGCTGCCCCGCTCCCCTTGACGCTCCGCTTCTCGAAGCTTATTTTCTGCACTCAGTGTCTCGGTGTGGTACAGGTGGTACGTCTTCATCACCTGCACACACAAATGGAGTAGTGGCTGGTGGGTGACACACCAGCTTATCGAGTTGCAGGTTCAATCTCCCTTCATTAACATACTGAGGAGGAGAAATGTGCTAAAGATCCAGCGAGGAACTCACCGTGTAGAGCTCATTCAAGATCTTCATCAGGTCCTCCTGAAGCTGAAACATGATCTCCTTACTCTGCAACGAGACAAAGGAGGAACACAGGATTGGTCAGAGGAGATCTGAAATCACTTAAAATACTGTGTGAGAGTGTGTACCTTCTTCAGCAAACGCGTTGTGTCCTCACTGATGTGTGTGAAGCGTGTGATGACATTGTTCAGGTAGAGGTCACTCAGGGTGGCGTGGTCTTTGCTCTCTCTGCGGACTTCATTCAGGAGTAGGTACCAGCAGTTGACAGGGGAGAGAAGATTCTGGTCCTTTCTGAAATCCACACAGAACAAGAGCTAAACTACTGATTAACAGCAACTGCAACACTGCAGGAAGAACAGAGAAAGGTTTTCAGGCAATGTTGTGATAGTCAGAAGTTTAAAGTTCAGTTCATAGAAATGACCTAATCAATTTTCACAGCTCATATGAATATACAGTACTGAGCAAAAGTTTTAGACAGGTGTGAAAAATGCTGTAAAAAATTATAATCACAAAAGAAAAAGTTTTCATTATTTGGTGCTATTACACTTTGCCTTTAAACAGAATTATGTCTTATATATTTGCACAAAGGGAGGGATCTTGTATTCAGGTGTTTGATAAATCAATTATACCAAACACGTCCTAATAATTTCACATATAAGTTGAAAGAAAAAAGTTGGAAAAAAAAAAGCTGTGCAGGAGGGAAGAACAGTGTCATGGCTGCCACCCGCCCACCAGACCAGCAGAGGCCGACCCCGGCCTCACTGACCTGGAAGTGCATCCACCCATGGACAAACCATCACATAAAATGGCGGTGAACTGTTGGTTGTAGTAAAAGCCGCTTCTTGATCCTGTTGCCCTGTGTTACCGACTGCCTGCCTTTTGACCACGATTCCTGGATTTCCCTCGTATGGCTTCTGTTTGCCCTCCATGTACTCTGACCCTTGCTACGCCCTCGATGATCTTTCAGTTCCTGCCTCCGACACCGCATCTGACCCTGTGACGACCCGTTTCTGTTCCTTCTGGGGCTGCTGGCATTCCTCCTGGCGTGAAGACACTCCCCGGCCTGTACCCAAGCACACCGCCCTGTCCCCTCAGCTATGCTGATGCTAATTTGCATCCTCACTCTCTCCAGCACCCGCCGCAAGTGTGCCCCAGTCCCACGTTCCTGATAAACAGTCCAACTCTGCCACCATGAAGAGGTTGTGGATGACACCTTGGTCATACACCTTGGCAAGAATAACCACAGCAACTAAACTATAGACAAAATCATAGGAACTGGGGTGCAGAAAGTAGCACAAGGTGCTCTGGCGTGATGAGTCAAAATCCACTGAAGGCAACAAGGTTCCTCACAAGCTTGAGGAACTTTCTGCAAATGGAGTTGGTCAGAATGAATGGTGTCCTCGATGTGGAAAAATACAGGCAGATACTTATTCATCATGCAATACCATCAGACATATGGGGTGTATGATCAGCTCCAACTCTGCA
Source organism: Denticeps clupeoides (assembly GCF_900700375.1). Classification (NCBI taxonomy): domain Eukaryota; kingdom Metazoa; phylum Chordata; class Actinopteri; order Clupeiformes; family Denticipitidae; genus Denticeps; species Denticeps clupeoides. The sequence continues at coordinate 21,002,893 of NC_041721.1, read as the reverse complement.
GAAGGAAACATCTGTGTAGCAATCATCTGTGTAAAGAAGAAGCAGTCCTGGAAGTGATCTCAATATCATCAAATCTGTCTGGGATTACATGACAAAACAGAAAGGAAGAATAGAAGATCTGTGGTTAGATCTCAAAGATGGTTGGAACAACCAACCAGCAGAGCTCTTTCAAAAAGAGCAAGTTTAAGAATTGATTCTGTTTGAAGGCAAACAAATATTGATTTGATTTAGATTTCTCTTTAGTCCATTCACTGCATTTTGTTAATTTATGAAAAACAAACATTAATTCTTTCATTTTTCACATGACACTGTATAGGGAGAGGAACCACAGATGTGATAGGTTGCTAAAATGTTAGTACATGTTTTAAATTAATTTTCCAAAATACAGCAGACCTTGATGCCTAAAATAATTTATACAAATGGAGCACACAAAGTTAAATACACTATAGATAGCTTCATGGAAGGAGAAGGAGAGGTTCAGAAGGTCTTTTCTTCCAACCGCTGTCAGACTCTATAACAAAGACCTCACAGTTGACCACACACACACACACACACACACACACACACTTCAAATACACCATGGTAATTATCAACTGTACCGGTGTACCCATTGTACATGTGTAGATTTCAATTGTACATATACATAGATATTTACATATTTATTTTTTGCTGCTATTACCTCTGTTTCTATCCACTTTCTGCCGTGACATATGCAATTTCCCACATGTGGGACTAATAAAGGTTTGATCTTATCTTATTTTATGCACTGAAGGACTTTATTAAAGTTATACTGATGATGAAATGTTGTTACAAATTTTCTGCAGAATACCCTGAAATTGGAACAATAATATGACTCCATAAGCACTTAATCCACATCCTGGGTCACTGGGTGTAGGGTGCGGCACCAGCCCACCATTCACTCACCATTTACTTCAATTGAAAGTGGTTAGCGGTTCCTCTTTTCTGGTGCTAACTAATTAATTAAAGTCTCAGGAAAGGTATTCACAACTGTTCACGACTTCTGTGTTTCAATAATGTCTGAAACTTGGCTGAACCCACTGATTTCCGAAGCGGCCGTGCACCTAGTAAGTCATGATTTTTTCTTACCGAGAGAGCTAGTAGCTGTCCTCAGTGCTAATGTTAGCGTAGCTACTATCTGACACCAACAATAAGCTACAGCAGATGTATCCCGAAGTAAGGAGGACACACCGTAGCTTGTGACTTTAACAAGACAAACTTAAAGTCTGTTCTGTCTAAGTTCCAGAGGCCTAAACACCTTATATCACGTCTACAGCAACATTAAACACGCTTACCGAGCCCCACAGCTTCCACACTCAGGCCAGTCTTCTGGGTCTTCTGGTTCATAGACAAGTGTGTTAACCTCTAGGCTACTACCACCCTTCTTCCCACAAGCCATTATTGCAGTAAATACACATAAACTCATAACAATACCAGTCTCAAATGGTGCATCATTGTTGTCCAGAACTTTATGTGGCACTCTAGGGCACTGACTACCATCTTCACTGTCTATTTGTCTGTTTGCACCATTAAGTAGCCTCCACAATTTCACATATGTAGCATCCTCCTTCAGTGCAATGACAATAACGGCATAACTAACAAAATAACTAAATCAATTTAGAGTTATCAAGTCACCTACTGTACATGCCATTGGGCAATGGGAGGAGAACCGAGGACACCTCTCCCCATACTCAATCAATCCAGCTCTAACCTCTCCACTGTGGGTAAGACCAAAGAGCTGTCTAAAGACAAAAATTGGGACAAAAATTGTCGACCTGCACATGGATGGTCTACATGACCATAAATGTGAGATGCAACAATGTTGGCACAATTATTAGAAAATGGAAGAAAAGGTGACTGTTGATCTCCCTCATACTGCAGCTCCATGCAAGACCTCGCCTGGTGGTAAAACACCAGGTCCTCATGGATTAACATCCTGCAGCGCTCAAAAGGTCCCCCTGATTAAGCCAGCACATGTCCAGGCCCGTTAAAAGTTTGCCAGAGACCATCTTGATGATTCAGATGAGGCATAGATGAGGTTGTATGATCTTTGGGTATGTTTGGAGGAAGAAGAAGGATGAGTACAGTCCTAAGAACACCATCCCAACCATGAAGCATGGAGGTGGAAACATGGGGGACAGGACGACAGGACAACCCAGGATGACCATGTATTAAGGAGAGGATGGATGGGTTTATGTATCTCAAGATTTTGGCCAATTGCCTGCTGCCCTCAGTCAGATCATTGAAGGTGGGTTGTGGTTGGGTCTTCCAGCCAGACAATGAGCCAAAACACAGGACAACTAAGGAGTGGCTACATAAAAAGCATTTCAGTCTTCAGACCTGCACCCAATAGAAAAAAATCGCTGCTGCAGTGTGTGCAAACCTGATCAAGAACTACAGGAAATTACTTCTGTAATTGTTTCTACTTTTCTATTGTATCAAATACTTATTCTATAGAATAAAATGCAACATAACTGTGTAAAATCCCTTTCTATCACAGGTGTACAAACTTACAGATCTCTCCATTATTTGTAAGTGAAAAATTTAGCTAGAAAAAAGCTTGAAAAATTGGTAGTGTGTTAAATACCTGCTTTCCTCACTATACGGCACTGAATACAATACAGAATACAGGCACTGAAAACATGATTTTACATGATTTTGCTTTAATAAATATACTTGTTTAGTATGTTAAACAACAATTGGAAATAAAATTTCTTTTACCAGACACATTTAATGATCATTTGATCCATTTTCCTAACATGAATTATTTCATGAGCAATCGTTATGAAGTTATGCCCTGCATGGGGTTGGTGAGATGCAAATGTACTCTGATCGAAAGTAAAATAAGAGAATCAGGTTCTTTGTAATAGTCCAGGTGTTTCCCACCCAACACACACATAGCATCACATTTTCTCCTTTTATCATTATTCTTTCTGCAGGGAAATTGAAATTGCAGGGACATGAGCACAAACACGAAAACCATCTCTGCTCTGTCAGCAATAAACAAAATAAAAAAAGCATTATGGGCAAGAAATTTGCAATATCACATCTTCCTGGCCTCTCCACCAACCACTGCATAATTAGGGAAAGAGAAAGGAAGGTTAAAATGATGTCCATTGAAATGAAACATTTTTGATCATTCATGTTCTGCTGCCTCTAACCAACACACACATGCATATCTCGTACTTGTACTGCTGGTGGTCCTTTGTGCTGCGTGTCTTGGCCATGAAGCGTTCAGCCAGTTTCTCCAGGTTGCGGGAATACTCCGCCTCGATCTCGCCCTTCTTCCTGAAGAAATCCTGCAGGTCTTGGAGCAGCTGCACACGCACCTCCGTCTGCTGCTCCAAACACTTCTGCTGTTCTACCAGCTGAGCTCTGATCTCTGCACACACACAAAGTCAGTCTATTAGGAATTGATGATATACTTATTGGATAGTAAAATACACAAGTGACTTAATTCTCTTATACAAAGAATAAATCTAATTTTTGAAGAAATTTTTATTTGATTCTTTTAATTCTAAGAATCATCCGTACTTGATTCTGGTCAAGAAGGACAGTCAAAAGTAACAGAAATCATTTAGTCACATTCTGGATATCATGGAACAGCTTTCAGTGTTATACTCATAATGTTCCTTCCAGTGTGATATTACACTGAAGAGGACGGAAAAACAAACTAGCAAATCTGTGGAGAGTAAGGAATGCATCTCTCATCCAGTCAACAGTAGTCTTAGCAGTATTCAATATATCAACTAACCTATTACATGAAATATCAAAATCAAATAGCACACAGGGCTCTGAAATCAAGACCCACCAACCCACAGGCAGTATCACATGTACCTACAATAAGATGGAGTAGAAGATCTGCAATCCTTGACAATTTCATAAGATTCGCCGGGCGTTACTATAATTCAGAGGGTTCTGTTCTATCTGAAGAGCAAAATATACCTTTATATGTCAATGTGCCTGGACTTTCAGGATCTTAAAGTGACGGTTCTCATGTCAGAACTAGGTGTAACAGATCTGCATTATCAGGGAATAATGGGCTAATCAGAAGGTTGCAGGTTCGAATCCCGAGCCACCAAGGTGCCCCTGAGCAAAGCACCCAGGTCCCTTTCATGGCTGCACACTGCTCACTAAGGGTGATGGTCAAAAGCAGAGGACACATTTCACCATGTCACCGTGTTTAACAATGACAATCACTTTCACAATGAACACAGGCACCGTTCATTCACATATTTATATGATGTGGTGGGATGTCATGTTCACTGACCACCATGAACCTGTGCAGATGATAACGGACATTTTATTAGGTGGTGTCTTTTAGTTCTTAAGATCAACTAACACTTCGGACATCGATATATGTTTTCATAGACTAATGATCATGTCAGGGGAGACTAGGATTCCTTTGTACATTTTAAACGAGACTAGCCCTTTAACGTTGCATGTATCATAATTCATACCAGACCTCTATCTCAGTAACATGATGACCTCTTTCCACAAAAGCCTGTTGTATACAATCCTATACATGTATTCTGTCCTCTGGTTGATGACCTATGTACAGCAGGGGTCAAAGGTCATTCCCCCCCCAAAAAAAATTGGTTGCGGGCACTTTGTAACCTGCAGGATTTTCATGGAACAGTTACAGTAAGTGCAATTTAACAAAAATGTTTTTAAAAATGAGTATTTAAAAATGAGCATTTACTAGTGTGAACCAACTCGTAATAACTTGAAATAATGGATAGAAAAAATATATATACCATAATACAAACATTACCCAATATTACCCAAGTTTAGCATGAATATTTCTTCTAATATACATTTTTAGCAGTATATAGTTTGTAAATGTAATAATTGCTTTTTGGCCTTGAATGAAAAATCACCCCACGCAAACAATGAACTACTGTCACGCGTCCAGATGTAATTTTGTATTTTAATTTCATAATAGTGACAAACTAGGACGAGTCTTAAAGCAAACACTGTTGTTACCTTCTAACATCACAAACGGTAAAAGGCATGATGGTGCTTGACCCTAGATGCTAAAATTGTATTTAAAATGGTAATTTCTTGCAAAAAGAGCATTTTCCGAGGCCAAAAGGGGCAGGTGCAGGAGTGCCACCTTGGTTCCATCTGTGAATATGCCTATATATTTTACAATTCCAGCCGATATTAACTTTGCTGTAGATGCAGCCTCTGTCCAGTAGCTTTGCTGTTTTTTTGCTTCTCAGTATTTGGATGAACATGGTGTATCTGCCACTTCTTGTTGTCTCTTCTTGTCCCCCCTCTCACTGCTGAAATGAATTGTGAGTCATTAGGCCAAAAATTGATAGAATTTTCTGTAATGCTGCATGGAGACAGGAAGATGCAGAGTTTATGAAATAAGTATAATATAAAGTGGGGATTCCAGGCAGAAGGCAAATAAATAAAAGCTGAGACTCAAGAAGCACTTTCACCAGCATGCTGGGACAAGGTGCAATAGACTAAAACATAAAATATCTCAAAAGAAAATGAAATAATTATAGGGCAAATGCAGTGGAACAGATGGCCATAAACCAAGATGGCCCTTAAAACAAAATGGCAGAGGAAAAAACAGACAATGACAAGTGGCAGCTAGTAATGGCAGGGAGACTTGAGTTTGGAAATGGCATTGCAGAAGTAAATAGGATGTTCTGAAACCCCGATCTTAGTGTACAACAGTATATGAGACACAGGGGGACGATCGTACACCATATACGTCCGTAAAGGCTCCATGAAGTGCATTTTAAAAGCTCCAGCCTCTGTGCTTCTAGCCATTGCATAATTACAGAATCCAATGTGCACCATAAAGCTCCTCCTTTATACCATCACTGCACATTATAAACAATAAAAAAACTTCTTATTGTCAACTGGCATGCTTCTGTGCAATGAATTATGAGATAGGCTGGACAATTAAACTATGTCAATTTGTGATTGTGATATTGCATAAGGCTAAAGTAAGTACTTTATTCATAATGTTTTTGTAATTTACAAGATCATACATTTTATAGGGCACACATGGAAGCCTTGTTCTTTATGAGCAGCTTTACACTCTAATAAATTGTGCAGATCAAATGTATGACATGTTGCCTGATGCCTCAGCTACTGCATGCTCCCCATCCCTTTTTTAAAGATGATGGAAGATTGCAGATAGTAAGAAGGTGAGAACACCTCCCACTTCAATTCTCCAGATGTGGACCTTCTTCTTCAGACTGATTTTATGAAGGCAGTACTTCTGACTCTTCCTTAATCCCTCAATCCCCATGATGCTTGCTTATTACTGATGACACTGATATTGGTAAAGAGCTTTGGAAGAACTGCAAATGAACAGGAAACGAATTAGAATACTTCAGGTTTAATTCATTATCCTCCAGGGAGTAGTTAAGGTTAATTTAAGAAGTCTGACCTGGAGATTAAGAGGCCGAGAGAACCCACAGTGTCGGAGAAGGTGGAAGAAGAGCTCAGGAGCACTGTGTGATAGAAACCTCTATAGGCAAGAGTAAAGGTACGGTTTAAAGACCGCTGTAGGCCCAGCGATAATGTTTAGGTGAGAAACTGTGAAGAGAAAGCTGTGCTGAATGGATAAAACAAGACAAAATGGACCCAGAAAAATCATTCAAACGGTTTGGTGTATACCTGGTACATTACGACCCTTAAACAAGCCATTTATGCAATCTTATTAGCTGAAGTCAATGAACTGAATCAATAATTCAGCTAGCACATGCTAAATGTATAGATGTAAACATTCTGTTATGTTTTTCATTTTTAATTTGAGTGTCTGTAATGTCATGCACAGTAAATCATTCATTCACCCACTCACACTTACCATCTTAACATCGTTTTTGTGTAGATCCTTATGAAAATGAAATTAGCTACATCTGCTCAGAAAACCTCTTTTTCCCAGCTCAGCTTGTTAAAGTGGGAAGTTATGTGCATAGAGTTCTAATATTGGTCACAAGGCTAGATGAATATATAAATAAGATATGTACTGATATTTTAAGTGTATAAGAAAAAAAATAAACTAGACAGAAGACTGTGTAAGTATAAAAATGTAATGGTGCTCTTGAGATGCTCTGGATGGCAATCTATGAATCTCTCAGCTGAATATCTCGGGTTATTACAGGTTATTCAAATTTTTATTATATTACAGTATATCCTAAAACCATGCAGAGGTCAACTGTCAATCAGAACTAAAGTTTTCATCAGCCTTGGGGGATCAGCCCCCAAATGTCTAGTAACATGGTACTGATGATGCACCATTACAGATACAATAATGCTGATTCCTGCAGACGAGGTAGAACGTTTTCAATAAGCATTTGGAGCACAGCACACACACAAATGTCACCCAGCTCCTTTAACACAAATCTCACTGTCAGCATATTTCTGTCCAATTAGTCCGTGAGCAAGTGTGTTCGTACGTGGGCGTCGCTGGGAGGCCGGAGTTACATCATGAATATTCTGCCTTCCAACAAACACACACACACACACACACACACACACACATGTGTGTGCACGAGCAGCAGTCGCTGTAGGAACAGCTGCTCAAGGTCAGATCAAACCTGCACACACACACACACACACACACACACGCACACACACACGGTTGTGTTAGAACATACAGGATGCATGAAAGCAAATCTTCTATTAAAATATACAGAAAATAATAGGAACCGCACAACTCATGGACACACACGTCCACACGTTCCAGAACTTTCCCAGGATTCCTGTCACAGACCCAGGGGTGACCCCCCATAAACCCCCCTTCCCCAAAATACATACATCAGGCCAGCAGCCAGGTCTCCATGGCAACAGCCACAGTGCAGCAGGCGCCTGTTGCCCTGCTGAACAGGCAACCAGCTCCACACTCCACTACACCTTCACACACCACACCACACACACACACACGGACACACCTGAGCACAACCGGAATGGTTGCCATGGCACCCAGCAGAAAATTCATGCATTCATCGGTCCGCGAGATTTTTCCACGCACCACACCCCGCTCACCTTTCACCTGGCTCTCGTACTCGGCCAGGATCTCCTTCTCCTTCTTCAGCTTCACTGCGTGTGACATGATGCGGCGCTGCTCAGCGCGGTGCGTGTGACGGCGGAACAGTGCGCGCGTCCGTGCCTCCAGCCCGCGCACCACGGGAGACGCCGCAGCCCCGCCCCGCCCGCCCCGCCCACCGGGTACCTGGTCACGTGGTGTTCGGTTGAAACACGTATAACAGGCATACGTCATTATTATAATTCTTATTAAACACACACATATGCAGCTCTTCATCCGACCTTTCTTGGGGTCGGAAAATGCAGCTTTTCTCCCCACAATGCAACGGTATTCAAACGTTCCGATGAAAAGGAAGTTAGTCGATGGCTTCCCATACTCTGTGGCATCAGTGGTATTATGGGCAGGGTTCATCTCTAGTCCTGGAGATCCTTTTCATCATCTTTAAAGACAGAGTGAGCCTCCTGGCGGCCAACATTACACACTGCACCACAGCCGGCCTGTAGAAACAGGCCCTTTATTATACGGGGATTAGGGATATTATTTAAAATTGACCTGACCACTAAATGAATTAAACACACTTTACAATTGATGGTTAAGAAGAACTGATTCTACTGGTGTTGGCTCACTTGGAGTTGCTCCTGCAATTTGATTGGTGGACAGACTGCCCTCTGATCGTAAGTGGGAACTAGGCTTCTACACATTTTTTTCAGCCTTTAAAAATCTAGATGGAATATACAAATGACCTCTGTTGAGAAGGAGTATTCACAGGGAGGTGGTGGACTAGGAGGTGAGGAAGGTTGCCAGTTTGAATATTGAGGTGCCACTGTGCAAAGTGGCACTATCCCTACTCCTTTTCCAAAACCTTCCGAAATCTCAGATCTGCTTTCACAAATCTATTAACCAGCATTCCTCTCCACCCTCTCTGACTGGCAGTACACAATAACTGGTTACATACTACAAAGATACACTCTCAACTTGCCCCACTCACTCAGCACCACGGTTTACTCTGGAACAAACCAAAATGAAAACCCATAAATGGCCACTACACAAAAAAGTGGATTATCTTATCACCTCCGAGCATACAAGGAATCCTTCACTGCTGCACCATCAAACTATTATCACAACTCATACAGTCTGGTTCCAGGCTTTTTTTCACTATTAAACCGCTGAAACCCATTACTTCCACATCAGGCCTATTCTCTGCAGACAAATGCTCAGACTTTCTGTTCTTTTTAAAACAGAAAATAGAAACCATCTGCAAAGAGTGAGGAAGTGGACCTGTAATCAGAAGGTTGCAGGTTCGAATCTCAAACTGCCAAGGTGCCACTGAGGAGCCACTATGCGAAGCACCGTCCCCACACACTGCTCCGGGGACACCAGTCATGGCTGACCACTGCTCACTAAGGTGATGCAGGGTTAAATGACAGAGGACACATTTCCTTGTGCCACAATGACTATCACATCACTTGGCCTCAGCACCAGCCCCACTCTTCTCCACCTACCCCAGTTCTCACCTGTCACCCTCACTGAACTCAACAAAGCGCGAAAGCACTTTTTTATTGTGTCCTGGACCCCATTACTTCCAAATTTTTTGAAGACTGTCTCATCCTTGATGTCATCAACTCCTCCCTCCGCTGTCCCCTGTTCACTTAAACTTGTTACTTAATCCTCCAAAAACCTAGACTCAACCCTGACATTATGGCAAACTTGTGGTCACAACTCAAATAAAAGATCAATAACCTATTTTAAACACTTCAGTCCATCAGTTTTGCGCCCATCACAGTACACAAACTGCTTTAGTCAAACTCACCAATGACATTCTCCTTTCTTCTCCACATGTGTTCATTCATAGTTTTGATGCCTTCAGTGAGAATCTACCAACGTAAATGGTCATGAAAATAAAGAAAACACATTGAATGAGAAGGTGTGTCCAAACTTTTGGCCTGTCCTGTACATGCCGCTCTGCTCTGCACCTTGCAGTGCACTCTGGGTGCGAGGAGCAGCCACCCCTCCCATCAGAGAAACAGATCGTTGGGAGGGTGTAACTCATTCACTTGTTATAACTCTCAAACAGTGTGATTTTAAGTAGCACAACTTGTATTGTGCATTCAACAAACATGAATATATTGTTGAAAAAAAAATATGGGGTTTTATGGGGTTTTGGGGGGGTCCCCTTTGTCCCCCATCCACCCCAGGATTTTTGTCTATGTCTGTCAGGACAAAGCACCAATCCTGGGATAACCAAGCCTTCTCTGCAGGTGCACCTGTCTCACGAATTCCCTACCACAACCCATAAGAAAATGGGTTCTCAAAATACATCTTTTAAAATCTGCATATAGTTTTTAAAAATCTACAAACCTGCATATATTCTGTTCTGTTATTTGTGTCCTTTATGTAGGTTTAAACATTAAATATGTTGGTCACATTGCGATATAAATTAACCAGATACGGTAGACAGTATTTATTTTGGTGTATAATTTGTAATGTAACTTTAATGTAAATTTAAATGTAATGTAAATTTAAATGTAATGTAAATTTAAATGTAACATGTACCCACAGCAAAGGCACTGCAGCAGGAAGTTTTTTTTTTACAAATACATCAACATGTAGCATAAACGTACCATAAATTGCACCACATAAAACTATATCTGGGCAATATCGAGACCAGTGATGTAGGATTTTCTAGATTCAGCTGTAGAGTTTACAATAAAAATATTGTCTAGCACCAAACAGGCAAGACCCTGATCGTTTGCATACACGCTGTCAGTACGCAATTAGTGCCACTTGCCTGATGGGTTCCACGTCTGCGTCATCATGACCTTGAGCAAGACTATCCCAATAACTACTGATGGTAACTTGCTCTGATTAACCCCACAGAAAAACAGACAATATAGAATGATGGGTGGTAGTAGCCTAGTGGGTAACACACTCGCCTATGAACCAGAAGACCCGGGTTCGAATCCCACTTACTACCATTGTGTCCCAGAGAAAGACACTTAACCCTGAGTTGCTCCAGGCGGACTGTCCCTGTAACTACTGATTGTAAGTCGCTCTGGATAAGGACGTCTGATAAATGCTGTAAATGTAGAATTTACTCAAAACAGGTCTCAAAACCGGACCAATACTGTCATGGCAAGAGCCTGGGGGGACACTCGCTGACATACTGGAAGCAGGAGAAGGACGGGACACTGCGGGACGGAGCCGTTTGGGTCACAGCAGGTAAGAATGAGGAGATGGGGACCGAAGACGGAATTGAGCAGCATCTGTGCTGTCCGTGCACAGTGTCTTGTAGTGATTGTGGCGAATTACATTATGTTTTGGAAATCACCAACTTCCGCCTGCACAAACCGGCATGAGATGTAAACTGCAAGAACCAACAAGGACACTACTAGGCCCAGGTAGTAACCCACGCAATGTTAAAGGGTGCTTCAGAGCACAAATGGAGGCACTAGGACAGAACATCTTCCTCGTAACAGGGTTGCTATGTTCACTGCTGCGCAGACTGGACTGTGAGACCTTTGCTTTGGTGTACAGAATGGAGACTGTCCGGAGACATATTTCAGAGCAGCATATTCAGGGCAGTGGTGACCTAGCGGTCAAGGAAGCGGCCCCATAATCAGAAGGTTGTCGGTTCGAATAATGATCCACCAAGGTGTCACTGAGCATACTACCGTCCCCATACACTGCTCCCCACTGCTCACCAAGGGTGATTGTGTGCTGTGATGCAGTGTTTCACAATTACAATCACTTCACTTTCATATCTGGAGTTTTTTTTGTGGTTTAGAACCTTATCACATAGAGCTGGAAAAAGGTCCAACACCAAGAATAGTCATAACCCTCAAATGCAGTTGTGAAAAAAGAACTCCATATTCTTCCTGCTGTAGAGCAAACTCTTGCAACAATGAAAGAGACCAAAGTTAGAGGGTAAATTCACATCAAAATCACAGCCCCTCACATCACTCCATTCAGAAGGTATCAATTGAAAAGACTATCGTCACAGCATCTGCTCCTGAGTATTTCCAGAGGAGGATGACACATGATGGAGGATTTACTGTAGAAGGAATAATCTGTCACACTGACTATCTTCTCATGTATGGGAGAGACAGACAGGAGTATGACAGCAGGCTGCACTGACTGCTGCGGAAGTTTCAAGAGGCGGGCGAAATGTGAGTTTGCAAAGACAAATATAATCTCCGTTGGCCACAAGGTCTCAGGTAAGAAAATCAAGCAAGATCCAAATAAGGTTAAAGCAATCCAGCAACTGCCACAGTCAAAGTGTGTGGAGGATGTGCGACATCTCATGGGCATCTCATGAGCATGGCCAGTCTAGCAGAGTTCATGGCCCAGTTGGTCACCACTGAAAGTTGCGTCTTTGGGAGGGAGGTTCTGGCAGGTTGGACAGTAAATGTTGGTGGACAGCCATTTTTAGGTCTCTCCAGAAATGCTCAATTGGGTTTAAGTTAAGGCTCTGGCTGGGCCATTAAAGAACAGTCACAGAGTTGTTGTGAAGCCACTTCTTTGTTATTTTAGCTGTGTGCTTAGGGTCATTGTCTTGTTGGAATGTAAACCTTCACCCCAGTCTGAGGTCCTGAGCACTCTGGAAAAGGTTTTCATCCAGGATATACCTGTACTTCATTCATCTTTCCCTGCAACCAGTCATCCTGTCCCTGCAGCTGCAAAACACCCCCACAGCATGATGCTGCCACCACCATGCTTCACTGTTGGGACTGTATTGGACAGGTGATGAGCAGTATCTTGTTTTCTCCACACATACCACTTAAAATTAAGGCCAATTTCTTGGTCTCATCAGACCAGAGAATCTTATTTCTCACCATCTTAGAGTCCTTCAGGTGTTTTTTTGCAAACTGCATGGGGCTTTCATGTGTCTTGCACTGAGGGGAAGCTTCTGTCAGGCCACTCTGCCATTAAGGGTGGCAGTGATGGTTGACTTTCTACAACTTTCTCCCGTCTCTCGACTGCATCTCTTGAGCTCAACCACAGTGATCTTTGGGTTCTTCTTTATTCTCTCACCAAGGCTGAGCTCTTCAGGCAGTTCCTTTGACCTCATGATTCTCATTTGCTCTGACATGCATTGTGAGCTGTAAGGTCTTATATAGAGAGGGGTGTGGCTTTCTTTATCAAATCATATCAGTATAATCAAAACACAACTGGCCTCTTGATTTACTGCTGAAAACACCAGACATGAATCACACATCTCACAGTGTCAACTTATGTTGTTTTCTGCAGATATGTGGGCATATTCATGGTACATCTGAATGATGGGTTTTTGAAGGGCCTCTGGAACAATGTATTTATTTTCTGAGGATGATTCCATCTTGAATTGTGACTAGTTGCTCCTGCTGTAAGTGTGATACAAGCTCTCCATCAGAAATCCATAGATCTTTCAGATGTTTTAAATCAGTAGGTTGAATTTGGACCACACTTATAGCAGGAGCATTTGTTGTGTCTCTGTCACTTTTCACCAATCTTAGCTGTAGTTTTAGCTAGCTTGTCTGCTATGTGAACTCCTGAAACAGGAATACAGTAGTCATGCAGCCCCCCACAAGACTTTCCCCTTAGGACACTTTTGTTGGCCTTTCAGCACCCTGGTGATACTTCTTGTGACTGGAAGGCCACAGCCTGGCGATAAAGGGTGTGTATGGGGGGGGTCTTTATTACGAACATAGAATTTCCCATCTTTCCCAAAAATATCTGTCTTGAGCTCCCATGTCTAGGGTCTTGCTCTTCCCTTTTTTCTCATTTATCAGTAATATTTTGTGCTGATGACAGAGCACATGGTGGCAGACCAACTGTGTACCTTTTTACTGTTGTTTAAGCAAAAACATATATTCATATATTCTACTATCCTAAAACAACATGCATGGTGTGGATGTTACATGTCATATACTCCGGTCATTGATCCTGACCAAGGGACCTCAGAATTGGAGTCGGTCCCCTGGCTGGCATAGCGATCATAGATACGGTTCAATGCAGAGGACACATTTCCCACCTGTTTCAAGTGCAGCTTCATACGCATAGTACATTGAAATCTTTTGGTAATTCATCTATTAAAATTCCAAACAAAACCTAAAAACCTTAGAGAGCCCAATAAATTTTTTTAATTTATTTTAATTATTTATACCAAAAATAAATTGGTGGTGGGGGTATGGACGATTTCGAGGGTCTCCCTTTTGGTCCCTTTTCACGTTAAATTTACATTTACAGCATTTATCAGACACCCATATCCAGAGCAACTTACAATCAGTAGTGACAGGGACAGTCCCCCCTCGAGATGCTCAGGGTTAAATGTCTTGCTCAGGGACACAATGGTAGTAAGTGGGGTTTGAACCTGGATCTTCTGGTTCATAGGTGAGTGTTTTACCCACTAGGCTACTATCACCACCATGTTTTATTTAGGTGCCATTTAATTTAAGAGACTTTTTTTAAGCATCACACACCGAGGACACCCTGACGTGAGCACAGTAGCACCCTGGGAACAGGCAGGGGGGAACCTCCCTTTTTTTGGATCCCAAGCTGCGGTATGTGCATTCCGTTTTTTTTTTTTTTTAAGAGGCTATGGGGTTTTTAATTTTGTTTTATCGTGGTTGTAGAAGTGTCTTAAGATTTAATTTTAAAAGAAATCTAAAGAGTTAAAAAGCAAGACTCTTTATTGAATTTTATTGGAGTTTTAGTAAAGATGCTTGTTGAATGTGTATTTATATGAAGGTTTTAATTTATGAATGTATTGTGTTTTATTTGTTATACCTTTTGTTTGTCTTTTTTGAAAAATTTCAATAAAGTGATCTTTGGAAAAAAAAAAATCTACATATTAAGCGGATGTTTAGAACAGGGAGTCGGCATCAGTTTCTGTGTCCGTGACAATTGTTCACAGGCTTGGCTGTGGAGTAGGGTGGAGCTGAATCGATTTGCCGTGGTTGTCCGGACCTCGGCCTTAAGGTGCGACACATGCTGAATTCAGCACCAAACACACAAGAGACACTCTCCACCTTTACAGCCCTGTTATTGTCGCTTGGGTTCAAAGAATTGTCACGTTCCTAAGACTAGGGGTCTCAGAAACGCAACAAGGGTGTGGAGAGGAGGAGGTCCACTGTTACACATGCAACCAAACAAACGATACAAACAGTGCTTTTATTCACAGTGAGCTAACAGAAACAATAAAACAGCAGACTCAACACAGCTAACCAACATTAAAACAGCCTAAAGGAATGGATGGTCCAGCGGGAATAACTCAAACACACACAAGTTAACAAAAAGGGCACATAACAGGCTAACATCTAACAGGCTAACACAGGCAAACAACAAAGGGTCTATCACACAAAGCAACAAAAAACATGAATGAGATCCCCAACGGAGCACCATGCAGATCTCCGTGGACCCTGGGGACCTGTGAAGGCAACACCAGTTGAGGTCTTGAAGACGGTGATCTAACTCGGGTGGCTGAATCCTGGCCCAAGTACCTTTCTCAAGCCCCAAAAGGGCTTGAGTACCCCTTTTGCTGATTAGAGTCTTATACAAGATTCTATGTTTCAGCAAGATTTCACCGAGACCCTCTGCCTGGATGGACTTCTAATCTAACTGCATAACCGTAGTGAGCAGGCAGCGTCTCGGCCTTGGGAACAGCATTTGTCCACAATGGGTCTAAATGGTGCATCAGGAAACTCAGTCACAGACGTACAAGGTATTGGTGGGGGTGCGTGTGAGGAGTGGCCAGACGGCGACAAAGCTGCGAGAGGTAGAGGCAATCGAGTTTAAGAGGGATGTCAGGTATATCTATCCCCCCCTCCTCCTTCCTCAGGTACATGATTTCACGCCTCACTCATACCCGCTGCCCCAGATGAAGCTAAAAACATCCTTTGTTAAAACCCATTTCATAGCACGGGTAAGGGGGTACGCCTGAGCAAGGTAGAGCAATGTGGGCAGAATGTCCACTTTTAACACCAGTACCGAGAATGGAGAGGGACCTCCCCTTCCACAGTTCTTCCCAGTTGGCCTGAGCAACCTCTTCAGACTGGACGCCCAAGACTTTAAGAGGGTCTTCACATTGGGGTAAGTCCTCAAAAAGGTCCTCCCTGCCCTTCCAGCTACCAAAGTATGTAATCACCGACTTTTGAAGATTAAGTGCTGCACCAGAAGCTCTGCTGAATGCCTGGACCAGGTCCAGCGCCTGACCAAGAGACCAGCTCGAGCATGCAAATATGGTGGTATCATCTGAAAACTGAGCCAGTTTAACCCTTAAACCACCGCTCGCTGGAAGCAGCGGACCATCCACTCTGGGGCTGGCATTGATGGATCCACACGTGGGATCCAAGAGCCGAGTGACTGATTAAGGCACACACGACTGCCCACCTCCCGGTAGAGGGACTGGATCCACCCTATGAACTTCTCACTGATGCCAATTCTCTCCAACACTTTAAACAGAAAGCAGTGGTCAACACGATCAAACGCCTTCTATTGATCTAAACTCAATAGCGAGGGGGACCTGACGATCCTCCGCCCATGCGATCGCATCCCGGATGAGGTGTAAATTCCAGAATGCAGATAGTCCAGGCACACCGCATGTCTGGTCAACATGAACCAGACTGGTCATAACTTTCTTCAGGCACTCAGTCAGTATCTTTGCAATTAGCTTTGCATCAACGCAAAGCATGGTCAGGGGTCTCCAGTTGGCCAAGTCAACTTTATCACCTTTCTTGTACAACAAGAAGAGCACACCTGACCTCATGCTTTTTGTCAGCTTCCCTTGGCTTAGCACCTCTTGAAGGACCATAAATAACTCTGGTTAACCCAGGACATCCCAAAATGACATATAAAATTCCACTGGGAGTCCATCTAGTCCCGGAGATTTCCGGCAATTCATACAATGAATTACTTTGGTGACTTCTTGTAGGGTAATGGGAGCCTCTAGGCTGCCCCGGGCATCACTAGGAAGAACCTTCTCTAGCTTGGCCCAGAATCATGAGCCCCCAACCGGGTCTGTTTTTTAAAAAGATTTTTATAAAATGAAGATGCAACCTCTAGCATCTGGGATGTGTCGGTGAGAGACTTCCCATTTTGGTTGCGGAGTGTATCAAAACTTTTGTCCGCTTTGGAGTCTATCACCTGGTTGAGGAAAAAACCAGTGCATTTTTCATTTTCTTCCAACATTTGAGACCTGGCATGGAACAAGAACTTTTTAGCTTGCTGCTCATGCAGCTGCCGCAAACAGTCCTTGAACTCCATGGCCCTATCGGGATCAAAGATCCCCCCATTGTTAAACCAAGAGTACAAATCCTGCAACTCCTCCTCTAAACGTGTGATACGCCAGTGCTGGGAGGCTCTGCACTGTTTTGAGTAGTTGATGGTGAGGGTCTTGATTTTACTCTTGACCCCTTCTACCACCGAGGAGCCAGGTTCTCTGTACTCAGTCCAAAGCTTAAACTGGTCTAGAAACAACTCCCTGTACTCCTTCTCTTCTAAGTGAGAAATGTTACATTTCCAGTAGCCCGAACCATGGGCTGGGGCATTGATAATAATTTTTGCCTTCAGCGTCACATGATCCAATGGGAGACCGCTTTGAACCGCATGGGGAGTGCTGCTAAAATGTAGTCGATACGACTACAAGAGCCACATTGTGCCAGGTCATTCCCAGATCGCTATGGTTGAAACCGTCAGTAAGGTTGAAATTATGCACAAACTTAGTAAAATGTGGAATACTGACATCATCTTTCCTTTCGAGGAAGATGTTGACGTCCCCCCCAATGACAAGATGTCTAGATGTTAAACAAAAGGGGACCAACTGCTCTAACAGCTCTATGCGAGAGGTGGCTTTCATTGGGGCGTAGACGCACAGTACTCGAATATGCTCCCCCCTCCATGTGGCGTCCACCCCCAACACCCTTCCGTGAAGAACCCTGAAGGGGCTTATACTCTGAAAGGCATGGGTCCAAAAAAGGATTCCCATACCTGACAAATGGACGCCACCCACATTCTAGTGAGACTCACCCAAGTTCCAGTTCTGGTCCCGGAGGTGGACTTCCTGCAGTAAACACAGGTCAAAGGGAGAGGATGCCAGTTGGTTAAAAACGCGGTGAAACGCTGAATGCCAACGTGGTGTTGCTATCTGGGTCGTTGCTTAACGGGGCCCTGGTTGGGGAGAGGGCCCCTTCTGGTGTTTCAGCCTCCTGTCTGCTTTGTTTGACCATGGTGTTGCTCTTCATCTCCCATTTTCTCTTGGGGGGTCTGGTTGCCAGGGTCTCAGGAGCCACAGCGGACCTCGCATCTTTGGTTGTCGGAATGTCTTGAGACCCCTGCAGCTGACCCCGGGCCTCTTTAAGGAGGGGGGAAGTCCACCAGAGTGTCCGAGTTTATATTGTTGGCAGGACCGGGCCAGATGGTTGTCACCGCCGCAGATCTTGCACTGGAGTGGCCTGGTGCAGCCCTTGACCATGTGTCCAAGCAATTCCTGCACTTCTTATTGGTGCAGGGTTAAAATATCCCAGTGGGTGGCACAACCTGTCTGGAGCCGAGTGATCAGGGCATAGTCAGGCCCGGAACTGACGTCTCCCGTTCCAAATGTACAGCTCGTCCCGCATCTCCCGATGGCCAGGCTGAAGATCGACATACTGCTGTAAAAACCTCCTGACGGTCTCTGCAGGGAGAAAAGGGTTGAAGACGTGGACGGTAATGATCTTCCTGTCTGCCCACCAGAGTTGTTTGACTATGTAGTTTTTCAACACTTCCTCTTTCTTTTCTCTGCAAACCCCCAGTAAGGTACTGAATCTTATGTTGCCGAGAACTGTAACATCCACAAAGCACTGGGGACCATTCCTCTGAACACAGACAATGTCAGTGGCCTTCAGGCTCAGGACTCCGAACAGGACTTCCTTAATGAATGGCACTCACTCCAGGAAGCCCTGGGGGTCTGCTCCCCTCCACCGAAACATTAGCGTGTTTTTCATCCTTGTTGCTGGTACTTGGAGTCTTTGAAATCCCCCGGTTGTCCAGAGCCCTGGCCCCAGCCTCTGTGCTTGATTTGCCTTCATTTGAAACCTCTGCTACATCACTGGCTTGCTGTTTCCCATCTTGCTCTTTGGTCTGACTGGGCTGGTCCAGCTCCCGAAAGGTCCCCACTTCAATGCTATCCTTCATCCTCACGAACTGGACTTTAGCTGGAGTTTTGCTACGTGCTCGTCCCGCCAGGTCTTTCATCATTGTCGTTGTCTTCTTCCTGGCCTTGGCTCCAGGCTCCATCATTGTACGAGTGCAGAGCCATAAAAGGGCTCCGTAAGTGCTAATGCCTTTGAAAAAGCTGATGGGGCTCAAAGTGCTAGCGGTTGGGGCTAAAAAAACACTTCTCAGTGGTGCCCCATTCACCCCACGACTCCCACCGAGAAACTGATAAGAACAGATACTACACTTGATCTTAGCCAAAAGGCCAAGAAGCGATAACCAGAAAAACGTGCCGTGTCGTGCCATTCTCGGAACGTGTGCAGTATTTGCCAGATTGTGCGCATGTACGCAGCGCACACCATGTTTTCCTGTGTATTCTTTGAACCCATCGTGTAGCTCTGTCAAAACAGAGCCCCCCAAAATATTGTGAGCTTGTTGACGCCCCTCTCCAAGCAAATCTTTAGTAAAAGGCGAAAGATTTGTACGTGATGAAGAGAAGCCCAAGCGACAATCACAGGGCCGCAAAGGTGGAGAGTGTCTCTTGTGTCTTTGGTGCTGACATCAGGGTGATTTATTCATCAAAATAAAAAACATAAAAAAAAATGCTCATTAAACATTTCCTCAATATCCAATGAAAAATTATGCAAACTATTAAGTCAGTATAGTTACTAAGGTTTATGCCAAATATTGAAGTTATTGTTTAATAATGTAATGATAAAAAAAAAAAAACCTCTGTGGAGTCCACACACTTTGCCGAGAAACACGATTAACAACAAAAAGGTGAGAGGCGAACGGATGTGGGTGTGTTTCTGAGACACAGTTTGGCATGTGTATGCCTGTGTGAGAGAGCACATGGTCAACTTACCACAGACAAAAATGGTTGGTGTCAAGGGAACTTGGTCCATCTGCCGAAGTAAGACAACAGGAGCAACACCATCTCCAACACATCACCTGGAGGCCCTATGTGCTCTCTCCTCATCAGCTGAATGTTTGTAGAAGATTGGACTAGCCTCTTTGACTTGTTCACAGCAACTGTTTTCAAGTCATTTAAGAGTCATTCCCCCTTTAGGTCCAAATTCCTAACAAATGTCTCTTTCAGACTAACTCCAGCAAGCTCTTCAAAGTGAACAGCCATGCCCATTTCATCAAACAAAAATGGCCAGCCTTCCAGTAATTATTTGATTTCTTTCCCATTGTTGACCTATTTGCGTTGGTTGTAGAATGTCGACCTGGTGAGCTGTTTAACCACATCCTGGTTTGGGGCATTTTGTTTAGACCGGTTTTTCAGTTCGTCTCGGCTCTGCTGTTGGCTCTCTGCAGTCTCTCCAAGGGGCATGAACTTCATTTCCCATTTGATGCAACCATAGGTCTCCTTTTTTCAGCAGGCATTTCATCCGTGTCAGACTCGTGCAGTTTTCTTTTTCTTCTTTTTGGTGTTGTGGAGCGTTTTGCATTTTCAATTCTGTTTTGGAGCTTTTTTACGAGGGAATTACATCCTGCAGTGATTTGGGATATGTAGCCACTGTTTTTTTGGCCACAATAGTGCTGTGCCTTTTACTTATGTCTGATGACTTCTGCATCATTTCGCGTACCACAATCCTCACCATCTCCCTCCTCTTCTGTGGACTTGGACGCTTCCCTCTCTCTAAGGACTGGATCAATTCTTCTGGAAACTTCTTCCATGGAATTTCAAAAGTATCTGCCCAGTCAACACCTGGGCTGCAAGAGGCACTGGAAGAGGTTGATATTGGTGAGAGAGACCGAGAGGATGAAGAAGGTCCTGGTGAGACAGAGGGAAGACATGAAGCACCTTCCTGGATGCTGAATGAACTGTTGGTAGTATCCTGGCCTTTAAAATACACACAAAAACACAGATTATTAGGGACATACACATTTCAGATCAATGTTACTTCCTTTTCTGGCTGACTGCATCATACTTACATTTTACCTTCCATGCAGCCACAGCTTTCTGTGCTTGAATGGGTCTTAGCGCCTCTGTTATATACTGCAAGTCAGAGAATGTCTCTACCCCCTGTGCTAACAGTGTTTGCCACATCAGATAGGTCAGGCAGGACCTCACAGATGGAATCATGTAGAAAAGACATTTCTGCATGATAGGGAAAAGAAAAAAAAAATTCATAAATTTAGCTCACCTTTCTAGCAAGCATACTAACTATATACATGTTCACCTATAAACTATACACATAAGTAAACTATACAAATTATACCAAGTCATGGCTTACTGGTTGACACAGTGTGTCTGATAGCATGCTGTAGATAGACATTTTATCTACAGTACAGTGTGTGTGGAAATTCACTGTGACAATATACTATGCTTTAATGGAATGACTCAATGCCCATTGATGTTGTACGACTTTAAGGGATAAAAATTGACCAAATTAGTGATGTTAAGGCACAGCAACTGTGAAGTCAGTTTTGTTACAGAGTACATGTAATATTCATTGTGATACTCAGATGTGTGCATGTCCAACACAAAATAAACAGTTGCATTATGTTGGATTAAAATGACAACAAGCTCTCCAAACTCCATGGACTCATCGTTTTTTGTAACGAGGAAATCTCCCTTCTTATATGATGTGCCCTTATACTGGATGTCTGTGGAGAGACGTGTCATTTTCAGAAAAGCCGATAGATAAGCCTGAAACATTTGATGTCTTTCAGATAAAGTGAGACAGATGTTTTAAAAGTTTTTCAAATGCCTTGCAATGGCACCAGATCCTTTATATTTGATTAGCTGATTCAAAATACCCTCAAATAAGTCATGGCCCAAGCAAGGTGGAAGACCCAGCTGACATACATGAAAGGATTCCAAGTTATTGAAAACAGAATTTACCTTAATTCTTTTGATGTCTTCTGCTTGTAGGTGTCCAAGACCTGCCTCGTAATTGTCTGGGTTGCGCTGTGGACCACAAGCTTCATCTGCAAAAGTACTGAGATTGACCGAAGTTTTCTGTAAACCCTCCAATACTGTGTGATCCCAAATTGTCACCACCAACACAATACAAAGCCCCTTTGACTGTTTCACCACCAACAGTGATCCCATTTCCTTCTAAATCTTTTACATCCTGTAACAACTCTGAAAAGATCTCACCAGGTCCTAAGTGTTTTAAATCATTCTCATCACAAAGTAAGACAAGGGACATGTGATCAGCGTTGGACCTCACATGAACAGAAAAGTAGACTGCAAGAAGTTTGTGTTTTTTCTTTGCTGAGCCAAGAGGATTTACGATTTCAAAATCAGCTTAAGACACTTTGGATTTTCTTTGAAGAACTTGTTTGACTTGCAGATTTTTCCATCTTTTATATCACAAAGCACATCTGTATCTGAGTCACAAGACTGTGATATTGCATTTTTCCATAATTTAGATTCTAATAAGTTGGCCAATGTCTGCTTCACTGGAATGTAATAAGCAAACCTCTGTGTCAAACTTTCACCACTTCCTAATGCAACCTATGTAGGTTCTATGTACCGGAATATGCTTTTGAATGACTGTGCTCTTGAATATATTGACCTCAGTGGGCCCTGGTGAGACTTGGAGAAGAGATCTGAATCCCTTAAACAGGCTTCAATTTTATCAATGGCATCATCGGTCAGACTCAGTTCCTCTCTCAAAAGTGTATGCAGTTTACCTTAATGTGTATTCCTGTCCCATTTCATGCAAATTTTGCATTTCTTCAACAATTATTTGTATGGTTGAAGGAGGAGCTGGCCTTGCAACTTAAGATAGAACACGCACATATTTCTAAGAAAAGTCTTGTTCAAATTCTCAGGCAAGTCATTATTTGGCGCATCATTTGGGGCTAGATTCTGGGAGGCATCATGAAATGCAGCATCAGAGGACTGTGGTGTAACCTCCTTATATATTTCACTGATGGTACTAGCTGAACAGTCTCCCCTCCACAAGATGTTCTTTTAAGTGGGATAGAAGTTCTTTAAAGGCCTGAAATTGGCGCGCACACAGTGGAACAGCACAAGCAAATTTCGCAATAATGGCTGATGTACCACAATCAGAAAGAAAAGAGAGTGTAGGTGTGTGGTGTTTGCGATAAAAATGACCCTTAAACGCTGAATATGTACAAAATGTCTACTTACAACCGGTGGATTCACATTTAAAAACACAACGGGGTTAATTTCTGTGGATTCTACAGTGCAGTACATAACCTTTCAAACTCGCAAAATGTCGATTGCCATTTTGGCTAGTGCTAAACTCTCACATAACACCCAAAAGAATAGCTAACATTACCAAACACATATTTGAAAAACGTTGTCTCTAAAAGGCAGTGCAGATTTACCATGCTATATAAGCAGGTAGCACTTAATGTTCTATCCAAATTGTATAAAGCTTTTTAAACACCACGACGAGAGATTTCTTGCTGAGTGAGGGCGTGCATGCAGCAAATATGGCTGAAACAAAGTACAAAAAAACTCTGAACATAAGACACTATGTGTGGTCACCTACCAGCATAAAGTTTGTCTTTTGTAGTTGTCTTCTCTGTCATTTTGCAGTTTCTTTTACTTTGATATCTCATCGAACGTGACGTTATGAATATGGCCGACTTGGATATGGATATCCAAATCCTTCAGGCTGCAGCGATAGGCTTCTTCTCGGACTAGAACGTATGTTATCTCACCTTGGCAACGAGTCTATAGCAACCAAATGAGGATGTCTGAATTGAAGCAGAAAAAAAATTGATTTCAACGATTTTAGACTACTTACCAGAGACACTTTGCACTGATCCTCTAATGTTCTTCAGTGTTCATTTACCCAGGATGTTTTGTTTGAACATTCCCCTAAAATCATTGCCTAAACATTTACATTTACAGCATTTATCAGACGCCCTTATCCAGAGCGACTTACAATCAGTAGTTACAGGGACAGTCTCCCTGGAGCAATTTAGGGTTAAGTGTCTTGCTCAGGGACACAATGGTAGTAAGTGGGATTCGAACCCGGGTCTTCTGGTTCATAGGCGAGTGTGTTACTCACTAGGCTACTACCACCCTAGTAGCCTACAATCCAAATACTGCTCAACTTTCATCAAATAGTAACAGGCTAAAAAAATAGGCAACATTGAAGTGACAGTCTTTCTTACAGCATTTTGGAAACCATGCATGTTTTTATGTAAGTCTACAGAATTTAATTGTAATTTTAACATTATTTCATTGCCATTTATACTGCATTGCATTGTAGTGCAAAAACAGTGTTTGTATGTCAAAATAACACCAATATGTCTTTTAAACAGAGAAAGTATGTTTAAAAAACATCATTTTGATGTTGAATTTACAGTTACATTTAGTTTAACATTTTACTAAATTACACTGTAAAGTATACAATGTTTCACTGTAATTCAATTTACAGTATTTTAATGTTGTGATTTTACAGCATTTCACTGTTATTTTAACAGACGATTTTTACAGTGTAGCAAAGAACTACTGGATGCTCAGATGAACAAAGCAGTGTATCTTCTCTGTTAAAGAAAACAGACGAAAGACATCAGTGCTGCTCGTTCGCTCAGGCATTCCTTTATTTAAGGAAACTAACGCTTTCCCCTAGTGGTCAACATGGCTCTACACCCTCTGTGCTTATACAGACACAATGCATTTAAACGTTGATAAAAAAACGCACACCTAAACATTACACTTGAACTTGTGTTTGCATCACACATATCCCAGAGTAGACCGATGCAGCAGTGACGTCTATGCCATATTCACTCAGGTCTTCTTCATGTTCTCATTTCAAGATAACCTCAGAAGCACTGGTCTGTCTGTCTGACTTATTTGTCAGAAACATGATATCCAAGATGGCGCCGGTGAGGTCGGCTGCCGTCGCGACTGCTCCGACCAAGTTTAGTTTGTTTTTGTTTTTTAAACCCTCTTTTAACAACCCTACACCGGCAAATCTACCACCATGCAACACATTAAATACAGTAGAGACACTCTTGTTTCTATTAGTATACAATGCACTTACAATACGAAGACTTTGACTGCTTTTCCGGATCCCAGCTGGCCGAGTGAAATCCTGAGAAAGAACAAAGGACGCGACGCGAAACGGCGGCCCCAGGGGAAACGAGCCGGCGTCAGGAACAGGCTGAGGGCCCGTGCACACAGCACACCCCTGCCTAGCATCCTGCTCGCCAACGTCCAGTCACTGGAGAACAAGCTCGATGACCTCAGGGCCAGGGTAAAGTTCCAGAGAGACATCCGGGACTGCAACCTCCTCTGCTTCACCGAGAAATGGCTGAACCCAGCAGTGCCGGACCACGCCATCCAGCCGGCCGAGTTCTTCTCGGTCAACCGCATGGACAGGACACGCGACTCGGGGAAGACACAGGGAGGCGGAGTGTGTTTGATGGTAAATAGGAACTGGTGTAATTCCATTTCTCCCCTCACACACTCGTGCTCGCCGAATCTGGAACTACTGTCCATCAAGTGTCGTCCCTTTTACCTTCCTCGGGAGTTCACATCGGTCATCATCAGCGCCGCTTACATTCCGCCGAAAGCGGACACAGACACTGCCTTAGGCGAACTGCAGGAGGCGCTCACACAGCACCAAACACAGCACCGGGACGCTGCGCTTATTGTGGCAGGAGATTTTAATAATGCCAGCCTCAAACGCGCAGTGCCGAATTTCCATCAGCACATCACCTGCCCCACCAGGGGCGAAAGGACACTGGACCATTGCTACACGACAATAAAGGACGGATACAGGGCACAATCTCGTCCACCATTTGGAAAATCCGACCACGCCGCCATCTTCCTCATGCCTAAATACAAACAAAGGCTTAAACAGGAAGTTCCGGTTCAGAGGGAGGTGGCACGCTGGACGGACCAATCGGTGGCCGCTCTTCAGGACGCACTGGAGGACGCAGACTGGGACATGTTCCAGAGTAGTTCCGGAAACATCAGTGAGTTTGCGGAAGCGGTTGTGAGTTTCATTGGGAAACTAACGGACGACACCGTTCAGAAAACGATCGTCAGAACGTTTCCCAACCAGAAGCCGTGGGTGGATAAAACCATCCGCGACGCTCTGAAATCTCGCACCGCGACCTATAATGCGGGGCTCGCTTCCGGGGACATGGAACCATACAAGGCTGCATCATACAGTGTCAGGAAAGCGGTGAAGGAGGCGAAGCAGCGCTACGGGAAGAAACTGGAGTCACAACTCGAACAGAGTGACTCTAGGAGCCTGTGGCGGGGACTACGGACAATAACGGACTATAAAGCACCAACATCCGGTACGACGAACGCGGACGTGTCTCTGGCAGACGAGCTAAATACGTTCTATGCTCGCTTCGAGGCTGCAGCTAAAGGCGCTAGCGATGCTACGGCTAGCGGCTCCAACAGCTGCAGACAGGAGGACACTGCCAGCACCGAGAACGCGTTCGTCATCACCGAGCATGATGTGAGGAGAGCCTTCAAGAGAGTGAACACCAGGAAGGCAGCAGGACCAGACGGCATCTCGGGGAGAATCCTCAGAGCCTGCGCAGACCAGCTAGCACCTGAGTTCAACCTCTCTCTATCTCAGTCAGTGATCCCCACATGCTTCAAGGAGTCCATCATTGTTCCGGTCCCCAAGAAAACCCATCCTGCCTCCCTCAACGACTACCGCCCTGTAGCCCTCACCTCAGTAGTGATGAAGATCTTTGAACGGCTGGTCAGAGACTTCATCATTTCTTCACTACCAGATACACTCGACCCACTACAGTTTGCATACCGTCCCAACCGGTCCACGGATGACGCCATATCACATCTCCTCCATACTGCACTCACCCACCTGGACACTCGGAAGGGAAATTATGTTAAAATGCTCTTCATTGACTACAGTTCAGCATTTAACACAATAATCCCAAGCTGGAGCACCTGGGACTCAGCTCATCTCTCTGTCAGTGGATCTCCAACTTCCTAACCGGGAGACCACAGGCAGTAAGGATGGGTGGACATGTCTCAGCCTCCATCACTCTCAGCACTGGAGCCCCCCAGGGCTGTGTTTTGAGCCCCCTGCTGTACTCCCTGTACACCCATGACTGTACGGTCACTACTAGCTCCACCACCATCATCAAGTTTGCTGACGACACTGTCGTGGTGGACCTGATCTCTGACAACGATGAGACGGCCTACCTGGAGGAGGTTGGAAATCTGGCGAACTGGTGCCAGAGGAACAATCTCCACATGAACGTCAGCAAGACAAAGGAGCTAATAGTGGACTTCAGTACAAGGCAGGAGAGGACCTACCAGACCCCTGTCATCAACAGGAGCCCAGTGGAGAGAGTGGACAGCTTCCGTTACCTCGGTGTTAACATCACGCAGGACCTGTCATGGTCCTGTAACATCAACACCGTGGTGAAAAAGGCCCGGCAGCGTCTCTACCACCTCAGACGCCTGAGAGACTTCAGACTGCCCTCCAAGGTGCTCAGGAACTTCTACTCCTGCACCATAGAGAGCATCCTGACGGGAAATATCTCAACCTGGTTCGGGAACAGCACCATGAAGGACAGGCGAGCCCTACAGAGGGTGGTTCGATCAGCCAAACGAATCATCCGTACCAAGCTCCCTGACCTTCAATCTATCTACAGCAAACGGTGCTGCACCAGGGCCAGGAAGATAGTGAAGGACCTCACCCACCCCAACAATGGACTCTTCTCTCTGCTGCGATCAGGGAAGCGCTTTCGCTCCCTGAAGTCCAACACAGAGAGAATGAGGAGGAGCTTCTTCCCGCAGGCTGTCCAAGCTCTCAACAACGGTACATAGAATTCCAGCACTTTCACCTCCAATCACTCCGGAAACCACTTTGCACAAAACCACTTTGCACAAAATCACTTTGCACAAAATTTTTTGAAATAAACGTCTTTTTTTTTTTTTTTTTGCTGTGAATGAACCCTTGGTCTTCACACCTGGTATAAAAGAAACCCACAAATGTTTTGTGATTAACATTTAAAGTTGAGAATGTAGAAATTCAGACTTTCCAGTCATAACTTCACATACACTACAGGCCAAAAGTTTGGACACTTTCTCATTCAATGTGTTTTCTTTATTTTCATGACCATTTATGATGGTTGAGTCTCACTGAAGGCATCAAAACTTTGAATGAACACATTTGGAGTTATGCACTTAACAAAAAAGGCACCTAATACTGAAATAAGACATCCACATTCTTTTGTGTTTTTTATGCTTTAGTAATATTAAATATGAATGGAGGATGAATGCCTCTGGAAAAATAAATTAAACTAAGCAAAAAAATATTTTTTCCATTTGTAGCTGTGGCACCTAATATGGTCACACACAAACCCCACAACTCGTCTCCTTACCCCATCTCCAGCCCGGCTTCCCGCTTCCTGCACATCACCACGGTAACCCAATGCTTGCTACTCTTTTCCACCTGTTTCTGGTGCGTGCTGCTGCCTGCTACTGAACTCTTTTTGACAATAGATTCACAAGTTAGGAGACATCATCTTGATCAGTGTGAAGTGTTCATTGCTAAGAGCACCAACTTTAAGTACAGGCCTTAGGAACAGAGTATAAAAGTACAGTCACATGCTCACAATTGGCTAATGTGTATCCTACACAGCAATTCCAGTTTTATTTTAAGGTTGCCATATATGAATTCTAAGATGATTTAGTAGTATTTTATGTTAAACACTAGCAGATTTTGAAAAGTTTATTAATGTTTGAGACTCATCTAAAGACAGGTTGATTTAATCAGTGTTCAGAAGAGAAAAAGAATCAAAAGTGATACATCATGCTGTGTAGCTTAAAAGTGAATGTCCTGTATGTGTGAACACTAGATCAACAGAACAGCACTTAACCTGGAACACCGAACAGGTTCCAGCACTTATCAGATGGCCATATCCAAAGTTAAAGTGAAGTGATTGTCACTTGTAATACACAGCAGCACAGCACATGGTGCACACAGTGAAATTTGACCTCTGCTTTTAACCATCACCCTGAGTGAGCAGTGGGCAGCCATGACAGGCACCCGGGGAGCAGTGTGTGGGGACGGTGCTTTGCTCAGTGGCACCTCAGTGGCACCTTGGCGGATCGGGATTCGAACCGGCAACCTTCTGATTACGGCCGCTGCGCCACCACTGACCCACTATCCAGAGCGCTTTACAGTCAGTAGTGACAGGGACAGTCACACTGTAGCAGCTCAGGGTTAAGTATTGTTAGTATTCCGTATTGACTTTAAGATTGACTAACTCATCACTAACTCACTCTTCTCTTTTCTCTATCCTTCACCTTCCATTCCACTGTGGAGGACAGAGGATGAAGGTTTATTTATTTAATATTTAGTTCTGCCTGTTTTTACTGCTTTAATTTAAATACAATTATCATAATTTTTTGCTTATAATCTAACCGTTGGTTGTCCACATTCAAATTCAAATTTTATTTGTCACATACATAGTCATACACGGTATGATATGCAGTGAAATGCTTTTTGCGACTGCTACAGACCACATGGTGAAAGACAACACACATTTAATGATTTAAACATTTTATTTTTCCTTATTTAGATGTAATTTCTTCCACAAACAGGAGAGCAGTAAAGCACGACGACGTCTCCTCTTCCTCCCCCAAAACCTGTGCTGACCAGCGGGCTCCAGGTTTCACTCACGAACTGTCAGCACCGGCGCTCCTAAGGGACGTGTCCTCTCCCCACAGTTTTCCAGGACCTCCTACAGAACTGCTGAAATGGGTGGGCCAGAGGGACATAAAATAACGCACGCAAGTGATCACCATTATTAGCATTAACTGCTGGTTTTATAAAGTAATCACCTGCTGGGGGTGTCTGTAGTTCAGTAGCAGCGTAAAAGAATTTCACAGATACAGCAGACAACAAGTATGAATATTTGTTGAAGGTAAATCAAGCTAGATTAAGGAATAGCCTCATGTAAAACATATAAGCAGGAAGGGATGTTTTAATCGTGGATTAAACATTTATCCACTAGATAAGCAGCCATTCTGAAAACAGACTCCACAGGGAGTTGAACCCCGCCCTGATCCTGAAGGTCAGGTGTGCCACCACCGGAGCCTTTTTTTTTTTTTGGCTTTAATTTTTTGCTACTACTGATAATTATTAAACTGTTGAAGGAACTACAGGTTAAATAAGTTCCAATTTGTGTCCAATTCATCTCCAATTGGCCTAGTTTTTTTGTGGGGAAACCGGAGAACCCGGAGAAAACCCACGCTGACAAGGGGAGAAACAGTGGGATGCAAAGGTTTGGGCAACAACCAATGATTCATAAAGGAAAATCATGAAGATTAACAAGGCTGCCCAAACTTTCTTATCCCACTGTACATGCAAATCTCCACACAGAAGAGACCGAAACTCAGATCTCCTTGCTGTGAGACATGGTGCTAACCACAATGTCACCATGCCGCCATACTTACCTGTACTAGTGATCACTATTGGTGCTGCTAGTGCTACTAATAGTGGTACTAGTAAGGTGGAGGGAGGAGGGACATCTCGAAATCCCTGGCCCAGATGACAGGAATGGAGCTTAGCTCCTCCACAAAGTCCTCAGGTAGACCAATCTGCAGATGGGGTCCCTGTGGACTGTCTGCTGCTGGGTCGCTGGTCATCATTTCCTCCACCATCTGGTCCCGAAGAATCCAGTGCTCCTTGTTGCTCTTAAGCTCCATGGATGATGTGCTGGTGGAGGGCTGATGAGCGCTGGTGACTCTGGGCAGAGGTGTGGCAGGACCATCCTGTACCTGCGGCCTGCTCCATGGAAGCAGGATGCCCATTTCCACAGCCAGGTCCCAGATTCCAGGAACAGAACTCAGCTCCTCGACGACGTCTTCAGGAAAAACTATCTCCTGACTGTCTTCCTGATGGCCTGGCTGTGGAGTAGCCTGCAGCTGCTGCATACATGGAATGCTCCACAGCAGAGCTGGATGAGAGTTAGTGTCCCTCACACATGCCCACTGCATACCTCAGAAGAACAGTGACATGAATACATCAAGATTTTTGGTGATACTGACTTTGATACCTTATATTGGACCATATCTGTTAACTGGATAAACAGATACTGGATTTACAGTGAGCTGCACCTGCACCTTCTTATTGATCTTGAGTTATGAATTATGGGGAAAGTAGAATACTGAAGAAAAAACACAGTATTATGTGGAGTTTCTTAATGTCTTACCAGTGTGAAGCATGTAATCTGGTATCTTTGGCAGGATCCTGCGCGGTGGCCTCCTGGTGACTGGTGGCTCCTTGGTCTTCCGAGGGCAGCCCATATTTTACCTGGAAAAATCTCTATCTATCCGTCTTCTAAAAAGAAAGCTGTGCAGGTTATGCTAAACTAAGTTATACTAAGTTAAGTTTTGCAGTGCTAAATTATGCTAACTTAATCCCTCATCCAGAAGCTAAAATGAAGAAACTACAAACTAAATCAAGTCTAAACAGAAACACTGTTTAGCAACTGAATGTTATTTATTTTTATTATTTTATTTTACTGTTTACTAAAACTGGTTGCATAGATTTATTCTTGAAGTATCTATTTTAAAATGTATACTTTTGAATGTAAAAAAAAAAAAAAAAAAAAGGAAAAGTACAACTTCAAATATTCTTAATTGCAATGATTTCTTAAAGATAAAGATCTCTCACTTACTCATTCACAAGGTTCACTGACGCTTACTTTGACATCAGTAGATTTCTTTCTGTTTATTTAATATGGTGGTAACATTCACTCCTTTAAAACATTTTAATATTTTAAATTGTGTTGATTAATTTAGAGATTTAATTTTCTTTTTGTCAACGCTGAACATGATATTAATGAAAATGAATCTGATGTTTATTTGTGCCAAACGTGTTGCTGTGTTCATACGAGCTACTCGCATGTTTGTACCTGCGCCAAGTGAACCTGAAACTGAACAGAAATGTGAATTGGCTGAAAGTCACTGACATTCATAGGAGATGTGGGGTCTGAGGAAGGACTGAGTCCTGACTAGGGCTGCAACTAACGATTATTTTAATAATCGATTAATCTGTCGATTATTTTTTGATTAATCATAGAATCGTATAAAAAACAACAACAAGAAAAGCATTCATTTCCAACCCTTTATTCAAAAACAGAACCAAAATTTTTAGAAAGTGCATAAACATGTTGCTCCTTGAGCTGTTATAATAATAATAAAATAAAATAAAAATTGACTAACACAAAAAAATACACATGTATGCTTTACATCTGCCATATATAGACTTTTTTCTTTTTTTAAATAAAGTGCCACCTGAGCTGCCAGAATGATAATTTATAAAAAAAAATAAAGAACAATACAAATCAGAAAATTTAACAGGATTTGTTTGAATGTCAGAACTTGTTCTCTACACTACACTGCAGATGCACACACTCGCAGACGCACACCCTCACAAACTCTCACACTGACACACACACACACACACACTGCAAAAAATGCTTTTCTAACTTAGTAGTGTTGTACTGATTTCAGTCCAAATCTCTAAAAAATCTTAAATCAAGATACATTTACTAGACATGAAATAACATAAGAAATGATGTCATGTTTTCTGATAAAACATCTCAAAATTAAGTGATTGTTTAAAACAAGCAACATTGTCTGCCAATGGGGTAAGAAAACTAATCTTAATGAGATATAATCTCAAAGGGCAGTGGTGGCCTAGCGGTTAAGGAAGCGACCCCGTAATCAGAAGGTTGCCGGTTCGAATCCCGATCCGCCAAGGTACCACTGAGGTGCCACTGAGCAAAGCACCGTCCCCACACACTGCTCCCCGGGCACCGGTCATGGCTGCCCACTGCTCACTCAGGGTGATGGGTTAAATGCAGAGGACAAATTTCACTGTGTGCACCGTGTGCTGTGCTGCTGTGTATCACATGTGACAATCACTTCACTTTTTTAAACTTTAAACAGAAGTTTTAAGCATCACTTAAATTTCTCATGCCGTTTTTCTTGTCTAGTAATCTTGATTTTAAGATTTTTTAGATATTTGGACTGGAAACGAGACAAAATTACTAGGTAAGAAAAGCTTTTTTTGCAGTGTAGCCATACATGACTACACTAACTTGCCTGTTAAGCTGGATGACGGGTAAACATTTACATTTACAGCATTTATCAGACACCCTTATCCAGAGCGACAATCAGTAGTTACAGGGACAGTCCCCCTGGAGCAACTTAGGGTTAAGTGTCTTGCTCAGGGACACAATAGGCGAGTCGTCCACGCGGAGATGCAGAGAACACTCCAAACGCTGTTTCATCCCCCCTCCACACCTGTAGGTGGCGCTGTAAGTCCCCGTCTAGTTCTCCTCCGCGGCGAGTTCAACACCAGCACCAGGGACATTACGTTCCTCACTTCAAAACGGAACAAAAGTAGGATTCTGTAGCGACTTACCCTGCTGCTGAACTCCCTTCCTCCTCATCAAACACGCGTTTCAGGTGCTGGATCATTGCCGTGGTGCTCCCGTGCCGTGCCATGTCGCTTTTGCATATTTTCGCACAGATTTCTCTGCCTCCGCCATGTATCTGTCCTCTACCTCCGCTCGTTTTTTTTTTTTTTTTGCTCCGCGCTGTCTATGAGGCGCCAAACTCTGCTAGCATCTGTGCGCAAGAGAGACCGAGTGTGTTCACTCCGCTCTGCGCTCAAATAAAGTTTTTTTTAATAATCAAATGTCTCCGCGTTGCGCGACATAACGAATTGATTAGGAAATTCGTTGCCAACTCTTTTAGTAATCAATTTTAATCGATTCAATCGATTTGTTGTTGCAGCCCTAGTCCTGACCCAAGAAAAACATCAACAATAGCTGATATGGAGAGACCACAATGCAAAGAGGATGTGAGGCGTGAGGGGTGGTGACCTACATGGCAAAGTTCATCCCTACATATCTGCGACGCTCAGAATGTTGTTGGAACAGAAAAATGAGCAGCAAGAGAGTTGTTTCCAAATGATGAAGAAGATCCTAATTCCAAAGCCGGTGTAAAGAGTGCTTTGGCCATTCTGCTTCACGTTCAGAGCGCCAGCTCGGATCTAGAATTTGTTCCCTTATGTCATCATTGCAGTTGCTCTGTGACTGGATCTGAAAATGTGCACATACGTATTTTTTTTTATTTCCGACATGTACGTGCTGGATGCCTGAAAGAAATCATGGTCAGGGCAACAGCAGCAATGCATGTCCACATAAAAAAAGTGTGTGAGTGACATGACAGAGCATGAACTTTACAGAATGCATGCATTGTGCTTTTTAAACAAACCAAAACTCATTTATAGCTTTCACTGCTGGTTTAATCATAAAGGCAGTGGTGGGATTTGTAAAAAGATAGAGCATGAATGTTATCCTTCAACTGTGTGCTGTGGGTGTATTGTGTTTGGCATGGCTGCTTGATGAACACTTTAAAAAAAGCACTACAATTAGTTGCTTGTACTTTAAAACATAAAGGCAGTGGTGGGATTTGAATCCACGCCTCTGAAGAGACTGGAACCTTAAATCCAGCACTTTAGACTGCTCGGCCACACTACCATTGAATAGCTCATTTTAAATTCTGATGTGTTATAGAGCGCTTGAGATGAAGACATGAACTTAGCCTAACCCTTCTTGAATGAATGGCAACATATGAATGAGTGGATTACACATTTTGCTTAAGCTTCAAACAATAAGCTTGAACACGAGTTCTCACTGAGGGTTGAACTGTGATCACTGGATTTAGAGTGCTGATTGTTAAAAGTTAAACCATGGAACTGACAATAAGCAACTTCTTACAGTTTTGAATTGCAAAACACATGCAATTCAATTTTCAGTAAAGGTGCTAACCATTTCACTATGGAACCTGCCCCAGAGCAGTCAAGTTAATGTCATTGTTATAAACTGCAGCAAAAAACATGGAGTACACAATGAAATGAGTCCTCTGGGTTTAACCCATCACCCTTAGTGGGTGTTGGGCAGCCATGAAAGGCTTCCTGTGAGCAGTGTGTGGGGAACAACAGTGTGTGGGGAACAAGCGTCCAACAACAAACTTCAGAGTAAGGCCACACTGACTTTTGTTCTCAAGTCATTGGATTCAGAGTGCTAACCATTGCAGCATGGAACCCCATGACGTTTTTACTTAATGAGGTGACTTACCATTTCACTTACAAAAAGACCAGCTCAGTAAGAAAATCCAAACCACATTCAGGCTTTTTCCATGTTTTCCAAACCCCATTGGAAGACCCCATTGGATTTCAAGTCCAACACCTTAACCACTTGGCAGCGAGGGGGAAAGGGGGACGGTAGGAGAGAGACAGTGCCGCAGTGCCGGGAAACCTCTACAGATGAAGATGGTGTCTGGAATGCAGACCACAGACAGACCACAAACCTTCAACAATTCTATCTTAACTAAACCAAACAATACAGTCAGACTAAGCAATCAATTAAATACAAGTATTAAAAATTATGCCAATGGCAGCTGAAATAGTTTGCATGCAATTTTCATGCAAGTAGACGAAGACTTTTTCCCAAAAATGCAATCTGACAAGGTGCTGCCAACCGGACGTGCTATAATCAGGGTTTCTGCAGGTTTAAGAAAACCACATTTAAGACTTTTTCAAGATTCAAGTGAGATTTATTGTCAGTACAACAGTATACACAGTACAGTGTATTGAAATACTGTTTCACACAGACCCCCATAGTGCAATCATAAAATAATATATACACACTTTACATTAAAAAAAGGATTCTGAAAATGATTTTGTAAACTAAAACTTAAATACTGTACAGACCAAAACAGTACACTGAACAAGGAGAACAATGAGTTTAAGACCAGAAGTTCAATGATCAATAATTCCAGAAATCCCATAATGTACCACAATTTTCCCCCTTCATTTCATTTTTTAAATATTTTATTAGGACAAGGTGGAGATCTGTTTTCATCTGACTGTACAGTTTATCCACAATCGTCTCATGCGTCTTTATAGCCAATAAATGCACAACGTACCACGCGGCAAGGTTATTATAGTTAACGAAAACGAATGAAAAAACTAAAACTATAATTGAAAAAGCATTTTCATTAACTGAAATAAAAATAACAGTGAGAGTTTAAAAAAAAACAAAAACTAACTGAAACTGTTTTGTGTGTATACAAAACGAACTTAAACTAACTAACATTATAGCAAAAACGTCCTTGTTTTCGTCTTTGTAATAAGCCTTTTGGGTTGAATTAAAATCTATTTACTTCACGCTGCCAGTTTTAAGCCAGGTTTTTGACCATTATGGTAACACGTGGTCTGTGACGTCACGTGTCCATAGTCTGTCCGTGACGCTGCCAGCTAGCGTGATGGCTGCAGCGAAAGTTGGAAGAAAGCGGAAGAAAGTCCTATTTGGGATTTCTTTGATTATGAAGTGCCTTGTTGTAGAAGCAGGTGATACTTTACTTTACTTTAATTTACTTTATTTGGCAGACACTTTTATCCAAAGCGACTTACAATGGGAAGACACCAGCAATTCACGTTCGATGGAGGAGGGCAGGTTGTTCCACCAGCCAGGGACAACAACGGAGAACAGACATGATTGGAATCGGAGACCCCATGAAGAAGGAATTTTTAGTCTCCTTTCGTTTTCCGATCTGAGAGAGCGTGCAGGAGTGTATCTAGGTAGTAGTGTGTTGATGTAGGAGGGCGCAGTTCCATTTACAGCCCTGTAGGCAAGCATCAAGGATTTGAACTCAATGCGAGCAGCTACCGGGAGCCAGTGGAGGGAGGTAAGAAGAGGTGTAACATGGGTGTATTTTGGCTGATTGAAAATGAGACGGGCTGCCATATTTTGGATCATCTGGAGTGGTTTTATGGTGACTGCAGAGGCTCCAGCCAGGAGAGAGTTACAGTAGTCGAGTTTGGAGATGACCATTGCCTGGACGAGGAGCTGCGTAGCCTGTTGTGAGAGAAAAGGCCGAATCTTGCGAATGTTGTAGAGAGTGAACCTGCAGGATCTGGAGATCGCAGCAACATGATGGTTCAAACTCAGTTTGTTATCTATCCAAACTCCAAGGCTTTTTGCAGATGCCGTGGGTGTTAACAATAGGGATCCAATTTGAATTGAAAGGTTTTGCTGAGAATTGTTGCCCGGAAAGATCAGAATCTCGGTTTTGGATAGGTTGAGTTGGAGGTGTCGCTCAGACATCCATGATATGTCTGAGAGGCAGGCCGAAATTTTTGTTGCTATAGTAGCATCTTCTGGTGGGAATGACAGATAGAGCTGGGTGTCATCAGCATAAGAGTGATAGGAGAAGCCATGTGATTGGATGATGTGACCAAGTGAGCGAGTGTATATTGAGAATAGAAGGGGGCCAAGGACAGAGCCTTGTGGAACCCCTGTGGTTACCCTAGAGAGGACAGATGTCTCACCTCCCCATGATACCTTGAAGGACCTGTCGTAGATACAATATGTGGAATACTTCTCAAGGGGAAAATCCCCACGAATCTGAAAGTCCATTTGAAAAGCTCACACAAAAAGGCGAACCAAGAGTACCTGGACAAGCTAGCCTCTCGCCCGCCCTCCCCCGAAAGAGAAGCGATTGCCAGGCCAGGTAACACCCGGAGCTGCAACAGTCAATAACCTCATCGGAGATAAGATGGATAAGGCTATTCTGGTGATTTTGATTCATGCACCTGACAAATATCCTAAATTACAAAAAACAAACAAACAAAAAACTGTAACTAATAAAAACTAAACGAAAACTAAGCAATTTCAAAATATCAAAACTAATAAAAACTAGTAAATCTGCCTAAAAAAAAACAAATTAAAATTAACTAAATTTGAAAACAAAAAATCAAAACGAAATAAAAACTAAAACTATTATAACTGTGCCATGTGGTGATGTACAGAGTACACAATGATGAGGTGGCTGCGGATTACTGACAGATTTCATTTATTGGGTCTCCAGTATTTTAAGACCTTTCAGGATTACTAGTCACTTTTAATGATATTTAAGGCCTTAATTTAAGAAAATCCAATTTAAGACTTAGAGATCTGCTAAAATCAGAATAAAAATGTTTCTAGTATGGTGACGTTTAAAATTAAAAATGAAAGAAAATTTGCCGCGATAGCACGGCTCTAACTCACAATGAGGAACTATGAGAGATTTCAGTTGCTCCAGGGAGACTGTCCCTGTAACTACTGATTGTAAGTCGCTCTGGATAAGGGCGTCTGATAAATGCTGTAAATGTAAATGTTCATCTAGCAGTCCTCCTGCTGAACGGGGCTGCTGGTCACAGCTGAGGGCCTACCTGAGGACGTGAAGACACAGGCAGGGAGGCAGGAGGGGCGGGGCTGGGCTTGCATCCTTCTGAAGAGGGTGGAGCTTCACTTGTTGCCAAGGCTGCATCTGAGTAAACATCGCTGAGCGCTTCTGTTCCCCGTACACTGTGGAGAAATGACAGATTTACACACAAATGTACTTCTGTTACAATCTTCTCAGTCATTATGGCACAAATTGTCCTATTGGACTTGTGGTTCTTAATATTGTCCAGAGGAATATACCTCAGGCATGAATAAATTCACAGTTTCAGGACCACACAGCCTCTCCACTGGGGTGTCACCAGAGGTGAAAAAAGTACTGAAAAAAATGTATCTTTACTTAGTTACTTTCAAATACTTGATGTAAAAAAGGACTTCTCATAAATCCAATACAGCCCTAGTTGCTTTTATTCAACTTTAGGTGGTATAAATGTACAAACTGTTCAGACCACCCCATACATTTTTAAGCACAGTTGGCCACAAAAGTACCATTTGATCCAATATTACAAGAAGAAAGAAAAAAGCCAAAATCAAAGTATCGACAATTGTGAAAATGTTAACCAAATCCTTCATTAACAAACGTTGCTTTTTGTTCTTTCTATCAAAACCACAAATATATCAGTTGTCTTTACTAGCAAATGAGCACACCAACTTCTGATTTAACCCTGTAAAGCCCACTGTTGCAGAATTACATCACTTTTAACAATTCTAGAAAAAACCCAGCAATTTTATTTTTCTTCTCAAAACCACATTTACATATTTAATGGGTCCTATTGTTTGTACTCATGATGTTATTGGATGGAAAAAGTGTTTATAGGTCTGGTCATCTTGCCGTGAACTTACTATACTTGCAAACTTTGCATTGAGCTGATCTCATGTTTTTTCATGCCTGGATTTGTCAAGAATTAAGTAAGTAAAATCTCTAAAATATTTTTTGTGTGTTTATTACAATGTCTAGAACATATACATATTTAGTTATTTAAGAAAAATTTGATTTAGAGCTTATTATGTCTATGTTGGTAATCTACAACGTTGGGTCAGAGTGGTAGCCTGTTGCATTGTTTAGGGACAGATGTGAATGGTCTTGAATGTGAACCTGTTAGTGCTCTGGGGGGGATGCATGTGTCCCTTTTAGTATGATAAGTAGACTATAATATGCCAATAAGACAGCATTGTTTGAATGTAGTGGAATTTTGCATTGAAATGGTTATACTTTGATGGATAATACTTAGCTCTCTACCCTTGATACATGGTCTACTACCCTGTCTATTCTTTGTTTATCTGCTACAATATAAGACCTATATGTGTTATTCACATATTTAATTACATTTTTCCAAACCTTTTCAGTTTCAGAATGCCACCAATGCAGAAAGGTTATCTATTCAGTGTGCAGGATGTGATTGCTTCAGTCCAAAATGGAGAGAGCGATTTTGAAATGGACTTGGATGAAACTGATGTAAGTGATTTAGAGAATGAGGATGTAGGTGAAATGGACAAAGAAAACCACCAACACATTGACTGCCCAGCTAATGATGATGTGGACATGAAGCCCCAACCAAAAAAAAAAAAAAAAAAAAACCAGACACAGTGCCCCGTGACAGGTTTCGTTAGTTGAAAAAGGAGTTTATCAGTCCTAATACAGATTTTTCTGGTTCAGAAATCACCAATGATGCCACCTCCCTTCAAATCCCACTTACTACCATTGTGTCCCTGAGCAAGACACTTAACCCTCAGTTGCTCCAGGGGGACTGTCCCTGTAACTACTGATTGTAAGTCGCTCTGGATAAGGGCATCTGATAAATGCCGTAAAGATGTAAAAAAAAAATTTAAAATGTACTTCCAAAAGTTTGTGACGGAAGATATGATTGAGACTCTGACAAGAAACACAAATGAGTACAGCTTGCAAAAAAAGGGAACATCTGTAAACACCAATAATAAGGAAATTGAGATGATGCTTGGCATGTACCTGAAGATGGGCCTAATGCAAATGTCTGGAGTCCGTATGTATTTGGAAAATCACACACGGTACACCCTTGTTTCTGATGTGATGTCCCGGAACAGATTCCAATCTCTGTTGACTTCATTACACTTTATAAACAATTTAACTGTGTCAGAGATGGAAAAGAAGGACAAACTCTGGAAACTCAGACCATGGCTAAATTCATTTAGGGAAAGATGCCTGCAGGTGGTACCTGAAGAACACAACTCTGTGGATGAAATGATGATTGCTTTCAAGGGGAGATTCAGTAACATCAAACACTGTGTAGCAAGTGCAATGTTCGCCTGTGCTTCTCAGATGAAAAGAACTGTCTTAGGGACTATCACTGCAAATAAACACAGACTTCATTCAAACCACACTGAATGTGACCAAATCATTATTTCCAAAAAATGTTATTAATAAATGCTTATTCATAAAAAAATATGATTGTTGAGTGATTATTACTTATGATATATACTGCAATGGGGCTAAATAAGTGAACAACCCTGCAAATGAATGCTTAAATGTTCTGTATACCAGTTCAAATACAGATACAAATACAGAAATTCTGCTCACAACTTGGCCCAACGTTGCAATATTACCCTAACATTTCCCTAAAAACTTACTAGAAAATAAATATGAAAAATCTTTAATTCCTACACCATCATTCCTACAGAGGTCTACTAAAACAATATCTTAGAGGTCAAATAATTTTTTGCTCATTTTTTTCTATATTTGGGTCTTACAGGGATAAGAAATGAAATAAAGCGCCCTGCCCCGCAGAATACTACAGTATTAGACTGTAAAGCTCTTGTTCAGTTTGAGCAATGTAATGTATGGAATATACAGGCAAAAAGCATTTCCAGTGCATCCGGAAAGTATTCACAGCACATCATTTTTTCCACAAATGTCAATGTACTTGCGTATAAGATCAGTTTCTTTAAAGAAGTGTAAAAAAAAAAAAAAAAAAAAAAAAAAGTAATTGTATACCTTCAGGCTGTTCAATTTCGGTACTGAAGAAAACATTGTTAGTACTGTTAAAAGCACTGTTCTGAAAAAAGCATTTACATTTACAGAATTTATGATACGCCCTTATCCAGAGCGACTTACAATCAGTAGTTACAGGGACAGTCCCCCTGGAGCAACTCAGGGTTAAGTGTCTTGCTCATGGACACAATGGTAGTAAGTGGGATTTGAACCTGGGTTTTCTGGTTCATAGGAGAGTGTGTTACCCACTAGGCTACTACCACCCTTTGCAAAAGTTTGGATGCCTACACTTACTTATTGAAGAATATGAAGTGAAGTGATTGTCATTGTGATACACAGCAGCACAGTACACAGTGCACACGGTGCTTTGCTAAGTAGCACCTTGGCGGATCTTGATTTGAACCAGCAACCTTCTGATTACTGGAAATATCAAACCGGCATTATTCTACTAAAAGCTAGAATGTCGGTATAAATGTTCTTAGCTACAGTGGTTTCTGTTCTCTATTTTCCACAAAAAAATTGAAACGATTAAGAAAATTTTGCCACATCAATTATACAAAAAACAGACAATGTGTTGGTCGTGATGGTCAGTGAGCAGCAGTATAGTTTCATGCCTGTGGTTAGTGTGGAAGACCCAGAAGATAAAAAGAAATGGAGATGGTTGATCTGCTGTGACTACCCCTAATAGGAGCTGCCTTAAAATACCTTGAAAGCCTTCAGTAGTTTCACCCATAGCTGTAAGCTCATTTGCCGTTTCTGAAAGAAAGATACTAATATATATATATCACAAGATTCAGATGACAACTGGTGGTTCCATGTGTATGTATTGCAAAAAAAAAAAAAAAAAAAGTCCTTATTATTCCTATGTACAAGACTGCCAAGCCTTCTCTCAGTCTATAGATTTCCTTCTATACTCCTCTTTTTCTCAAACCAGTGGCATAACTATAGCCGGTTCAGCAGGTGCGGTCGCACCGGGGCCCGTGATCTCTGGGGGCCCGTCACTACCTCAGACCCGCCTCCTTAAAAAAAAAAAAAAAAAAAAAAAAAAAAAA
This sequence comes from Denticeps clupeoides, assembly GCF_900700375.1. Classification (NCBI taxonomy): domain Eukaryota; kingdom Metazoa; phylum Chordata; class Actinopteri; order Clupeiformes; family Denticipitidae; genus Denticeps; species Denticeps clupeoides. The sequence continues at coordinate 20,960,415 of NC_041721.1, read as the reverse complement.
AACCCTCAGCATTAAAATCCAACCATCAAATAAAAAAGTTATCATAAAGTTATCATCTTTCATTGTCGCCAAACTGTCATGTCAGAGTATATTAGTTTCTACTGAGATACCGCAAGGGTTTCTGGGAAGGCGAAATGTTTTATTGTGATTTTTTGAATGGACGGCTGCACATTGCAATCATCGTGCTGACCAAAACAAGTAGCATGCCCTTCAAACCCAAGAGCGGCCGCAAGAAGCGGCAGGAACGTAGAGAGCTAAAGGAAAGGGTGGCAAAACTCCCGAAATTAGACCAATTTGGATTTTTAACCAAGAGTGGTCGTGAGGAGGACAGGACACATAGCAGCAGTAACTGGGAACTGTCATGCAACAGGTAAGCTCTGGACCAGAAGCTAGCCTAACATAACACAGAACATGTTTGATTAGACTAGGGCTGGGAATTTAGCTCATTAATTAGACTAATTAACCACAGAAAAAGTATGGAGTAAACAGCAGGAGATCCGAGTCCCAGATCGCTGCTGCGTGAGCCAGAGCGCAGTTCGGTTCAGTGAGATTTGGAAGAAAAAAACGGCAAAATGGCTAATAAATTATGTCTTATTAATGTTTTTTGCCGATTTTGACGATATTTTCCTTTTGGAAACCTGGTCATAGTGTCTGTAGGAGAGCTGTTGGTTGAGCTAGAGGTAGCAGGAGAGGGAAAATTGGCCTGGAAAAGCCGCATTATCCAGACCTCCAGAGGGGCAGCGCTGTGGCTGGAGTGTGTTTGTGTGTGTGTGTGTGTGTGTGTGTGTGTGTGTGAGAGAGAGAGAGCCGTAATGTATCAACATTTACAACTGTCATATACTGTAATCTAATTCATAGGTTTGGTTCAGTCAGTGATAAAAATGCCATGACCATTGTACCCTAAGTTATAGGCTTGTTATGTGGCTAGGATTTTTAAATGTTAGCATTTACTATACTTCCTATTGTCTTTGTTGCAGCTCAAATCTAGAGTCAGAAGCTGGTAGTTCATTTGAAGTCAGTAGCGCAGGTGGCCCGACTGTAGATGACACGGTCAGTGGTCCAGACCGGGCTGAGTCCACAGTCGGTGGCAGTGCAGAACAGGAGCAGGACAGTACAGGAGCAAGGGAAGACCTTTATCCTACAGACAGGGGACATTTTGGAGAAAATGTTTTGGACGCTTCCATTAAACGTTACATCTTAACTATGGGTTCTTGTAAACAGAGGTGTCCTTTCCCAAAAAAAACAGCATAATCGCTGTTTTTCTGATGTGTTTTATCACACTGGAAAATTCTATACAGATACTCTCTGACTATCGGAGTGCTTTTGACCAGGCCAAAGCTACAGCGCAGATGCTCGCACGTAAACTACATTTGAAAATGTTAGACCAAGGAGAGTGAAGCGTCACTTTGACGAACTATCAGAAGATGAGCGTTTAAGCAATGCAGAGAAGTATTTCAGAGTGCAGATATTCAATGCCACTCTGGACATCATAATCAGCCAGCTCTCTCAAAGATTTTCATGTATGCGGGAAACCTGTCATGTGTTTGAGGCTCGTAAAATGGCCTTCTAGTGGCCTAATTCACGCATATTGGGGGTTGTATGCATATGAATCATTTTCTTTTTTCTTTTTCTGCATAGTTAAATAAATTGGATTAAGTTTTGTTTCTGGGCAGTGTGAGTTTAAGCAAGCTTTCTATGCTTGAAGTTTCAGCGTTGAGTGTTTCAGTGCTTTGAGTGTTCCCATATTTCCATGCGAGTTGATGTTAATGCGGTTATATTAGATTACCCTGTAAATTGGTATTAATAACAAACATTTTTAAAATGTTTTCACATGTAATGGATCCTATGTAGTACAGTATTTTTGTATTTATAATTACAATCTATATAAACTACCTCTGTGCTTCTGGCTCTTTGCAGAGAGGATTGTAGTCACCCTTAATGTGTATTGCATGTATCAGAGCTAAAACATCCTCGGGATAAATTTGAAAAAGTATAAGGGCCCGGATTGAATTTTCGCACCTGGGCCCATGACTATGTTGTTACGCCACTGACTCAAACGTTCTGATCCTTGCGATTACACTTTTGAATGTGACATTCAGGGCCTTGTTAAACTGTGTAACTGGTTACAACATTTGACATTTCTGTGATTTCTTTTTTTGCTTTGAAATTTATACCAGAATCAATTATCAGATTTCTGCACAAATTATAGTAGATAAATAGAACCTGAATAAACAAACAAAAACATTATACTTCTACAATTACAGGTAATAGTAAATACTTAAATCCACACATTTCTTATCATTGTGTGGGTAATAATTATATAGAATAATGTAAAAGGGTCAATATAATGCCATAACAACAACAAAACACCACACATACAATCATGTCTTGAGGCACTCCAGGTTTTCAACCTCAGGTTCACTCCAATCATCGCTGGCATCAGCATCTGAGACTTTCCTTGAAGACTTGAGAGACAACCCTTTTCCATAGCCAGAAGAATTTTTGATATTTTGGCCAGCTCAGTAGTGGCTTCTGGTAGCCAGTAAAAGTCACGATGGACCCAGATGTCGTGGCCTAGGAAATCAGCAACTTGATCCGGTTCATTGTTTTTCAGGTTAAGAACCTGGGAGAGTGTGGCCACGTGCTTGTGCAACTGAGTGGATCAGAGATGTTCTGGATTTTTAGCACCACACTGACCGCAGAGTTTCTGCTCAAAATCATCTGCATAGTGGTGTTGGAGCCTCTTTCAAATGCTGCAATGCCACCTCTGCCATTTTCACAAGGTGTTTGTGAAGAAGCTGCACATCCCGAGTAAAAGGTAAAGTAGATGGCTTATTGAACTTTGCCTCACTGAGAGTAGACAGCGCCGTGTGAGAAACTAACTGACCATTTTGTGGAGTACACTTTCTTGAAAGTTTCGCTTGCCCTGATCAACTCGCTGTCTTCTGCAATCAAAGCTCTACAATGAATTATGTCACAAACTTTCTTCAATGAATGCCCCAATTTCAAAGCAAGACTTGGACATCGGCCTGAAACTTCCTTGACTGCCTGAATGACTCTGGAGGTTCACACGCTTTATGGCTTCTTCAAGGCTGTAAACTGAGGAACTTTTACGCAAAGTTAACAAAAATCTCCCAATTTCACGGAGCTTCTGTCGTATATACTCATGTTTGGTGGGGTCCTTCCCATGCTTGTTAAAGAAGGACTGTGCCAGCTGAATGATACAGAAGTCATTCCACACAATAGTTGACACTTCATCTTGCTTCATTACACCAAGTAGTTTCCAAACCCCTTGAGATATGTGTTGAGAAAATGTAGACTCAGCCAAGGAAGCCAGACCCAGAACCTGGGCTCTTCCAGTTTCACCACTGGTCATGCCTGGTTTTGAGGAACACCTTTGAACATGTCGCCACAGTTCTGTTCTCAGAAACATTCCTTTGCAATATATGCAGTGTACAAAATGTTTCAACTCACTTGTGTTTTGGTCTTCGTTTCACTTTAAGGGACCTAGAGCCATGTAAAACGTCTGAATTATGCTGAAAGTTACCTTTGTGCCTGAGGTTCTCTAACAAGCCTTTAGTCAAGCCTTCCTCGTCACAAAATAAGTCACTGTCACTCAGGGAATGCTCCTCCCTGGTATTTGAAGGGCTTGTACCTTTCTGAATAATGTCCAAACTGCTTTTGGATGGAACAACCCTCATGTGAGTCTTCACTTTGCTCCTCTTTCCTCTCAGATTCATTCTCTGATTCTGAATTTGGTATATATTCTTCTTCTGAAACTGACTCATCCTAAGAGCTTGAATCCATAGTTTCCGAACATCTGTTTATAAGATGAATATATTACTAGAAATGTCTTTTTTTTTTTTTTTTTTAATGTTTGTAAAACATTAAACTTGAAAATGCTTACCCATGGTCCTCTCCCAGATTTCTCTTTAGATTCATTCTTTAGAAAGCAGGACTTATGCCAAACACGAGTGCAAACTACAACAGAAGTTTACATTTACAGCATTTATCAGACGCCCTTATCCAGAGCGACTTACAATCAGTAGTTACAGGGACAGTCTCCCTGGAGCAACTTAGGGTTAAGTGTCTTGCTCAGGGACACAATGGTAGTAAGTGGGATTTGAACCCGGGTCTTCTGGTTCATAGGCGAGTGTGTTACCCACTAGGCTACTACCACCCTAGTAATAGTGAAGTAATAGTGGCTTTTCAGCAAAAGATCATATTCTGTGGGTATAATTCCTAAACTGTTTAATGCACTTGCCAATTCTTAAGGGGAATACAAGTCTATTCAAGCTCATGATAAAGCATAATTCAATAATGATGAGGAAAAAAAAAAGAAAAAACAGGTTGTGATATCACAACCAGAGATGCCATTTTCCAACAGCACAATGTTCTGCCAAAGACTAGCCTAGGCGTGGAATGGATAAAACAGGCTACATTTTGGACTGTGCCTCCCTAACACTATTGAAAAATTGTGTGGCATGCTTAAAAAACACTGCAGCACAGGACATGTGACAGGGGAGCAGTGTGTGGGGACAGTGCTTTGCTCAGTGGCGCCTCAGTGGTACCTTGCCAGTTTGGTTCAATATTACCAATATTAGTGGTAGCAGGAACTCAACAAAGTTACAATCTTTAACAAGAACCCAGGACCTCTTGAACCCTAAGCGAGGATCATACCCCTAGACCAACGAGCCAACAAGCTGGGTCCTTGACCTAGATCTGCAAGAAGATTGCTCAGGTCACTCAACCGAATATTAGTTTGGGTATTAATATATACAGTGGCTTGCAAAATTATTCAGCACCTTTGAATATTTTCGACATGACAATTTTCTACATCTGTACACTGTTTAGGACAATGATTTGACTACATGGTTTAGATATTTTTCGAAGAGACTGCAGATTTCTTATAAAATTCATCTTCAACTTTATGATAAGTAATCATATTATCATCACATCATCTCTTACCTCAATCTTATCAGATTGCTGATTATCTTTGATTTCCTGAATATCCCATTGTTGAGCACTATGAGTATGACAACAATTACAAACATCACCAGAACACTGCAATCCTAAGGGACCATTGCTTTAAAATGGTACCATTTGTGCAATGGTATAAGTCAAATATAATACATGAGATGTTGTCTATGTTTAATATCTTTAAATAAAAGATCAGAGATCCATAAATTCTGTTTCACACAGTGTCCTTACTTTCTGGAATTTAAAAAAAAAAAAAAGGTTCCTAAACATTGCAACAACAAATAGCACTGATAATGTATTTTAGCAAAAGATCATTGTGCATTTAAATGTCTTTATTAATAATAAACTTTACTGAACGGTAACAATATTTCATGATACACGTTGATGTGTCATCACAAACACTAAAAATTAACATAAAAAAAAAAAATTACCTAAAATAATTTGGTGTATTAATCTAGTGAAATCATGACAGACCCAGTCAATACTCCTGTCCTCACAAACATAAAGACCCAGGGTCCTTGTAAACCAGGACTGAATTTTACACAATTTTACAAACACAGCCCTATCTCAGGTCACTAGAGACCCAGTAAATACTCCTGTCCTTGTAAGTACAGTTTCCATCACAACATACACATACACACGTTACGCTCATAAACATAGAGCCTGAAGCCTAATCATTGGTGAGGTCCTCTTTAACCCAGGGTCCTTCTAAACCAGGACTGTATTTTACACAATCTTACAAACACAGCCCTATATCAGGTCACTACAGACCCAGTAAATACAAGAAACCATAATAATAACATTAATGGTCAAGATGGTGTCCAATCAGCCCCTTTTGAACTTTATTCTCAAAATAATAAATGATTTTATCTTAACTGTACAAGAGATTTTAAAAGGCTATACACTGCATAGATATAATAAGACAAACCTTTCCCACTTGCTCTGCCATCATTGAATCACAGTCCTGCTCTTTATTCTGCAGCTCGCAAGTGTCCTAAGAACAATTTAAGGGGTTTAAATAAAATGCTTAGTGTCAATTGACATTGACACTTCCTTTAACAGCCTGTCCTAATACTGACATTTCTAATCTGGTGCTGATTATATAGTTATAGAAATAAATCCATATATACAAAGTTATATACAAATCCATAGGATACATGGTTATAGAAGCAATAATTAATGGAACTTAATGATAAAATTGTTAATGAAACTTACTGTGTCTTTATGCTTATGTTTATTGGGACAAAGCTTTAAAAACCTGTTCTGTGTACTTGGGCAGTAAAGCGGCATCTCCATGCACAGAATACTAGAAACAGAGGGAGGAAAAAGTGACAGGAATTCAGTATCTAAATACTTACATAATCCATACAATTATTTTATACAAACTATATGCATCACAATCCAAGACATACCCTTCACACTTGTTCGTCCAATACACCGCAGTCCTGGTCTTTAGCCTGTACCTGGTGCAGCTCAACAACCTTCTAAGACATTTTTTAAAACAGACATTTAAAAAACATTCCTTTAAGGAAAAAGATAATAGAAAGGCACAAAAAGTAACTTTTGAAATACCTTGCATCTCCATGACCATCAGAATCCCCATAGTTGTACATAATCTCCTCTCCAGGGCTAATATTTCTGGTAGAGAACAAACACAGGTGAGGTTTTCCATCCACAGTTATTGTCTTCATTTTGGAATTTGGACCCACATGGCCATCATTTACGAGTCGACCATAAGAGCCATCATCCAGAGCAGCATCAACACTGAAACATACATAAAGGCAGGTCTACTGAGCCGAAGGATGCAAGATGAAGAAGTCATGATATGAAACAGAAAATCATATAAATGAAGAACAACGTAACATACATACCATAGTTGCTTTCCATTGAAACGAAACTCAAATAGAAACACTAGAAACAAAGGCACTGTGGTAGACGTTCAGTCTTCTTTCACATTCATCCAGAGTTATGAGGTCACCTCTGTATTCCAAGAGGAATTCCCCAGGTACTAAACACTCCTCTACCTACAAGAAGTAAACCAAGAGTAATATAACAGAAGATCCAAGGCGATTCTGTAATCCCAGTCAATACAAAATTCCTGACTCACCTTTATCAGCGTTTATATATTTAATCTCAAATCCATTCTTGTCCTTGCACATAGATGTGAAATATGCTGCCTCCTCCTTCGGTTTTAGTTTTTTCTTTTTAAGTTTCATTGTGCCTAAGAAGAAACCATGATAGTGTATAAATGAAATATTTCTTATTACATTGCCTTTTTACTGATTAACCGCCACAATATAAAACAAAGTAATGCATCAATAAGCAAGCTTATCTTTCACATGGTAGTAGATTTTACATATAAATACTTGTTGGCCGGAGTCGCGCAGGTCCCACCTGCACTGTCACTGCCGCGGGCGACAGGGGCGACATCCCAGCGCGACACGAAGCAGGGGGGTGCTGGCCAGCGGGACATGTCGCTCGCCCGTACTGTCCCCACCGCCGCGGGGGACAAGCGATTTCCCGGCGCGAGTCGGAGACCCGCGTCCTTGTCCATCCCCGACATGTCGCTCGCCTGTACTGTCCCCACCGGCGCGACTCGGGGACCCGCGTCCTTGTCCATCCCCGACATGTCGCTCGCCTGTACTGTCCCCACCGGCGCGAGTCGGGGACCCGCGTCCTTGTCCATCCCCGACATGTCGCTCGCCTGTACTGTCCCCACCGGCGCGAGTCGGGGACCCGCGTCCTTGTTCATCCCCGACATGTCGCTCGCCTGTACTGTCCCCACCGGCGCGACTCGGGGACCCGCGTCCTTGTCCATCCCCGACATGTCGCTCGCCTGTACTGTCCCCACCTGCCAAGGATGAACCAGTCTTGTGGAGGTCCACAATTCTCTTTCTGATGTCTTGGCTGATTTCTTTAGACTTTCCCCTGGTGCCACAAAAGGAAGCGGCATGTTGAGGTGTTCCTTTAAATACATCCACAGGTGTCCTTCCAATCAACTCAAGTGGTGTCAGATAACCTATCAGATGCTTCCAAAGCCATGACATCATCATCTGGGCTTTCCCAAATAGTTTAGTAATCTTAGTGTATGTAAACATTCTCTCACACATTTTTTTGACATGACTTTTGGTTTCAACTGTATGTCACTTGTTCACTCTATTGCATTCTATTTCAACCATTTCCCCCCAAATCAACATGTTCCCCATAAATGTCAATGGAACAAACCACTTTCAGATGTAGCCTTTGGATGGCAGTAGAAGATAAGATTTGTTCATGAAGCTCAGTGCTTTTTGAGGGTATGATTTTATGTCAGCCAATGGTGGACCACTAGGAATATGGTTAAGGTTTATCATGAGATCATAGTTATGAGTGTTATTTGTTTTTGGGGAAAAACTATCAAAATAGATGGAGAAACCTGTTTATTTTGATCCAATCTAAATCAAACAATGTTAAGAAAAGGGGTCACCTCTGTGGGGTACCATCATGCATTTTCATGGTCTGGGCTAAACTTGATTGGAGGCAACATTCAGTGTGTTAGGTGAGTTTTATAACTCCACAAAAGGGACACAGAAATTGTACAGAATAGGTAATACAGTCAGTGCCCTGATGTGTGTGACATTTATGGCATTTTACCAGACACCATTATCCTGAGCGCCTTACAATCAGTAGTTACAGGCACAGTCTCCCTGGAGACACTCAGGGTTAAGTGTCTTGCTCAGGGAGACAATGGTAGTAAGTGATGTTTGAACCTGGGACTTTGTGGTCTGCTGGTTCGGAGGTGAGTGTGTACATTTACAGAAAAGAAAATTTCAGTTTCTCATAAAAGGCCTAAACACTGGACCTCCATTCTTCTTCCTTCCTCATCCTTCATTCTCTTTGCCTTTTAATACATACATTCAGTTGTATGTATTTTTACAGTCACTGACTGTAAAATTAGCAGCGTGGAGAAGGAGGTCAGCAAAAATGCACCACTTACAAACATTCTCTGAACTGCACAGATAATTAGAACATGCGATTGCACAGTACAAACTACAAATTGCAAACTGGGCTTAAATGGAAGAGACTAGACGACATCATACAGAAACAGTTGTTGAAGGCACAATATTCATATAAATCTAGTTCTTCTCAGGCACACGGGAACAGCCATAATGTCATAATGAATGGTCTGTTATAAGCACTTGGTCCAAAATATGTGTTGTGACACAGAATGATGGATTATTTGATTTTCTTTTGTATGAGTTTTTGACACATGTGAAGAACACCTGGAGCTGTGTTCTGGAATACTCCGTTACTTCCTTCCATGTCTTGAGGTCCGTAGCTAAAGAACCACTTTGGTCTCCAGCTGTAGGATAAGGTTCTGAGGTGTCCAAAGCTCAGCCATGGCATTATTCAATGGCTTTAGCAAGAGTTCTGATGAAAGACTGTTTGTATGTCCATAGATTGTGTGTCCAGAGTTTGTGATACAGGAATAACAGATTAAAAACTACACAACAGACATGCTAGAAGAATAAGTTGCGCGACCAACATGGTGCAGGAGTATCGGTACTGTTTGAGCTCTGGTGAGGCAGATGACTGTGATCCTGAACTGGGGGTCTCAAGGGCGCGCAGCTGGAAGTTGTGGGTCAGAGCAGAGAACTGTTCTGTTCCATTTGGGATGGACAGAGTCTCAGTCAGTGGCTCGTGTCCAGCAAGCGAGACCTGTGAGAGACATTGTGATCATTGTGTGTTAACATTATTCTACATTTACAGCATTTGTCATTCTACACTGTTGCAGTGCTGTGCAGTCATGTGTTGGTAATATTGAGTGTTTTAAGTTCCAACTCAAAGTCTATTGGACTATAGGTCTATTGGAGACAAGATTGGAGACAATATAATTAATTTGAATATTATTTATTGCTGACTGTCATCCAGAGTGGAAATTGTAGTCAAACACACAGCAAATGTGGATATTAACTATACTGCTCTGAGGGCATAAAAATAATATCTGCTTTTAAACACACAGCAGCTATGAACTTTGATGATATTCTTAGAGACCAATTGAGGGAGCAGAAGTACCACAAATGGATCATCGTGTGCGTGTCAAAAGCAATACAGTAAAACAACAAATAATGTAATAAATTACTTTCACGACTAAGTAAAGAGCAATTTTTTTTGACAGTAATACATTGAAGATTAATAATTTATCAGTAGCTGGTCCAACATTCATCTCATGTTTAGATTAGGAACCTGCAATGATGCTTCAACAGATTTTCTTATTTCTTATTCTCCTTGATACTCCTAGAATTTATGCTTGTATTATGATACTTTAAATTTGATAATTAATGCGTCACATTAATTTCCAAAGTAAACCTAAACCAGTCACAAAGAGTTTAGTCTGTCAATGGAAGATATATACATATATAATTCTTTTTTCACCCATATTTTTCCAACACTGTGATTCCCAATTTGCTAAATTTCCTCACAAGGGGGCGCTACCTCACCCTGAATGTATATTTTCCTGGGAGCAGGAGTCTGTAGTATTCCCCATTCATGTTTGTGCGGTAAGGTGTAAGGTTGTTTCTTCCCATCACCTTCACCTCTGCATTCAATGCAGGGGTCCCGTTGGCATCCAACACCTGACCTTTCACCCCTACAGAAAAACACAGCAACACCACAAGGTGTGAAATGGAGGCTTTCCACATAACATGCATTAACAATTCATCGCGACTCTGGTTTCTCAATATTTTTACTCGAGTTACAGACGCTCAGACAATCGGCCCTGAAGAGATAAAAGCAATTGTCATTGTTGACACAGTTACAGAGCAGCTAACATTTAAAAGAGCAGCATTATGAGATGATATGATACAGAACAGAAAGGAAATAAGAGAGTGGGAATTAGCGATGATGTTGGAGACACTGGGCTGTAGATTGTGAGGATCCTCTTGTTGCAGCTATTGACGTCAGGCACCTACAGCTCAGTCTTTTAGTTTACTGAGTACAGATGTTTGAGACAAATGGAATATTATAATGAATATCATGTTCCACCAAAGATGAGATGAGATCCAGCAAATATAATGATTGCTGAAATTGTATTTCCCTCATCCTTATTGGTCCATATACAGTGTAAACTGTGTTTCCACCTCTTGTATTTCCAGTGCTTTCCGCTAAGCTATAGTTTTCGAACATTTCGCACATTTTTTGGAAGATCTGTGTAAAGGGTGACTGGGCTGAGAATGTGAGTGTCCCAGTGGTGGGTAACTGCAGTACCAACACTTACCCAGGTGCACCTGCTTTATGTAGGCCAACAGGGCAGCACGGTTGTCCTCCCACAGGCCACGCAGCTCACTCTCAGGGGGGAACTTACAGCAGGACAGCTCTAGCGTGATCTCCAGGCACCACCCCCACAAGTAATTATAGTCCTGCATGCCTCCTGTTAACATAGGCATTAGGGGTTAGGATTCCAGTGTGCTAACCAAAATGTGTCATCTGCATTTAATTAATCACCGTTGAGTAGTGTTGAGTAGTAGGCAGTGATGAACGGCATCCAGGGAGCAGTGTGTGGGGACGGTGCTTTGCTCAGGGGCACCTCAGTGGCACCTTGGCGGATCGGGATTTGTACAGACAACCTTCTGATTGCGGGACTGCTTCCTTAACCGCTAGGCCACCACTGCCCTATTAAAGGTCCCCTATTATGAAAATTTGAGTTTGTGAGATTATTTACCATTAATATTATTTACCCCTCGCCTGTCTATGGTCCTGCAGTGGTTTGAAATGGTGATATGTACAAAAAAGTGCTTTGGCTATTCTGCTTTGCCATTCAGAGAGAGGCAGCTCAGATGGTATAATCTGCAATGTCTCCCCTTATGTCATCATTAATGCACAGGATACCTCCCCTTTGTCATGCTTTGTCCACCTAGAGAATTTCCAACCCCTCCCCTAAAAAAGTAACTCCATCGACCGTCATTGCTTCTAAATATGCAAATTTTTCAAATTGCTTGATGATTGGATGTGAAATGTTCCATCAAGTGAGATGCTGAAGAACCAGGGGGTTAATAAACCTTTTTATTTCTGGAAAAACGTAACACAACATCTTGGTTGCACCAAACAATAAGTGTTTGTGATGTCATTTCCGCAAATGAACGCTCTCTTCCCCGACCCTCCTCCTTGTTTGCATTTTACACACACACATATCGAAATGCATCTTGGGAAAGCTGATTGTATGACTGTCTAAAAGTGACTAATTCTGCACCATGGCTTAATTTCGGAAGCAGACTGCAGATACAGTATTAGGGGACCACTATAAAAAATAGGGGACATATAAAAAATAAATCATAATAGGGGACCTTTAAGGAGTGGTTCCCATCTCTCCTCGCTATGATACGGTCTTGGTGGTTTTGGACTTCTTTCACTTACGAATGATGGAGGTCACTGTGCTCATTGGGACCTTTAAAGCAGCAGATTTGGGCCTGGAGGTCTACAGACAATTTCTTTTGACTTCATGCCAGGTTTGTACTCTAACTGTCATGATCCGGACCGGCAGGGGTTACTCCGGATCCAGAGTTTTCATGTTGGTCTCGTGTAATGTTCCCAGATTGTGTGTATATTTATATAATTGTATATATGTTAGCCGTCGGGTCATTGTGCGTGTTCATGTTCCCTTGTCTCGTGTGTAGTCTGTATTAAATCGTGCAAATGCGTCCTCCTTCATCGCCATGTCCAGCCCACCCGTGACACTAACGGTCAACTGTGGGACCTTATATAGACAGGAGTGTGTGCCAAATTTTTACACTGGTGGACTCCAATTAAGCTGCAGAAACATCTCAAGGATGATCAGGGGAACAGAATGCAACTGAGCTCAATTTTGAGCTTCATGGCAAAGGCTGTGAATACTTATGTACATATAATTTCTCAGTTTTTTTATTTTTAATAAATTTGCCGAAACCTCAATGATGTTGTCATTATTGGGTGTTGTGTATTCCGAGGTAAAAAATAATTTTATCCATTTTAGAATAAGGCTGCAACATACATTACATTGCTCAAACTGAACAAGAGCTTTACAGTCTAATGCTGTAGTATTCTGTGGGGCAGGGCACTTTATTTCATTTCTTATATCTGCAGTCAGTGTTCTCATTTGTCAGTAAATTTATATTTGCTATAGAATGAACAAAAGGAACAGTTTATTAATAAGGACTGTTGAACATTTTCACAGTTTTGGATACTTTGATCTTCATGTTCTCTTTTTATTGTAATGTTTGAGTTGGACTATACAATTCAGAATTTGTTTCTTTTGTGGAGCCAACTGTTCTTAAAAATGTTTTATAAAAGTATCTAGTGCTGTTGGATTTATGACTAGTCCTTTTTCACATGAAGTTTGAAAGTAACTAAGTAACTTTTACTCAAATTAAAAAAGTAATCGAGTAATTTTTTACTTTACTCGAGTAGATTTTTGGATGGGTACATTTACTTTTACTTGAGTAGAATTTAAGCAAAGTAAAGACTTTTGATCTCCCTGAACACATGCACATTTCTCTCCTCTGGCCAGTGATGCCTTGTCCAATGTCTCCTGCCTAGCCCGGAGTGCGAGTTTCTAGGACCTGGTCAACTGGGAGGGATGTGGGTTGGGGATTTCTACGGTGATCTGTGACTGAGGCCTTGGGGCCATCCTCCCCATTGGCAACAGGCGCAGTGGGAGGCATTGTGACGCCCTGCACCACTCCAGCTGCGCCATGCTTGTCAAGCAGACACACACCAGATCACAGTCGACTACAATGCTGGAGAGCATCACAGACCACACCCCCGAACATGCCACACCTGTCCACTGCCTGTCCACTTCACGCATGTAAGATGAATTAGATTTAGCTTTAAACACACTGGGTCATTAGTATATAAAAGTTAAACCTTTTCACCTCCTTATGGAGGTCAGCACAGCCCCCCTCACAGCTTTTTAAATCCTCTAAAGACTAATAAATCTTCTTGAACAATGTAGGATTAAAAATGGACTCACATCCACAGACTGAGCTCATAGTGAGATAGCAGCAACATGAAGAACGCTCTACCTCGATACTATCAAATTATCGCTTTATTTCCCAGTGGGAAAACAGACCCTGGATCACTGTTACATCCCTTTCATTAACTGCTGCAAACCCTTCCACAGCCTGCTTTTGGAAAGATAGGAAATCAAACAGGAATAAAAATGGGCTTCCAGGATCATCTTACCTTATCTGAGAAATTTGAGTCAACATCGGAGAATTCACTGATACCAATCTATACATGAATACAATGAATACAAAAAGAAATAGTTCATTTCAGTGTTGATTTGAAACACTACAAGCAGTACAAGCTTCTGTTTGTGCTTACATTATGTTGAGCAATGATTAAGAATTCAATTTATCATTTTTCAAATATTCCAGATATTTGAATCTTCATGCACAGTAAAATAATTTGGCTTTCAAACATTTAGAAATAAATGAACAATTTCAGTGGGATATTCTTCACAACTGCACCTAATAAATTAGGTGCAAAGATGTTTCAAAAACCCTGAGACCCTTTATAATCTGGATAAACTGAAAGTGTCGAACAAAATCTTCAATTCAGGGAATGCTGAAACCAATAATATAGGCAGAAGGCATCAGGTACTGATATGACTCGAAGTGCATGTGACTGAGTAATTCCTAGTAATTCTTAGCTCTAGCACAAAAGAATTACTAGGATCAAGGAATCCAGCATTGTCAGTAGCCTCCATCCTCTCATCAGTCATAATGAGGTTGTTGCTCAATTTGCACTTCACCACAGTCACCTTTCCACCACAAATGACAGACGCACAGGACCAGTGTAATGGTGTAAAAATGGCAGACTCAAAGCACAGAAAGTCGCAATAAAAAAACAGTCTGATTTGCTTTATAATTAAATGAAACCAGAGATAAAAAACCTATTATGTAAAAAATAGATTCATTTAGGTATCAGTTTGCATTTACAAAACAAATGGACAATGATGGCAGAGTTGAGTTTCTGTTACAGTAATGCTGCAATGTTAATAAGGTCGGTTCATGTACCAAGAGACCATACTCACTCCCTCCATTCAGACTATGAATGGCAGATCCTGCATGTGGTGGACAGAAGGAGACAGAAGGAGGCATGTCAGAACGAATCCCGGCCCATCGTTTTGTCACACATGCCAGGTGCCTTGGTAACAATGTGGATAAAATGAGCCTGGAGTAATTATCTACCCTTCAGCTCTTCACTGAGACCTTAGCTTGAAGAAGACAGTAGTGATAAAGTTAAATGCTGGACACTTGTTAGAACCTGGCCTGAGGATATATCTCCACAACTGCAGGACTGGCATGTCTGTTACATCAGGATCTGCACTGAGACTGTTACCATCAATGCAATCAGGAAACCATGAGTGCGACGCAGCCAGCCTTTGGATCAGGTAACAGAGAACAGAACACAGTAGCCAGATCCAGTTTGAAAGGCATGAAGAGGGCTAAAGTTGCAAACAAAGAGAGACTCGAGTATCATGTTACAACTGGGATCCAACACAATTGTGTTTGGCAGGGCATATAGATCACTAACCACAGTAATAAACCACAGAATTGCCCAAAAAACAACCATGCCTCTGCGGCTTTGTAATAACTGACCTACAGATATGAGAGGTGAGGTCAGTCTTTAGTTCTGTGAATGCTTGCAAATATTTTAATCACTGTTCCCACCTGTCTCAAATCTGCCATTATCATCATCCAGGTACATAAACAAAGCAATACCAGGTCCTTAGTGACCACAAACCAGTGGCACTCACCCTCATTATCACTTTAAATCAGATAAAAAACCTCACCCCCACATAGGCTCTTCCCACTCTTGTCACCTGGAAGAAACTACAAACCTGCAGGCCTAAAAACAGCCATCACTGAGCTGAACTACCCCTCCCTAATACCTACTTCCATCATTAAATACAATGTTTTACAGTACATTGCACTATATGGTCAGCTCCTTGTTGTGTTAAAGTTCTTTATGAACTGAGGTGCCACTGAGCAAAGCACCGTCCCCACACACTGCTCCCCGGGCGCCTGTCATGGCTGCCCACTGCTCACTCAGGGTGATGGTTAAATGCAGAGGACAAATTTCAC
The DNA here is from genome assembly GCF_900700375.1 of Denticeps clupeoides. Lineage (NCBI taxonomy): Eukaryota > Metazoa > Chordata > Actinopteri > Clupeiformes > Denticipitidae > Denticeps > Denticeps clupeoides. The sequence goes on along the minus strand of NC_041721.1, from coordinate 20,944,333 downwards.
TGTGTGCACCGTGTGCTGTGCATCACATGTGACAATCACTTCACATTCTTCACTTTCTTCATTCTTTCTTTCTTCAGTGCATCTGGAAAGTATTCAAAGTGCATGTTCCCACGTTTTGTTATGTTCCAGCCATATTCCAAAATGGATGATATTTCTTTTTTTCCCCCTCAGAATTCTACACACAACAATTTGTTTTTAAAAACCTCAAGTAGACTTTTTTCATCTTGTCATTATGGGGTGTTATGTGTAACACCCCATAATGGAATAAGACTGTAACATAAGAAAATGTGGAGAATGCATCACTGAACAGTATGATGTCCCAGAGGTGTTCCAGAGGTGTTGAGTCAGGAGGCCAATGAGAGGTAGGGCTGCACAATTTATCAAATTTTATTCACAATCATGATTAAATTAAGATGACCATCTGCAATATTTACATTTAAATAGTGGGCTCTGCTGCATATCAAATTTCAAACCAATAGTCAGCACATCAATTCTTTCATCCTCCAGGAACTGACTGCACACGCTTGCACATGAAGCCCGACATTTTCAAGCATCAATCCCAGGACCCACTGCACTAGTAAAGGGTCTAAGGATGTCATCACGATACCAACTGGCAGTCAGGGTTCCATCGTCTATCATTTACATTTACATTTACATTTACAGCATTTATCAGACGCCCTTATCCAGAGCGACTTACAACCAGTAGTTACAGGGACAGTCCCCCCTGGAGCAACTTAGGGTTAAGTGTCTTGCTCAGGGACACAATGGTAGTAAGTGGGATTCGAACCCGGGTCTTCTGGTTCATAGGCGAGTGTGTTACCCACTAGGCTACTACCACCCACGTCTGTGTGTCCCTGCATGCATACGCCTCCCCAGACCCACACTGACCCACCACCAAATGGATCATGGTGAACAATGTTACCGGCTGCATAACATTTAGCTTTAAATTTCATGAGAATTTCATGAATAAGCACAAACCTTTAGCCACAGAAGATCCTAAAATGCAACTTTTGTTCACATATGGGATAAACATTATTACTTACGTTATTAGTCACAATTGCCCTATTTAAAACGAAATCTTGAAATGTTCACCTAACAGCAGCACTAAACCAACACTGCTAAATCCAAGTTCACATTGAATAATGTGGGGAACTTCTGGTTCCTAGGCAGGTGTGGTACTCACTAGGCTACTAACACCACACGACTGTATTTATTTCAGTTAACAAACCGAAAAGTATTTCTATAGTTATCATCCCATGCTGTCTCTGTTTTATATATACTGGCATCAATAAGCAGCGTTCACTGTCAGAGCACATGACAAGTTAGACCTTATCAGGGCTCTTAGTCAAAATCTATAGAAATGGAACAAGAATTGCTGGTGTCTTCCTCCTGTAAGTCGCTTTGTATAAAAGCGTCTGCAAAATAAAGTAAAGTAAAGTAATCTTATGCCTCTATGACCTTGCCCCTATAATAATAGCAGCTGTCTATTTTTGTGAGATTGTCTGTGTTATTTTTTTATGCTAATAATTTTTCCAGCAATGGAGTACGTTTCATTCTTCTGTAGAGATCTTTTGCTTGATAATGGCCGAAGGATGACTAGCAAAAGAAATAGGAAAGAAGCAGCTCTCTCTATCCCTTATGTGGCTTTCGGTGGCAGGATAAAGCACAGGGACAGAGGCAACTCGTCACATTTAACTAACAACGTCCATCCCTGACACAAATACTACTCCCATGATTCCTGCTATACCACTATTGTTATTAACCATATCGGCATTTCTACACCATATTAAAACATCATCTAATTGCCATCATTAATCTTTCAATAAATAATTTTTTACACCTTGTAAGATTACAATTACATCTTTTTTTTAAAATCCTTCCTCCCCAACACTGGGGATGAATGTACAGTGTTAGTGGTTTACACTGGTTATCAGTAAATGGACTTACCGGCAAGGGCATACCAGTAGAAGCCATTGGTGAAGCCCAGGGGGAAGTTTACATCATTGCAGACATTCCCATAGAACATGCGTGCATGGCTGATGGAGTACGTCTTAGCGAGGTGGACAAACACGTCATTATCTGGGGAGACGCTGGCATCATTCTGCAGCTCACTTCCTGGAACGCAAACAGAGGAGGAGTTCATCGGCTCAACAGCTGCACTACTGTTCGCAGTCTAATACAGAATAAACCATTTTAAGGTGGAATTCAGCAGTGAGATAATCCAGCACTGCGAGAACGGGACGTTATTTCCCCTGCTTTGATGCTGTCTGAGTAAGTGTTAGCAGGTGTGTATGAGTGTCGTATGTGTGTATATGACGCACCACCATTACTGTTGTCATAGGGGTAGCTGGCCACCACCGCACCCCCATGCAAGTTGGCCGAAAGTACGAACATCTCGGTTTTCAGCCACTTCATCACAGCTTGCACTTCCACTTCCTGTCCCTGCTCCTCGTTGCCTGAGAATGCATCTGGAAAGTTTCGGTTCAGATCTTGACCGTTCTTGTTGTACCTGCAAGAACAGCATTGGATAAATGGCAACGTTGTAGCCCTCAAACAATATTGTGGTTTAATAATAATATGAATATAATGATATGAGTGAAAGAGACTGCGGTGGTAGTAGTATATTGAGAGGTTGAGAGGTCAAATATTACAGCTTCCTTATATTTCACTTTTCCTTCAGTTCACTTCTATCTTTGTGAGCCAGGTTTTGCTCAGCATGACTAAGCAACAACCCGGTTTTACTGTAGTGGACAGTTAGAGCAAAGCGCCCTTTGATGCTTTCATCAGAGTGATTTCACATCCTGTCATGTCTGCAGATTATTTCCTTTTCGGTCAGATACAGCAGATAAGCATCCTGTTGTGACCAAATGGAAAAATAATATTCAACTGGAAAAGGAAAAAAGTGAGCTGCTTAATTTCCTGCATGCAGCTGGTCTTTTATTTATTCCATTTATTCCAGACTTTCTTTTATTCCATTTTATTCCACTCGACATTTCCCCATGTATTTACTTATGGCTGGTAGTAGCCTAGTGGGTAACACACTCGCCTATAAACCAGAAGACCCAGGTTCAAACCCCACTTACTACCATCGTGAAACCTGAGCAAGACACATCAGGTTCAAGACTGGAGCCCGGACGCAAACTCATGGTCTTTGAGGTGTGAGGCAACAACAGTAACTGCCATGCCACTGTTCAGCCACTGTACATCCATAATTTCAAAAATCAAAATCAATCAGACTCAAGTTTTGACACAAATGAAACAAGTAAGAGTAAATTATTACAGGACATGAATCATACACAGTCTCTCTCTCCCTTGGCCCACCATGCCACACAGCCCATTTCAGTTCTTGTTGAAGTCAGCCTAGAAGAGTAATTAGAGACCAGGACGCTATACTTGACTGCAGAACTGTATATAGAACAGATGAATGTGTATACAGCAGCAGCGGATATTTCTGTCCACTGGTCCCACGTGTTGACATTTCCTCAGCTATGCTCACCCTGATACATTAGCAGATAACAATGACACGGAAAATCAGTGTAATTCAACTGTAATCAAATGGGAGAGGGTCCAGTCATGCAGAAAATGAACAACAACAAGTGATATATCTATTCAGAGTAATGAAGCAGAGGAAACTGTGCAGTAGGTGTAGACTAATCACTGGATTAAATTCTCATCCGACAGTCATATACGCCCGGAGTTTACCATTTCCCATGCATTATTGTTGTAATCAGAATTTTGACATTTCTGCACAGCTTCCTGCGGTGATCAGAAGAGTCTGGAAGGTGTTTCAGGACTGGGTGGCTGCTTCAGATTTACTTCCATTTCATTAACAGTGCAATTACAATGGGTGTGGTGGCTGACACAATAAAACCAGAATTCGAACCTGCCCACAGTGTTGTAGCAGTCCCGTTCAGACGCCTCAAAGCCGTCGGGGTTCATGGAGGGGAGGATGTGCACCCGGACGCTGGTGAGGAGTCTGGTCACAAAGGAATCACTTCCATAACCCTGTGTCAGGTAATCAATGAGCTGGAGTAGCATCACGCGACCTACAACCTACACACACACACACACACACACACAATCAAATACTGATCCAGTTCATCAATGCCAGCCTGAGATCATTTAATTATCAATTATTTTGCCATGTTTATGCAGAAAATGAAACTAAATTAAACTAGTATCACAAAGATAGGAAGGAATCAGGAAAGGAGCAAAAGCCCAGATAATCGCCTGGTCTCCTCCCTAGCTTTTCATCATTGAACAGGTCCTTTCTGTGGACATATGCTTGGGTTGAGTGTTTTGTATTTGGAGAATGCCCTGAAACCCACAGGCACCTCAATACATTGTATGAATGAAGGGTGTGATGCCTGAAAAAACGAACGCAGTATTTGAATCCTTTAAAGCAGCTTCTTCTCAATTTTCCATTTGTCCTGTCAGTGTGTTGGTTACTCTCTATGCATCGACATCCAGATTTGTTTCAATTTTAATATTATACTGAACGTTTTCCACCGTGGACATTCTAACTTTTTTTGTCTTAATGTATCATATTAAATCATAAGTTTTAGACCCAAAATAATTTATATTTGCTTAATGTCAAACTAATGTGTGAGAGAACTTTTTAGAGAATATTTTACTACTTTTTTCAAAGCCAAAAGTTTACATACATTTGCTTAGTATTTGGTAGAATTGCCTTTAAACTGAATGACTTGACTTTGGGTTTCCTTCCACAAGCTTCTCGCAACAGTTTAATGGAATTTTGGCCCATTCCTCCTGACAGAACTGGTGTAATTGAGTCAGGTTTGTAGGCTTTTCAGCTCTGACCACAAATTTTCTATGGGATTCAGATCAGGGCTTTGTGATGGCCACTCCAAAACATTGACTTTGTTGTCCTTAAACCACTTTGTAACCAATTTGCTTAGGATCATTGTCCATTTGGAAGACCCATTTGATCATTGTCCATTTGGAAGACCCATTTGCGCCCAAGCTTTAACTTCCTGGCTGATGACTTGAGATGCTGAATATTTCAACATACTGTTCTTTCTTAATAATGCCATCTATTTTGTGATGTGCACCAGTCTTTTTATATGTCTTTTTTATATGTTTTTATATGTATTTTGTATACAGTGTATGTAAACTTTTGGTTTCAACTGTACGAGGGGGCAGACAGAAGAGTGAAGGGGTGGGGTGGGGTGCTCTGGATAACTGCTTTCGTAATGTAACTGGATTGCACTTTGTCAGGTTCCTACCCTAAGACTTTTCCAACTTGGATGTTCCACCTGAAGGCTGAGCTTAGGAGCAGTGGTGGCCTAGTGGTTAACGAAGTGGCCCCATAATCAGAAGGTTGCCAGTTCGAATCCCGATCTGCCTAGGTGCCACTGAGCAAACCACCGTCCCCACACACTGCTCCCCGGGCGCCTGTCATGGCTGCCCACTGCTCACTCAGGGTGATGGGTTAAATGCAGAGGACAAATTTCACTGTGTGCTGTACAGCTGTGTATCACATGTGACAATCACTTCACTTTCACTTTAAAAAAAATAGGCGACTTTGGCACGTATGGTTACACTATGTGATTTTCCACTATAAAGAACTTTTCTCCCTGTTGTTCCAGTCATGATTAGTAGGCGAGAGTCCATTAAAAAGGTTCTATGTGCTGCTACTTGAACTTCAGTTCTGTGTTTGGACTGTAAAGACAAACCTCACGACAGGCGACGGTTGTGGGTTGTGGCCTGGTCGGGAGCAATTGGATGCTTAACTGGGGATCTGCACAAAATCAGAGCTACTGTGGTAAATCTTGGGTTTTTACTGTGGGTAATCTATTCTCAACTTTCTCAACTTCTAAAAGTTTGATTTACGGGGGGATGTTTGTTTAAGGGGTATTGCCCCCTTCTTGCCCCAGCGTAGTGCCGGCCCCATTTTTCATACTCATTGTGTGCAGCTTCATTTCTGTTTTGACAGCTATGGGGAAGATGGAATTGAAGACTGGAAACCTCCTGTAATTCATCATGTCACCACCAGGTTTACTTGTCCTCTTTCTTCTGTCCAGACATCACACCAAGAACGTTTCTAGCTGTCTTCTTCACCACTATCTGGTAACTCTTCCCTGCCACCCAGTGCTTATCTTAACTCCTCCCTGAACTCCATCGTACAGTTTTCCTTCTTCAGTCTCCACCACATGATCTTTGTTTCCTCCTCTTCATTTCCTGACTCATCCAACAAACCAAATTCAAAATTCCTATGGCTTTTTAAAGTGCCTTATCTTATCAAGACAGTCAATTCAAATAAAATCAAATAAAATCAAGTGTTAACATGGGGCATGTTAACAATGCCAGATCTCTGAAATCTGAACCCTGCCACTATTCTTCATATGGCATGTGATGGGGAACAACATGACTGGAACTGTTTGTTGATGGGTCAGCATCTCTCAACATGTCTAAACCAAGTGGGCTACATTAACACCTTGGTCAGCCCCTTCTGTTTTTCCTTATTAAAATCCCACAAACCTACTGCATACATTTTGCAAAAGAAGAGGGTTTCACTCTCTACAGTTAATTTGACCATTGAAGGAAATCCATAGTAAATTCCCATCTTTAAGGGCACAAACACCAGAAGGGAGATGTTATAATATTGATACAGATCATATGGCGGTTGCTAATAATAAAGTCCAGTCAATTCAGATATAACTGAAAATGGTAATCACCGACCCTGACACCATTGACAACATTTGCAGGCTCACTCTACCCTGGAAGGGGGTCCCTCTCTGTATCACTCCTTCCCAACGTTTCTTCCTTCTTTTTTGTGTGGAATTTTTCCTTGTGTGCAGAAGGGTCAAGTGTGGGGGGTGTCAAAGCCCATTGAGATATACTGTATGTGATTATGGGCTATATAAGAAATAAATGTTGTTGATGTTATGTAATGTATGTAAATTATATAGTTAAATAATGCATGGACATTATTAAACTAAGTCAATTAGGAATTCATTAGAAGGTCCGTGCCATCAGGTCATTTGTTAAAATGGGTTGCTATACATTTCTAAATTAGATACTCTTAAATACTTGCTGCCACACACTAAACAAACACTACTGACCTCTCTCTCTCTCTCTCTCTCTCTCACACACACACACACAATCTCTGCATGGTCCAGTCTGGGTCACACTCTGCTGCTTTTCGTCTTTGGAACTGGTGTAGTGGGGGGATGTCTTTGTGCTGCAGCCACTTTTCCCACCAGCTTCAAACACCCACCCCCACCCACCCTCCCAAATGCAGCCATGTTGTGATGTTCCCACATGTCCATTTATGGATGCTGTCCATCCTCCTTCCAGATTTAGCTGCATCGAAGGGGAGACATTGGACATGCTCAACTAAGTCTCCATTGTTGAACATGGAACCAGTGACACACACTGGACTGTTCAGCTCAGGATGGATGATGAATGCAGCAGTGGATGGTGGTGTTTATTTATGGAGAGCAGCAGAAAACCTACCTCATTTCCATGCATGTTGCCAACGTACTTGAATTCTGGAATTCCTATTCTGTGCTCCTTTGGATATTTACTGAGGACCAGGACCCAGAGATCTCGTCCTGCCAAACAAAGCAAAGAAAGACACTCTTTCCATAGATTTTATTTACCACTTTAATAACGTCTTATTTTCACGTCCTCTTTCACTCAGTTCCACAGTGTTTCCCACAACTGCCTTGCACCTGGCAACCCAAGTCCTTCCAAGGCACCATTCTGAAGGGGACGTGGTCTGCGACTCTCAGAGCAAGCCTGAGCATGTCGGCACTCGGCATGTCAGCGGCAAAAAATCCTTAATACACAAGAAGTCTGTAGAGTTATATGCCGAGATGTTCAGTATGGATAAGAGTGTTATTCTTCAACACTTCCACTTTCCACCACTTGACTCAAGATGAGATGAGAGACGTTACAGAAGCAGCTGGTGTCCTGGATTAGCTCTGATCATCACAGGCGCTCAGATTAAGGTTACCATGACAGCTCTGTTTCCTGATTCAGTAGTCGGACTAGAATGGGGAAACGTTTTACAAGAAACCCATTAACCACAACAAATTGTCCAGTGTGTGGTGGGAGCAGATGGATTTACTGAGGTCTTAAAATGAAGCAGGAGCCCACCAATCTCTCATACAGGATGATCCTGCTGAGCGCAGGTGAGATGGGGGCTTTCGCAGTGGACAGATGGACAGATGAATGCTAGATTAGTGACAGACAGCACTTTGGTGAGTTTGCAGTGATTCAGGTCTGTGGACGTGGACACCGGGCGAAGGCTGGGCGGAGGGGGAGGAGGAGCCTCACCGGAAGGCGGCATGCTGAATACCAGCTTTGTGCACAGTGGTGGATGAATCTGGTCCACTGGGACGACCAGGGAAAATGCCACTGCTACTGATAGCGAACCTGAGACCCACATTTTACTTTCAAATCAGGGAGGATTGTAGATGTGTGTGACAGCAATGCATGCTGGGTAAACATGTCGGCTTCTGGCTCTGAGTTTAAGATTGGCTTGGCGAACATGCATCATGGTGGAAGGTCTGGGGAGGTGCAGCCTACATTCCAGAAGTGCTGCTTGCAGCAGTGCCGTCAGGTAAATGAGGTAAGGCTGAATGCGTGTGTGTGTGCCTGGACCTGTTCCTGAACACACATTCAGACTGAGGTACCCAGCACAAAGACCTGGCCATCCCGGGCATTTAGGAGAATTATCACAGACCTCGCCAGGAAATACAGTATTAACTACAGGCGTGTGTGGAGAGCGGAGTGATCTGTAATGATATCGCCTTGTTAGGGACTCTACAGACAGTCAGAATAATCTAACTATTAACAAACTATCTGGTTCTTTAACTCACTGTGAGAATTTGATTAGGGGCCAACTTCCCATCAACAGTTCTATTTTTGGAGCATGATCACTTCATACACTGTAAATTAGGGGTGTACAGTACGCAGAGACCTTCCACCTAAGGCGTGCTTTTGTTCGGGACAGTGACAGAACCACCAAAGTGCCACTGAGGTCCCCTGGATCTTGGTACCGTCCCCACACACTGCTCACCAAGGGTGATGGTTAAATACAGAGGACACATTTCACCGTGTCACCGTGTGCTGCATTTAGAATTTTATAGTATGCTACAGGTCCAGCAGGGTTAAAAACCGGTAAATCCTATTTCTTTTCGTAAACAACTCATCTTAACAAATTTCTTAAATAGCTATTTTCTTCTATTAAACAGTGATTTACTGAATTAAGCCAGTCAATACTGCTGCAAACTACTACTAATAAATAAAAATCAGGATAAATATTCTATCAGGTAAATCACCAATATTTTTTTTTTAATTAAGGCTTGGTTGACAATTAGTCATTTAGTGAACCATCTATTTTGCCATAACGCTGCCATATTCAAGACATGTATGAAAGACACTGCTTTTAGAAGACAGTGGACGTTTTTCCTTAATGAAGAAAAAATGATTAAAGTTCTTGTTCACAAGAAGAACAAGCATCCATCATAATCAAGATACAAACCCCGCTCTGGATCAAATAGATAAGCAGCATCACGGTTATACTGTTCTAATTTCATACCATCACCATCACAATCATCACAGCAATCCCACTTACTGGGACAGTCCCCCTGGAGACACTCAGCCTGAAGACACAAGAGAGGATGGAACCTGGAGCTTTGTGGTTGTCTGGTTAACAGGTGAGTTACAACCCTCCCTGTGAGATCTCTGTATGACCAAGTGAACCGTGAGGGTTCAGGTCTAAAACATATTTTTCTTTTCTCTTTTCCAGGGGGATGAATAAAAAAAACTGAGACATGGCTTCAGTATGACATTCAACATTAAATGAAACATATTGCTCCTGAATTGTTAACAGGATCATGGACGCCCATGGTGCTGAAAACGATAATACGATATCAGCTTTCTGATAGAAGGGTGTGAGAACACACAAGAGAACTGTGTGGCGGCAAGCTGGTCAGTGTGGCCACCACCTAACGCACCTGGATTGTGCATCTGGACCAGGACCACAGAGAAATGGAAGAAGATGGCATGGTCTGATGAATCACATTTTCATTTGGATGGCCAGATGTGTGGGCATGGCTTACAGGGGGAAGACGTGCACTATGGGAAGAAGGCCAAATTTATAGGACAGTGTGATGCTTTGGTAGGCAAGTGTAAATGTTCCTTACCAAGTACACCCATTCAACTGAGGTCAGATCTCACTTTCATTGCGCCCTGCTGCACTGAGGAACACAACAAGTTTGACTTCTCCTTCCAGTTCTCTTGATCTCAATCTAATCAAGCATCTGTGGGATGTGCTCATTCATGAAGGCATCACCTCGCCAAGCCACAAAATACATCTTTGATAATAAAAAAGGAGCTTATGCATGGTGTCCAAGAAAAAAGCTGATCCTAACTGTGAGCAAGTGCAATGGAACATCTGACCTCAGATCCATCTCCACCCAACCCAACCAGACCAGACCGAGCAGCATTCATCAGCTTGGGTGTAGTTACCTTCCACTGATTTCCCGATGCTGTACAGATGTGTGAAGTCTGAGTAGTTTTGGCTGATCTCGGTCAGGTACTTCTCTACCTCCACTGAGTTGTGGTAGCGTAACTCCAGACACTGAATGAATGAGAGCAGCATCTGAAGAGTCCAGACCAGTGTAAACAGAACCATCCTGGAATCGGAATTTACAGACATATACAGGTATATAATGCAGTCCCACAGACAGATATGTTACATACGGAGCAGACTGGTAAACAGGACAACATGCAGAATATCCTTCTATATTTTACCAATATTTACAAAAAATAAGTTCAGTTCTTCTTTTACTCATTTTGGGTTCAGCACCAGAATTAATGTATCATCGTAATTGAAGGCATCCATGTAATTGTCCGGATATTAAAACGTCGTGATCTTACCTTGATTCTGTATGAAGTCCCGGTGTAACGCTGCGCGGTGACGCTGCGGCGCTCCGCCGTAAATCTCCGGCGGGGCGGGGCTTCCGAGGCGGCGGAGCTGCGTAACTCCTCCCACCGCCCCACAACGCCCCGCCCCGTCTAAAGCCGGCGCACCAGGACCACGATCGGCGTAATCAAACCCATGTATTAAAAGTTCTACACTCTACTGCATTATCATTTTAATCTTACACAACAGCCACAATTTTAATATTAATGTAATCGCTGATAATGGCCAGAATACTGAAATGGATGTTTCACTGCATAAAAACAGCCTCCACCAGAAAGCTTTTACCAGCTATTTTAAAAATGTAATGAAAATATGATTGTTTTTAACTATTATTAGTTGATTTTCTACAAAAAGTCACATATAAATGTACTGGTTTAGTGCATTTGATTTGAGGACGAGGACCTGCTCCACCCAGCTTCACAGCTGGCACACGTTCTCCTGTCACCCACCTAACTGGCAATCAGAGATACTGCCCTCAAATTTTAGCTCCCAAATGTTTGGCTTAAAAAATATTTTTACAACCAACCAATCCAGGTCCCGGATTTTCTCCCGTATGAAGCAGAGGAGAAGAACATCTGAGAAGAGCTCCTCCAGTCGAGGAGCGCTGGAAGACCGCCCGTGGGGATGAGGATACGACCCCCGTAAACTGCTGGAGACGTTTCTTCCCAGTGATACAGGGGTCAAGACATGGTGGGCTGCGGCGGCCCTCCAGAGGGGCGGAGAGCTAAAGATGAGAATCCAGAAGGCAAGCCCATGGGGGGGGGGGGGGGGGGGGGGGGGTGGGGGGGGGGGGGGATGGGGCTCTGTCATGGCCGGGTGCAGCTGGGGACACAGCTGGCACCAATCAGCTTGACAGCAGGGCTCCAGCCATGGACAGGAGTGGCATAAATGGCTGGAGCCCTGTTATAAGGACCTGCTGGGCAGCAGACGAATGCGGCTACATTAATGTGGTAACTTCCCTTACCTTTGTTTTGGTGTATGAACCACGGCAATCGCCACACGCCTGTGGGCTAATTTTCGTTTCCCGTGTTTTTGGGCGCTTCCTTCCCCCGTCAGCCAGTGGACGTGACAACAACAAAAGTAGGTGCAGTTCCTGAGCCAGGTAGGTATGTTAAATACTGTGTGTAGAAATTTTTTTTCAAACCAGCAACCTTCTGATTACAGGGCCGCTTCCTTAACCGCTTGGACACCACTGCCCCAAAACTCCTGAGCGGGGTTCTTACCACTATACTAACAAAGTCATGTGACTGGCAGTGCCACAGAAATGGGACAAATAGGACAAGATGGCCGCTCCTAGATCCCTCAGACATTGGAATCCAGCTCAATTCACCTCCACCTCTCCAGTAAAGTCGTTCATTTTTTCCTGCCTGTTTTCCTGTCCTACCTCCCGCCTTCTCATCTCTTGTTTGCTGTTTTTTTACGTGAATTAAGATTAACGTTGTGATAGTTCTTCCTTGCGCTTCCTCCACACTGGAGGTTTCATTATCATGTACAGGTGCACACTGTACTGTCTCGCCTTGTTTTTGGGGCACATGGAAAATAAATTGAGTTGAAGGTGGAAAAATGGGTTAAACATCATAAGGTGCTCTGATGGCAACAGGGTAGAAGCTGTTTAGTCTGTTTGTCCTGGTTTTAATGCTACTGTACCTCTTGCCTGATGGCAGCATTTGGAACAGGTCATGATCAGGATGTGAGGAGTCCTTCATGATATTTTGTGTTCTTTTGAGCCACCAAGAGTTGTGCTGTTTATCCAGAGAGGGTAGAGAACCCAATTGTGTTCAGGAGCAGGTTATTGTCTGTGCACCACGCTGTCAGCAGCTCCACCTCATGCCTGTCGGCAGACTCGTCTCCTCCTGAAATAAGCCTCACCTCAGGGGTGTTGTCGGCTAACTTGACGCTGATGTTGCTGTTGTGGACGGGGGACACAGTCGCGTGTGTACAGTGTGAAGAACAGGGGGCTCAGCACACAGCCCTGAGGAGAGCCAGTGCTGACACTGATGGCCGAGAAGATATGAGGGCCCACCCTGACCCTTTATGTGTGGTCTGTCAGGAAGTCCTTAATCCAGAGACAGGTGGAATATGGGAGTCCCAGATCTGACATCTTGCACATCAATCTGTCAGCGAGGATGGTGTTAAAGGAAGAGCTAAAGTCCATAAAGAGGAGGCGTGCGAAGCTCCCCTGGGGCTCCAGGTGGGACAGGGTAGCATGGAGAGCAACAGCTACAGCATCCTCTGTAGACCTGGGAGGGAGACATGAAGGACATGATATGACTCTGGACCAGTCTCACAAAGCACTTCGAAGCCTGTGTGATTTAAAAACATTTCAATCATTTCAAACAGTCTGGAATGGAAATACAGTCTGGAATGGATGTTGAATATTCATGAGTCTATAAGGTAACACATTTCGTTGTGTGCACCATGTGCTGTGCTGCAGTGTTTCACAATGACAATCACTTCACTTTCACTTAGAAATGGGTGTGACTTAAAGAAAATGTTGCTTTTGTCTGTTCTAGGTCTTCTATAATTGCATTACGTAAAAACTAAACCTAGATTAAATTATTCATGGATAAATCTGACTAAAATAAGACTAAAACACGAAGACTTTTAGTCGACTGTGACTAAGACTAATAAAGACTAAAATGGCATCTTGACGCAAAGACTGGATTAAAATAAAATTAAGACAAGCCGCCAAACACAACTATTTTTGAATTATGAGATTTTTTAAATATTAAAATATTGACTTAAGTTTAAAATGTTTACCATATTTGGCACCCCTTGTGGGCACACACACCTCAAGATTATTACATTCAAACATCATTAGGAAAAGCTACTGCTACAAAGAAAACACTTATTCAAAAAGCAGCCTGTTTATCTTTTTTAAAAATGACCTAAAACAATTTAAATAGGACAACCCAGAAAATCAATATCAGACAAGACATGTCTTTACGAAATTAGTCCTGTATTAGGATGAACATAAACACAATGTTTTATCAAATGCATTTACTATAGACAAATCCATACCTGTAAGCAGTTACAAATAGTTTTCTATCTGCCTGTCAACAATGACAAACGAGAGGGCAGTGTATAAAATGATTAATGCCAATGCACTTAATGCATCTGGCATTTCAAGAAGAATTTATCTAGAACACCATATGTTGTCAGCTGCCAGTTAGTAACACTTTTAATTTTTTTTTTTTTAAGTGAAAAGTACTGAAAACCAATGAACCAACAGTCCACAATACAACAAGAACAGATTCTTACAGACCTTTAGCATTCAAAGACTGAAACTATTTTACAAAAAAAAACGATTTGGTCTACAATCAGACATTGATGCGACTTGGACTCACAGGGAATTCACAGTTGCTGCCTTTTTCTGGAACAGCTTCCCTGGCTTCTTGGAAACAACCCTCCCCTGCTTGGCCTTTGCTCCCTTCTCAGGGATGATCCCAACAAAGCATCTAATTTATTATTAGAAAGAAACACACACACTAAAATCAACCTTAAAATGACATTCTATCAGACTGGGCAGGATCTAATATACATGTTTAGGTCTGTGGCCATACTAACCTTACTTACTTCACAGATGACATGGTCAGTGTTGGGAAGGTTACTTTTAAAATGTATTCCGTTCCAGATTACATGCCCCAAAATGTAGTTTGTATCGTATTCCGTTAAGTTACTCAATGTGAGTAACATATTCTGAATACTTTGGATTACTTAATATGTAGTCATGCTTCTTACAACTACATGAATTTAGCAATCACAGATAATAAAAAAGCCCTGTTTTTCCTTAACCATTTCTTTATTTATAAAGCCAAACATAAAATATGCTATTGAAAAGTATTTACTGTTATGGTCACCAACATATTCCATCACATAGTTAAAATAAAAAGTAGCCTTTAACAAGGAAAAAAACAACATTTTCAATTACCTTCTTCCTGAATAGGACAAAGAACTTACTTCCAGATGTTTCTTTAGGTTGGATGTGGAGTCTTTTGACGCTGAGAGCAGCTTGGTTGCTGGCAAACAGAGTTTGCATTGCATGGTCAGATTCACCCATCCCTTTCTTCTTTAAATGTGAAGTGGTGTAGGAATTTTCAAGTAAGAAATGCATTCCTGCCCGGCCACTGCTGGCTCTGTTGTGCTGCTCCGGGTCCACCAACGTGTACAGGAAGCTTACATTAGAGCCGCTTATTGCGTGTTTTGTTTGGGTTTCCTGTGTTCTGAAGATTTATGCAGCAAATCACTTTAAATGGCACCAATACTCAGTCCATATGCACTATAAGAGTATAAAGATCATGGTGTAATAGTGAATGAAATCATATTTATTTACAATTTCAGGGGTAGCATGGCTTTATGGGCGCTGGATACACTCAGGGTTAAGAGCGCAAACTTGAGGGACTGCGCATGTGCAGATCCGCTAGGTAGCACAACTCGATAGGCAGCATTTTCGACAGAAAACCTGTGTTATGCGTGGTCCGCGCAGCGTGGAAGTAACTGTATTCTGATTATCACTCATTTAAACAGTAACTGTAACGAAATACAGTTACTCATATTTTTTATTCTAAACATGTAACGCCGTTACATGTATTCCGTTACTCCCCAACACTGGACATGGTTTTCAATGCTGATCACAACACAACTTTCAAAACTATTCCTTTGTATATTTTACCTCAGACAGTTGAATACATGGTAAATGATTGAAATATAGGTGAATGACCAAGCTAGCTCTAGGTGTATACATTTTCATTCACACATTACAGTAATGTAGCAGGTCTCATTGAATTTCAACATTAAGGAATACAGTTTAGATTCAGAAAAAATGGATAAATCTGGAAAATACTGAAACATACCATACCGTACGTTGGCTTGCTGTCAATGGCATCCTTCCCATTTAAAGGTTACCTCCTGTTTCTCATGCTTTCTCTGCTGAGAGAATTTCCCACCCCTCCCCTGGCTCGAAAATATGCGAAACATTGCAGTTACTTGGTGATTGGATGTAAAAATGAGCACAAATGTGTTTATTCTGTCAAGCGAGAACCAGTGTGATCATTTGATTTTTTTTGGAAAAAGGCTGACACGACTTCCTGTCTGCACCAAATATTGTGGTTGGTGAATGGTGTAGATGATGTCATTTCCGCGAATGTCCCCTCAACTTCTATACTTGTGGATCAAAGTGGCTGTAATTCTGCACCAAAGCTGAATTTTGGAAAGAGCCGATATAAAAGCAAAAATTATGACCTTTAAGATTAGTTCCGTTTGGTTTATATTTATTTAATTTTCTGATTTATTAATATTATGACCAAGGATTTGTTACTATTTGTCACGATCCGGTCCGAAATGGGGGTTACTCCGGTCCGGGTTTCATTGTTGTCAGGTGAAAGGTTCCCTAATCGTTTTCACCTGTGTTAATTGTATAAAGCTGCCCTGTTCGTTTCTGTCCGCTGTCAGGTCTTTAACGTTATGTTCCGTGGTCACTAATGTCAATGTCTCGGATGTCTCCCCTGTCCTGTGATTCACCAGTAAACCCCTGTTTCGTGATGTCAGGTGAAAGCGTCCTTCTCTCTGCTCACCCGCCGCGTCATGGACGTGACTCTATTGATGCCAAATTCACGAAGAAATGAGGAGTTCAAATTGGAGTGGGTAAAATTCATGGTAAAAAATAGCAATTTCTTTAAAGTGTATGCAAGTGTAAAGTGTTTTGGCCACCGGTTGAGGAAGAGTGGGGCTGTAAAATGAATGCATAATAGGTCATGGAGCCAGACGTTCCTGCCTTGCACTTGTATGTACCTTCTGGTGTAATCTAAGGTGTGCTGCTTACACAAATCTCCACACTTTCCACACTGGTAGAGCTTCTCTCCAGTATATATCATCTGGTGGTGTTTAAGGTTCTCTCCACATTGGTAAGACTTCTCTAGTGTGTTCTCTGGTGCAGTGTAAGGCTTGAGGCATGTGAAAAACCTTTCCCACACTCTGCACACTTCTCTCCATTATGGCTCCCTTGTGTAACTCTTCCCACACTCGGTACAATGGAAGGGCTTCTGTTCAGTATGTAACATCTGGTGGCCCCACAAAGCTTTGGTAGGGCTTTACTCCAGAATGTGTCCCCTGGTGTACTATGCTCATGCAAAACTCTTCCCACACCCTAGACACGCGTACGGCTTCTCTACAGTTTAGATCCTCTGACTCATTTTAAGAATTTCTGTTTCTGAAAAACTCTTCCCACACTCTGCACAAATATTTTTAAGAGTAAAAGGTTCAATGCTATTTGAAAGAGGGTACATCTGCTATTATGCAATTAAATTATAGCATTATTTCTGCAATTTAATAATACTCTTCTAATTACCAAATTATAATTTAATCTGCGTTTGGGGGGAAATTAATTGTCTAAAAATGGTAGCTATGGCGACAGTATGTCATGATGCTCATTTTACTTCGCTTACCAGAAGAAATTTTGGTTCCTGAGTGGACCAGTCGTGCACAAACAGGAAATATCTTCAGTGTCTTGTTCTCTGCTACAGTCCTGGCCTCAATGGACACAATAGACTGGAACAAAGTTACAGGGACAGTCCTCCCCTGGAGCAAGTGTCTTGCTCAGGGACACGATGGTAGTATAGACAGACTATGAGCACTGAAAGATCACTCTGAATTGCTATTTAGCAGATAATTCAAACCTATTTTTAAAACCCTTTGACACACTAATCAATGATGAAAGAAATTATCTTAAAACTGAACACGCGGATGATTTGTATTTTGGACACACATTTCAAAGTGAATGAAAATGTATGATAATCAGCTAAGACGTGGCTAAGAAAGTAGCTAAAATCAGAGCCTTGTCAAAGCCTGATTGAAATAGTTCAGAACAGTGACACACCAAGAAGAGCAGAAGCTGTTCACTTTCTGATGAACTGATTTATTTATTCAGCTCTGATTCTGTTAACTGTTCATTTTGTTTGCAATACGAAACCGGAGGTTGGAGCTTGTTTGCGTATCGTTGTGTAGCGACATTGATAAAACGCAACGGATGCTTTAACCACCGCAAGAAGAACCACGCACTCATGACAGGCTGTTCAATTTTACATGCGCTCAGCTTCCCTGTTTATTCGGGTCCGGTCGTATAGTAACGATGAACACTAAAGATCCGGCAGCATAACATTACGAAACAGTAGAAGTGTGTACTACGTTTACATTTACGACATTTACCAGACGCCCTTACAACCAGGTGTTATAGGGACAGTCCCCCTGGATACACTCAGGGTTAAGTGTCTCGCTCAGGGACTGTGGCTTCAGACCACCTTTATATTTTTAAGTCCTTTAAAGCTTTGGAAGCTGAATCTGTGGAGTCTGTAGGACTGAATTCTAGTTACTGAGTGCTTTCCGATATTGAGAACTGATCTTTTTAATGGACATCTACTACTGTATTCACAGTAATCTAATGAGTTTTGGCTGATCATTATATCATATAAAGTCTTGAATCATATAATATAAGCAAAATTCATTAGATTAGACTGTAAATACAATCACCTAAATCTATTTTGACATGTTAATTCAGCACACATAAAATACATGCCACGCTGAAACTCCACAATCTGGAGTTTGCATGAAGAAATGAAAAAACGGCCATGAAACAGACAGATTTTTGAAAGTCAACTAATAATCTGTCTCCATGTTTGGTTTGGTGGAGCTGCGTCCAAGCACAACTCAACTCCAATTACATCACATTGTGCATGATAATGGATTTGATTTTCCAGCATGAAAAAGGTTTTGAAATAAAACCACTGATGTTCTGGCAACCTGGTCAATAGCCGTGATTGGTGCACTTATACTTCGTATCAATTGTATCCTTCTGATGCATTGTGGGACACTATCCCACTTACTATCCACCACTGTCTGTAATTGTCCACAAATTACCTTCCAAATATATGCCCGACATTATAGTTCTTCATACAGGGGTCAAATGATCATAAGGTTCATACACTGGGCATGACTCCAGGTTACTAAACATTCAACTTGTCTAGAAAAAACAAACACCAAATGCTTGCAAACTACAAAATTTGAAAGTGAAAAGTGAAGTGAAACACAGCACAAAGTGACACGACGAAATGTGTCCTCTGCTTTTAAACATCACCGTTTAGTGATGGGGCAGTGGTGGCCGAGCGATTAAGGAATCAGAAGGTTCGAATCCCGAGCCGCCAAGGTGCCACTGAGCAAAGCACCGTCCCCACACACTGGTCCCTGGGTGCCTGTCATGGCTGCCCACTGTTCACCAAGGGTGATGATTAAAAGCAGAGGTCACAGTGTGCTATGCTGTAGTCTTTCACAATGACAATCACTTCACTTTCACTTCAGTGGTCAGCCATGAAAAGTGCCCAGTGTGCGGAGATGGTGCTTCATTCAGTGGAACCTTTAGATTACGGGTCAGTTTCCTTTCTCACTAGGCCACCACTGCCCCAAAAAATACCAGGGAAGAGAGCAAACGCAGCCCCCCACTACTAGAAATTATGCAGTTGAGATTCCCACATTTGGGGAATTCACAGGGGTCAACACTGCTGAAGTACAAAAGTACAACGGCTGAGCCTCGGCCTGATCACGGTAGCTCCCCTGCCAGGTAAGAATCTGGTTTGCCTGGTTTTAAAGGTCTGAATATTCCAATGGTCAAATCTGTCATCCAGTGCAGTGCATTATTTTTAATAAATTGTATGGTCTAATGGCTTGCTACCTCCAAGTTAGTAATAAAAAATACATACACACAGGCACACACAGCTACATGGATTTTAATCAATCAAATAAATGAGATCTTTGCTGCTGAGACAGCTATATTTAATAATGTTGCAACATTAAATTGTGTTGCAAGAAGAGGAAGTACATTTAATTTTTAATAACATGCTCACCCCAGTGTAAGTGTCAGCAATATCACAGAAATCCTGTAGGGCAATTTATGTAATTTATAGTAGAGGTGGACTGTTTCTCCATGCAGCCAAAAAGACAGAAAATACTGAGAATATGAGGAGGTGTAGCACTGTACCAGCTCTCTGTGTATAGTTGACTGTGCCTGGTATTCTCTTGAATGGTCAGATGTTGTGTCTTGTGTGTGTTTAAGCCATGACAAGACTCAAGACATCTGTGCTCAGATTCTTCTTTCACCTTGAGAAATAATTTGCTCCTCATTTGAGCTCAATTAATACACTATCAGCAGCAAACTATGGTTCTGCAGAACTATGGCATATGCAAATAAAGAAAATTACATACTGAAACATATACACAGATACATATACAGGGAGTGCAGAATTATTAGGCAAGGTGTATTTTTGAGGAATAATTTTATTATTGAACAACAACCATGTTCTCAATGAACCCAAAAAACTCTGAATGTTTATGGAAGTAGTTTTTAGTTTGTTTTTATTTTTAGCTATTTTCGGGGGATATCTGTGTGTGCAGGTGACTATTACTGTGCATAATTATTAGGCAACTTAACAAAAATCAAATATATACCCATTTCAATTATTGATTTTTACCAGTGAAACCAATATAACATCTCCACATTCACAAATATACATTTCTGACATTCAAAAACAAATAAGCGACCAATATAGCCACCTTTCTTTGCAAGGACACTCAAAAGCCTGCCATCCATGGATTCTGTCAGTGTTTTGATCTGTTCACCATCAACATTGCGTGCAGCAGCAACCACAGCCTCCCAGACACTGTTCAGAGAGGTGTACTGTTTTCCCTCCTTGTAAATCTCACATTTGATGATGGACCACAGGTTCTCAATGGGGTTCAGATCAGGTGAACAAGGAGGACATGTCATTAGTTTTTCTTCTTTTATACCCTTTCTTGCCAGCCACGCTGTGGAGTACTTGGACGCGTGTGATGGAGCATTGTCCTGCATGAAAATCATGTTTTTCTTGAAGGATGCAGACTTCTTCCTGTACCACTGCTTGAAGAAGGTGTCTTCCAGAAACTGGCAGTAGGACTGGGAGTTGAGCTTGACTCCATCCTCAACCCGAAAAGGCCCCACAAGCTCAAAGTACTCCACCTTGCTGCCGTCTGAGTCGGACTGGAGCTCTCTGCCCTTTACCAATCCAGCCACGGGCCCATCCATCTGGCTCATCAAGACTCACTTTCATCAGTCCATAAAACCTTAGAAAAATCAGTCTTGAGATATTTCTTGGCCCAGTCTTGACGTTTCAGCTTGTGTTCAGCCTTTCTTACCTTGGCCATGTCTCTGAGTATTGCACACCTTGTGCTTTTGGGCACTCCAGTGATGTTGCAGCTCTGAAATATGGCCCAACTGGTGGCAAGTGGCATCTTGGCAGCTGCACGCTTGACTTTTCTCAGTTCATGGGCAGTTATTTTGCGCCTTGGTTTTTCCACACGCTTCTTGCGACCCTGTTGACTATTTTGAATGAAACGCTTGATTGTTCGATGATCACGCTTCAGAAGCTTTGCAATTTTAAGAGTGCTGCATCCCTCTGCAAGATATCTCACTATTTTTGACTTTTCTGAGCCTGTCAAGTCCTTCTTTTGACCCATTTTGCCAAAGGAAAGGAAGTTGCCTAATAATTATGCACACCTGATATAGGGTTTGATGTCATTAGACCACACCCCTTCTCATTACAGAGATGCACTTCACCTAATATGCTTAATTGGTAGTAGGCTTTCGAGCCTATAAAGCTTGGAGTAAGACAACATGCATGAAGAGGATGATGTGGACAAATATACTCATTTGCCTAATAATTCTGCACTCCCTGTATTGTTACAGATAGACAATTAGCTCGTTTACATTTTATTGTGTTTTGCATATGTGTGTTGTTATTCTGTTTTGCCATCACATTGTCCACTGGGTGTCAGTAGAGTAACTGTCTGGGACAGAAAAACGTTGTGACTGCAATCTATTAACTGCACTGCAAACCACAAAGTTACCATAACACCAAATCAAATGGACAGCGAAAGCACAAATAGAAAAAGTCTAGTAAAGCAAATGTACCAAATAGTAAAACAGAGTTAAGCAGAAAAAGAATAGGTCCACAGAGGAAGCCTTCTCCCACGTCCTAATCTCTACCCTCAGCCATGTGGACAAGAATTCAGATTTTATTGGTCACATACACCATCAAACATAGTACGACATGCAGGGAAATGCTTATTGCAATGCTCAACCTTAAAACTGTATATACAGAAAATATAGAAACAGTACACCCATAAAGATAAAGTGCAGGTGCATTATCAACATGACATACAGTACAGGCCAAATGTTTGGACACCTTCTCATGTGTTTTCTTTATTTTCACTGAAGGCATCAAAACTACACTCTAAAAACTGCTGGGTTAAAAACAACCCCATTTGGGTTATTTTGGTAACCCAGCGCTGGGTCAAAAAGGCACCAACCCAACGCTGGGTTATTTTGACCCAACAAGTTGGGTTACACGTTTAACCCAGCATGCTGGGTTGCGATTTTTAACCCAGCTATTAGTTAAAAATGACTACGCTGCTGGGTTGAATGGAACCCAAAATGGGTCAGAAATTTAATCCAGATACTTGTGATTAAAATTACTAAAATAAAAACAATTATACAGCAATACATACTTCAATAATGGAATTTTATTCATGACAAAACATGTAAAAAATGTGTCCATATGAATTTAAGACTTTTTTTTTTTTTTTTTTTCATCTCCACTTCAGCATTAAAACAATTTTTATGAAAATGTATCAAACTGTAGTCACAGTGTTTCTGGAATAAAGTCAGTAACAATGAATCAGACTGAAGTCAAATTAACTTTAGAAAAAGACATATTAACTTTAGAAAAACACAATTTGACATGTAAATGTAATGAAAAAAAGTTTTCTTATCATGCATAAACTAAAGATATTAGTCATCTGTAAGAAACACAACAAAGCAGGCATTAAGAACATCTATGCAGTAAGGATCAGATTTGGTCAAAATAAACTTTCCTAAAATGTGCCCTCTGTAAAAAAAAAAATAATACAATACTAGACACATCAAGCACAAGACGAATCAGATAAAAAAATGAACAACTGCAAGCCTATTTGCTCTAATCACTGCAAAGTAATTGTGCAACAATCAGGCATGAAGAGCTGTGCTATAAGCATAATTGTGTCTTACCCTGCTAGCTCATTCTTCAGCTTCTGAACTTCTACCTTAATTTCACATTGCCTGCTGAATGAAGGTAAACGTGTTTTCAAGCACTTTGGGTGCTGCCGGTGAAGTGCATAGGTTAAGCCAAACAAAAGGCACATTGCTTGAGGTAGGTTGGTGAGTGCTTCCCTTGCCAGTTTGCCTTCTCGGATGATGCCCAGTCTTGAGGGGTTGAGTTATGGCAATGCTGGGCTTGCTGAACTGTTGTCCTCATAATAGAGGATTCCCACTGGGATGTCCATGGAGTCACCATAGACTCTACATAGTGCAAGAAACAAGACAAAAAGAGAATATTCAGGTTAACAGCAATTTGTCTACAATCAACTGTATAGAATTATCTAATATTATAGATTTTGTAATTCAATGTGATTTTATTTTAGGCACTGTAAACAAGCTATTTTGTGTGTTTATATATAGGCGTCTTTCATGTTGTGACAGTAGGTGGTATATTACACAATTTGATATTTGAATGGTACAAATGGAGAAAGGGTTTACTCACTGAACTGCTCTTGAAGAACATAGATGCATCATCTACAAGAATTATTGGAAGTCCTCTCAGGACAAGGCATCTAATGGCTGTTAGCTCTGTGCTCTGCAAAGTGGTATAAAACACACTTGAATGTAGAACAAAGGAAATAAATCTTATATCAGTTTATTTGTCCATATAGAGAAATACCACAAGAGAACAAGTTTATGTATTGAACTAACCATCAATACCATTATGAGAAGAAAAGAGAAATATCAACCCACCGTTGTGTTGTAGCAGGTGAGCTAATTGCTTTCCTATCAGACCTGTCTTCCTCTTGAAATTTCCATCAAAATTGGACACAACCCATCAAGAGCACCAAAGAACTCTTCTTTAAAATTTCTTCCAACAATCCTGTTAAACTCCAGGTAAACCTGAAAAATATTAAATATGCTCAGTTTTGATATTTATAACACAAATAAACCTCTCTGAACATGATGTATGTAAAACAAATAAGAAAAAAAACATTAAAGGACACATTCACAAACCTGGTTTTCAGTGAAAAGCGCTGTCCAGCGTTGGATCATCTGGTTGATGTCAGGCTCATCCTTTACAAACGTGATTCCTGATGCAAGCAAGGAAAGGGCTTAGTTCCTTCTTGCATAAGTTCCATGTTTTATCCTGTAACGTTTAAAAAACTGTGCTTTTCCAAAGCATTTTAAAGTGGCTTTAAACAAAACTAGTAGTGCAAACAAAAAAAACTGGCATATGTTGAAAGTGGGTGTTTACTTTTTCAAACCTACATTGAAATAATTTGAATTCTACAAAACTGTATGTAGAGAAGTAGAGAGCTACTCTACTTATCAAATGCTCACTGTTCCCTTAAGATGACCTCATAATTTACATTCAAATGCACGTTTCAAACTACAAATGTTCCAGCAGTTTCTAATTTGAATAGAGAAAACAACTCACCTTGTTCATCCACAAAAAAGAAAGGTATACTTCTAAAATACAACTTAAACCCCAAAACCCCCTTTCACATTGTATATGCAAAATAAAGCTTACCGATCTCCGTGTGAGTGAGTACACACAAATTGGTGGCTCCAATGCAGTCGCAAGATATTAAGCATTGTTATCATAGCAAGTGTTAGTTAGCAAGATATTAAGCAGTGAAGCTTGCAGAAAGCTTCAAAATTTCTCCTCTGTCCTTCTACCCGCAGCTTTTGTCTCAGAATTTTTTTCCCGCCCGTCTCCTAACCTTTCTCTCATAAAATTATTTCTCTCATAAAAAATAAGTTCACATTGACGGTGCAAAGACAATGGTGGCTTCTCTCGCTGATGTCCCAGGTAGTTGACGTGCTCTCTTTGAGGTCCGCGTTCCCAACCCAGCACCGCTGGGTTACAGATCAAGACCGATTTTCAACCCAACAGCAGCCTCAACCCAGCATTTGGGTTGAAAAAACAACCCAGCCTTTTTTAGAGTGTATGAATGAACACATGTGGAGTTCTGTACTTAACAAAAAGTGTAGACCTGGTCTCCACAGTCACCTGAACCCAGTCCAGATGGTTTGGGGTGAGCTGGACCAACAAGTGCTAAACACCTCTGGGAACTCCTTCAAGACTGTTGGAGAAGCATTTCAGGTGATGACCTCTTGAAGCTCATCGAGAGAATGCCAAGAGTGTGTAAAGCAGTAATCAGAGCAAAGAAACTAGAATATAAAACATGTTTTCACTTATTTCACCTTTTTTTGTTAAGTACAGAACTCCACATGTGTTCATTCATAGTTTTGATGTCTTCAGTAAGAATCTAAATGTTCATGAATATAAAGAAAACACATTGATTGAGAAGGTGTCCAAACTTTTGGCCTGTACTGTACATGAATTTATGATTAACATATATCGGCAAAACAGTAGAAAGTAGTGGGGCTCATCACCAACAATGAGTCTGCTTACAGAGAGGTGCTAAAACATCTGCTGGATTGGTGCCAGAGCAACAACCTCACTCTCAATGTCACTAAGACCAAAGAGATGGTTGTCAACCGACTGTCCCTGCTGTTGAGATCGTGAGCAGCATGAAGTTCCATGGTGTGCACATGACAGACGACCTCTGCTGGAACCTCAACACCACCTCCTTAACCGCTAGGCAGTGGTGGCCTAGCAGTGGTGGCCTAGCAGTTAAGGAAGTGGCCCCGTAATCAGAAGGTTGCCGGTTCGAATCCTTATCCGCCAAGGTGCCACTGAGGTGCCACTGAGCAAAGCACCATCCCCACACATTGCTTTGTATAACAGTGATTGTATCACAATGATAATCATTTCACTATACAGCCCTGTGGAGCTCCATTGCAGAGAGAAATTTCAGCTACTGGGCAGTAATCAGACTATTTGAAGCATGTGGGGGACTACTGCCTGATCCCAGGACCTGACCTGTGATGGTATCTGGTGTAATGATGAGAGCTTTGGCCTCACCGGAACTATGCGAGACTGTCGTTTGTTCACTACAGTTCAGTATTCAACACAATAGTTTACTGAAGGAGTTCGGACTCAACAGCTGATTGTGTGTGTGATTGTTGGACTTCCTCACTGGCAACACAGGAGTACCTCAAGTGTGAGAACTCAGTCCTCTGCTGTACTCCCTCTACACCCATGACTGTGTGGCCACTGGCTGCTCCAACACCATCGTTTGCTGATGGTGATGGGGTTCATCTCAAATCAAGATGGAACACCTGGGTCTCAGCGGACCTGGACAAATCCAGACAGATGTCTTTTTTTCATGTTGTCATTATGGGTTGTTGTAAGTAGAATTCTGAGGGAAAAAATGAATTTGACCTATTTTGGAATAAGGCTGCAACAAGTGATGTGCTGTGAATACTGTCCAGAAGCACTGTACATTTATAAGAAAAAGCCCTCAGGTCTGTTTCCCCCTCGTTTCTTTCTTTGTGCTCTTATGATTCTGATTGAATTTCATTTAAATTGCTTCCTCCAAGTGAGTGGTGTTAAATTTCCTTCACCTCGCAGGGACATGAATTAAGGACCACAGGCATCTAAGTTTAGGACAAGACATAAATTAAAATATACTGAGCGTGATCCAGCCTTGAGGCAGAACAAGCGGCTTGTAATTGAAAAGGGAGCAGAGACGTGGAGCTGTGGAGGCATTTGCAGAATCAGCGAAGGTCGTGATCTTAGAGGACAAGCAGAGCAACAGAGCTGGCAGCATAATATTTTAAGCCTGCATACATCCGGACCTGCCTTTTCCTCAACTTTTACAAGGAGGCCTTTGTTCCAGGCATGTGTATGTTCATTGGGATGAATTTAGCCTTCTGTTGAGCTGAGTTCAGGATCGTGAGGATCAGTAGCATTTCACTAGTTTCATGAAGCCCATCCACCATCCAGAATAATATCTGATAAATGCTGTCACAAACCAATACAGGTCCCATTTACGAACAAACCACAGTGTAGTTACTGCAGCAACAGGGTGAATTATCGTAAAAAATATAATTACAGTGTAATGATATTTGCATTTGACCAATCACCATTGGTGAGTGATTATAATATCAGATATTAAATATCTGATATTATATCTTTATTTCAAGTTCAACTTTTGCTTGTATCCACGCTGAGCCGGAGAAGAATAGGTGGGATTCTCTGTGCCAGCGTTTTCTTTTATGCAATAAAATTCTGTCCTTTTTCTGTGAAATTCAGTAGCATCATATGCGTTTTGCACATCGGTTCCAGCACCATGGATAAATATACGTTCTTCCATAGGTCCGCATGATTTATCTCAAGATCACTTTTTGCATAAATATCATAGTATAGATACGCTCTTAGGTTTTTTTTTATTATTCTGGGCAGCTGTGTCCTATATTAAATATCAAGCTTATACATGATATAAAACTAAAGAAAGAATGATATGAAAATGAAGAAAAGATGAACATATTCACTTTTACCACTTGCTGTCTGTGGTTTAGGGAATACAAATGTATGCACATAATTTATTTAACTAAAATGAGCAGTAATGTGCAAATAAGCGTTCATGAATTACAGCTGAATTATTTCACCGTAAGCAGCAACGATCTGACTTGCACTTCCCAATGTGGCCGCTGGGTGGGAGTAGACGGTAAACGTAGCTCTGTCGTATTGCACTTCAAAAAAAGCCTGTTTCATAAAAGGAAATTCACTTTTATCAAATTTTTTATGTTTTTTCACCTGCTAATGTGACCTATAACCTGACGGGACTTGAAACTGATATCAAAACTGGACCCCCTAGAGGGCGTGTAGGAGCTGAACCAGACATGGTTGTGGCATAGGAACAGCAGATATGTGTCCTTGATGTTTCAGGCAGTCTCCAGGATTGTGTCTTCATTCTCTCCTGGAACGGTTTAGAACAGCAAACTAAATAAAAAAAACTCTTAGGCAGCTATAAAACCAAGGCCATAATTTTAAAATACTGGGACATTCTGAGGTCATCAGCATGGATGATGCTCACAGGGCCACATGATAGCATGGCAGTTAGGGTCATGCAGAGCATGCCAGCAGAGTGGAGCAGTGAGATGTTCATGCACAAGGCTGCTGGCTCCATCCACACCACATGATGTTTCTCCTTATTTCATTCATGGTTTTAATTGTTTAATGCAGGGGTGCTGACAGATGCTGGCGAGAATGGTCCTTTATGTCTCGAGAGACCATAAGAATATTAAGAGCGAGTCATTACATCTCTTTTTTATTGAGTTTGCAACTACCAGAAACAGGAGACATTTTAATGGTCGGTCTTAAAGGCACCATCAATTCAAATAAAAAATCAATTTAAATAAAGTGTGCTGGTCTGATTACACATGCATCCACATACATCCTTCATTAAAATAGCTTTTTCACTCTCAGATTATCTCTCTCATGATTTTCTTCTGTCATTTTCAGGAAGGTCTAAATGTTATGTTGTCTATTGCAGCGCATTATTACCGAAGATTAAGAGTGATCTTTTCTTCACTGACTGACAGTAATGCCAGTCAGTAATGAGTGCCTGGAAATAGAGGATGCACATGCAAGTCAACACAACGTGTATTAACAAAAAGACACACCCAACTGGAAGAGATCAGAAGATGAATATAAAGAAAACTGCAATTTGGATATGAAGGACAGAACACAGCGGGAAATAAGAGAGGAAATAAACTAAAAAAAGAACGAGTGTGAAATAAGTGTGTAAACACAAAACAGGCAACAGATCTGGGAGGTGACAAGTAGCGCTGGACAGCACATACACTATTTCAATGCCTTTGTCATTCACTAATAATCAGAAAGAGTGATCAATGACTATCAGTACAGTCCTGAACAACGTGGCCTTTAAAGACTATTTGTGTTGTTTTAGCCACAGATTCTGTCTTACGTTTATTGAGCTGCAGTTAGCAACAGAAGTTCCCAAAAAAGCTTTTTGTACACGAAGTTAAACTACTGTGCTTCCAAAAGCCTTTACTGAATATCTGATGAAATGTAAGGCTGCACATATTAGAAGTCTAATTTAAATGTTGGTTTGTTACATTTCTACCCCAAGAACATTAAAATGTGTTATTGTTCTTTATGACTGCTGTGAACAAAGATCTGTTTAAGAAAATGCTTCAGGTACCAGTGAAGTCGTCAGAGTCTTAGCTTCAAAACGACAGGATGTAAGTTGTGCTCAGACTCAGATCCTGCGAACTTGCACCTACAGAGTTTTTGCATGTTTATGTGAGTGGAATTGGAATTTAATTTTTTGGGCCTATTAGTCGAGATTCTGCTGGGGGCGATCGGGTTTGTACCTGGCTCGTCTGTCCTCTATCATGACAGATGGAAAATGTAATTCACATATTATTGCTGTTATATAATAAAACATAAAAGCCTCTTTGCTTGTAAAGACACAGAAATAGTGTGTTAACTACAGTACAGGCCAAAAGTTTGGACACACCGTTTTATTCAGAGTGTTTTCTTTATTTTCATGACCATTTACGTTGGTAGATTCTCACTGAAGTCATCAAAACTATGAATGAACACATGCAGAGTTATGTACTTAACAAAAAAAGGTGAAATAACTTAAAACATGTTTTATTTTCTAGTTTCTTCAATTTGCTTGAATGATTATGCCTCAGCATGAGCAGAGTTTGAAGGTGTGAAGGGAAGTGTGTGAGTGATCTCCTTAGACCTGAGTCTACTTCCATACTTCACAACAGCTGTACAATGTTAGAATCTCTCAGTATCTCTTGTGCTCTTGCTCTATTCAACCTCTTGCATGCTTACTCAACACTCCTACTATCATTCAAACTATCATTCAAACTTTCTAATACAAAAACTGGGTCTGTGTTTCATATTAATTAATTTCTTGCAAATTTCACTTGGCTTCTGCATCTATTACTATTTAAAACAGTTATTTGTATTTATTTGTTAAATTTATTTTTAATTTGTAGCATTCACAATATTTAATGAAAATTTTGCATTTAAAGAAAAATAAATTTCTATTTTTACTTGTGTTTTTGGTAAGAAAATTGGTATCAGCAAAAATCAGAATTGGCCAAGAAAGTTGCAATCAGTGCAATCTCACATGTGCCAATAATTTATTTATGGAGTTCTTCGGTCCCTCCTGTACAATCATATGGAAAGTTTTGGGAACCCATGATTGGCTTAACTTAAAAGTAGCAACTTTCTTTCACAGTTTTTCTCAAATGCTAAAACACATTTCACAAACGTTTCCTCCATGTTCCCCAATGTCTAAACACAACACCCTTTTCTAAAGCTACATAAACACAACCACACCTTCTCACTTCAAAACTCAAACTTTCACACCAAAGGAGCAGCTCAAAGCTTTCAAAAATGTTAACACTATACACATCATTATACACTACAGCAAAACAATTGAAAACACAATGCTCAATTTGTGAGAAGGTTCTTTGTTTCATAACTGCCAATGCATGTTTTTAGAGTTTTACAGTAACGGATCTTCTTAGATCTCTGCAGAAGATTAGGCATTTATATTAGTGAGTTTCATATGAAGAGTATAAATCTATAGACAATTCTGCATGTACATTATTGTAACACAACTCAGTGCAAAAACAGAATCTATTGCACACAACAGTACCCTTGAAAACATGACCAGGGTGTGAAGTTTTTTTATTTACTTTATTCACACCACAATCACTGTGTAACATCATGTTGCTGAGCTGCATCGGGCCACATCACCTCATCCACATCGCAGGCTATATTGTCTCTTGCCAGGCACTGTGGGAAAAACGCCCTGGAATGGTGAATCCATCCTTGGACGGCCTCCGCTGGGATGTCAACACAGGCCAGCTCCATTGCCATTAGGAGGTTCTCTCTAGTGTATGTTTGTCTGTCATAAACCTTCCATCTCCACGATGAGAAGAACTCCTCTATAGGGTTCAGGAAAAGGGAGTAGGGTGGCAGACAGATGTTTAAAAAGTGGTTACTGTTGGTGGTGAACCACTCTCTGATTTGGTTTGTCCTGTGAAAGTAGACATTGTCCCAAATGATCACATAAATGTGATGTGCAGGCCCAGGATGGTGTTGTTGGTGGTACAGGAGGATGTCTTTTAGAAAGGTAAGGAGATGCTGGGTGTTGTAAGACCCAAGCACAAGCCACTCCAAACCCATGGCCGGACAAAGAGTAATATTACCCCCCTGTTGGCCAGGAACCTCAGTGATGGCTCTTTGGCCAATGATGTTACGGCCTCTTTTCCTTCGTTTCTGCAGGTTGAAGCCACCCTCATCCAGGTAGATGTACTCATGAGGTCTGGCCATCGCGTCCAACTGTAATATCCTCTGTGAAATGTGAAAGTGCACAGGTGTTCAGAACAACAGTCCATCAGGTAGCACAGTATTGTCCAGAAGTAATATAGGCCACTGAGCAACACAGTACTAACTGTACTGTGAACGTGGATGTATACTTACGCTGAAAGGAACGCTATAGACCTGTTTCATATGCATCTTTTGGCACCAGAGAACTCAATCTATTTTGGCCAAGCTGACATCATCAATGCTCTCAAAGTTGACACTATTGGCAATGACTTTGTCTCTGATCTCCTTGAGTCTGATGAGGTTGTTCTCATGAACCATATCCACAATGAGGGTTTCATGGGCCGCTGTAAATATGGCAACCCTCTCACCGCTATGTGGTATTCTTTCAACATAGACAATGACATGGTCAATGACTGCTGCTCGCATCTCGTCCATAATGATGGTGCGAGGTTGTCTTGCTCTCCCTCCTGGACCTTCTCCTCACCCTTGTTGGCTTCTCTTCTTCCATGGCCAGTTCTTCTCCCTCCTCTGACTCGATTCCTCTTCCCCTGACTCTGCCTTCATCCATTGTGTTTGTTTGGAATTGTAAAAAGAGAGCAGAGTGTAAAAAAACACTTTCTCCCTCCACACAAAAGCACTGTATTCAAACCACTCCAACTTGATGTTACCTGGCAGAAAGACGCACGGCACAATAGAGGTTTAAAAATGAACAGTTTCTAATTTATTAACACCAGTAAATTATTATTGTAGTTACATGTGAATATTGTGTGTAAAAAGGTACCAATGTTACGGAGAAAACAAAAATAAGAAGAAAGAGTAAAGAGAGAGAGAGAGAGAGAGAGAGAGAGAGAGAGAGGGAGAGAAAAATCCATGAGAAAAAATGACAGAAACCCTGATCAAGAAAGCTCAGTCCCCTTCCCACATGTGAACAGACCTTTATACCCCTGGCCTACAGGAAGTTGTCATAGACCAACCAGAACCTGTTGTTTCTGATGTCACGCCCCCGGTGCCTCTCATCTGGGGAAGACAATGAGAGTGGGCGGTCCTGACGGCCGACACCTCGCACGTTTGGTTCGGGGGCCTCCCATCTGGGCTAGACAAAGAGGGCCGGCAGCTGCAATTTGACAAAGGGATGCAAAAATGGAGTTATTGAATCTCTATGCACAACAAAGGCACAGGAATATCATGTCTCCAAGATGTCCCATCTTACAGAATCTTAAGCAAACTGTGCACTCTGAACTAGCTTTTTTATAAATGTGGTCACAGCATTAGCAACAAGTGTCTTCAATTTTGAGTCGTTGTGTGTAATGAATGACACCATGTGTGTTCATTGTGTTCAAATATTGCTGACTGTGGCAAGCATTTTGCATCACATGAGCTTTAGAATATGAGTTCTGCAACTTGTGTTTTAGCAAGGAAAAATGGGTTTAGATTTATGAGAATGGAGGATTGTGTTTTGTGAATTGTGTCTTTATGTGAAATGTGTTTATGATATTGGAAAATTAGGCCTAGATTTAGTAAATGTGTTTAGAAAACTGGTCATTTGGTTTAGAGGATTGGCTTTTGTGTTTTAGCATTTGAGAAAAACTGTAATAAATGTTAAGAAAACATGCATAATAATAAAATTAGACAGGTCCATAAATTGGGAACCCCAACAGAGAATTTGCATTCACTCTTAGTTCCTTTATAAATATAACTAGATGCATCTAGGTGCTTCCTATAGCCTTTGATGAGTGTCTGGATTATGGATGGAGGTATTATTTGACTATCCTTCCATACTGTCAGGATTTGGTCCAGGTGAGATTGCCAGCTGGGGCCAATCCAGACAGCTATTAAAAGCCTATGGCTTCGCCCCTCTGCAGCAGTGACATTTTAGTGGACTCAGTTGAGTGAACTTGACCTTCGTTTTTTACCTGGCAACCTATTGAGTTCTGGCAACCGCCACACGCCTGCAAGCAAGTTTTTGTTCTCCCCGTTTTCGGCCACCGTGCCACTTTTATTTGTATTTACTAATAAAATCATTGTTTCCCTTATGTCCCGCCTCTTCGCTTCCTTCCCCCGTCAGCTCGCCGTCGTGACACATACATACTTCGTAGTTTAGTTAAATTTGATTGCTGCTGAGCCTGGACAGCTAGCTTCAAATCATTATAGAGTTTTGGTGATATGCAAGTCAGTGATGGCCATTCCAGAACATTGTACTTCTCCCTCTGCATGATGCCTTCGTAGATTTGAACTCTGTTGGGTCTTTGTCTTGTTGGAATATCGAACCCCTGCATAAATTGAACTTTGTGACTGATGCTTGAACATTATCCTAAAGAATTTGTTGATACTGGGTTAAATTCATCCGAGCCTCAACTTTGGACCCTGAACTACATATAGACACACAGAATGATGGAACCTCCAAAAATGTGACAGTAGGTAGCAGGTGTTCTATAGGTCACCATGCAAAGCACTTTTTGTTATGATCAATGAGAACAAGTGACTGTTTTTGAAGGGCTTTGGAGGTGATCTGTGAGATAGCTGTAACTATTCCCACAATCCTCTGCTTATGTCACTTCTGAATTTGTTAACAGTTTAATTAGCAATTGTGCCAGTTTCCCAATTACAATCATCACAGTTGACCCTGACCCCTTTGATATAGCTTTTTGTAGCCTTCCCCTAAACCACAATACTAAACCATCTTTGTTACGTGATCCCAGTTGTGCTGCATTTCTGTTTATTTTAGCAGGTGAAGTGATGATGTGATACACAGCAGCACAGCATACGGTGCACACAGTGAAATTGTGCATTTAACCCATCACCCTGAGTGAGCAGTGGGCAGCCATGACAGGTGCCCGGGGAGCAGTGTGTGGGGACGGTGCTTTGCTCAGTGGCACCTCAGTGGCACCTTGGCGGAACGGGATTGGAACCGGCAACCTTCTGATTACAGAACTAAAATCTTTTGAAAGGGCACGAACCTCTATCTCTGCTCATTAATTTTCTTTGCTCTGCCCTGTTTATGAGGCGGCAAACTCTGCTAGCATCAGTGCACTAGAGGGGCCGAGTGTGTTCGCTGCGCTCCGTGCTCAAATAAAGTTTTATTAATATTCAAACAATTTAATCGATGCAATGTTGCAGCCTTATATTGTAGTACTGTTCATATCGCGATATTCTACAAATCACTGAAAACATAAAAACAAATTGCTGTCATCGGTCTGTCATGTTCTAAAAAGATTTCACTCTGCCTGTAATGCCAGGAAGTTAGTACCAAGCTGTACAGCGCCATCTACAGGACTGGAGGTTGTAGTCGCACACTGATTCTCATCTCTACTGATCTCACTAAAGAAAACACTGAACAGCACCACCCGGTGGTCCAAATTGTATGCAAAAATGTCCCTGTATCAATACAATATCACCATGTAAATTATTGTGATATATTGCTGTATCAATATTTTTTAACACCCCTACTTGATACTATTTTCCATACTAAAGGGGGAGGAGCAGGAACTTTAAAATATATATTTTTTAAATAAATAAAAAAAAATGTTTTGCCACAACCTTTTGACAGGAGAAGGAAGCGCAGAGATGGGACATCTGGGCAAGTGGGATTTATTAATAGTACAAAGAAAACGGCACGAAAGCCAAAAGGGACAAATAAAAACACCAAACGAACTAAAACTAAACCGCAGGCATGTGGCGATTGCCAGGAACTGAAAACATTACATAAGGTTAGATTCAAGGTCCACATTATTGGAACAATGTTGGTCTGCTGCCCAACAGGTCCTTATATTAGGGCCCTAACCATGGATGCCTAATCAACAGCACCTGTCCATGGTTAGAGCCCTGCCGTCAAGCTGAGTGGTGCAGGCTGTGGCCCCAGCTGCACCAAGTCCTGACAAAGGCCCCCTCCACAGAGCCCAGGCAGAAATATCAGCAGGGCAGGCGGCGGCAACCACAGGGCACTGGCACTGCGGCCGCTGGTGGTCGTCCCTGGCACCAGAGGACCCGGACCCTCTGGCTGGACCCCAGACGACATCCTGCATGGTGGCATTTGCCCTTCCAGCAACCTACACACAATAACCAGGGCTAAACCTTCTGGATACGTGTAGGCCCTATCTCCCAGTCCATATCTCTCACAAAACTGATCACACATACTTCAAAACTAGATTCCTTTCCCATACAGAGAGTCAGTGCCATATACATTTCAAAGATCTTTTTCAATTTTTTGGCTTATTGCATTCACTTAATGCTTTTACTAAAATAACCTGGATGGTTCAGCACAACAACATGGAAGGCCTGCAAAAACTCATATCTCTCCCAAAACAGTTTACACTAAATTCCTTTCTCATGCAAATAGTCAGTGCCCCCCAAATGCATTGTCCCTTTGACGTTGTGTAAGCATTGGTACTCAAAATAGCTAGAAGTCTAGCTAATAAAAAGTGTAATTAGGTTGAAGGCTTCTTTCTTTAATCAAGATTTATGAATTATAATGAATTAGAACCATCACTTACTATTGCACTTGTTGTGCAGATGAAATGGCCTGTTCAGGATATTTGGTTGTGCCCTGCGGCCTGTGCCGTTGGTGCACAATAAATACTTGTGGTGTGTGTGTTAATTACTACATTTTGTAAAAGCAGCTTTTTACGGTCAAACTCTTAGTTGTTTTAATAATTGCTAGGAATTCTAGAAGAATCATTCACTAAAGAAAAGAAGTCGATATTTCAGTGATTCTGAGCATGTGTATGATTTTAGAATTCAATGGCTTTAAGCATTTAAGCACATATTGTAGAAATATTGGATTCACTTTCAATACTTACATCTTATAACTTTCCAGGTAGAGTGTGAGGTGTGCCAGAGATGGGCACATTTAAATTTGCTACATACGAACCAGAACATTATTGCAACTATTTGCAACTATTTTTAACTATTTAATGGCTTTACCAGTTAACAATTTTGATATATTGAAATTTATGTTTTTCATTTTGTGAAAAACATAGAATTTTTTTATTGAATAATGCAAAGAATGCAAATGACTCTGTAAGAATATCTCAAACATTTATAACAATGCTTTTTAAAATTGTCAAGAAAGATCCTAATTCATGTCCTGGAAGATTGCCCACTCTTACTCAAAGACACCTGGAGCCATGGGGGCAAGTAAAGCTGTGAATATGACCATATTTATCATTACTGTAATTTTCACCCAAATATTATTTTCCCAGTACATCAAAACTTTGTCACTACTTCAGGAACAAAGACCAACTTTATTGCAAAGACAGCATAATTAGCACTGGTTCATTTAATTTTGTGCAGTAATTACATTGAATTACCAGCATTTGTAGTTGTAATTTTTGCTTCTTTTTTCTGTGGTGACAGATGATTAAACCCATCACAACATCAATGTTTTGTCTTTTAATATATTAATTATGACTATTTACTGTTCATGAACCACATATACCATGTTCTGATGGGTGTGCAATCAGAACATACTACTACTGGTTAGTGTTCCGGTTCTTCTGGACGCGGCAAAACTCTCTGCAGTGATTCCCTGTGGGGAACCGCAGGACGTGGGTTGACCCGTGTATGGATAGAGAGTTCCAGCTCCAGCTTTCTTCTCTTTTCTTTCTTTCTTTCTTTCTTGTTCAGCTCTGTCTCGGTGTCACTCGTGGCTGAGGTTGGGCCGTGAGACAGGATTGTCTGACGACGCAGCAAAAACACGTTTTTCCACTAGACCCATTTTCACAGCACAAAACAAGGTCTCTTTCAGCTTCCTCTCGTCGCTGGACAAAAGAAATGGAGAAATAGGTCGCTATCTGGAGCAACTGTTCCTTCGTACAGCGTGTCAATAGAGCCTTCAAAGGACTGAATTACAGTACTCAACTCACCCACCAAGTCACACAAAGCACAAACTCACACTGCCTCACATCCCCAAAATGTTGGAATGGCACTCACCCAAAAACCTAACCTAAACCTACTTACCTAACCAACTCACCTGGTCTTCAAAATTTACCAGTTGCAGGCGACTTTAAACGCGCAATGTCAGCCCTGCGTATTCAGACGGAAGTAGCAGCCTGACCGTGTACCTGCCCCCGGAGTCACTTAAAAAAAACATATACATATATACTGTATATGGGTGAGGTGCTCCTAGCATCACGTGGACATTCCGTGGTGGAAGGCAGTCCAGAGGACCTCTTGGTGGCCATGGCACATGGTTCAGCAATAGTCAGTTTTTACTGTGGTATAGTTGTAGTGGAAGGAGGCTAAAGGATTGTTGTCAGGTGTTCTTTGGCAACAGCAGGGGCAGAGTAATCTGAGGGCTCGGCTGAGTTGTAATCAAGGGATGGGCAATCGATAAAGCACATTGGGGTCAGAATGAGAAGCAGGCGTGGGAAAATCCAGAAGAATGGTCAAGCAAAGGCAGTTGGTGTTGAGCATGATCAATCAGGAAAAAGGCAAGCAGCAACAAAAGAAAGCGGGAGTGTTGGTCTAATGGTTAACGTGATGGACTCATAACCAGAAGGCTGCAGGCTGATTGTAAGTCTCTGGATAAGAATGTCTGCTAAATGCCATGAATGTAAATGAGTTAATTTACTTTGAAGTCTGAAAAGCAGTTTTATTCCCAAGCTTAGTCAGCATATTTATAAGCAGTTTCAAAATTATTCTATTGATTCTATTCCACCACGGGACCAGAACATGAGCACCCCCGACGGCCCCGGAGTGGAATCGGTACGCTGCCAGTACTCAGTCACCAAGTGAGGGTCCAGGATGAAACGACTCAGAATCCAGGACTGCTCCTCCGGTCCGTAACCGGTCCAGTGCACCAGATACTGGACCCCTGACCCCTGCGAGTCGATGATTCGATGGTCGATGGTCATAGTGGGCCGACGAGATGAGGGCCAACCGCATTGTTTTTCCAGGCATTTCTGCAGCCACGGATCATCTGACGAGCCGATGGGACCCCACCTGCGGGCACGAGGTCAGCAGTTGTGGCAGAGGACGATAGGCCAGGCCTTGGAGAAGCAATCCACTATGGTCAGGATGGTGGTCATTCCGTTGGTTTTGGGGAGGCCGGTGACAAAGTCCAAGGCGAGGAATGGGAAGAGGATGCAGGGGACCAACAGCAATAGTGTTTGTAGTCTTGGCCCGGGCACAGACGTCACAGGTGTCCACGTAGGCCTGTACATCCCGCCGTAACGATGGCCACCAGGATGCCCGGCGAATGAAGGGGGTCCGTTGGCATCCTGGATGGCCCGAGAGCACCTTGGAGTGACCCCAGTGCAGCACATCGGACCGGCAGGTGTTGGGGACGTACAGGCACCCTGGTGGGACGGTGGTCCCTTGAGACTAAGGTCCGGGCCACCCAGACATCCGTCCCTGCCCCAGTGTGCCTGTTGAGGACCTAAGGGACAGGGCGTTGGCCTTTTGATTCCTGGTAATGGGGACGGTAAGAAAAGTGTAAATTGATTTGTTTGAAAAACAATAGTAATGCTGGCCTACAAAGCCAAACATGGAGTAGCACCATCCTACCTCACAGCCCTTATTACACCTCGCACTGCACCTTGTATACTCCGAGCCTCCAGTACTGCTCGCCTGGTCCCTCCATCTCTGTAGGTAAAAGGAAGACGTTCATCTAGACTCTTCTCTATCTTGGCCCCTCGGTGGTGGAATGAACTTCCCCTCGAGGTCAGAACAGAACAGCTCAGTCACTGAGCACCTTCAAACGACAGCTCAAGACCTTCCTCTTTAGAGAATATGTAGATTAACTTGTAACTTTCTTATTAAATTAACTTGTAACCTCATTGATTATAGCATGGAAGCACGTTGTAAGTCACTCTGGGTACAGGTGTCTGCCAAATGCCTTAAATGTAAATGTAAATTTTATTATTAATAATAAGTATTTTCTAATAAATTTATGTATTTATTTAAACCTTATATCAATTAATTAATTGCTAAATCTTTTTAAACTGTCTTCCTTTTTCAGCTATTAGTCACCTCATGTAAATTTTTTGGGGACCTGTTGTCACGTGACTTGGTTGAACTAGGTGATGCGTTTTCCATTTAATCAGCATTCCGGTGCTCAGTCATTGTGTGTCAATGTGGCAACGACCCAGCTCACCTCATCTCTCCTCATCTCCAGTAAGCCCGATCTTTTCTCCTGCTTTCCTCACCCCTGCTTCTCTGTTTGTTGTTTGTTATGTGAGCATCGACCTGCGTGGGGGTTGCAGTGTACGCGGTGGAGACTTCACCCACCAAATCTCGCAACTTGGTTCCACGTCTCCTCCAACATTCATTGCATCACACCACAGCCCTGTGACACCTGTAGCAGACTTCAAATTTGAAATGAGCTCATTTGTCTGCCTCCCTGTTCCTAGTCTTCCTAGTTGTTAGGTCATGTTCTGTGTTTCCTGTGATTCTCTACTTTGCCTTGATTATTTTTATCTGTGATAATTAGTATGAATGTATCCCTGTTGTGTCCATCATTCATCAGGTTTTTTTAATGCCACTTAGTTTGCTATGATTATGTTTAGTCCCCTTTACTTTGGGCCTCGTCTTTCACAATGTTGTCTAATATTT
Organism: Denticeps clupeoides; assembly: GCF_900700375.1. Classification (NCBI taxonomy): domain Eukaryota; kingdom Metazoa; phylum Chordata; class Actinopteri; order Clupeiformes; family Denticipitidae; genus Denticeps; species Denticeps clupeoides. The sequence goes on along the minus strand of NC_041721.1, from coordinate 20,904,427 downwards.
TTGTATAATATGCACAGGTGGCATCACAGGGGACAAGCAGTTGAGGAGTGCTAACAAAGAAATCTGACAGGCTGGACATGCTTACATTTAATTTAATGGGACAAATTTAACAGTGATCAATTAACCCAATTCAACAGCATTCTCTGCTGAACAAGACATTTTTTCCTGTGTTGTCAGTTATTCTGCAATTCCTGCGACCCACAGGGGTGACAAACTCATACCTTATACATGATCTGTCAGATATTGTGCCCTTTTGGGCAATGAAGGTTGAGAACAGGGGGATTGTGGTAATGCAGGTGAACTCTGCATGTATCTGAAAACAACTTGCTGAAAACAATTGTGTTGCGTGATATGAACACTACATCAGAGGTAAAAACTCATTAATTGCTGAACCTGGTACATGTGACAAGACCTCTATAACTTCTAATGGACAGTTTTTTTTTTATTATTTCAGTTTTTATCCTTTGCAAGTCTTCACCTAGTATTTTACTGTGCAGTGAAAGGTCTTATTCTGATTTTAAGGTTGGATTCAGAAGGAGAGTAAATATAACTACTGACAAGCAGGCTTAATTTCATATTATATTATGAGTATATAATTTAATCCAACCATGGGTAAAACAAGTAAAGGTCTTTTTATACTATCTTTAAAAATAGTTACACATATAAACCTTGAACGCTTGGTCTGATGCTAATTTCTCCTGTCCACCCCAGCGTGTGCCCGTTTATTACAGTAGCCTCTAGGCACTACTGCCTTTTCCTAATGCAGTGATTCTCAAAGTGTGGGGCGCAGAATCATGACAGGTGGGGCACAAACGACCCGGGGCAAAGTCATGCAGAGCTAATATCTAACATTAATGTTTAAAATCAGTCATTATAATTCACATCGGTTACGTTAGAAACCTGCTCATTCAATGCAGTCAGGGGTTAAAGCTGCTTTCAGACCGTACGCAGGGTTTGCGCCTCCCTCAGTAAATGCCATGAAAGAGCAGTTCATGATGGGTTAAATACAAAATGTAGGTGGGGTTAACACCATCACTGTTCCCCACCCTCATTACCTGTCCTCCACATCAATTTCAGAGTTCGCTTTGATGCTTTGTTTCTATTGGTCACGGATCAATTGTGGAGAGCCACCCTGTGAGCTCGGTGTGACAAATTGAGGTGCAACCAATAGAAACAAAACAAACTGGGCTCTGTGGGCCAGTGGTGGCCGAGCGGTTAACATAAGAAAAACTTATATAAATGCTGTAAAAGTTATATTCTACGATTATAGCTGTGATTACAGTGACCTGAGGGAGTTAGCTAGTGTTTGGATATTTCATAACTACATATAAAATCACCATCACCATAAACAGTGTGCTTAAGGAATATAATACATAAAATAGATACCACAGTGACAGGTTGTGTGGCTGCACCAATCTGTTACATTGGATAATTATAATCATGATTGGGACAAGAGATTAACAGTTTAAACTTGCAGTTTGACAAATTTCAAACACACACCTGCACCACCTCCAGGGAAGCACCCAGCCACCTGTGGGAAGTGCCCAGGCTGCCCAGACCATTCTCAGGAGATACATGCAAACCCTAACATCCTGTGGTGTGTACTTTGCTGCTCTTCCCTCGCTCACAGATGCAGAGAGAATCACCACCGTACTTTCGCATCTGACTGGGTCAGCTTGGGGAAAGACAAACATACGTTTCCAGGTCTTCCTTGAACTGTTCAAGGCGGAGTTTGATCAGCCGCAACCCAAGCAATTGATTGGACCCTGCCCCACCACGAGCAAACATAACCAGCCACGATCAATGCAGGAACACCCCACGGTGAGGGACACAACACTGGCGGGGGCCAGAGGTTCACGCCTCCCATGTTCCTGGCTGCGCCTCCTGAGGAGGTCCCAGAGAGCCAAGAGAGGGAGCCAGAAGACCCTCTCCTTTGTATGGCTGTGTGTGTGTGTACGTGGGTTGTGTCCGTATGGTACTTGTCCAAAAGCACCGTATGGACAGTGCTTTGCTCAGTGGCAACTCAGTAGCTCCTTAGTGGTTCAGGACTCGAACCGGCAACCTTTTGTGATACATTGTGATACACAGCAACACAGCAGCACAGCACACGGTGTACACAGTGAAATTTGTCCTCTGCATTTACTTTACTTTACTTTACTTTGCAGGCGCTTTTATCCTAGGCGACTTACAAGAGGAAGACACCAGCAATTCTCGTTTGGTTTGTCTAGATTTTGAGTTTGCAAAACTATGAGCCCTGATAAGGCCTAATTTGTCAGAGAAAGAACATACTCGGAAATTGTTAAGTGCTAGATGAGGAACATTTTGTGCAGTGTGTGCATGTGCGTGTGTAATTATTAGATTCGTCTGAAATACTTTTTGAACAAGTGGGTTTTCAACTGCTTCTTAAAGGTAGTAGTAGTCTCGGCTAGTCGAATGGAGCAGGACAAGTTGTTCCACAAGTCAGGGACAACAAAGGAGAATAGAGTTGATTGGAAACGGAGACCCCATGAAGAGGGAATTTTCAGTCTCATTTAATTTGCTGATCTGAGAGTGCATGCCGCAGTGAATTTAACTTGAGTCAATTTAACCCATCACCTTGTAAACAGTGGGCAGCCATGACAGGCGTCCAGGGAGCAGTGTGTGGGGACGGTGCTTTGCTCAGTGGCACCTCAGTGGCACCTTGGGATTCGAACCGGCAACCTTCCTTAACTGCTAGGTCACCACTGCCCTTAAAAAGAAGACGTTAGAGACAATCTGTCTTTTCTGAGACAGATCTCTCACTACTAAGATGGACAAGCTAAAACTGCTAACCCTCTCTTTGTGTACGAATTGACCTCAAGTGCCACTGCCATATATCTAATCAAGATTTTTTTATATATATTTTTTTTTTACAAAAAATGGCTCATTTTATTCCCAACAGCTTTTGTAATAATGTTTCAGTACAAAACAAATCTGTCAAAAAGTATTCTAATATTTAAAGCTTGGTAAAGCCCATTGAGTCAATTTTTGCAAAGACATAAGTGTTGTTGCCTTGTCTTATGAGCTTCACCTGTGACTAATAATGGATCAATTAGGTGTCAGGTGTGTATAAAAAGAACCCCAGTACACTAGACCTTCACACCAACTGCAACTAGACCTCTGCAAACATGCCTAAGATTCACCCTGAGACTAAAGTGTTGATTATCAAGAGGCTGAAGACCAGAGCCACTGATGATATGGCAGACACCTTCAATGTGTCTCAGCGTCACGTACAGAGGATTTAAAAAAAATTGAAGAGACTGGAGACGTTTTTGACAAGCCCAGGTCTGGCAGACCCTGCAAGACAACTGCTCGAGAGGACTGTTTGTTGGCTAGAACATCCAAGGCCAGCCCATTTTCGACTACAGCAGAGCTCCACAAGACCTGGCCACCTGAAGTCCCTGTGTCAACCAGATGGTGGAATCAGTGCCCAGAAGCCAGCACTAAACAAAAACAATAGAAAAACCATGTGGCATTTGCCAAGGCCCACAGCCTGCTATAAGGATGGATGCTGGAAAAGTGGCAGAAGGTGGATTTTTTTTCAGATTAATCTTTTGTTGAATTTCACCACAGTCACTGCTGGAGCCTGCATGGATCTGAGATTCACCCAAAAAACAGTGAAGCTTGGTGATGGAAAAATCATGGTCTGGAGTTACATCCAGTATGGGGGTGTACGAGAAATCTTCAGGGTGGAAGTCAACATCAATAGTCTGAAATACCAAGAAATCTTAGCCACCTTTTATATTCCCAACCACAAAAGTCCTCCCCTTGGACATTCTTGCTATTCTTCCTCCGCAGTTGTTGAACGGCTTGCCTTTCAGTGTCCGGGACTCAGGCACAGTCTCAGTGTTTAAATCCAATCTGAAAACCTTTCTGTTTTCTCTGGCCTTCTGTTAAAGTCCTAGACACTCATTTCACTTCACTTTGACGCAGTGTCCATTATAAAGTCCAGTTTATCACACAGTCCCCCTGTTAGACACAGACAATGTTAAATTCACCCTAGTTAGGCTGTCCTAGTTAGGGTACCGGGCCACTGTAGCACCAATATACCACTATAACCACATATTTCAGTATCGTACAGTGCCACCGTCTGCCGCTGCTTCTGTTTGTTTTTCTCCGAGACACGGAATCAAGCACCCAGACTACTGGCAGACCCCAGTGAAGAGACCAGCAAATAAATCCTGGTTCCTGACAACTGCTTAACAAGGACATACCATGAAACAAACCAGAGGGTCACCACAGCCACCACCACCGTTACAACTACAGCTATAGGGATCTTCAAGTGGACCAGTAACATCATTATGGACACGTAATCTAGACCATGACACTGACTACATCCTGGACTTCTCCAACCCTACAACTGTAGGACTTTATATTATATCATTATATCATCCCCAACCCTGCACTGACACCATTTGCAGGCTCACTCTACCCTGGAAGGGGGTCCCTCTCTGTATCACTCCTTCCCAAGGTTTCTTCCTTTCTTTTTTTTCCTCTCTCCTAGAGTTTTTTTTTTTGGTTTGGAGTTTTTCCTTGTGTGCAGAAGGGTCAAGTGTGGGGGGTGTCAACTGTAGGGCCTGTCAAAGCCCATTGAGACATACTGTATGTGATTTTGGGCTATATAAGAAATAAATGTTGTTGTTTTTCATCAATAAATTGTATGAATCCTTGCCAAACCGCATGGATGCTGTCCTTCAAGCTCATGGATCTCACAGCACCACTACTTAATTTGCTGACATATTTTTGCATTTGCTGTAAATTTGTTCAATTTCTGTATAGGCAACAAAAATTTTGTCTTGCCAAAATTTGACCTTTCTGTCTTGATTAAATAATAAATCTTTTTTCAGTGAAACTAATTCATTTCAATGCATTGAACATCATTTGTTAGGGTTTTAGCTTTTCATATCAGCTATTTCTAACACCAATTGATTAATTAAAAGGTTAATAGCAGGTGTTTCAACAAAATAGATAAGCAACAAGACTTTTTGTCAGGGACTGTATGTCCCCCCTTGGCCAATGTGGAGGCAGCCTGTGACTCTCTCCACTCTGTAGTCAGCAGACTACAGACTCAATCCCCAAGAGCCCTCTTAATATCGGGGGGATTTTAATCATTCATCACTGGAGTCCACACTACCCACCTTTACCCAGTATGTGACATGCCCCACCAGAGACAATAAAACATTGTGCCAACACAAAAGACATACAGTTCATCACCTCTACCTCCCCTGGGAAGATCTGTTCACCTTGTCCCTTAGTGTGCAGGGAGCCACTAGTCACCCGCACAGTACAGAGATGATCTGAGGAGAGCGATCAGGCTCTTAAGGGCTGTTTTGAGTCTCCTGTGTGGGAGGTGCTTTGTGATGACCACGGGGAGGACATTGACAGTCTTGTCATCTGTGTCACGGACTACATTAACATCTTTGTGGATAACACTGTACCCACCAGCAGCTGCTGTTTTTTGCTAGCCCTTTGTCTTGGATACATTTTATTATTTATCAGATTATTTGAGATTTCATTTTGAACTGAAAGCCTTGATCAGTTCAATATAAATAAAATAAAGTTTTACCTAAAATCAATAACCCTGATTACAATATTGAAAGTTTTGGCCATAACGTGCAGCCTGATCTGAGAGCCTAGAATACATAAGATCTTGGTGTTGACCTACAGAGCCCTGTATCTCCTGCCTATTTGGCACGTTCAGGCAGCAGGGTCTTCATTGCTCTCAGCTGAATCCACCTACTCATTCAATAAGCAGCTAAATATTTCTGTTCTAACTGGCCTTTGAACAGACCTAATTAGTCTTCCTACCCCTATCATGAGGCGGCCCTGTTGACCAGCACCTCCAGTGGCTGCAGGGCTGGATGGCTGTTGTCTATGCTGGTAGTCCGGCATGGTCCAGCATGGCCCTACCTCCCCATTCCCCTTCCTTGTTGCAAGTTTTTTTTTTTACAATGTACTCCCTACTGGAGTTATTCTCTTCCTCTCTCCCCATGTAATCCATCTTTTCTCCCTTCTTCCTATTCCCTGTCTTCCTGACCTGTCTACACTTTATAATGTGATGTTTGTGTATGTGTACGGTTGGGTTGATGGCCAGTTTTTCTATGGTACTTGTGACTAGTGACATGGTGTACTTTGCAACAACAATAAAGGGCTTTCATCATTATCATATAGGTTTGGGACATACACTGTCACCCCAATGACTGGGTTTTATGGAAGGGTTCTAGAAAAAAGAGCCTTTTTATTTGTATGACCTCAGAACAATGCACTGTACGTTTCCAGTTTCCTTGCCATTTTCAACAAGAGCAAAAATGCACCATCTGGTCTTCAAGCATCAACCGACTAACTGTGGCCACAAGAGGGCAGTACATTACAAACATTGCACTGTATAAAGTAAACACTGGCTAAACTTTAATTCAAAAATTTAATTAATCTTTCACACCTAATATTTTAGCATTGACGTAATGTGAAGAAACTAGATTACTGCAGATTTGGTTTATTTGCCTTATATAAATGCTAAAATATTAGGTGTGACAGATAATTTTATATTTTTTAGCCAGTGTTCACTCCTGGTATTGTTAGGGAAATTCGGTAGGCTCATCTAATACCTCGATTATGCTAGAGAATGAATGGGGATTTATGTGTTCCCTGTCTGCCAAGGACAAAACAAGCAGTGAGAAAAGGGAATTGGTCGGTTTGACCCCATCAATTGGGCATTATATCAGAGCAGCAATGAGGAAACAGACTGAAAAAAGAAAACAGTGGCTCAATTTAAAAAAAAATGTCACACCTAATATATTAAATCAAACTGATGGCAGGTGAGCAGCACACAATGTCATCACCACCAAGAAAGACAAAAGCATACAAATCTCAGTATCTCAGTATCTCAGTATAAATAACTGAATCACCTCACTAACACAGTATGTGAGAACTCAGATGGTGTGTCGTTCCTCTCCACCATCTACCAGACTTCTCCTACAACCCCATGTCCCTCCTGCAGATGTTCTTCTGATGACTCTGCAATAGTCAACCTCATCACTGATGGAGACAAATACATGATGTGTAAACCATATAGAACCGATCTATGAGAGTTGCTATTTTCATTAATGGTCAATATCAACATGCTATCAGTACATGACAAGATTGTTGCTACATGTAAGTCCTTTTTAAAAATGGTCTAGGTTGATATAGATCCCAGAACACATTATCTGAGAAAACATATGAATCCATTATTTCCAGACACAGAGGTGTAATCAATATCAATAAGATTTTGCAACTTGAGGATCATTGAAATGGAGCTGGCATATGTGGTGAACACAGCTCAGTATTTTTGTCCATATTTTGACACACATATCAGCAAAACTTTGTATTTGAATGGGCCTTATTGATTACAAGTTTTCACTCTGAGCAAAGGAGACTCAAGAATGCTTAGCTGGGCACAAGTAGCAGAATAGCCTGTGGGGGCACAGCAGGGCCCAGTCAAATATCTCCCATTCTGGAGCCGTAGGGTGTCAGAGCTGTGAGAGAGCAATTCGTTTAGAAAATTAATCATGTTAATGCTTATCCATTCTAAGGTTGTCATTAAAATTGGTTCTCTAATAAGAATTCATCATGAGCTTTACAGGATTCCTTCCACGATAGATTTATATTGACTTAAACTCACCGTGTGTGTGCCCTGTGGTGGGCTAGCTCCCACCTAAAGCTAATTTCTAATACATGTGGTTGATCGATTATTTTTTAAATGTATCATAGGAAAACCCTCAGCCTTTGTACAATTTCAAGATCAGAACTCCAGCAATGGAACTCTTTAGACCCGTGATGGGAATTCCACAGTGGTGGTGGCAGTGGTGGCCTAGCGGTTAAGGAAGCGGCCCCGTAATCAGAAGGTTGCTGGTTCGAATACCGATCTGCCAAGGTGCCACTGAGCAAAGCACCGTCCCCACACACTGCTCCCCGGGCGCCTGTCATGGCTGCCCACTGCTCACTCAGGGTGATGGGTTAAATGCAGAGGACAAATTTCACTGTGTGAACCGTGTGCTGTGCTGCTGTGTATCACATGTGACAATCAATTCACTTTATACTTTACTGTTTTATACTGCAATTCACTTTATACTTTACAGTCTAGTTTACGTTGGACTAATTTTTTCAATACTAGCATGTATTTGGTAGTAAAAATCCTGATTCATGAAACGTATCCGTGGTTAAGCATAGGTCCCTGTTGATAAATCTGGAGGCATAATTTACATGGCTGCGGCCCAAAATCCTGCAACATGAAGGAACAGAAGCTGGTAAAGAAGAGGAATTTCTTTGAGGTAGAAATCAATGTCATTACAACCGAGGTACTATTACAAAAAGACTTTGTTGAACTAAATTCAACATGATTTACATTTAGATGAAAACAGTCTGACCACAGGATCCTGGATGTGTCAGTTTTCTTTGACTGACAAGGCAGAAAAGGCACATAGATGCTTGTCTTAATTACACTTAATGGGGAACATCAGTGAGTAACCAAGACCCAAACAAGACAGTAAATTGGTGCCAACGTGTGGGCCAGGGGAACCACAGCATCACAAGTGTGTACTCATCATCTGATATTTCCTGCCTGCAGTGGTTATGCTTTTTGGGTGCTTAAAAATTGTGACTATAATTTCTATGCATAACTACCTGGATTCAAAATCAAAGCACGGAAACTCTTGTACAACAAAACATATGACTCAAAAATAGAATCAGTGCAAAACAAAAAGGAACATGATGCACAGCTCACAGGGATTAGAAGACTATTATAGGGCAAACTAGGACAGGAAGAGGAAGTCCATATATAGGCACTAAGCTTCTGTTGCATTCTAATAATCACAGACATCACACACACACACACCTCTATTTGATTATGTAAGGGGTGGTCTCCTTGTATAACAGTTTAACCCTCAGGACTGAGGCTATGATGATGGAAAATAGGTAAGGATGCATACGGGAGCACTCAGAAAATAGATGCAAGGAGAACATTCTGACTCACTTAAATCCAATCCACTGATGCTGGCGGAAAAGGCACAATTTCGGATTTACAAACACAAGGAAAAAAGCTTGAAGCTTGCTTTAGCAGGTGCATTGAAGCAGCACCCACATAGATGCCCTTTTTCAGTTTTTTTTGGTTGGTAGAATAAGAAACCACAAACAATATTTACACATGCATATTAATCTGCAGATTTTTCCTCAGTGTACAAACAGCACTCCATATTGCAGATTTACAAAGAAGGGGGTGGTAGTAGCCTAGTGGGTAACACACTCGCCTATGAACCAGAAGACCCAGGTTCAAATCCCACTTACTACCATTGTGTCCCTGAGCAAGACACTTAACCCTAAGTTGCTCCAGGGGGACTGTCCCCTGAAACTACTGATTGTAAGTCGCTCTGGATAAGGGCGTCTGATAAATGCCATAAATGTAAAATGTATCTCATGGTCCTACGTATGCACACCCTTTGCACAGTATTTAATTGAAACACCCTTTTGATCTAATACAGCCACAAGTCTTTTTGGGAAAGAAGCAACGTTTTTCACACCGAGAAGGATCCTTTGCCATTCCCCCTTGCAGTTCTGCCAGGCTGGATGATAAATGTTGGTGATGGCTGAGATCCTCAATTGGGTTTAAGTCAGGACTTTAGCTGGGCCAATCAAGAACATCAAGAAGCCGCTCCTTCAGGTTCCTTAGGGTCATCTTGTTGGAAGGGACTCTGCAGAAGGTTTTTGTCCAGGATATCCCTGTCCCAACCAGTCATCCTGTCCCTGGAGCAGCAAAACACCCCCACAGCATGATGTTGCCACCACCATGCTTCACTGTTGGGACTGTACTGGAGAGGTGATCAGCAGTGCACGGTTAGTGTGTCACATGGAAACCTTCAGCAATGCCTGCTGTATTTATACAAAATACACATTTACAATATATGGATACACAAGTCTGTTTTATTTTAAAGAGTTTCAAACTTGACATTGTTTGCAGCGTTTGTAGACCCAGTGTCCATCGCCCCTGCATTAGGAACAGGTGAATTTCTGACATGTTGCACAGGTAAACCTGCTGCGATTCCTGTTGCAGCTCTCTTGCACCTGGCTCTGCCTTGTCTGTACAGTCCCTGGCACAGCAGCTGCAGCAGCTTCAGCAGTCTGCCTCTGTGCCAATATTTCCTTGTGCTGCATGAATCGGCAATGGAGTTCCTTAGCTAGAAGACTCAGAAACAATCCTCTTTTGCCTGTCCATCCTGTACATGCCATGTACAAAATGTAGGCACCTGCGTGTTGCTGCTCTCAAGGAATCTCAGCATCCATGCCATTTGGTCCAACACGTCTACACCACACTGTAAAAGCAGAGAGAGAGAGACATGAGTATATGTGCTTTTTTCTACATTCTACATTCAGATCTAGGATGTCTTTTTTTCAGCACTTTTTAGTTTTGGTCGAGTGTTTATTTGCTTTTTAAGCGCCATCCACATTATCTGGGGAACTTTAAAGAAGTCTGAGAAGATAAGATGAAAGAACTCTCCAAAACTTTGAACCGCTCCACAGGCTCATTTGTCCAGCGCCCCAGCTGAAGGGAGATTGTATTCATGCCCTGTCTTTAGTAAATGTAACTGCACTACTTCCTGCCAGTTTGACACATACAGAGTAGTATCAGTCCTGGCACTCTGAGCTCTCCATTAGAGAGTTGCAATTAATAAAGTTAATAAATTCAAGGTTAATGAGGCCATGTTGTGTTAATAGGAGATTAGATCTAATGGCTCGCTGCACTGCCCTCTTTTAGCTGCCCTGATGGAACTAAAACACTACTTCAAATGTCACATAGAGATGAAGCTCAAACCCCTGGGTTTACGTCTCTCATCAAGACCCTGCATGCAAAATGAAGGTCAAATGAAAACCCTATCTGGTTTCTCACATTACCAAGCCAATATTTTGACACATTTGTGAAAATACAGTTTTTAGTTATTTTAAGTCTTTTCATCAAAGCTCATTGTGACTGAATATCCGATGTAACTGCACTTCACCAGTTCCTCTAATGCCGTAGTTACTTCAAAGTGATTTTACAATGCGTTATGCTTCTTTTCCAGAGGATTATTCCAATGGATGTCATTTATTAGGGTGGGGGACAAAATAAAGCCTGTACAGGAAATTTGCAGCTGTGACATAAGGCGAGATAAATTCAGCACTCGTTATGGCACCAAACATAACTTTTCTGATTAATTTTTGGAGCAGGAAGAAAAGCTCACATGATATATTTTCATGGAAAGGCAATGGTTGTAATTCAGTCATTTGGTTGTCATCCTTGTTAGAGTACAATGGACAATGATGCTTTTACCCTTTTCTTCAACCTGCCCTTGTACTGATAGGGTCTGAAACTGTTTCTACCTCTCTGCTATCAGACTGTTCAGAAGGAATGAGTAAAATCCAGCAAAGATCTGTGAATGTCGAATACAGGACCCACTGCTTACTTTATTCAGGTTGCACTGACATGTTAAAAAACGAGAGCTGTGATCATGATTCCTGATCAAATCAGTGCCGCCCCCTCAAAAACAGAACACCGGTCCTTCCAATTAGCCATTCCGAGTCTGGCCTTAGTGAGGTGTGGGCAGCCATGAAAGGCACCGGGGGAAGCAGTGTGTGGGGACGGTACCTTGATTAAGTGGGACCTCAGTGGCACCAAGCCTATATTCTTGGTGAAAATCTGACGTGTCATTTGCAACTTTCAACACGGAAGCCTTCTTCTGTGTTGTTTCTGTATGATGCATATTTGTGTGGTTGCAGGAGTGGTAAGTGTTCAGCAACCACATGGAGTTTAAATCAGTAAGTTCATCGATTCTGCTCAAATGAACCATGGATGTATTTACATGAGATGCGTGAGCTTCCTCTTTTAGAGACAGTCCACAGAGTGTATTATTATCAAGAGTTACAGAAACCATCATACCTGCTTCTGGGTAAATGTTGTAGAAGATGCAAACCTCTAAACCTGCCTTGAATTCCCTTTTAATGTGATGATGGGTGTTTCTAGAAATACATTTCTTTAGAAATTCCCCCTTGTAATATTCCATAACTACACCTGACAAAGAAGATGTTTTTAAAACCATATTCCACAGTCTCCTATTAACATTTCAAGAGAAATTCAAGTACTGCGTTTTTATTGAATTTAAAAGTAGTTTGTGATAAAGGCTCCTTCACTGAAGTATCTAGCATACTGACCACATGCAGCTCCAGCAGGGAAAGTGTCCAGTGGGATTAGGGTCTCACAACTGAAATGACCATCTTCTGCCAGAAATGCAGTTCATTCAGTTCTGGCATTTTAAATGATGTAGTTGATGAAATTTCAGTGTGAATGCTGAATGTTGAAATAAAACATTACTCTCTTACTGAGAGTCAGGACGTTGCTTTTGTAACCCAGAGTGCCCGGCAACCCTTTATATGAAGAACATATCAGCGAATCCTTGTGATGGCGTGTTCACAGTGGGCCTGGCTCCAGGACTTCTCCTGGCTCACCATCTGCTCCTCGCCACAGCATCAGACAGCTGAGGGGCCTGGAGCAGCTGTGGCATCTGTGCCGCTGCACAACCCACCCTTCATGCTCTCTGCATGAAGGAACCAAGGAACCAGAAAATGGGGGAGTGTGCCCATAGGATGGACACATCAGGCCTCTGGTCTCGTTCTGCAATGTGGAGATGTGGTTTCAACCAGTCGGTTTCAGTTAGCGATGTAATGAAAATGTTCCTGCTTCTGCAAGATTATTCATATAATGGAACTGTGATAAGAAAAATCATCTGATTTATTTTCAGAATAGTCTTTCCCCAGTGACAGTTCTGTGGAACTGGCCTGCAGCTTTCATCTGTTTGAACATTTGTTGTGTTGACAGAATGTCATACTCTTGGTTTTTCATCTTAATTTACATTAAATTTACAGTAGCACAATAAAACTTGCTACTGAAGATGGTTAAGATGATTATTATGATAATAACATGCAGAGCGTTCCTGTCTTCCAATATTTATCATTATTGAGAAGCCATAATTTGGAACTGGCATATGCGCCTCCCTTTTAAACAATTTTTTTTTTGTGTAAAACACTGCATTCAGTCTCCTTCCACACATGATTTACCAGGAATAAAGGTAGCACTGATAATTCCATTCCCCAAGCACAATGAGCACAATGGATAAGGAGGTATCTGAAGAAATGGACAAGTGGGACAACTGTGGGCTGAAGCCCATGTCACAAATCCAGTGGAGCTGTGCCAGGCAGTGGCAAAAGAATAAAAAAGCCGGTCCCCCTGTTAGGTCTGGAAGAGATGGCCTGCTAGGCCTTCCAAAATGCCACCCATGTTCACTGATGGCCTAAGAACATTCTTTCAGATTTCGCCTTGCTGTCAGTTGCCTCTTGGACAGCAGAAGAGACAATGTCTGAGAGCACAGTGAGCGCCTTAGTCTTCAGGTTTGCCACTACTGTTGTATCTCCTTGCTCTGTACATTGAGCAACAGCCATCCCTGCAAAGTGATATCTGAAACACCTTTTCCAATGTTCCAACTCCCTGAGCCCAGACCTCAGTCCCCCAGTGTTGTTGAGACCAGATGCCACCACACTACACAACTATTCAAGGTATTGTTCCTGTACTCATATCCTCAACTGCAATAACAACTTTTGTTCAGTTGCTTTGATCCTGATTATTAGCAAATTCTTTGAGAGACTGCCTCACCGAACATCTCGCCACAGCAGATAAACTTATGACCATAGCCCTGCCACTTCACTCTGCCCTTTCACATCTGGAAAAGAAACGCACATATGAAATTCCTGATGCAATGCCTCTCATGCACAAAAGAATTTCACTGTACTGGACCTGTTGACATTTAATGACAATTCCTGACTTCATGCTTGGTTGTTTCAGAAAAAGATTGCAGTGGCTATCGCAATCCCTGCAAATACTGAAAACATGCCCCAAAATATTCTGGGGGCACAGACCTTGGGACATGCAGAAAAAAAAACAAATCCCATAATCCTGTCTCATTTATGCAGGCCCACTTTTTCTCATGCATTACAGCACTCTATGTGCATGGCAATATCTTATGATATTCGTAAAATGGGAAAATAATTTTGAAAGTATAAAAAGTTCAAACACACACACAATTCTGCAGTCAAACTGTATCCTGGCACAAACGTCTGTGTCATATTTCCTGTGGAACAAGATGGTGAATACCAGGACAAGAATACATTTCCAACAATGAAGCATTATTTTTGGTAATGAGAGAAATAAATACCATTGTTAGAGCAAATACCACATCATCTGTAAAATTGATATCTGAAGAATCTACAGTGAAATAGCTAAAGGGGCATGGGAAATGGGAACTGAAAGGCTGCTAAGCTGTTTGCAAGCTGTGAGACTGGCTATGCTGGGAGGCCGTAGAAACACATTTTTAGCAAATGCTCAAACTTGCATGTAAAATATAGCACATATACCTGCCTAAATATCATATTGGCAAGTATGTGTTTAAATCTTTGGGCATTCTTGCATCATTGCCTAGCTTAATGCAGATTAACCTAATATAGTTAAAAGCAGCCTGTGATGCCAGGGTTCCCACGGGACACCAGATGGCACCATTGTACTGGTTCATAGACCCACAAGCCACTATTAAGTTTGGGTTGATTAGGCCCAAATTTTTTAATTTGTGTTTTGATCCCTTCACAATCTTGCCTTAAATTTACATTATGTTTAGTGTTTTTGTTTGCTTTTGTCTGTATGTTCAGCCATTGCACCAGGTTTTCTCTCATTTTTTAAAATGTTTCATGTCTCAACCTGACACACCACGTGTGATATTAATATGTCATCTAGGCCAATTTACAATTTAAATCATTCGTTTTTTTATCTTTGTTTAAAGCTTTTTACTATGTAATATTAGATTATCTACTCTACATAAATAGCCAGTAATTCTAACCCATAATGATGGATCACATGACTCTTGCAGTATTGCTCACACTTACAAGCAATTCCTGTAATGTTTGCTTGTTCTTAGCGTATTATCTTGTCCAAGAGATGGGCATGACATCTTCAGCAGCTTACATTAACAACACATGGCCTGAGGTCCATGTCTGAAGGCATCTGGAGTGACTTTACATTGCCGGCTTCCTTTCTCAATGTCCTGCTTCCTCTCGTCCCACCTCTCCTCCTCTGACCCCAGCATATGAGCACAATAAAGGTCCATCACACTGCTCCCACTGCAATCTGTGTGGCTGCGTCTGGTCTTTGCTCTCCAGACACTGTTCTGTTCATGCCACAGCTGGCATCACATTCAGAGTCCCCTTCAGTTCACACACTTCACAGGACTGATGGAGCTAATGACCTCCTTCTGCATTCCTGGTGATGCAACCTGTCAGTTGAAATTTACCAATGGACCGTTATTCATGATTTTTGCCTCTATATTAACATGAGCTAAATGATTGCACTTTTCTCTCTTTATAAATGTGTCAAACACTGCAAGGAAAGCAGCAAATGCTCTGGATGTGTGGGGACCTGTCATTAATCATTCAGGACATAACTTTTTATTAGCAATTATTAAACAATAATTCCGGTTATTTACAAATTTTGAATGCAATACGGATGTGGAGCATCAGATTGAGAAGAATACTGCCTGAATGTACTGGGAGAAGCAGCAGGGCGCAGATTAAATTTCACTGCCTCCTATTTTTCCAGCCGTCACACTCTCTGACCTTTGAAATGCAAGCCCTTATTACAATTGCCCCCATAATTAAAGTCATGTCCTCTGCAGCACCAGCAAAGAAATAGATTGTAAGATGAAGGCTTGGTGGACAATCTGCTTTTCCCCATTCTGTTCATCGATTTCTCCATACATATGGGTTTTTCTGCTCCATGAACTAGATAGACAGGAAAAAGTTGAATGGGTCGCTTCAATCTATTAATCCTGCTTGTACTGATTAAATGGCACTGTCCATCTCTGGGACCTGGGCCATTGATTGTGAGATGACATCCACTAATGTACTGGTTGGGGGGAGAGATTGAGAACATGCCACTGTGGGTACTGACAGTCTGGCCATCCTCCACAAATGAACAACGTGTTCCATGTGTTACTGATATCCGTGTGGGGATTGTGGTTATTTATAATGTTAATAGGTTCACTTTGATTCCACATGACACTGCGAGGAACTCATTAATTGGAGCCATTTCCCTCCTTTGAAGTGCAATCATGGAAGCTTGGCGCAGAATCAGTTTATCATGAGAAACTGGAGCACATGGAGAAATCCGGACAAAGTAACTGTGCATCATTTTCTGCAATTTGCACTTTTGAGTGACAAATTGAATATCCCACCTTTATGGACTGTGAAGTACTTTATTTTAGCATGATGTTTCCAGACATGTCAAATTTGATCTGTCCAATAACTGTAAAGTAGGTCGTTTCTTGTACACCTTTGGGACTGTTTCAGCTGAGTGAAGAAATCACTGAGAGGAAAATCGGCAAGTAACAGCAAACACCATCTGGTCAGAGGAAAAGAACACAATTGTGAACTGATTTCATTCTAATTCCTGCCACTCACCCATGGCCAGATCCAAAGTGTTCCTCATTGAATAATAAAATAAAGCAAAAATGAATAAAACCCACTAAACATTATTAATGAATAATTTAATCTGATTCTACCATTAACCCAGACACTGAAAACGTTCTTGGTTCTAGTTCCAAGCCCAGGATAAATGGATAGAGTTGCATCAGGAAGAGCATCTGGCAGTTGTCTGAGCTGCCCAATTGTTTTTAGATAATGCAATTTTTGTGTGTGTTTAGGTTTTTTGGCTATAATGACAATCCATTCCAGATCTCATTCTACTTAATCAAATGAGTATAATGAAATTACACTCACTTCACTCACTTTTGATAACCGCTTATTAACAAGCAAGGCTGCAGCACAGGGTGCAGCACATTCTGGAAAACCCAGAGATAACGCGCCGTACAAAGCAAGAGCCTACATTCAAACTTTCAACATTGGAGGTGAAAGGCCCCATCACTAGCTGCCATGCCACCATGCAGCCCTGTACTGAGTGTAAAATGTGCTGTTTATGCTTAATACAGATCATATTAACTGTCATCATGTCGTCTGTAAAGCACATTGTAAATTGCTCTGGATAGAGACGTCTGCCAAATGGCACAAACGTAAATGTAAAATCTAAAATTGTTAACCAAAAAATGGTTCACACTACTTAACCCTGTATGTAGCTAATTATTTTTAACGCAGATTAAAAATAATAGAATTGTTACTTCCTGCCTATTTCTGACAGTTGCCAGACTACCGCCGCATAAGCAGAGGGCATAATGCCTCTTGCTGGACTGGACTGGACTGATTGGCCGTCCCAGTACGACGTAGTTCTGAAGACGATGCATCCTGCCGCTCCCGCGCTGTGCCTCTCCACCACGGTACAGTCATGGCTATATTCTGCATGGAGTGCATGGAGTGACACCTCTGGTGTCACGTGGCCTTCTTTGACCGCCGTTCCACCAATTTTTTTCACTCATTACCAGGCCAGAAAGGCTTCAGAGGCGTACAAATATACAACAATCCCGGAAGACACCAACCTTCCTACTTCTTGACTTTTTTCGTGTTTTAACAGGAATAAACTGCCCCTCTGGGCATGTTTTAATTTACAACAGGTCTGGGATGTTCCTCCTATTGCCTCTTGCATGACCTTCTTTAGAGAAACTTTCTTTTATGCAATGCAAAAAAGGCATGTCATGAGGAAACAGCTGAGAGTTTTTCTGCTTTCAGTTGTTTGTGGACAACTATTGAGTTACAGGACCTTATGAATGCTTTAATAGCAGTTGGATGTACAGTTGCTGTGGTAAGCTCAGCACTGCAGCAGTTAGTTGATGGATAAAGGATTGGCATTAAACACTAACTTCTAACTCCTCACTACTCAGTAAGATGTACTTAACTCTTGTGTGGGGCCAAGCTCAGTATTTACCAAAAAAATGTAAAATAAAATTATGATTCCTTGACTTTCAAATGTTTAGAAACGATACAAAAAGATTAGAAAAGATTCTAATTTATACACTCAGGTTGGAAAACAGTTTCTAATGTACAGAAGATGCAGGATAAATTCTCCTCCTTTAAACAAAAAAAAAAGTTGGAGTGGATAAGATACCCCTGTCATCATGGAGATAAGCAGTTATAGAGCTGGGTCATTTATTACTAATCTGCAAGTTCTTCAAAACTCCCAATTTCTAAAATCTACCCAGGTGATATTTGACACACAGCGTTTGAAAAGCTTTACATAAAGCCCAGGAAGTTTCTGGGAAAAGAGTAACATGTTGGTTAATCAGTCTGGATATTGCGGTGGAACCGGGAGTTTAAAGTGTTTGATATTAAAGGCTGAGGAGCCTTCTGTAAGACAAAACACCATCTTTAATTTTTCAGATGTTTGAGAGTGGATTTGTGAAGATGTACTCCTTATCAACAGTCTCAGCTTGAACGGCAGAGATGACCAGAAAATGATGACCAGATTGCTTCTCATGAAGCAAGACTAGGCTGTGATCAGAACTCAGACTTTTTAACTCTACAATTTAAAGACAGAAAGTGAAGTGATTGTATTACACTGCAGCACAGAACATGGTGACACAACAAAATGTGTCCTCTGCATTTAACCATCACCCTGAGTGAGAAGTGGGCAGCCACGACAGGCGCCCGGGGAGCGGTGGGGATGGTGTGGGGACGGTGCTTTGCTCAGTGGCACCTAAGTGGCACCTTGGCAGATCAGGATTTAAACCGGCCACTGCCCCAAGATTCATTGCTCTGCAATTACTTTACTTTACACAGCGACACTGTAATGCTGCCCACAGAAACGATAGACCCCCCCTGGACAGATCCCTCTGAAGAACTTTGTACGCCCAGCAGCTCTACTCTGTTCTGTAATGGACTGCTGTATCCCCATATTAAACCACAGTCACCTTGTCTTGGGGATTATTTGGCAAAAATTGTGCAATGTCCCCAAAATATCACACACTCTCATAAATTTTTAAGGGGATGGGAACTCAGATGTCAGCCATTTTGATTCCCAGGATGAAATAACAGCCTGACCCAGTCTGCTCTGATAGCTTTAAAGGGTGCATTGACCTTCTGCTTTTGTGTCTCTTGTGCTTGTCTCTTCACTGCTCTCTTTATAGAAATCATTGTTAGAGACCGATGTCTACCAACCACAATGTTACAATAAGCTGAGTAAAATGAGAATTCTGATAACACATAATTAATTCAATTATATTTATTGCAAAAGCATTGAGAAGTTACATAAATTGATCACTTACACACTTCATCTCAACCCTTTAGACAGTTTTTTAATACTTTCATGTCACGGCCAACGTACCACCTCCAGCCCACCAGAGGGAGCAAGATCAGCCAGGGAGACAGCGATCCGGGAGTGGAAGTGAGAGTGGGCAGTGCCCAGTATAAAAGTCAGGTGGCCAGGGGGAACGCTACCCGCTCTTTGTTTACTTCCCAGAGATGCTAGCCTTCTCCCTTTTGACCATGACCTTGAGTTTGCCTGCCCCTTTTGGCTAAGATGATACGTATATGTTACCCCACCTTCCTGCTATCCCATGCTCCCAGACAGCCGTCTTTCTGTTCTTCTCTACCCCGGTCCACCCCAGCCTCATCCCCTCGCCTCCTTCCCCCCTGCTCCCCACGAGCATCTTTTAAATTCAGCATTTGACTCCTAAAACGGTTGCCACAGACCAATCAGATTGTCCTTTGATGTTTCTGCCTTGTTCAAGCAGAACATGTAGTGAAATTAAAATTTGGGGGGTCTTCATGCATCTGGAATTTCCCATCTTACACCTTCATCTCTGAGAAAGTGACATTCCTAAAATCTGGAAATAGTTTACAGCTGATGGGAATTTATTTAAACTCATGAGCATATATATTGGTTTCAGTTGTAAGAAGGTTCCAGAATCACACCTTCTCATTTAGAAGGTTTTCTTTATTTTCAAGACATTTATGTTGGTAGATTCTCACTGAAGGCATCAAAACCATAAATGAACACATGTGGAGTTCTGTACTTAACAAAAAAGGTGAAATAACAGAAAACATGTTTTATATTTACATTTACAGCATTTATCCAGAGCGACTTACAATCAGTAGTTACAGGGACAGTTACCCCCTGGAGACACTCAGGGTTAAGTGTCTTGCTCAGGGACACAATGGTTGTAAGTGGGATTTGAACCTGGGTCTAGTGGTTCATAGGCGAGTGTGTTACCCGCTAGGCTACTACCAGTTTCTTTGCTCTGATTACTGCTTTGAACACTCTTGGCATTCTCTCGATGAGCTTCAAGAGGTCGTCACTTGAAATGCTTCTCCAACAGTCTTGAAGGAGTTCCCAGAGGTGTTTAGCACTCTGGGAACTCCACAGTGTGGCATGAGCCAGCTTGGGCATGCTCTTATTTACGATCTTTTATTATTAATACTGAATAATTCAGGGGTGGCTTTTTTATTTAAAATAGTTGTTTTATTATTAAAGATTAGCTTGAGATTAACAGAATGAAAAGTCAATACCTGATGAATCTTGATAACTTGCTGTTGATTCTATTTTAAGTTGAATTATGAGAAAATCTGCTCCTCTTTTTAGAACTCTTTGTTGGGATTGCAACTAATATAATTCTGCATATTTTTATATTATTAATCATATTAGCATTGAATCACTATCCTATCACATTCCTTATTCGGCTTCTTCCATTCGGGTGACACCACAGTGGATCAAGCTGTCTGTTCTCCACACGATTGACTTGGCAAAACCCTCCCCACATACTGGGTAAGCACACAGTCATTTGTGTCCCCAGTGGCTGGATTTGTATTGTATCTATAATTACATACAAACAGGCATAATCACCATTATCAGCCACCATCTAAAGGCATGTACACTAGGTAAAGTGGTATCATCATGTTATATCTCTTCCACATCACGTCAAGGCAGTTTCTGATGTCAGCCTGCAGCTATACATCATTTCAGATGGTATATTGAGCCTCCAAGGAAATGCATTCCATCTTCTCCAGCCTGTTCATTTACTGCCATGAGGATCAATGGTGCCTCAGTTATTGCAAAAGAGCAGCAACACCTTTTGGTAGTAGCCCAGTGGGTAACACACTCGCCTATGAACCAGATGACCCAGGTTCAAATCCCACTTACTACCATTGTGTCCCTGAGCAAGACACTTAACCCTAAGTTGCACCAGGGGGGGGACTGTCCCTGTAAATACTGATTGTAAGTCACTCTGGATAAGGGCGTCTGGTAAATGCTGTAAATGTTTTGAACCAGAGGAAACCAAAGCAAAACCAGTCAGACAAGCTGCTGATAAAGAACTTACTGACACACTGCGTCAGTGATGTTCATGCCATGTATTCTCTTTAAAGAAGCTTTTTTTTTCACTGAAGCTTTCTGGAATAGCTCGTGTTGCCAGTGTTGAACAGATTTGCTGCTAATGTTGGAAAAAATTATATCTCTGGAAGATTGAGGCAGTGTGACTAATTTGGGAGTGTCACAACCATGTTGTCATGACAAGGCAGGTGCACGGAGAAGAGGACGAAGAGGTGACGAGAAGACGAGGAAGGAAGGATGCAATCGCATGACATCATGAAAACCGGGGTTTAATTGTGAAGGACAGGGGAGACATCCGATGACACAGGGGAAGTTCTACCTTAAGTAAATAAAGTAGTAAACATTGTGTATGGTAAATTAAAGTAAACATACCCTTCTTTCTTGTTTTCTGAAATTGTTCAAATGAAATGGAGAGGAATGCTGACGGTTTGAATCCCAATCCACCAAGGTGCCACTGAGGTGCCACTGACCAAAGCACACATTTTGTTGTGAGCACCGTGTGCTGTGCTGCAGTGTTTCACAATGACAATCACTTCACTTTCACTTTCAAACCTGCAAGAAAAGAAATCACTAACTCTGATTGCCACAGCGCTCATCTGAATGAGCAGTGTAGACACACAGAGTCTTTATTAACCAGCTGAGACCCAGATAAACCCCATTCCAGACAGCTGACATTCAGCTGGGGAGAAAAAGGATACCATACGACACCCATGAGTCAGCAGTAAAGATTATAGATTAGTGTCAAGAACACTGACAGGGAAAGGGAAAGGATGCAAATGCACGACTCACAAACAGGGATTTAATAATGAATAAAAAGGACACAAGGACCGTCACACAAACACCAATCCTGAAATGGGTAAAAGACAAATAGCATTAGAATTAGGGTAATTAGGAACACAATACAAGGCAACATGGGGCAGTGGGCAGGCAACATGGAGCAAAGCACCGTCCCCACACACTGCTCCCAGGGCGCCTGTCATAGTGCCCACTGCTCACCGAGGGTGATGGATAAATACAGAGTACACATTTTGTTGTGTGTACCATGTGCTGTGCTGCATTGTTTCACAATGACAATCACTTTTTATGAAATCCCGAAAACTGAGAAATTGTGACAATTAGCGTAATTCCTCTAGATTACAGACCTGCAGAAAGTGATACAATCACCTTGATATGCAGGGATCAGGCAATAGTGAATAGCAGAGTTATAACAGCTAGTAACTGTGTGGATTTTAACATTTTAATCCTGCATCAGCATTACTGCACCACAATAGAGAATTGAATGGAAATTGGAACTGCTGATGGTTGCTCATAGTTTAAGATGTGAAAGGAGCTGGGAAAGTCAGAGCAAACCATGAGAAGAAAAGGAGGAAATCCATAAATTATTCAGTTATTAGAAGTCTTTTCACTACAAGGTTAAGAGTAAAGAACATATTCCTATGAAGTTTTAAATCTAAAGATATCTGTGGATTTCATATGAAATTAACTGCAACTCTGAGATGATAAATAAACCCATTGCCCATTACCCATGCTGTAAATGTAAATGTAAACAAAGTTTTTTTAAACCAACAATTCCCAAAATGGCACGCAAACACAGGACTAGCCACAGCAATGTCACTAGTATGGAAATACAGAGGGGCTTTGCCCCAAGGGTTTAGATATGTGTGTTTTTCACCAAACCTAAACAGGCTTCTTTACTTTTATTATCTCATGTACAGAAATGATGCTGTAGTCTAGCTCACATTATTTCGCTGATTTCTCTGGAAGATTCGGAAGCCTTTGGAAGCCTTGAGAATCACTGACTTTAAATTATGGTATTTATCAGAATGACTTACAATCAGTAGTTCCAGGGAGAGATCTTGCTCAAGGACACAGTGGTAGTAAGTGGGGTAGTAAGTTTGAATCCGTGACTTTCTGGTCTTCTGGATAATAGGCAATTGTCTAACCCACTAGGATACTAGCACCTTTCCCCAAAAATCAGACACAGAACCCTTTCACCTCAGTGCCCAAATGCTACACATGGGTCTTTTTATATGTTTCAGTGCTATGAAGTGAGAAGTCTGTACTGAGCATTAGATTGGATTAAGCTGAATCACTGATTTAAATCCATTTCATATTTTCTGTGTGTATTTGTGACAAACTTTCCTCCAAAAAAATGATCCTTGATCCCTCTGGAGGTGGTCAGGGGCTTGAATCAGTGCCTCGGAGAGAACAAACAGAAACAGCGGCAGATGGTGAAATTGTACAACTGCTACAGAAATATGTGGCTATAGTGGTATATACAGCAGCCCACTGTAATAAAGTGAACTTACAGATTCAGACTGTGTCTGGCATTTTAACAGAAGACCAGTGTCATGTGAATCCGCTCATGTGACTGGGAGCAACGCGGAAGTGGGGTGACAACTCCTATAAAACGGCAAGATGGTTGCCTCCATACGCTCATTGTTTGCAACCACTGCAATGACTCGACTTGTCTCACTTCAAAGTAAGACTGTTCCTTTTTGCCTTCCACTCTATTGGCAGTGGTGGCAGTGGTGGCCTAGTGGTAAAGGAAGCGGCCCCGTAATCAGAAGGTTGCCGGTTCGAATCCCGATCCGCCGAGGTGCCCCTGAGGTGCCACTGAGCAAAGCACCGTCCCCACACAATGCTCCCCGGGCGCCTGTCATGGCTGCCCACTGCTCACTCAGGGTGATGGGTTAAATGCAGAGGACAAATTTCACTGTGTGCACTGTGTGCTGTGCTGCCGTGTATCACA
Source organism: Denticeps clupeoides (assembly GCF_900700375.1). Lineage (NCBI taxonomy): Eukaryota > Metazoa > Chordata > Actinopteri > Clupeiformes > Denticipitidae > Denticeps > Denticeps clupeoides. The sequence goes on along the minus strand of NC_041721.1, from coordinate 20,880,284 downwards.
TGTGACAAATCACTTCACCTATGATTTTTGAGTTACAGCTTAGCCACTACCCTCCTGCTCTCTTTGCTGACCGGTCAAGCTGCGGAATGGGCAGCAACCCGTTTGACTGCTCCCAGCTTTGTGTTGCAGTCGTTCCCGGTCTTTGCAGCTGAATTAAAAGCCACCTTTTGCTATCCAGATGGCGTGGAGGATGTCACATCCCAGCTGTACCACCTGCGCCAGTGTTCCCCATCCATCAGCCAGTTCAGGACCCTAGCTGCCAAAACCCTGCTGGATGCCCACACCCTCTGGATGATCTTCTACAAAGGCCTGGCTCTCAGAACATAAGGCCATTGTCACGACTACGGACTTACGAGGGAAGGAAGCGCAGAGGTCTGACATGCTGGGAAGGGGATTTATTATAACAAACAATAAATACAAAGAAACAATAACGCGGTGGCCAAAAACGGGAAATAAAGGGGAACAACACAAACACAAGCGTGTGGCGATTGCCAGAACTCAAAACACATATGAAACTAAACCAGGTCAAGTTCGTGCAGAGAGTCCACGAAAATGCCGGAGACCTGGAAGGGGCGGAAACATCCGGCATTTAAGCGCTGTCAGGATTGGCCACCGGTGTTGAGCACAGCTGCAGTCAATCCTGACAGAGCCCCCCCCTCCAAGGGCTACGTCCTCGGAGCCCCAGCAGTACCATCAGTGGAGGTGGCGGGGCGGACGGTGGCAACCACAGGGCTCCTGCCCTGCTGTATCCTCCCCTTGGAGGACCCGGTCCCTCGGGCTGGCTCCCCGGCGTGGTGGCCCTGGTCCCTCAGCCTGGCTCCCCGGCGTGGTCCCGCTTGGCGGCCCCGGTCCCTCGGCCTGGCTCCCCGGCGTGGTCTCGCGTGGCGGCCCCGGACCCTGGGCCTGGCTCCCCAGCATGGTCTCGCGTGGCGGCCCCGGACCCTCGGCCTGGCTCCCCGGCGTGGCCCTGGTCCCTCAGCCTGGCTCCCCGGCGTGGTCCCGCTTGGCGGCCCCGGACCCTCGGCCTGGCTCCCCAGCGTGGTCTCGCGTGGCGGCCCCGGACCCTCGGCCTGGCTCCCCAGCATGGTCTCGCGTGGCGGCCCCGGACCCTCGGCCTGGCTCCCCGGCGTGGTCTCGCGTGGCGGCCCCGGACCCTCTGCCTGGCTCCCCGGCGTGGTCTCGCGTGGCGGCCCCGGACCCTCGGCCTGGCTCCCCGGCGTGGTCTCGCGTGGCGGCCGGGTGTGGCGGCCTCGGCTTGGCTCCCCGGTGTGGTCTTGTGTGGCGGCTCCAGACCCTCAGGCTGGCTCCCCGGCATGGTCCCACATGGCTGCCCTGGACCCTTGGACCTGCACAGAAAAATCAGGGCCGATCCATCCGGGTACGTGCGGGCCCTGTCTCCGCACGTCCCCTCTGACACGTCTTGTGTCACCCCCTCCACTGCGCAGGGAGATTGTTCCGGAGCCTCCAGCGACCGTTCCAGGCACCCCAGGCTGATGCCTTCTCGGCACGTGCAGCCCCTCTCACTGCACGCCCCTGGTGCCAAGGTGGGGGCATTGCCAGACCATCCGGATAGCCCCTTCTGCGTCCGTTGGGACAAGCAGGCCCTCTTCCTGCCTGTCCCAGCTGGGTCCTCATGCCTACCAGGGGGCTCTATGGCGCTCCACCCCTCTGGAGGCGGATGCAGGCCCATGCCTGGCCCACCCTCCTCACCAGCTACCGGAGGACCCAGCTCCATCGCTTCCCCACCTCCCCTCCCCTCAGGAGGAGCCCCCAACCTAAACTGAACCCCCCCAAAAAATTCTTTGGGGGAGCACCCCCCCCGGCTGGACTTAGGGGTACCTTGGGGCTCGTCCACCTCAACTTGGACCGGTGCAGTCAGGCTGGGAACTCCCTCCCTGGGGTTCGGCTCTGCTGCTGGTTCGCCATCTGGTGGACACAAAGAGGGGAAATGGGGGCGACATACGGACACTAATGCCACACACACACACAAAGACAAAGACAGACAGAAGAGAGGGTTGTCTGGCTCCCTCTCTGGGGTCTCCGGGACCTCCTCAGGGGGCACAGCCAGGATCTCGAGAGGTGCGACCTTCTCGTCACCCGCCAGTGCTGGGTCTTCTTGCCCCGGATCCTGACTGGCACTGGATGTGGTGGAGGGGCAGAGTTTGATCCCTGGCTCAGGCCGATCAAACTCCGCCCTCAGTCTCTGCTGGAAGTCCCGAAAACTCCTGTCTGTCTCTCCCTGCTGCCAGAGGGCTGCGCTCCAGCCCCATGCTGACCCAAGCAGACACGCGAGGATGGTGGTGGTCTTATCCGTGTCTGCTGCCCCACTGAAGGGTCCCGGGACCATTGGGCTGTCCCACACGGGGCTGGGCTCGTGGGTGGAGATGGTGGTAGGTGTGTGGTGTGGAGGGGGGTGGACGTCTTCTCCAGCAGGTGTGGGCGCTGGTGCTGCGCTGCCATTTCGCTGGGGAACGTCTGGGCAGAGGGAAGGCGGGTTGGCGACTGGAGCAGGAATGGAGGATTCCCTGCGAGGCAGTCCCGGCAGCGCAGTTGCTGGCTGGCGACCTCCCGTCGCCCTCTTCCACCAGCTTTCCTCACACTGCTGGGAGGGACGTGGGTCTCCACGGACCTCGTGACGATCCTGGATGGGCGCGATGGGCGGAGCCATCCCGGGCACCGACCGCCCAAACGGCGTCATCCTGGTCGTCATCCGTGTCAACCTCGTACCCCCGGAGTATGGGAAATAAAGGGGAACAACACAAACAAACCTGCAGGTGTGTGCCGATTTTCAGAACTCAAAACACATATGAAACTAAACCAGGTGACGTTCGTGCAGAGAGTCCACGAAAATGCCGGAGACCTGGAAGGGGCGGAAACATCCGGCATTTAAGCGCTGTCAGGATTGGCCACCGGTGTTGAGCACAGCTGCAGTCAATCCTGACAGCCATGGAGCAGTTCATGGCAGAGGTTCTTCACAACTGCACCATTCGCCCTTCCACCTCACCAGCTGTGGCAGGGTTCTTCTTTGTCTCTAAGAAGGATGGTAGCTTGGTCTCAACAAAATCACTATCAAGAACCATCTTCCTCTCACCAAAAACGCTCCTGATTCTCATGCATTGTTTCCAGGATCATGTAAAAAGAGAAATATAACAACTCTCTTTACACAAAGCACTGTATTAAAACCACTCCAATCTGATGTTACCTGGCAGAAAGAGGCATGGCACAATAGAGGTTAAAAGTTTCTATTTTATTAACACCAGTAGATTATTATTGCAGTTACATGTGAATATTGTATGTAAAAAGGTACCAATGTTACAAAGAAAACCAAAATGAAAGAAAAGAGAAGGAATAAGAAATAGAAAAAGCCAGGAGAAACAGAGAGAGAAGACAGGCCCAGAAACTGTAGAGAAACCCAGTTCCAGATAGAAAGGAAAAAGAAGTGGCCAATGTCCACAAGAGAAAATTCTTTTATACAAACAAATTGCTGGCCCTTTACACCTCCGCCCGACAAAGTCTAAGAGGTGATGAACGTCCATGCAAGACAAAACTGCAGAACGCCATGGACATGCAACTTCCCATTTTACCGTAATCCCATATACACACACTGCAACGACTTCACTTCAAAGTAAAACTGTTCCTTTTTGCCTTCTACTATCTGTCCTACTGTCCTGCCTTCCTGTACCTTGTTTTGATTTTCGTGCGAATCTCCACCGAATTAGCCTGCGACTGGTTAGACAGCGTCAGCTGCAACAGGTTTTCGTTTCCACCTACAGAGGTCTCACTTCCTGTCTCACTTCATTCCCATGACAGCCAGAGTGAATAGATGTGTTTTCAGTTCAGAATTTAAGGATTTTAGGATTTTATAGTCAACCCAAAATTTGATGGGTAACCAGTGCAGTGATTGGGGTGGGGTGATGTGGTCAAATTTCCTGGTTCTGGTTAGAACTCTGGCTGCAGCATTCTGTACTAGCTGGAGTTTACTCATGCACCTACTAGAGCATCCAGACAATAATGCATTGCAGTAATCTAATCTTGCAATAACTGCATGGACCAACTTTTCTGCATCATGCATTTCTTATTATTTCTTCATCATGCATTCTTTTACCTTAGAAATATTGCAATCTTAGTGATGTTATCTACAGGAGGACACTAGCATTAAGGAGACTAGCACTTGAAAAGTGTCAAATGCTGCACTAAGGTTAAGCAGGACAAGCAGCAAGATGTGGTCCTGATCAGAGGCCAGCTGCAGGTCATTAACCACTTTAACCAGTTCTACCTCAGTACTAAGATTAGGTCTAAATCCCGATCGATATACTTCAGGAAAGTTGCTGCTGTTTGGGTATGCACAGCAAATTTTTTTATATAGAAATGGGAGTTTGCATATCGTTCTATAATTTGAAAGCTGACTGAGACCAAGATCAGGTTTTTCAGGGGGGATCAGGGGTTTAATGACTGCTACCTTGATGGAACTTAGTACATGACTAGTGCTAAGCTAGATCTAACATTTAATAATCTTATTCTTATATCGGGGGTGCTGGTGGTACGTTCAGTAGGAATGAGTTTTATTTTTAACCTTAATGTTTCTTGTAAGATCTCTTGTTTTAATAGAGCGAAGTAAAGACACAGTGCCAATATGGCAGATGCTCGGTTTAGCCAGGCGGGTCAGGTTCGTTTTTTGGTTCTAAAACTCTATAAGATGGGACGTCGCAAGACGTTTCTGTGCTTTTGTTTTGCATGGAGATTCAACACCTCCGTTTTCCATATCTTTGTCAAATGGCAAGAGGTGTGAAATGCCTGCCACAGGTTCTTGTGATACCCCGCCCTGCCTTTGTCTGCCCCAGGCGGGAGGCACCGGGGGCGTGACATCAGAAACATTAGGTTCTGATTGGTCTGTGACAGCTTCCTGTAGGCCAGGTGTATAAAGTATTGTTCATGTGTGGTAGCGGGACTTGCACTTTTCTTCTCAGCTGCTTTTCCATCAGAAGCCTTCTGGCTTTCAAGTCTTTTCTCTCCTCCCATTTTTCTCCTGGATCAGGTGATGTCTCTGAAGCTTGGTTCAGTCTTTTTCTATCTTTTCCTCCTGTCTTTTATTTTGAATTTCTCTGTAACATTGGTACCTTTTTACTTACAATATTCACATGTAACTGCAATAATAATCTACTGGTGTTAATAAATTAGAAACTGTTCATCCTTTTAACCTCTATTGTGCCATCCCTCTTTCTGACAGGTAACGTGTGCAGCAGTAAATCAAGGGAAAACAGGTCGCACTAACCTCCGTAGACCAGCCCAGCCAAAGGGACCCTGGGAATCTTTCCAAATAGACTTCATTGGTCCGCTCCCAAGTGCCAAGGGGGGATACGAATATTGTCTTATAATCATCGATAAATTCTCAAAGTGGGTTGAAGCAATTCCTACTCGCAGTAATTCAGCAAATACTGTGGCACGAGTGTTTGTGAACCAAATCATCCCACTCTGGGGAACACCCATTCAAATTGAATCTGACCAAGGAACCCATTTCACTGGACAGGTCATGAAAGACCTGTGCAAGATGTTGTGCATAAAACCGTACCATATCGGTTTCATATACCGTACCGACTACAAAGCTCTGGGATGGTGGAACGAGTAAATCGCACCATCAAGGAAAGCATAACAAAACAAATCATACAGAAAAATAACGAGTGGACTGATGCACTGCCCACAGTTTTAAGCATACTACGGGCATCGCCATCTAAAGCCACTAGCATCAGCCCATTCGAACTAATGACAGGCCGAGTCATGAAACTTCCCATTGATCCAGCAATCTCCCCAATACAACTGGCACATCTTGTGGTCTCAAAACAACTGTTTTGCTCCAGTTGCAGGAACGTTTAAAAGTGCTACATTCTCATGCAACATTGAAACAACAACAATCTGATCAGACCAATGATGCTCAGTTTAATCCTAAGTCACATTTGCAGTAGGGGATTTAGTCATGGTACGCGTTTTTGTAAAACAAAACGCTTTTGCTCCTAGGTGGCATGGTCCATACGATGTTAAAGCTGTGTGTAACAGCTGTGTGGCCATCAGTATCCGAAGGAAGTTAAAGTGGTACCATATGACCCAGTGCAAACGATTCAGAGGGCAAACAGGAACATAATCCTTTCTATCTCCTCTTTTCCCTGGATCCACATGCATCAAGCTAGGACCGCGAGTCCAGCTCATACACAAAGAAGCTGAGGGGATGATGCCTAGAAGAGGACCGTTCCAACCATATTGGGACAACTTAATGCTGCAAGCCAGTGTCTATAAATTAGAATTAAGGACTAAATGTCTGAAGGACTAAGATCAGGATCCATTCTTGTTAAAGAGAATGATGAAACAGATGCGGCTGTATATGAACGCTTACGGAAAGCGGTGCTGGAAGTAAGAGGTCCAACACCTACATCATGGGAAAAAAATTATCGAAATTAAGCAAACACTAAATGAATAAGTAGACCACGATGGCCATGAACAAGTAGACCACAATAATGAGACACTGCTGCAATTTTTAAAAAAGTACCTCGCGTTCAACAAGCTCTTGACCACGGCGTCAGCCCACCACAGAACACATACTGGTCTATGATTGAATGGGCATCTAAAATAGAATGCAGAGCAAAGTCTCAGACCATCACTGGACTCTGCATGTGTTCACTGGCAACAAAATACACACCCGTCCCATAAGTGCTGGAAGCTTAGAAACAGACGCATTAACTCCCGGCATCCCAACTCAGGCCTTAATGATGGTTGGTTATTAAAACAAATACAGTGGTTATTTGACGAAAGACATAACGTTGCAGAAGAATACAGAACACGTGATGACCTTTTACAGCATGTAGCAGCAATGACCCGCCCCCATACCACATCCCAATAGGGATGCACGGCCTCCACAACGATCGGGACCATTATCTCCAGTGGAAACTGTATCAAAATACGAGCAAGTCTTGGAGGCCGACTAGTCGATGTGCTCGTTGATACTGGTGCTGCATACTCCTGCACTAACATTAAGCTACCCCTCACTGAAAAGACAATCCAAATTAAGGGAATAGGATACACACTCATGACTGCAACCCAAACAGAGCTGGTAACACTCGACCTTGGCATAGCTGTGGTAAACATGCAATTTTGCATGTTTACCACAAATAAAGTATAAATAAAGTATTACCCAAGGTGACACCAATTGTAGCGAACCCATTCACGCTCCTTTCACAAATACCCGCCGAAGCCTGTCGGTTCACGGTACTAGACATTAAAAATGGATTTTGGTCACTCTGGGTTAAACCGGAAGACAAGTGGAAATTGGCCTTCACTGTAAAACATATCCAATACACTTGGACACGCATCCCCCAGGGTCTCCACAACAGCCTTGTGATCTTTCACTGAGCTGTGGCTGATGTCCTCAAAGCCCTCCTGGACAAAGGCAACATGATCCACTATGTGGATGACATTTTAATTGCCACAGGGGGGTCCATTGTTGAGCATCTGCAACAACTCGACTGCGTAATTCAGACATAAGGAGATGCCGGATTTAAACTAAACAAGGATAAGGCACAAATCACACAAAAAAGGTTCAATATCTCGGGTACACCGTAACACAAAATCACGGCGCATTAACCGAGAATAGGATCAGAGGAACACGAACAAGCCTTAACTGATTTAAAACAATGATTATGCTCAGCCCCAGCGTTAAAGCTGCCCGATCCATCAAAGTCATTCCACATGCAGGCCGATATACACGACAATGTTGTTTGTGGTGTTTTAGCCCAGGAGCACGGAGGTTCATTACTGCCGGTAGCATGCTACAGTAGAAAAAAAGTCCCCAGTCGAACAAGGATTTGATTCATGTACACAGAATGATTTGGCAATGCATTGGATGTTAGCAATCACAGAACCTATTGTAGGATTCCAACTGATTGTTTTTCACACATTACACACACCTCTACAGATGCTGCTACAAGGTCGAATTAAAGGGCGTATCCTCACAGAGGATGGCACGATGGCATTCAAGCACGTGACATCACAACAACACATCAGCGCATATTACCACATTTACTTGGGGACATTGAGGGTCAGCCACACACATGTGAGCTGGATCCAGAAATAGAAAGTCCGGTACAGGACCGCAAACTTTCAAACCAGACACGAGTGTACATCGATGGCTCTCGTTTTGGGGAAGATGGAAAATTTTACACTGGTTGTGCGATCTGGACCCCCAACATAAACACGACCCAGCAATCATTATTCAAATTGCCACCCAACATGTCCGCACAGGAGGCAGAGTTTACACACTCTAAAAAACGCTGGGTTGTTTTTTCAACCCAAATGCTGGGTTGAGTCTGTTGTTGGGTTGATTTAACCCAATTTGGGTTGAAAATTGGTCTTGATCTGTAACCCAGCGGTGCTGAGTTGGGAACGCGGACCTGAAAGAGAGCACGCACGTCACGTCAACTACCTGGGACATTAGCGAGAGAAGCCGCCATTGGCCTTTACACCGTCTTTCTGAGGGGCGGAAAAATTAATTTCTAAGAGAAAGCCGTGGGGGTAGGAGACGGGCTGGAAAAAAATTGTGAGGGAAAAGCTTTTGTGCAAGCTTCACTGCTTAATTTCTTGCTTACTAACACTTGCTATGCTAACACTGCTTAAAGGAATTTTGCTTGCTGCAACAAGAAAACCATTTTGTGGATGAACAAGGTGAGTTGTTGTCTCTGTTCAACTATTACTAATTAGAAACTGCTGGAACATTTGTAGTTTGAAACGTGCATTTGAATGTGTCTAAATTATGAGGTCATCTTAAGGGAACAGTGAGTATTTGATACTTGCAGCATTGTGGTTTTAGAGTAGCTCTCTACTTCTCTACATACAGTTTTGTAGAATTCAAATTATTTCAATGTAGGTTTGAAAAAGTAAACACCCACTTTCAACATATGCCAGTTTTTTTTGTTTGCACTACTAGTTTTGTTTAAAGCCACTTTAAAATGCTTTGGAAATGCAAGTACTATCTGCGAGAAGAGCACAGTTTTTTAAACGTTACAGGCTAAAACATGGAACTTATGCAAGAAGGAACTAAGCCCTTTCCTTGCTTGCATCAGGAATCATGTTTGTTCTTAGACGAGAGGAGGTTGAAAAGGATGAGCCTGACATCAACCAGATGATCCAACGCTGGCCAGCGCTTTTCACTGAAAACCAGGTTTGTGAATGTGTCCTTTAATGTTTTTTTTTTCTTATTTGTTTTACATACATCATGTTCAGAGAGGTTTATTTGTGTTATAAATAACTCTGCCTGAATATCAAAACTGAGCATATTTAATATTTTTCAGCTTTACCTGGAGTTTAACAGGATTGTTGGTAGAAATTTTAAAGAAGAGTTCTTTGGTGTTCTTGATGGGTTGTGTCCAATTTTGATGAAAATTTCAAGAGGAAGACAGGTCGGATAGGAAAGCAATTAGCTCACCTGCTACAACACAACGGTGGGTTAATATTTCTCTTTTCTTCTCATAATGGTATTGATGGTTAGTTCAATACATAAACGTGTTCTCTTGTGGTATTTCTCTATATGGACAAATAAACTGATATAAGATTTATTTCCTTTGTTCTACATTCAAGTGTGTTTTATACCACTTTGCAGAGCACAGAGCCAACAGCCATTAGATGCCTTGTCCTGAGAGGACTTCCAATAATTCTTGGAGATGATGCATCTATGTTCTTCAAGAGCAGTTCAGTGAGTAAACCCTTTCTCCATTTGTACCATTCAAATATCAAATTGTGTAATATACCACCTACTGTCACAACATGAAAGACGCCTATATATAAACACACAAAATAGCTTGTTTACAGTGCCTAAAATAAAATCACATTGAATTACAAAATCTATAATATTAGATAATTCTATACAGTTGATTGTAGACAAATTGCTGTTAACCTGAATATTCTCTTTTTGTCTTGTTTCTTGCACTATGTAGAGTCTACGGTGACTCCATGGACATCACAGTGGGAATCCTCTATTATGAGGACAACAGTTCAGCAAGCCCAGCATTGCCATAACTCAACCCCTCAAGACTGGGCATCATCCGAGAAGGCAAACTGGCAAGGGAAGCACTCACCAACCTACCTCAAGCAATGTGCCTCTTGTTTGGCTTAACCTACGCACTTCACCTGCAGCACCCAAAGTGCTTGAAAACACGTTTACCTTCATTCAGCAGGCAATGTGAAATTAAGGTAGAAGTTCAGAAGCTGAAGAATGAGCTAGCAGGGTAAGACACAATTATGCTTATAGCACAGCTCTTCATGCCTGATTGTTGCACAATTACTTTGCAGTGATTAGAGCAAATAGGCTTGCAGTTGTTCATTTTGTATCTGATTCTTCTTGTGCTTGATGTGTCTAGTATTGTATTATTATTTTTTTTGACAGAGGGCACATTTTAGGAAAGTTGCAAGTTTATTTTGACCAAATCTGATCCTTACTGCATAGATGTTCTTAATGCCTGCTTTGTTGTGTGTTTCTTACAGATGACTAATATCTTTAGTTTATGCATGATAAGAAACTTTTTTTTCATTACATTAACATGTCAAATTGTGTTTTTCTAAAGTTAATTTGGCTTCAATCTGATTCATTGTTACTGACTTTATTCCAGAAACACTGTGACTACAGTTTGATACATTTTCATAAAAATTGTCTTAATGTTGAGGTGGAGATGGAAAAAAAAGTCTTAAATTCATATGGACACATTTTTTACATGTTTTGTCATGAATAAAATTCCATTATTGAAATATGTATTGCTGTATAATTGTTTTTATTTTAGTAATTTTAATCACAAGTTTCTATATTAAATTTCTGACCCATTTTGGGTTCCATTCAACCCAGCAGCGTAGTCATTTTTAACTAACAGTTGGGTTAAAAATCGCAACCCAGCATGCTTTGTTAAACGTGTAACCCAACTTGTTGGGTCAAAATAACCCAGCGTTGGGTTGGTCCCTTTTTGACCCAGCGCTGGGTTACCAAAGTAACCCAAATTGGGTTGTTTTTAACCCAGCAGTTTTTAGAGTGTAGCTCTGCTTGAAGCACTGAAAGCACACCCTGAGCCATTATGCATATACATAGACAGTCGATACACGTTTGGTACAGTGCATGATTACATGACCCAATGGCAGCTCCGGCACTTCCTCACCTCTGCAGGCACGCCAATCAAACATGCCCAAACTATCCAGAAGATTTGGAAATTAATGAATACCCATGTACATTCCATTTCTGTCATCAAAGTATGCACACATTACAAAAAAACCTGACACGCATGAACAAAACAACAATATTGTCGACAAATTAGCCAAAACCGCAGCAAAGACTGGCGATGAGTGGCACAGAGACAGGGACAGATGCCCCTGCTGTGAGCATGATCCAGGTTCAACCCATTGATTTGAAACAATATCAGATCTATGGACTTCCGATGGAGAACTTGTCACACTTACAGCAGGACCAACTAGTCGCCATCCAGGATGGAATCATCCTTAGGGAACACAAATATGTTTTTCCTGAGGCCCTTCAAAAGCCCATAATCAAGATGTACCATGAATATGCCCACACATCTGCATAGAAAATGGTACAACTTATTAATAAGTAAAAAGGGTACCAATGTTACAGAGAAAACCCAAATGAAATGAACCCAAATGAAAGACAGGAGGAAAAGATAGAAAAAGACTGAACCAAGCTTCAGAGACATCACCTGATCCAGGAGAAAAATGGGAGGAGAGAAAAGACTTGAAAGTTGGAAGGCTTCCGATGGAAAAGCAGCTGAGAAGAAAAGTGCAAGTCCCGCTACCACACGTGAACAATACTTTATACACCTGGCCTACAGGAACCTGTCACAGATCAATCAGAACCTAATGTTGCTGACGTCACGCCCCCGGTGCCTCCCGTCTGGGGAAGACAAAGGCAGGGCGGGGTAACACAAGAACCTGTGGCAGGCATTTCACACCTCTTGCCATTTGACAAAGATATGGAAAACGGAGGTGTTGAATCTCCATGCAAAACAAAAGCGCAGAAACATCATGGTCTTGCGACATCCCATCTTACAACTATGAGCCAGATTTTTAGATACTGAGTGGCGGCCACCCAGTTGGGGTGGATGCCATCTCGCCTAAAAAGACCAGGTTTCCCCCGAAATGTTGGCCCGTTATTAATAAAGCACACTTAATTTTTTTAGGTACCACTCCGACAACCAAATTTGCGTGGATGTCGGGCGCTCTGGCTCCAGGGAAACACAAGATTTTATTCGCTGGTGCCGCTATCCTCACGTTTCTAACTGTGGAGTCGCCAATGACTAGAGCCGTTGGGTTGTTGCACTCGCTAAGTGGTGAAACCGGTGACAGGTATTTTATGGAGGCTGCTACTGGTACTGGTGCCAGGGTTGAGGCACTTTGTCTCATTGCCTGATCTGAATGCAAGAGAGTGAAGTGAAAGTGAAGTGATTTTCATTGTGAAACACTGCAGCACAGCACACAGTGACACAGTGAAATTTATTCTCTGCTATCATCCAATCACTTCACTTTCACGTAGAAATGGTCCAAGGTGTTCCTGATACAGGTGGGAATGTCCACATGTTGGTCAAATTTCGGGAGCACAGTCCGTAAGTTGCATTTATTAAACTCCCCAGCGACGATAAAAACAGCTTCTAAGTGTGTCTCTAACATGCTGATGTCATAGATAGTGCTGAGTGCGTCTGAGTGCCACTGAGCTGAACCTCCATCTGCTGCATTCACACCACACTTCATGCTACCATCCTTGTACTTCAGTTCTGTGTTTGGACGTGTACAGTAAGGATAAAGCCACTCAGGTTCATATAAGTCTGGCTCTGCTTCCACAGTGATTGTGATTGTGATTGTGAAGTGATTGTCACATGTGATACACAGCAGCACAGCACACGGTGCACACAGTGAAATTTGTCCTCTGCATTTATCCCATCAGAAGTTGGGGTACTGTAAGTGAAAACTTTTTTTTTCAATCGCTTGTTTTTGGACCTTCGTAATTTTCGTTAGAGATTCATTGAATAGTGCAGATATTGTATTTGAGGGGGGCCATCCCTTCCTTTAGGCTGTACTGATGTTGGTCCGCTGTTCTATTGTACGTGTTAGCTCACTGTAAATAAAAGCACTGTTTCTATGCTTTGTTTGGTTGTGAGTGTGTAACAGTGGACTTCCTCCTCTCCACACCCTTATCATGTTTCTTAGACTTAGGAACATCATTGGCTGCATTTGCATTGCGGTTGCCCAGCCTGCACTGTTTCACAGGGCTTCCTTTTATCAGCACCTTGCTGGAGTTGATGCTGATGTAAGCTGCCACAAGTCTTGGCAGCTTGGAGGCGGGACCCATCGGGCGGTCACTCTCCTTGGTTTTCACATTTACATTTACAGCATTTATGAGACGCCCTTATCCAGAGCGACTTGTGGGTGGATCCCCGAGGTGCTCCGTGACAGTTGGAACGCAAACCAATCAGTGCAGTTGAAACAGTCCTGCTTTTCTGCATTGGTCCCCATGAACGAGCCCCCGATTGATGTCTGAACACCTCCTTTATACTAGACATTTGACTCCCAAAAAGTTGCTTCAGACATTTCAGATTGTCCTTTGATGTTTTTGCTTTGTTTAAAGACAACCCCTGATACAGGAACACAGTGGTCATCTACCACCAACAAGACTCTCCGTCTTGGCACTGGAGGCCATTTATTGGCCTTTTGTTCCCTGGTGATTATCCTTGCCGGTGAGAGGGAAGTCATGGACGAAAAGAATCAATATTTGCCTTGTGCTTTTCTCATATGCGTTCTTCAGTGGCCAACACTGGATTTACATCATTGACATCCTCATTTCACATGAGGAATTTTTAGAACTGACTGACAGTTCCAGAATCAACATAAGTAACATTATTGACCAATCACAAGGTGCCAAGCTCATGATGGAAAAGAAAAAGGTTGAAAATCCCATCCTCATACTTGAAGCACAGTTTTATTCTTTATTCGGTTTATTTATTACCTTATTTATTTAGTAGTATGTAATGTTTATTGTTAACTGAAATGCTAACATTTACCTCCTGGTTTTAAGAAATATTGTTAGTAGCTTGCTCATCATTGTTATATCTGATCAGGGTATATCACATTTTTATAACCACTAATCAATTTATTAATTTATATTCGTTATTCTATTAATATAAATATTTCTGTCTGGCAGGTGGTTGTGAGTTAGATACTGTAGCCCAGCAGTTATGTCGATTTTGTGTGGGTGATTTGAAAATTATGCTTCTAATTAGTGTATTTCTATATTCTGAATGAGCTTGTCTTGTTCACTGTGCATCACGTTACTCATTACTGCCATACTACTGCAGCCACATTTCCTCAAGTAGGAAAAACTTGTTCTTTCTCTGCAAGCATTAAGTGTTATTTGAGTTCAGCTCATGCAGCTTGACGTAAGCAGGACCATTAAAATGTAAGCCTGGCTGGGAAATCCGCCAGCAAGGAAAAAGAATTAGCATCAGGGTTTATGCTAACAAGGTCTGCTCTGCACCCTGGACAGCCACATCCATCTCAGCCTGAGAGCAATGAAAACAGAGCTTATTCTTGAAGCCGAACAAGTAATGAGACGGGTAGCAGCAAAGCATCCATCAGATCAAAGGAAAAGGATTGGAGGGAGATGGTAAGCAAACAGAAGGATCCCACCAGGCATATATCATGATTAATCCATTTCAGGTCAAAGGGAAATGTCAGTGCATGACTCTTTCATAAACACTGGGAAAGGTGAAGTGCAGATGACCTATTCTCATCTGGAAGCTGCCTCGGTTTGATCAGCACACTTCAACAGGCACATCACACTAGGGGTGCATTTAGGACAGACATTTAAGGCATTTGGCCGACGCCCTTATCCAGAGCGACTTACAGCGTGCTTCGATGTTGCCATCGATGAAGTGATCAATATAGATCCCTGTGAATAGAGAGAGGGAGGGAATTATAAATTCAAACCATAAAAAACAGAACATTGCATTCCACATCACTGATAAAATAAGGACTAATAAATAACTCCATATCAATCAATGAGAATGGCCTTTACTAGAATTTTAACAGGTCTGCCTTGACTGAAATTGATCTTTCAATAGACTGAGTGCAATATTTTGTTTACAAAGTCAATAAGTCAATTATCTTATCATGCAATATTCCTTTAAAATAAGAAATTACAGAAGAGCTCTCATGTTCATTTAATTTATATTTTCACTTTTCATTGGTCTTGCTCTGGTCTGATTTGATTAATTTTGCAGTACACTTTAATAAAAAAAAATCACAATATTCCCTCGTTGCTGTAAATCAAAGGTCTGATTTAATCCGATTTAATCTATGTTTGTCTGAAGAGATGTGACGCCCAGGGGCTGCCGGTGCCACGAAACCTGATTAGGGAGTCATGATCAATCTAAGCTGAGACGAATGTTTCTACAACACTCTGAGAGTAACGGTCATGTATGCATAGAGGAATGAAGCCCATACAAGTAAGTTTTTTATTTAAACAAGAAAACAAAAAGGGCAGCGTGGCTCAACATAAAGAAAAATGCAAATTGATGGCACAGGCTTACTGGCATCAGCCTACAACAGATTTAAAATTGCCAGTCAGTTCCCAGTCACTTGTCCAGACGAGAGTTGTGGATGCAGCTGGTCAGACCAGACATACTTGCACAAATAATTTCAACCAACAATCTGTTTCCAAATTGCCATTATTAAGTGCTGTAATCAGAGTTATAAAATATTCTTCGAAATGAATATTATGAATGTCATTTTCATTTTGAATTACTGGATGGCATACATGGCATGGACTACTATTTTTGTAAGCATTGCTTCATTACATAGAGGGTGATCCAGAGTTTCGCTTTTGTGATTAAGGTCTGCATTCTCTTTATGGATGCAAAGAAGTGCAACAATTACCCAGGCAATCGGAATGTAGATCCGGTTCTTCAACTGTCAAAATGGATGGAAATTACGCTGCGGCTCTAAACGGGATCCAGAACTCACTTGGTGTAAACGGGCTGAATGACTTTTATTTGCAGCAAGAATAATCCACAAAACATCTGCTTAGGTGAATGGATAAAACACACATTTATAGCAGTAAATGAAGCAAGGTACAAAGTTGTCCAATCATTGTTATGCAGACGGCACTCAGCCCCTGATGATCAAGTCTCTACCAGCATGGATGACGTTTCCCACCACCTCAAACTGAGCTCCTGTACATCAAAGAGAATTGAGCGCCAGGGCCGGACCTCACAGTTTCCTTTGAGAACTTTGTTATTGTTCCTTCAAAGAAAGTACGAAATGTTTGTAGTACAATAGACGAAAGACCTGCAATTCTCCACTAAAACTGACAGTTTTACCCAGTCATTCAGATACAATCTTTACAACATCAGATGCTTCTCAGATACTTGTCCAGTCCCTGGTCATTTCTAACTGGACTACTGCAACTCTCTACTCCCAGCTTCACATTGCAGGAGCATGAGGTGAGGGTGAACTGAGGGCCTAGGAAGGCTGCAGGACTGAACTGGGAGGGTCCTCAGAGAGTGCAGTGACCAGCAGTCACCAGCATTTTCAACGCGTCTTTGTACCAGTCCTCTATTCCACCTGTAGTCAGCCAATGTAAATGTAAATGTGATTGTGAAACACTGCAGCCCAGCACATGGTGCACACAATAAAACGTGTCATCTGCATTTAACCCATCACCCTTGGTGAGCAGTGGGCAGCCCTGACAGGTGCCCGGGGAGCAGTGTGTTGGGACGGTGCTTTGATCAGTGGCACCTTGACGGAAAGGGGCCACTTCCTTAACCGCTAGGCCACCACTGCCCCACTGATATCATGTTGTTGCATCTTGCTTTGCAAACAAGACTTCCTGTGACAAGCATCTTCATTAGCATCCTAATGCAGGCATAGTTCGGTCGGGACAAAGTATAAGACCATATACCTGTAGTCAGCCACAATCGTCCCACCGCCATCAGCAGCCTCAACGACTACTGGCCAATTGCAGTGACACCGATCATAATGAAATACTGAGTAACCTCATATGATGCTGCTTAGGCATGATTGCTCAGGACTCTGCATTAATGGGAAGACTGAACCGTGCCGTGTGTTCGTGTTTAATTTTTCTCCTAGACACACTTCTTCAGATTAGTTTTGGTTTATTTCTGTTCTTTTTGCCCATCGCGCTGGTTTCATTTGTTGCATTAATAAACATCCTCACCGTTAAATGCCTCCTTCCCCTACATGGCCCGAGACATGACCGTTGGCCTGGTTGACCATGAGTCTTCCTCTTGCTCCTCTTCTGTATGGTGTCCCCCAGGGTCATTTTACTGTTTCTTTTCCCGATTGGGTCTATACTGGTATAGATTTCCACTGCTATGCGGATGACTGCCAGATGTCCCTTTTAAAGAGAAAAATTACCCTCATTCTACATCGCTTTTACTAAAATGTCTTGAAGACGTAAGGGCCTGGCTGTCCTATAACTTCTTAAAATGTAATGATGATAAGACAGAGGTAATGGTCTCTTGGTGTTCCACTGACACCTCAAAACTAGAGTAATATATTAGGCCTACAGTCTCTAATTAAGGGGTAAAGGTGGATGCTGACCTCAAGTTTAACTGCCAAATTCAGGCTGTGATCAAATCTACCTTCTAGTTGAGATGAGTAAAATCAAGCCAATTCTTTCTAAGCAGCACTATGAGTCTGCAGCTCCAAAGTAATCTATGCTTTCATTACCACCCAGATTGATTACTGCAATGTTCTTTACATGGGGGTTGGTGCCTCCTTTATCACCCAGCTTTAAAGGGTGCAAAATGCTGACACCGAACACATGACCACATCTTACCGAGTTTCTCCATACTTTATGCTTAGTGGGGATCGCACTTTGGTGCTGCAGATCTGAGACTGTGGAATGACTAAAAACACAATAAAACACAATCACATGTTTATCTTGTGTTATATTTTTTATATATGTAGTTTTATTTTATTTTTTGAGTATGGCATTTTGCACTGGGAGGGTGGTGGGCAGGATCTCAATTTCGTTGTACTGTTGTACTAAGTATGACTTGCTGGGCTTCTGCTAAAGGCAATACGACCTCTCCAGCTGATTGCTACAAGACTTGTGTACAAAATTCCCAAATTCCTACACAGTGTCAAGCACTTCACATGTTGAGTCTCCTCTCATCAAAAGAAGAAGAAGACACACTTCCAGACCTGTCCGGGACGTGGTCCGGGCATGTCAGCGGTATGAGATTATGACGGCGGAAGATTGAATGAAAGTACAGTTACAGTGTTAAAAGATCCATTCTGAAGCCGTGCAGGGGAGAAGTACCGGGGCAGTGGGGGAAACCGGGAAAGAACTGAGGGGTGAAAGCCTGGCAAGGTCAGGAAACGATAATAGTGTAATGCTAAGGAGTTGACTAGCATGATTTATCCTGATTGAACAATAAAGCTCTTATTATGAATGAATCCATAAACTTTGGAAGAAAACCTGTTCCATCAGATTTTTAAAAATTTTTGTATTGTTCTGAATATTCTGCCTCTTTAATTTTGCTGTATATAATAAAAGGGTATATTTTCACTGCCAATTGTGATCCCTAGGCACCATATATCACACATGTGCTGGTCCTGTTGGGCACAGGTGTTTAGGTACCCCATAATATGTCAGAAGGTCTCACATCCCTGACCTGGGGAGACCCTACATGATGCCATGCTGTTGGTTGTTACCTGTTTTGTTAATTACAACTCCTCTTTGACACAATGTGTTTCACCTTCATTTCTACATGGCATGACAAATTAATTTACACAAAAACATGTTTTCCAAAGACTTGGAACATGTTCTAGAATAAATACTCCTGGATCTAGACTTCTTAGAATTTATATGCATTCAAGAACTTGTCCATTCAATATGTCCATTCAAATGCCAGTTGGTCCAGTCTTTTTAACTGAACTTACAATCTGGTCTTATACAGTTGGAAACAGAGAAACATCAGCAGCATATTGTAGCTGTGCAGTTTAAGCAGGGACCAGCTGGTTGATAAGGGTATGGTTATATGCCCAGAGTGCTTTTGCAACCTTTCCAAACTTAATCTGTCTGTTCCACATATAGCTAATCTCTTAGGAATATCCAGAAGCACATCATACTGTCCCATGGCTGAGTCTGATCTCTCAGTTAATGCCCTTTACAGCACCGTGACCGATGAAGGGTTGGACCAGTGTGTGAGAGAGATCAAACCCAGGGAGCCTCACTTGGGTTAGCAAATGGTGAAGGCAGGAAGGAGGATTTAGAGTGCAGTATAATCATAGTGCTTCAATGGCATCATACCCCAAATGATCAATTTAAGATGCATTGGTCAAAGGACCTACTCCTTCTCGCCCCCCAATCTTTAATGCACATAGACAGTTTAAAATTCAGTTTGAAAAGAACACGTATGCAGCACATTTTTGTGTTGCACTGATGCACAATTCCTTGTGCATTACTTAGATTAAAAGATGCAAATAATCTAATTGGCATGTTCCATTTTCATAAATAAAGCGCATCTGGAAAGTATTCACAGCACATGACATTTTCCACATTTTCTAATGTTACGTTCCAAAATGGATTTAAGGGTATAAGGGTAGTCATAATGACAACATGAAAAAAGTTTACTTGAGGTTTTGTCAAATTTAAAGCCCATATCCTTACTTATTGATTCACTATAACATTTGGAATTAGGTTGTTGCTAAAAAGTTGTAAAGCTGCACATACAACCAAACCCAAATTGTATTTACATGACTTGAACTTCAATTGTACATTCTGCCTTTTCCACCATTGGTACATGTTCAATCCAGTGTATAAGTTGCATGCCCAGGCCCCTGCATGACCTGCCCTGCTAACCCGCTACCAAAGGATCCAGCATGATTGCTTCTTATGTGACTCAACAGATATCCACAGGCAGCATATGTTGGATTTGAGAAAAAGCAACATCATAGGACTGGCTGTGCAATGGCATTAAAGGTGAAAGTGAAGTGATTGGGTGGTAGTAGCCTAGTGGGTAACACACTGACCTATGAACCAGAAGACCCGGGTTCGAATTCCACTTACTACCATTGTGTCCCTAACCCTGAGTTGCTCCAGGGGGGGGGCTGTCCCTGTAAATACTGATTGTAAGTCGCTCTGGATAAGGGCGTCTGATAAATGCTGTAAATGTAAATGTGATTGTGAAACACTGCAGCCCAGCACATGGTGCACACAATAAAACGTGTCCTCTGCATTTAACCCATCACCCTTGGTGAGCAGTGGGCAGCCCTGACAGGTGCCCGGGGAGCAGTGTGTTGGGACGGTGCTTTGATCAGTGGCACCTTGACGGAAAGGGGCCACTTCCTTAACCGCTAGGCCACCACTGCCCCACTGATATCATGTTGTTGCATCTTGCTTTGCAAACAAGACTTCCTGTGACAAGCATCTTCATTAGCATCCTAATGCAGGCATAGTTCGGTCGGGACAAAGTATAAGACCATATACCTTCTGTTATGGAAATAAAGTTTTCTATACTTTCTTGTTAATGACAGATGATTTATGTCCATCTGCCATGTTATTCCATACCACTGTGTCAAGTTGAAGTGTTTCTGAGACCAAGCTGTTAATTACTTTGTCTGAATGAGAATGAAAACATGAGAGCTCTTGATGTTTTTAGATTTAAATGATCCTTATTTAAAAACTCAGATTGATTAATTGACTTTGTTAAACAATCATATAAATGGATGTATGTGCCAATGAATTGATGTTTTCTGCCTGTTCTGTTAGTAATCAAACCTGCTTGACTGTAGGATATGAATGAGGAGAATGAGTGCAGCTCATCCCCTCCTCTGTGAGGGGATTCAGTGCCAACACATCAGGACATAGAGTGACCTTTATCACACTATAATGTCTCTTGGACAAGAAAAGGTCGACTGCATTAATTTTTCACCCTTGGTTACCTGCCATTCAACACTGGCTTTTATTTTATTTTCTGCTGCTCTGGTAGCTCCTATTTAAAGCAGCTCCTGCTGAGGTTTATTGGCTACTGTCATGTTGGACATGCTGAAACTGGTGGGAATAAACCAATAAACCACACAACCACAAAGGAGAGATAAAGTACTGCAAACTCGTGAAAAGGGGGGTGAGAAGAGGGGGTGTAAAGGGGGGGTGAAACAGATGTATGCACTGCCTTATAGTGGCTAATTACAAAAATTCATTCCCATCATGCCTGCCGCTGCAGCAGACTGGACTGATGGTACCTTTGAGAGCCGCTCTTATAACATCTGCCTGTAAACTGTTCACCGTTCTTGCAAACTGCCAACATAGTTTAGAAAATATTTAATTGTCCAGTGATTTTTAACATTAGCATTTGTTGGCAACATGTCTGTTAATTTTTCCTGCTACCACGTGGGAGCAGATTATGAACTGATTACCAAATAGACTTTTCTTCCCAGCAATTTATTTAGTGTTTTAGCGTTCATCAACTCAGCCACTATAAATGCATGTGACTGTGAGTTTCTTGGTAAATGGGGAGGGTTGCATCAGGGTCTCTATGGCAACCCCGAACAGAAGAAAACAGAAATGGTGGACGTCAAGTTGAGATGTTGAAAAAAAAGGTCAGGGGGAAATAGAATTTTTAGAGAGGCAAATAATCACCTATATTTGACGGAAAAAGTCAAATGTCGGAAGGGGAGTCATGGGATGTGTATAATACTAGGGGCAGTGGTGCCCTAGCAGTTAAGGAAGTGGCCCCATAATCAGAAGTTTGCCGGTTCGAATCCCCCAAGGTGCCACTGAGCAAAGTACCGTCCAGGCTGCCCACAGCTCACTAAGGAAGATGGGTTAAAAGCAGAGGACACATTTCGTTGTGTGCACCGTGTGCTGTGCTGTGTATCACAATGACAATCACTTCACTTTCATACTACTGGCAGCAACACCTGAACAGACATGAAGAAAATTAACTTTGGAAATGAACATCTTTTCAAGCTTTATACGTTGTGTCCTGTGGAAGTCCTGTGGACTGTCTGCCCACCAACTATCATGATGCACCTTGGCCCACGTGACTGTCCTGGCAGTGAGAACTGACAGGTGTGATGCCCCAGGGCCTTGGGGCTGTCACTGCAGGTGCCCATGTACCAGATTATGAAGTCCTGATCCATCCTAATTGGGATAAATGGATACAAGCGAAATGCAGCATGCAGACTCTGCTGCTGCATTAATGTGGATACGTGAGCATTACCTGAGGGTAGTTTATTTTCCTGGCCTTATGCCTCATAGCGGGCTTGTTTTGGTTTGTTTCCTTTATTTTGGCCCTCGTGCCGTTTCTTTGTGTTTTTAAAATAATTCATTGTTTCCAAGATGTCCCGTCCATGCGCTTCCTTCCTCCGTTAGCACATGGTTGAGACACCAGGAATCATTAATAAAGAGAACAACCATTTCTCCACCTATGTTATAGACTTACTGTGTTGGCTCCGCCTTTGATTAATCACAGCTGGTGGTGGGACAGATAAAAGGAGGCATGTACTCTTTAACTAGATTTGAGTTCCAGCTGTACTGAGCCTGTCCATTTCTTTATTTAGTCCAAAGTAGAGGTCACCTCCAAGGACAAGTGCGCAGTCTAGGTATTCAGAGAGTGCGATAAAAAAGCATGGCAGAATGAGGGGTCGTCAGCATTTGGACTATATATTCTTACAATATTTTTTCTAACTTTTTGTTAAATATAGATAATTTAATCATTCAAAATCTACCACCTGGATCTATAACTGTGTTGAGCACTGTGAAATTAACATTTTTATGTATTGTTACTCCCCATTGCCTAGAGAACACATTAAGAAACTCAGGTGTTTTAGGTCATCTCTAGCTGCTTTAGGTCTATGAGTTTCTTGTAAAAAAAAAAAATCAACATCTGCCTATACTTTGTAGTTTGTAGAAATATTTTTAACCTCGCATCTCTGTAGCCAGCTTTGGCTTTTCTTCATGACTACAATGTCAAAGTTCACCTCATTGCTTCACCTCACAGGTTCACCTCATTGCTTGGCTGTCTTCCACAGTCCCATCGGTCTCAGAAGGGTTGCCAGGTTCAGTCCCAACACCATGATGTCAGGTTTAGTCTCAGACTTTCCATGCAGAGACTTCCATGTTTGCCTTATTATCAAGTCATTTTATGACAGAAATCTCTAAAGACTTTCTGACAAATCTCTTAGATGCCCCTCTTCCTTTAAGATTTTTTATTTGTACTTTTTTGTAATGGCCCTTGGAGACCACTAGCTTTCAGTGCATCTAGACATCAGATATCTTCAGAGTTGTCTGGTTTAAACATTGCCCCTCAGCCATAATGGATTCTCATTGTTCTCAGCTTGCTGCTGCACAGGGACCTCAACAGCTGAGACATCCTTCTTTTGACATTTCCCCTTCCTGTTCTACTGTCCTCTAGCCCTCTAGCACATCTTCCGACAGCTCTATGTTTGACGCTCCTGCACTGATTCTCAAACATGATCATATTCTGAGTTTTTTTTTCCCTTTGCGATATTTTTTGTTTCAGTGGACTGATTCACCCTCCTGACCAGGTCCTGACCGGCAGTCTACTGTATGTAAGATAATCAAACCCGTATAAAATTCTATTGACCCTTGTGAGGTTTTTCTGCACTGCTCATGTACAAACACAGAGCTGAAGTACAAGCCTGTTGTGAACACAGCAGATGGAGACTCGTCCTGCTGAGCTGTAGCGGACACACACAAACCTTTCTGATGAGGACTGGCCCACTTATCATGAACTTTAAAAAAAAAAAAAAGTTTTACATTTTTCTGTACGCAAAGTTCACAAGTGCCAGAGCACAACTTCCAAGAACGGGAGTCCGACGTGTTTATATTGCTCCTGTCAAGTCACATCTGAGTATTGTACCATAGAAATCGTGAGCTCTGCCTGTTCATGTTTACAAAATGACTGGAAAAATCGCACTGTGCATGACCAGCATGCCCTACTCATCCCTTGGCTCTCATGGTTAAATTGAAAAGTGGCCTTTCAAAGGATTAAATTCACTGCACATGGTTGAAATCTTATTAAAGTTCATTTAAGACCATCACATTGAAGAAACAATTAAATTTGACAGCACATGCATGTTTTATGGGAAGAAAATGAGCACTACCCTCTCCTAGTGCTGCTAAATATGGTGTGTGCAATCCTGGCTGTTTTGAATAATTCTTCCCATATAAATCTACTTGTTTACATTCACACACACACGCTCTCACACACACACTTTTTCAATGCCATTGAAATGACTAAAATAAAATTATTCAGTGTTTTCTTGTTCATAGAAACACTCTCAACAGAACACAAATTAGATTTCTTGTTAATGATGCCTGCAGCATCTCACGAAACATGATGATATGGAAAAGCTATGCTGTGGTTCCTGTTCTGACACTTGTCAGGAGGGGCTCCTTGAAGAATCAAAGCAAAATGAACTAGAACATGAGGCAGATGTGTCCCTCAGGCCTTCACAGCCTGCTTTAGAACCAATCTCAATTAGTTGCTTGGTTGCCTTTTTCATGTGCTATTGTCTCAGCCTATTACACTTGAAAATGAAATGACAGGCTTCTGTAAAAGCACAGAGCAAGCTCAAGCGAGAAAGAATTATTACAGTCTCCTCAAAGACAAATGTGAACTAGAGCATAGCCTGCTCTTTCTCACAAAATCTATAATTTTTCCTTATTCAAATAAAAAGTGGGACATAAAAAGTTATATGCAATATACCAGTTTTGGTTTGCAAATGTAATTATGCGGTGACTGAATGGATTGAACCTGTTTTTTCAGTATGGCAGCTGAAAGGGGACACTGCCATCAGGCAATGCTGTTTCCAAGTGTAAGTGGTCAGCAACAATAATTAGAATGACCAAAGGTTTTAGAGCATAACACTCTCCACTGGCTTGCCTTCTTCCCATAGTGAAGTAAAAGTGATTAGTTGTCACATGTGACACCACAGCAGAGCACCCAGTACACTCAGTAAAATGTGGTCTCTGCATTTAACCGGTCCCGTGAGGGAGAAGCGGGCAGCCATGAAAGGTGCCTGGGGAGCAGTGTGTGGGGACAGTACTTTGCTCAGTGGCACCTTGATGGTTTGGGATTCGCTTCCTTACCTGCTAGGCCACCACTATCCACCCAGTCCATCCTGGTGCCACTTCTTGCACAGACACGTGCACGTCCGTGTATATAATATAAAAGAGAATGTGATTTATCAGACGAGGTAACCTTGTGCTGTGCTGCATGATTTCGCAATGACAATCGCTTCACTTTCACATCTTTCATTTCCTCCATGGTCCAGTTATGATGCTCACATTTAGGTGCATGCACGTGCAGGACCTTTAGCTCTGTTAATTTAATATGGTGGCAGTGATCACTACTTTAAAACATTCTAATTAATTGCGTTACATTCTTGATTCATTATTTGAGTTTTAATAAGCGGACATTGAAATTTCTCTTTTGTCAATGCTGAACATTATGTAACCGAAAATAAATCAGATTTATTTATTTTGTGCTAATCAAGTCATATAAGTGGAAAGATGAAGCTCGACTTTATTTTACAAATGTGTGAATAAACACCCCACCCCGAGGTGTTCAGGTGCGCATTCAGTCAGGAAAGGTCAAATGACTTGGCTGGTCGGAGCAGTGATAAGACGGAGTTGAGAAGGTGGGTTAAAGGGAGTACAGCTGGGTCAGTATTCTCAGATTTGGAGGTTAGTCAAGGGGATGTTCTCATAACACGAGGAACTCAATAACTGAGCGCAGCTGATAATAG
Source organism: Denticeps clupeoides (assembly GCF_900700375.1). Classification (NCBI taxonomy): domain Eukaryota; kingdom Metazoa; phylum Chordata; class Actinopteri; order Clupeiformes; family Denticipitidae; genus Denticeps; species Denticeps clupeoides. Next base: position 20,854,454 of record NC_041721.1, on the reverse strand, counting down.
TAACTTTTTTTAATGAATGGACCATCCTGTTTCCTGGTCTGCTGACATCACCTGACAGGTCATGTGACAGGTCAGATGTAGATGGGTGAGAAATATATGGTGTATATGTGAGGTTTGTATGTAAATGAATGGGGAATATATGGTGTATGCGTGAGGTTTGTATGTAGATGCGTGAGGAATATATCACCTATCCGGGTCTGGGTCACGGGGGCAGCATCCCAAGAAGGGAATCCCAGACAGCCCTCTCCCCAGCCACCTCCACCAGAACAGACTGAATATGTAATTTTTCCAGCGTGTCCTGGGTCAACCCGGGGGGCCTCCTGCCGGCAGGACGTGCCCAAAACCCCTCCCTAGGGAGGCGTCCAGGAGTCATCCTGACCCAGATCGGGGCAGTGATGGCCTAGTGGTTAAGGAATCGGCCCCGTAATCATAAGGTTGCCGGTTCGAATCCCGATCTGCCAAGGTGCCACTGAGGTGCCACTGAGCAAAACACCGTCCCCACACACTGCTCCCCGGGCACCTGTCATGGCTGCCCACTGCTCACTCAGGGTGTTAAATGCAGAGGACAAATTTCATTGTGTGCACCGTGTGCTGTGCTGCTGTGTATCACATGTGACAATCACTTCACTTCATCACTTCATCAGATGCCCGAACCATCTCAACTGGCTCCTCTCGATGTTCTACTCTGAGTCCCTCCCGAATGTCCCAGCTCCTCACCGTATCTTTAAGGCTGCGCCCGGCCACCCTAAGGAGGAAACTCATTTCGCCGCTTGGGACGTAGTATCTCTTGCTCCCTTCTTCCCTCACTCATGAACAAGCCCCAGAGATACATAAACTCCTTCACTTGAGGCAGGACCCCTCTTCTGTTCTGGAGTTGGCAAGCCACCTTTTTCAGTACGAGAACCATGGTCTCAGATTTGGAGGTGCTGATCCTCATTCCAGCCGCTTCACATTTGGCTGCAAACCTAACCAGCAAGAGCTGAAGGTCAAAGTCTGATGAAGCTAGGAGGACCACATCATCCGAAAAAAGCAGCGACAAGATTCTCCTGCCACCAAACTCGACACACCACAGCTAGAAATTCTGTCCATATAGGTTATGAACTGAACCGGTTACAAAGGACAGCCCTGGCGGAGTCCAACCCTCTCCTGGAACAGGTCCAACTTACTGCTGGCTATGTGGACCAAACTCACGCTCCTCTGGTACAGGGACTGGATGGCCCTTAACAAAAGGCCATCCACTCCATTGTCCTGGAGTGCCATCCATAGGGTGCCCCTGGGTTAACGGTCATAAGCCTTCTCCAAATCCACAAAACACATGTGGATTGGTTGGGTAAACTCCCATGCCCCCTCCATCAGCCCAGCAAGGGTAAAGAGCTGGTCCACAGTTCCATGGCCAGGATGAAAACCACAGTGCTCCTCTTCAATCTGAGATTCAACTATCGACCAGACCCTCCTCTCCAGTACCTTGGAGTAGACTTTTCCAGGGAGGCTGAGGAGTGTGATCCCCCTATAGTTGGAACACACCCTCTGGTCCTCCTTCTTAAAAACAGGGACCACCACCCCAGTCTGCCACTACACCGGAACTGTCCCCGATGTCCACGCAATGTTGCAGAGACTTGTCAACCATGAGAGCCCTACAACATCCATAGCCATGAGACACCCAGGAAGGATCTCATCCACCCCCGGGGCTCCGCCGCTGTGTAGCTGTTTCACTACCTCAGAAACTTCTACCCCTGAGATTGGACAGTCCATACCCAGTTATCTCAGGCCTGTTTCCTCCTTGGAATTTGAGTTTGTGGAATTGAGGAGCTCCTCAAAGTCCTTCCCCCGCTCGACTACAGCCCCAGTTGACTTCAGCAGCTCCCCATCCCCACTGTAAACAGTGTGAGCAAGTTGCTGCCTTCCTCTCCTGAGGTGTTGGATGATTTGCCAGAACCTCTTTGGAGCCGATCGGTAGTCTTTCTCCATGGCCTTACCAAACTCCTCCCATGCTTCAGATTTTGCCTTGGAGACTGCCACTGCTGCACCACTCTTGGCCGTTCAGTACCTGTCTGCTGCTTATGGAGACCCACAGACCAGCCATGCCCTGTAGGCCTCCTTCTTCAGCCTGACGGCTCCCCCATCCTCTGGTGTCTACCAGCGGGTATATGGGTTACTACAGAAGCGAGGTGAGCCGCCTGGCCATGTGGGGCGGAGACAACAATCTCTCTCTGAATGTGGAGAAGACGAAAGAGATTATTGTTGACTTCAGGAGAGGAAATACTCAGCATGCTCCTCTGACCATCAACGGTGCATCTGTAGAGAGAGTGAGCAGCACCAAGTTCCTGGGTGTGCACATCACTGAGGATCTCTCCTGGACAAACAACACCACTGCACTGGCCAAGAAAGCACAGCAGCGTCTCTACTTCCTCCGCAAACTAAGAAGAGCAAGAGCACCAGCCCCCATCATGTACACATTCTACCGAGGAACCATCGAGAGCATCCTGTCTAGCTGCATCACTGTGTGGTTTGGAGCCTGCAATGCATCCTGCCATAAAACTCTCCAACGCATAGTCAGAGCAGCTGAGAGAATCATCGGTGTCCCTCTCCCCTCCCTCCAAGATATCTACCGCACACGTCTCACCAAGAAAGCCCTCGGCATAGCAGCTGATCCCACCCACCCAATGCAAACTTTCTTCAGCCTGCTGCCACCAGGGAGGAGACTTCGGAGTCTCCAGGCCAGGACCAGCAGACTGAAGGACAGCTTCACCCATCAGGCTGTCAGGAAGCTCAACGCTCTCCCAGCTCTGCCCCCACTCCCCTCACTCCCCTCTTCTGCTCCACAAACTTTCTGAACTCTTAACACACACACACACACACACACACACAAACTGACCATGCACCAGTCACCCTGTGCAGCATTGGTCTACCTCACTTTGTCACTTTAACACTTACAAGCTCTGTTGCACTACATTGTTCACATTGTTTACGTGGTTTGCACTCTCCACCATGTGCCTTTATTGTATAATGTGTTTTTAAATTTTTATACATTTGCTTATTTTTATACCTTTTGTATTTAATGTTATTGTTGTATTTAATGTTACTTGTATGCACCATGGGTCTGAGAGTAACGCAATTTTAATTCTCTGTATGTCCTGTACATGTGGCAGAATTGACAATAAAGCTGACTTTGACTTTGACTTACCACCACAACTGGCAGCGGCCACCTTGCGACCACAGCTACCAACAGCCAGCTCAACAATTTCAGAGCAAAACAAGGTCCATTCGGACTCAACATCCCCCACTGGTACCAAGTGTACCGATGGGCATCCTTATGTTTGAACATGGTGTTCGTAATGGCCAAACTGTGGCTTGCACAGAGGTCCAATAACGAAACACCACTCGAGTTCAGATCTGGTTTGGCCGTTCGTCCCAATCATGCCCCTCAAGGTCACGCTGTCAAGGACATTTTTGTGATTTATAATAACATCATAATATCAACTCACATGAATAAGTACTACAATATATTGATATATCCTATTCCTACCTGGGCCAGAAGACATAATATGACAGTATATCAGTGTGTGGATGTATTTAGTATAAAGTGTATGTAGTATATGATATGCTATGATAATAATGGCAGTAGTAGTGATATGACAGTATATCAGTGTGTGGATGTATTTAGTATAAAGTGTATGTGGTATATGAGATGCTATGTAGTGAGTTATTAAAGTGCAGGGTGTAATACTTCAGTTAAAAGGGTAGGGTGCAGTACTGATGTTCAGTTTGTAATGTGCAGTTTGGGAGGCTTCAGATGTGGTTGAGGTGATGTGGATGATCACACTGCAGTGTTGCAGTTGCCTTACCAAAATGTAGTCTCTGTAAACATACTATTTACTTGTTTTTGGAATACAAATAAAGTATTCTGAAACTATTCTAATATACTTTCTTACCCTACACAGCTTGACCAAGAGCATTGAAATCAATGTTTTGTGTTGAAAGCAGAGCTAAAGTCTATAAAGAGGAGGCGTGAGTAGCTCCCCTGGTGCTCCAGGTTGGACAGGGTGGCATGGACAGCAACAGCTACAGCATCCTCTGTAGACCTGTTAGCCCTGTAGGCAAATTGGAGTGCATCAAAAGGTAGGAGGGATGAAGGACATGATATGAAGTGAAAGTGAAGTGATTGTCATTGTCAATCATTTCAGCACAGCACATGATGTACACAACAAAATGTGTCCTCATTCTTGGTGATAAGTGGGCAGTCATGACAGGCGCCTGGGGATCAGGATTCAAACCTTCTGATTCCTTAACGGCTAGGCCACCACTGCCCTAGTAGTGGTGACTAGTGATATAACTCCAGACCAGTCTCTCAAAGCACTTCATCAGCACCAAGTGATTGCAGGTTATGGATGATTTTTTTTGTAATGGGACTATAGTGGAGGATTTCAGACAGGGTCTGAAGGTTGAAGACTTTGTGAAGACTCTGACCACCTGCTCGACACACTTCCTCAGCCACTGTCGGAACCTGCCGCCTTCCTGGGGTTGACAGCTTTGAGCGAGCATCTCACCTCAGTTGCTGTGACCTCCTTCTGCATTTTGAAAAGCTGCCTCTGGTGACTCAAATCAGGCAAAGAAGTGGTTAAGCTCCTCTGCCATTGAGGCATCACCTTGAGGACTTCCATGAAGGTCCTGTACTTGGTGATGTGCTGGACTCTCTGCCAAACCCAGCAACTGTCCCAGCAGTAGCAGTGACATGTGGTCAGACTGGGCCAGGTGGTGGAGCTGTTAGCTCTGTAGCCTAGCTTGATGGTCATGTAGACCTTCCTCTGGTAGCACACTTGCTGATGGAATTAGCATTAGCCAGTGGTTGTATGTAAACAACGGTGATCATCACCACATTGAACTACCAATGTAAATAGATAGGTCTACATTTCACAGTCATGTATTCCAAATCTAGAGAGCAGTAGCTATCCATTGTCACTGTGTCTGTACACCAGTTGTTGATATAAATACACACATTCCCTCCCCTTCTCTTACAGGAGTCTATTATTCTGTTGGTGTGCCAAGATGTGTTGCGTGTTAGCTTGATAGCCAATTCTGAAATTAATTAATGAAGTCAGGTTTGAAGGAACTTCTACTCCTGCACTATAGAGAGCATCCTGATGGGAAACATCTCAACTTGGTTTGGGAACTGCACCATGCAGGACAGGCGAGCCTTACAGAGGATGGTTCGATCAGCTGAACGCATCATCAGAATCAGAATCAGAATCATATTTATTGACCAAGTAAGTGCAAGCACATACAATTCCGGTAGATGGTGTCTCTCAAGTACAGAGTAGGAAAAAAACAACAACGTCAACAACAATGTGCGGTGTTATTGTCCAAGTTGTGGATTGTTTGTGATTTATAAATAAATAACTATAGCTACTTTTATGAATAAATAGGCAAAAAACAAACTAAATCTTATATACAAGTGAACATAAAGTGCAGATGCTGTTGTGCAATCAGTACACCAGAAGACATGGAGGAGGCCGTAGGAGAGCAACAACCCAGCAGCTGGACCCCTACTCCGCACCACTGGCGTCATCTGTACCAAGCTCCCTGACCTTCAATCTATCTACAGCAAGTGGTGGACCAGGGCCAGGAAGATAGTGAAGGACCTCAGCCAGAGAGAATGAGGAGGAGCTACTTCCCGCAGGCTATATGAGCTCTCAACAACCACAAAACTACATAGGACAGAACACTAATACACTCCAGCACTTTCACTTTCAAACAACTTTTGGACTCTATCTCCATAGTCATTTGTCCAGCTTCACTTTTCACTTTAAACATTTTTGCCCATCTGTCACATGTGCTCAGTGTGAACCTGCTTTCATCTGTGAAGAGCACAGGATGCCAGTGGTGCGGAGTAGGGGTCCGGCTGCTGGGTTGTTGCTCTCCTACGGCCTCCTCCATGTCTTCTGGTGTACTGATTGCACAACAGCATCTGAAATTGATTGTCAATCAGTGTTGCTTCCTAAGTGGACTTTGATTTCAGAGAAGTGTGACTGACTTGAAGTTGACTGACTTGTTGTCTTTATGAGCAGTGTATTTTGAGAGTCCAATCATTTTTCAATGTTTCCTTGGAATGTCCATGGAAAATGGTGTCACTTGGAGGATATTTGACATTTCTTAGTGCTTTCAATTATTTCACAGTTGTGGAAATTTCTGTGTGATTCTAAAGAACAAAAGTAGACTTAAATTTGTGATGGTACAGTTGAAATGTAAATAATAGTGATTTAGAGATATCTGCAGGGTGTGTCTTAACACGTGCAAAGCTCCAGTCTAAGTATCACATGATCATCAACGTTGTGTATTCCAGCATTCTACTCTTGTATTGATGTATTGCCCATGCACCTGATAATGGAGTCCTGATCTATTTCAGCTGGCAGCAGGAAAATGCAGCATGCAGACAGGGCTGCTGCATTAATGTGGACCTGTGAGTGTTATCTGAGGGCAGTTTATGTTCCTGGCCTTATACCACACGCTTGTGGGTTTTGTTTTGGTTTGCTTTCCTTTCTTTTGGCCCTCGTGTCGTTTTGTTTTGTGTTATTAATAAATCCCTTTTGTCCAGATGTCATGTCTCTGCGCTTCCTTCCCCTGTCAGTTGATGGTCATGACAGTTGTAGATTGGAAAAAGTGGGCAGGGGTGTTTTTAAAGTGTCATGTGTTGCTTGTCATATTGTATGTGACAATAAGTTTGCCTCCTGCTTCCTCACAGGCTCATGGATTGATAAACATTTACAGCATTCATCAGACGCCCTTATCCAGAGTGACTTACAATCAGTAGTCACAGGGACAGTCCCCCCCCTGGAGCAATTTAGGGTTAAGTGTCTTAGGGACACAGTGGTAGTAAGTGGGATTTTAACCTTCTGGTCCATAGGCGAGTGTGTTACCCCTAGGCTACTATCATAAGCAAATGTTGTTGGAATTCCCAGTTAGTGGAACTTTAGAAGAATATTGCATATGAGCCTCCAGAGAAGCCTTTTGTCTGTTCAGGAGTTGTCTGTTCACTTTTTTCTTTAAAAAGCTTGAGTTCAACCATTTCAGTCAGGATTAAAGGATCTATGAATTCTTCAACTTCTGTCTCACAACATTAATCAAGGGAACAAATGTGTTCACTTTTCTTTACACATCTACTGAAGCAGAGAATCAACGTGTACTTCTTTTTACAGCAGACACATCCTGGTGTTTTCTGGAAGCGTGAACAGCAAGGTTCTTCTGTAAAACTGAAGAAGAACAGTAGGGATCTTTTCGATTGATGTTGAATGTTGCTGAAACAAGGTGCACCCAGACTCATAATTATTTTGGGGAAGTGTTTGAATGACTTTGAACATTGATGCAATGTAGATTGCTCTGTGAATCTGAGAGGTAGGGGAAGTGAGACATCTTCAGAAGAGTCTTGAGAAGCCAGCGTGGGTCTTGAGAAGCCAGGTGTTTTTTTAAATGGCTGGCTCCACACACTGGTGGTGCAGCTATTGTTTGGCATGTTTGTAAAGGATTAGCCAATGCTTTCTCTGAATCATTGTTTTATGAATGGACAGTGGTAATGTCCATCTATTCTGCAGTCATGACTGCATCTGTTTACTAGGAATTAGAAAAGTCTTAGAAAATCAAACAGATTTAGTCTCAATCAATATTTAAAAAATGCTATATAAAATGGTAAATAAGGGTATTGGAATTAATGGTAACAATTGCAAACAGCATACCTTGAAATTAAATTCTAACAAACAAAAACACAGTAATTATAACTTGCAGTGTTATAAAAGAAAAGAAAAATATGACAAACCATACTGCTAAACTTCTAAATGGTTTGAAAACACAATCCACAAGAGACCACGGTAGGCCGAGCATTAGAACAGAGGAGAACAAAGCGGAGCACAAAGCACATCACAGTGTGCACACCCGGAAAAAATCAAATCAGATAATTCTAGCCATTTCATCTACAGCTATTTTCAGTGGTGGAACGTTTGCCAGGAAGTTTTCGTTCCAATCCACGTATCTTCACAATCTGCCCCACTCGATATTAGGCCATTAAATAACACATAAATAAGGTAGGGCTGGAGTTACATTCCTCCTGGACCAGGGTTGGGAAAAGCTGAGCTATTTATAACCTGCCATCCATCTAGAAGAATAATTACATACACAAAAATGCACTTACCTTTCCTTACAACACTGGCTATTCGCATCTGTTCAACAATGTGCATGTGCATTCGGATGGGCGGGTCTTGACACAAGATTTCAGAATAAAAGTATTGCGCTTTCACAATAAACGTTTTAGGTCACAGTAAACATCCGGCATCACAGAGGATCTGTAGCCAGACCCTATTCACTGGATCAGACAATACAGGCCAGCCACCACATCCCTCCAGATGGCACTATTTCCCTGTCATGTCTTCTCCGGGAAATTAAGTTGACATGTTCTCTGTATGAATTCACTGTGTTGTACCTCTATCCTGTACTGTACTGTTGTATTTCCCCTGTTGCTCATCTACAAGATATTTATTCTTCTTTTTTATTAATTAATTTTTATTAACTCAAAGAGAACAAGTTATGGTGACCAAACCCATGACATAGGTAACAATAGGACACACAGAGGGAGGCAAACACATGAAAAGAGACAAAGAAAGAGAAGAGGAGAATCTTCCAGCACTACATCTGGAAGACCTGCACAACCTAGAAGCACAGTCAACTGTGGGGCTGGCCTTCTGTTAAAGTCCCAGACACAGTGTCAATTATTAAGTCCACTTTATCACACAGTCACCCTGTTAAGCACAGACAGTGTTAAATTCACCTTAGTTAGGCTGTCCCAGTTAGGGTACTGGGCCACTGTTGCACCAATATACTATTACCACATATTTCAGTATCAGTCGTACATGGACAGATGGTCTATACTATACTTTGGACCTCTCCACCTCTAAAACTGTAGGACTTTTTCTCTTCATGGACAAATCATCACAAACCCTGCACTGTCACCAACTGCAGGCTTTGATGAGCAGTGGGCAGCCATGACAGGCGCCCGGGGAGCAGTGTGTGGGGACGGTGCTTTAATCAGTGGCACCTCAGTGGCACCTTGGCGGATCGGTATTCAGACACCGGAAAACACATGACCATGGATTTGCTTCTGGGACTGGAATACAGGAGTGGATCAGGATTTGGCGTCCATCCTGGCAATGATGGAAACAAGCGTGGGACCAGGTTATGAATGGCTGGTGTTGGAGTGTCCATACCCTCACGAGTGGTGGATTCTCATCCTCTTTCACTTTCCACAAGTATCAAGCACTCATTAACATCAGACTCACCAGGGCAGGGTACAGCGGGCAGAACAACTAGCCATACACCTTCACTTGTTTACGGGGCAGTGGTGGCCTAGTGGTTAAGGAAGCGGCCCCGTAATCAGAAGGTTGGGGGTTCGAATCCAATCTGCCAAGGTGCCACTAAAGTGCCACTGAGCAAAGCACCGGGTGCCTCTCATGGCTGCCCACTGTTCACCAGGGGTGATGGGTCAAATGCAGAGGACAAATTTCACTGTGTGCACCATGTGCTGTGCTGCTGTCTATAACAAGTGACAATCACTTCACTTTCACTCTCACCCAGTTTCTCATTTTACGTTCCCCTGTTGTGTACGAGGCTGAAACATGAATTGTGTTCCCTGGACAGATGCAGATGTGAAGCAAGTGTCTGTTTATGATTCTACAGACCTCAAATAACTGAAGCTGTTCTATTTCATAGCACATAGTCCATAACTGTGGTTAAAACTGCTGAAGGATATGCCAATGCTTATTGAAGTTATTTCAGAGTTGTGCTCATAAACAAGTTTGACTAGTAAATAATACATAAAATGTGTTTCTACTTTTCAGGTCATCCTCATGAAATATTATAAGCCAAGAGCTGCAGTGTATTCACACTGACTGCACCATACAATTCTATTTACATTTGAGCCATTTGGCAGATGCCCCTATCCAGACCGACTTACAACGTACCATCAATAAAGGAAACAGTTCACCAGACTTTACATGTTCCTAAAAGAAGAATGTCTTCCTTTGAGCGGACACAAAACTTAAATGAAACTGGTACTAGCCTGAGTTAGATCTCATTAAACAACATTTATAATACATAAAGCCTCTAAACTGTCTGTGGTGTCAGTCTGGGAGTGAGTGGTGTGTGAGCTCCCTGGGTGTCCCAGGATGGGCTCCGGCAGCCGCAACACTGATTTAGTAAGAACGAACAGTGATTTATAGTGAATGAGAGTGAATGAGTGCAAATACAAATCATTAATGATGCCGCAAGTTTCAGCAACAGCACCTCCAGACCTCTACAGGGATGTTGGGTGAATTTAAACAGACTTGGTCTGTTTTGCATCTGAATCGCTGTTCTTAAGGTGTGAACCTTGACCTTGAACACGCGCATGTATTTGAGTGTGTGTGTGTGGGAAAGAGGAAGGGACCTTCCGGACCTATTCTTCGAACAGACTGTGCTTTAATTGCCTCTGTTCTTTTCACACCACTTCTGTCGCTACATTTATTTTGAATTTCTTTCATGCTGCACGATGCTGCCCATTAGTATTCCTGTTTATCTCCAGTGCAGATAAAGCTCTCTGAACAACACTTTACTAGCAACTAAGATCTCGGGAATCTGTAGAACATGTCTTCTAAATGAACAAAACATGCACTTGGAAAAGAAATTCAGAAAAAAGAGAACCCTTTTCTTTCCCCTGAGTTGAGGAAACAGGCTCGGTTCCAGGGCTTGTGGGAGTGGGGAAGCACTGTGAGCTGAAGGCCCAGAAAACCTGTTTGGCTGTGATGTTTCGGCCTTTAATGCTGGTGCTTGACAGAGAGGGGCTTTCACCGGCTGGTGACCTGCTGATGTGAACATTCTTCATGAGGGTCCTTGAGGCCAGTGAGCAGCTGGACACAGATTTTCACAATGTGTGTCAGAGTGTGTTTGCTGTGGTCGCTTTTGACTGAAACACAGCACCAGCAGAAGAGCAGGTGTTCCTTAAAGGTCCCCTGAGGTGATTTTTTATATCGGCCTTATTTGTCCTTTAATACTGTATCTGAAATCTCTTTCTAAAATTCAGCCTTGGTGCAGAGAGGTAACCTTTCCCTTTATAATGTTATGATCTGAGCTGCCGGACCGGGATACGACCCCCACGTACCGGTAGAGCGATTTCTTCCCGGCGATACGAGGGTCGAGCCGTGGCAAGTGGCGCTGTTGTATAGTGTCAACCCCTGGAGAAACCCGGAAGCGTTCCGGTGGGGAGATGGGCCGGCTCCAGCCGGAATTGCCGTAGTACTGCCTGTGGGGGCTGATCGCGCCTTGGCTCAAGGGGGTAATCAGGGTGCACTGCACTGCACTGCCGGGGCTGCCTCGCGGGGAATCAGCGTTTCCGGCTCCGGTCACGGACATGCCCTCTGCTCGGACGTTCCCCAGCAGAATGGCAGAGCAGCACCAGCGCCCCAGCCTGCTGTAGAGGACGCCCCACATCCACCAGGATCTCCAACAACGTGCCCAGCCCCGTGTGGGACATACCCCTGGTCCCAGGACCCTTCTGCGGAGCAGCAGGTACATGCCATCCTGTTTTAACATCCTGTGGAATATACTTTGCTGCTCTTCCATCCCTCTAAGACGCAGATAAGATCACCACCATCCTCAGGTGTCTGACTGGGTCAGCCTGGGGCTGGGGCGCAGCCCTTGGGCAGCAGGGAGAGACAGAAGGAATGGGTATTCGGGAAAAAGGCGCTGTGGTTCCGACCATCGGTGGCTCCGACAATTTTGTGAACTCTTTGTGGATCTTGCAAATGTTCTGTTTGGTGTAATTTTATGTTCTGGAAATCGCCACACGCCTGCGGGTTAGTTTATGTTGTTCCCCTTTTATTTTCCCTGTTTTCGGCCATCGTGCCTGGTTTGTTTGAGAAATCCTTGTTCCAGAATGATCCGTCTCTGCGCTTACATCCCCCGTCAGCTTGCCAATGTGACAGGTACATTGGAACATTTTCTCAAGGGACACTGCCATTGCTTCACAGTCCACAAATCACACACATCACATCATAGCAAAGTCGGCAAGGAAATGTTCGCAAAGTTGGTTTTTCCCATTGGCCCAGGGCAACATCATGTGCATTGGCAAAAATATATATATATATACAGTGTCTCTCCTCCCATGCCCCATAACCCTTAATCATATCCTGCTGGTTGTACCCTTGATATTCTTTTCCCTTCCCTCACCTGCAACTGTGGCATAAGAATTTCACTGTATTGCAAAATACATGCAACACAAAAACTTGGAACATGATCCATATCAGACCTCCGGGAGAGATTTCTCAGCCTTTGATATTGGGTCAACTTTGCAGTCAATATCTAATTACCACAGCCTGAGCAAAATAAGTCAGATGAGTTTCCACCTTGTTATTTCAGAAGGTCTCAGAAGGTCTCAGGTGGGTAAACAGATGCAGTGAGATTAACTAAATCAACTGCAGGATGCAGCATCAATTGCACAAATCCACACTACAGATAAACACACATACATAACTAACTACATACATGAGCCCTACATTTAACAAACTGTTTACAATTATGGCATTTATCAAACGCCATTATGAAAGTGAAGTGATTGTCATTGTGAAGCACAGCACAGCACACGGTGTCCTCTGTATGTAACCGTCACCCTTGGTGAGCAGAGGGCAGCCATGAAAGGCTAACGGGGAGCAGTGTATGGGGGCGGTACCAAGATCAAGGGGACCTCAGTGGCACCTTGGCTGTTTGGGATTCGAACTGGCAACCTTGCGATTACGGGTCTGTTTTCTCATGTGCTAGGACAGGCCCAGAGCGCCTTACAATCAATAGTTACAGGGACAGTTGCCCTAGAGACACTTAGAATTAAATGTCTTGCTCAGGGACACGCCAGTAAGTAAGATTTGAACCTGTGGGGTTTGAACCTTTTTTTTTTCTGCTCTGGATAAGCGCATCTGATAAATGGAAAAAGGGGCGTTGATGTCTGACACACCATGCAAAATTTGGCAGGTTTTGGTTGAACCGTGCGCAAGCAGGGTGTGAACAGAGGCGAGATCCGGTTTAGCATTTAATGCATTCCTATAGAGATTTGACCCTTTCTCAATATTAATAGCTCAGCCACGCCTACTTGAATCGCTTATAAAAGAAATGGCACACCTCACACAATAGAGTAAATTTTTTTCATATATAGCTTGCCAGTGTGTGTGCTCTGATACAACGTGCATTAAGTGCAGAAAAACTGACTGAAAAAAAAGTTCCCCATTGACATTTATTTTCTTTTCAACATTGTGATTGATCTGTAAGTCAAACTGAGACAACCTATTTGGCTTGACAAGATCTATGAGTTAACATCTTTTATCAGCATCTAACCGTCTGGCCACAAAGTTTAAAAAAACAGATTTTCAGACTAGAATAGTAAACGCGTTCCAATTAAATTTCTTTGGGAAATGCACGCAAGCCCACGAGACAAGCTGTGTGTAAAACCGTGCGGATAGGATTAGAAGACAGGTCTGTACGTTCAAACTCCACTGAGCAAGACCGCGCCATGACTTCCATGTCACTACCTTCAACGGCACACAGCAGTAAGTAATGCAGACCAGTCAGCCTAATTCTAATGATATTTTTATCTTTTTAAACAGAGCAATTTTCCTGTGAATGATCCAAATCCATGTCCACAGCCGCTTCTGAGCTTCTCCACACACCACGCCCTGACAAATATACCACTGGCCCTTTTTCTAACATTGCTCATACACAGACAGCAATTATAAACTAAAGCAACATACTATTTTTTTCAGAAAAAAACCTAGACAAACATAAAAAATTGCATGTACATTTTACAATGCCCTACATTCTGACCCAGCAGACCTGCAGTTCTATACAATTATGTGTAGTTACTGACAAAAGGGAATATGAGGATATACTGTGTAAATAAATATATATTTATATATTTATATAAATATATACAAGTTTACATGGGCAACAGGAATGATAAATGCATACTGTGGATCAGTAAATAAAAATATAGCATTTAAAAGTGATCAGACTGGTTTAATTGATTTAATTCACATATGAGACATTATAGCAATGTGCAAATTCAGACAAGACCATTAAGATATTGTTAATACATAAGGAGAGAGCACATTTCTTATATAACATCATTACGTTTATATTTTACAAAAGTCGATATGTCTCTACAGCAAAGGCTCCAACCTGGTATCGGTGTGTTTACTTTAATCCACATGGCAATACGACCATGAATTTTTTAATTTTTTATGTGTTTGTTCTTCTACAGAAGACACAATATCATCTGTATCCATGCAGTCAGAACGCCAGCATTTAGAACAAACTGAGAAGAACTGCACTGCATTAACAGCTTGGTTTGGGTCAGCCCATCACAGCCATGTGAAGACTATGCAACACTTCAAGTTCACACATCAAATGGCAAAAAAGCATTTGAGTATGCCCAGCTTTTGCAGTGAGATTTTATTTGTATGCAGTCATATTGTAATTAATGAAACTGCTCAGCTCAGTTGTAACTAATGCAAAGGAATATGGGTCTGTGTTTTGGGCAAGTAGCAGCTTCTAAATGAGGACACAGAAATCTCCTCCATAACAGTGCACTCACACATTTAACCAATGACATCCAGTCAGAAAGTCTTGCCAGTTTTAAGAGGTTTAGAGAGAATGAAATTGCTTTCTTTTGAGAAGATTATATCAGGCTTCTTTCTGGCTTTAGCTTCAGAAGATGAAATTCCAAGTTCTCAGTTTGCTGTTGCTCTCTTTTTCATGAAGTCTGGCTTATACAGAGAAAGAGAAAGCAATGAACTACTTTACATTAACAGCATTTGCCAGACACTTTTATCCAGAGCAACTTACATAAGTGCCTTAAAATATCCATCATTGAAATCCCTGGTTGGGTTCAGTTGGACTGTAGATCTGTAGATACCGTTATAGAAAGTGTACGTAAGGACTAAGACAGAGAAGAGTCTGGATGAATGCTTTCCTAGTACCTTGAGAGATTGTGGTAGCAGTGGAGCAGTGCTGGAGGATCGGAGCGATCTGAGGTAGGAGGCTGCTGCTGATTCTTCCTTGGCTTGGACCAGCATCTGAAGCGGGCAGATACAGGAGGCAGTGGAGTGGTGTGGGAAGGTTGGGCAGGTGGAAAACAAGTCGGATTAGCAGTAAGTGGAAGGCCAGCCTGGAGTCAGTTGCAGTAGTCTAGTTTGGAGAGTACCTTGTGTTGATTAAAACAGACGAATCCTCCCAATCTTGTAGAGAAAGACACAACATGAGTGAGAGAGATTGTGAGACAAGTGGGAGAAAATTGTCCAAACTCAGTGGGAGAGATTGGACAATCGTCCAGGGAGATTTTAAGGTCCTGTTGTGGGCAGGAATCAGTGAGAATGAACAGTAGTTCAGTTTTGCTGGGCTTGAGTTTCAGACTTTGTGTACTTCTTGCAACACTTTGTGTTTAAAATTGCTGTTTATTCCCAGCAATTATTTTTGTCACAGATTAGTATTGGTGACCTTTTTCTGGAGAAGGACAACAGGAACCACTCATCTGGGCTTGGCTAGAAGATCACAAAAAAGTGCATCATGCTGTTCCTGGACTCAAAGTTCATTACTCGTTGAATTTTTGTGTGTCATGCTGTTTGTGATCGAACCTGGACATCTGACGCCTGCATTAATGACACATTGCCACTAGTAATCTGTCATTAATAGAAAGCATTACTTTAACAGGACAAGAGTAAAATATCTTCTGGTTCTGTAACACACACATACATACAGACTCTCTGTTCAGCTGATACATAGAACTGCTTCACTCCCTGCAGCAGCACACTGGGGAACAAAGGACTTCATTTCCAATTCACTCTGATCATTTGAATGTGAATGGAGTGTGATTATAGGTGCTGTACAGTAACACAATAACCATTTTTTAGCTGGTTAATCCCCTCCTGGTGAACTTTGTTGTGAGGTGTCTGAGCCTCCAGATGTCCCCTGCCCAAAGATTCATTTTTAACTTTGTCCTGGAAATCCTTGTCTAAAATCATCCATGAACTGTCTTGCCTTTCTATATTTCTGCATAAGTATGAAACATAAAATATCAGATTTCCACATGTCTTTAAGGAGATAAACGCAAATGAAGCCAATAATAAACAAATGAGACAAATATGATCATTTATTTATATACTAAGAAAAACGATGATCCCCTCATGAAGCAATAACTGCAAATAAACATTTATTGTGCTGGACACTGGCCTGGAGGAACTTTTGGCCGTTCCTGTGTGTAATAGATGGGCTTCCTCAACAACCTTTTAATTGGATTCAGGTCAGGTCTTTCGCTTAGCTCTTTCTTAGTAGAACAACAAATGATCAGGGCCATTGTCTTGCTGCATGACCCACATTCTCTTGAGCTTCAGTTCACAGGTAGATGTCCAGAAATGTTCCTTTAGAATTTGCTTGTATGGATCAGAATTTGTTGTTGTTTGTTGTTGCATCAATGATAGCAAGCTGGTCCTAAGCCAGATGCAGGCCCAAACCATGACCCTGCTACCAACTTACTTCACAGATGGGACCAGGTATGCTGGAATGCCTACATAACAACTGGAATTTAAATCTTACATTTACATTTACCAGTCGCCCTTATCCAGGGTGACTTACAATCAGTAGTTACAGTGACAGTCCTACCTGGAGACACTCAGGGTTAAGTGTCTTCTGGTTCATAGGCGAGTGTGTTACCCGCTAGGCTACCAAATCTTCTGGTGGTGGAGAAGAATAACATTTAGTTGCTTAGATCCTATTACAGATATTGCTCTTTTATTGCACAAATGATAATATTCTCCATTTCCATTCATAAGAACTAACAACTCTTTCTGAGGTCCTAAAATTTTTTTCATTACTTTTTGATACCTGATCCAAAACACCTGATTAAAAACATCTGACTATGCATGAACCTAACATCATTTTACCACATTCATATGTTTAAATGGGTTTTCTGGATTTACTTTCATGATTTTAGTACAAATCATGGTTTTAGAGCCATGTTCACCAAAAATCAGCAAACTACATTTTCCCTGCATTTAGTAGTAAATGTCTATGAGTCTATTACAGGCAATAATTTTGTAAAGATGAGGTTATAGAGCAGTTTATTAAATTGTGCATTGCTGGTGAATATGCATGAATTGAATTTTTTTCATTTCATGTATATGTGGTGTTACAGATGTAGGCCAGCTGTTGTTGTATATTTTACATTATTATATATTTTATAACTGACCATAACTGCTGTCTACAGAGCAGTGATTCCACCAAGTCCTCAGTGTTACACCCTAAACCCACAAATAGCCAAAGCAGACACAGAAGCAGAATTATGCTACTGTACAAAAGAATTTATTATCAGCATGAAAAGCCCACTGCTGCTCTGTTCAAACACAGAGAATCCTGTGTGCCAGTTAGAAAAAAAGCAGAAAACAAATATGAAAGGTTGAATGCAGAGGGCAGGGCAGTTTTCTGAGGACGGCTGAGGGCTACGGGACGTATAGAACAGGAGCAACGGCTCATCACATTGTGCTGTGACAGTGGAATGTTCCCACATCCACGTCTGAGGTCAGAGAGGTCCATGGGGTGGGCTGTGTTGACCTTTGGTGTCAATACCAAACATGTCTGAATCCATGTTCCTACAGGATTAGAATGACAGAAGGGAATTGGTTGTCATGGCGATGAGCTGAGTGGCACGATTGCTGATGATTTTACACCAGAGTTAAACTGCATCAAGCAGTTGTACAGCAGATACATACTCACACACTGAAATACCATGTCCAACCACAACCCATACACACACACACACACACACACACAGTCTAGAATTGTGATAAAACAGGCAGAACCCCCCAACCCAAGTCCATGTGAGCCCACAGGACACACCCCTATCCTGAGGCTCATGATTCACCTTTAGACACACAACAACCAACAACACACATCACACATACACTGTTCACATTCGAAAGGGGCTGTTCCAAGTCTGAACTGTTTTTATAGGTCATTTACGTAGATTTATATATCCATCAAAAAATTCCCAATCAAAGATATTGATTGTCATGACAGGACAAACCTCACAACAGGGTCTGCTTCCTCTGTCTGCTGCAGTCAAATGTCCCTTCAAAGCAAACTGAACAAGTGACAAGGGAATGGAAACCATGCAAGAGAACGGTGGGGGTATTAAAACGAACCCCATGCAACACTTTCAAATCTGATGAGATGTCAGCTGCTGAGTTGCTCACTCCTTCTACATGTCCCGTCTTGCAACCTGCTGCTGGCCTTCATGACAGGTTGGGCGAGGATGCGGGGGTGTTCGTCCAATTCACTTCATCTCCAGTTCACAGTTGTGTCCTTTGCCATGTGTTGGTTTGGCCTATAAATAATCTGAAGATATACCATGCTATAAAGACGCTGCGGCCCCGCTGTGCGTTAGCCGTTGGGTGACTTCCGCAGCCACTGATAAAACTGCCGCTCATACAGCACGTGCCACTTCACATTGGCGTCCACGATCTCCACCGCCCGGGAAAAGGCAGCTGTGGCCGCACCACCACTGGTCTGGATAAAGTCTTTCAGCTGTCAGAGAACAGAACAGAGCAGAAGAGTGAATATTGCTGTACTGTATGCTTTCAGAACAGTTAAGAGGTAGCTAGTAACGAGTTACATTTCCTTTTTTTACTTGAGTACATTAGTTAATAGGAAACTAGTCCTACTTCACTACATGGGGCAACACTCGACTCGTTGCGTTTTTTTTTACAGGCTTTATTTTTGCCATATAGATGTCGCCAGTCCATCTAACACGTTTCACCATTCAGACGTAGCAACATTTCATGTCACAAACTCGTCACACAGCACAGACATAGAGTGAAAAATGAATACAGAATCCCTGTCTTTTAGTGTTTTAAACATTTTGTTACCATTCTGTAGATTTTCTGTTGAGGAAGAAATTAGCATTCAGCTATTTTTTCAATATATCAGTGCTAATACTGGATTACACATTTATATATTATTTCTGTCTGAATACATCGTTTCTAAAAAATAGATGAGATATTACAATCCAACAGTTCTTTAGTACATGAGTAGCCTTATCATTACATACTTTTGAACTTTTTTTTTTTTTTTTTTGGATGACTACTTTTTACTTGTACTTGAGTCATATTTTGAAGTAACAGTACTCATACTTGAGTAAAATGTTTGGCAAGCCAATTCTTTACAGAAAAATCATGGATGAAATTAAGTGCTCAGGAAGATCTAAACAGTCATACATGAAGAATTCTGTTCATTTACACCATAACACAAATTTCCAACACACCTCCGCCAACTCAGATTCCGTGTTCAGGAACTCAGTCACTCCGCTGATTAATTTTGAATTCATAAATAAGGCCTCGCCGTACCTGCATATAAACAGAGGAATAAAAGATCATGCAGTGATTCACAATGCAAACCATATAAAATATGAATCTGATCCATACATCAGGAGGGTGGTTATCACTCCTCATTACCTGGAATTCAAAACCTCCCACTTCTCCCTGAAGAACCTCCAGGCCAAATGGCGCCCATGGGGGTTCCTCCCCACATGAATAATGACGTCAATGACATCCTGGTCTGGAACCAGTTCTGAACTCAGGGACAGGTTGAGGAGCCTGGAAAACAGTAGAGGAGAAAATATGAAGTTCAGCCAGTGAGCACCTGAAGGGACCAGATTGCAAATTGAATGAAATTACATTAAAAAGTAGGACACACAGGTAAAATATGAAAAAATGCAGTGTTTAATGCAATGTTAACCAAAAGTCTGTTTCCATGCTCTTTTTACATTTACAGAATTTTCACATGGTTTTTGTTAACACTTTGAATCACAGCCTCACTACATTCAGTTCTTCTCACAGGAACTATATGGAATTATGAAAGAATACCATTTTAAGCATTCTGTTTACATTTTAGAAATTTGCAAAAAATATGGCTATGGTTTAAATATTTAAATACTATTTGTTGTTTTTTGTTTAAAGGTTGTTGATTTATGTTCTGGGTTTAGTCCTCTGTGCATACAGACAGATGCACTATTTGCGTGTGATATTTTTAGTAGCCGGATATCGGGCCATGTTGGGTGGATTTTTTGGTGACATACTCAGTAGTTGAGTTGTAAAAACAAATCAGGGCAGATTTGAATTTTATGGTTTATCAGACATATTTTGTGCTGAAGACAGTGCACATATGTGGGAGCCATAAATCAGGGGTGATGGCATCCCTCCTCATTCCCCCTTAACTCAAGGACTGAACATACTGCCCCCTATCTAATGGAGTATGTTCAGTGATAAATCTTACTGGTTATGGTAATATGGTCCTCTGCTTTTAACCATCACCCTTGGTGAGCAGTGGTCAGCCATGAAAGGCGTCCGGGGAGCAGCGTGTGGGGACAGTGCTTTGATCAAGGGGACCTCAGTGGCACCCTGGTGGTTCAGGATTTGAACCAACAATCCTTCATTTATGAGTCTGCTTCCTTACCCAGACCACCACTGCCCACACAGCTACAGATCTGGGGCTTCTTACATTAGACTTTGCATTTGCATAAACTGGTGAAAATTTTAGTTTTTCTTTATATCGATATGTCCTTTGAGCCACTTGTGTCCTCACAACCCTGAACAATCAGCAGGCTGCTGGCAGATTTTTTTCCACCATGAATTTTTCCACCTGAATCCTTTTTACTGCATTTTAAAATGCAGTGTTAGTTTTGCAGCACAATGTATTATCATTCGTTATGATGGTTTAGAGACCAAATAAAACTAAAATTAAAAGTACATCTGACACTCACATGTATATAATGTATGTAAGACGTCTTTTTTACAGAGCATATAAAGATTTGTTAATGAACTAATAAATACCAACTCTGCACTGGAACATGTCACATGCCCATTCAAGCCATACAGGGCAGTGGTGGCCTAGCGGTTAAGGAAGTGGCCCCGTAATCAGAAGGTTGCCGGTTTGAATCCCCATCCGCCAAGGTGCCACTGAGGTGCCACTGAGCAAAGTACCGTCCCCACACACTGCTTCCCGGGCGCCTGTCATGGCTGCCCACTGCTCACTCAGGGTGATGGGTTAAAAGCAGAGGACACATTTCGTTGTGTGCACATGTGCTGTGTTGCAGTGTATCACTTCACTTTCACATTTGATAGAATTGAGTCATTTGCTGGAGGTGACTTAACAGTGAGAAACAAGGAAGAACTATATCTGTTCAATAAGATGTCAGAAATGGGGTTTAGTCATCATTTAGTTCATTCATTTTAATATAACCTGGGACCATTTCTTGTTATTTTGTGTGTGAAGGCCTAGCAAACCTCAAACTCCACCATAACCCCCTGCTGCCTCTTGAAATAATCACCACCCCAGGCATCTCTCCTGCAATCACCCACATGTCATTCTTATAGCCTGCAGTATTTCTTCCATAATTCAGAATCTTCTCCTCCTCTCCTAGCTGACAAGTGAGAAATGGCACAGTTAACTAAAGATAAATGTACAGGGCTGTGACAGGACGATAATACCATAATGCCATCTGTTTTTTTTTTTTACTTAAAGAAAAAAGTGGATGAAAAAACTTCAATGGGTCTCTGTTCATACCAGCACACAAACTGTGAAATTAAACTTTAGTTAAATTCAGAGTTGGTCCTGTCTGAGTAGCTCCACCCCTACATTAAATCCCTTTCAGGACTGAGTAAGACTAATCTCTGCATCATCCACATATTCTTAGAAGACAGAAGAGCTAATCGGGTGAAGATATTTTTTCAGTTACAGTGATTTTGAGTCTGACAAATCTAGCTTGGAGGCAACTAGACAATTGTGAAACTAAATAAAGCTTTAGCATCTTCATGTCTAAAAGTGTAAAATACAGAAATAATAATTATTATCTGTCTAGAAAAAAAGTGAAAATTTTATTTGATAAAAATGCTCGATATCTATATGCTAGAAGAACTGGGGGTTGGTCTCTTCAAACTCTGCTCAGAGTCCTACAACATTACTGCCTGTAGAGTTACAGTTTTTTCTTATTACACGATATAATTGGCATTAATGCTGTTAGTTTGTTGCTTGACTAATGGATTAACTTCATGGAAACTTAATATTGCTCGGACTCCTCTAAAATCTGCTACCCCTTGGTGAGCGGGTATTCTGCCCAACTTCCCAGTTTTTCCAATGCTATGTAAATGACTCACAGCACATGGCAGTGGAGGGGTCCTCAAAAATGGCTGTCCTGATTAATACAACCCCCTTCATGTTTTTTCATTTGTCACAACATAATCCATGACAATTGCAAATTAATTGAGTTTCTTGAAAATACAGAGTAATAATTGGGGTTTTATTTTACGATTGTCAAAGTGTCCAGACACTGTTCCCAATAGTCAAGGTGAGATAATATAACCCACCCAAAAATATTAAAATCACATGATGTATCATCACAAATTCACCCTCATCAAAAAACATCATGTGGCAGGAGAGGAGAAGAACCCAGAAGTGAGATCAGTGAATCATTTACATTTACATTACATTTACAGCATTTATCAGATGGCCTTATCCAGAGCGACTTACAATCAGTAGTTACAGGGACAGCCCCCCCCCCCCCCCCCCCCCCCCCCGGAGCAACTTAGGGTTAAGTGTCTTGCTCAGGGACACAATGGCAGTAAGTGGGATTTGAACCTGGGTCTTCTGGTTCAAACAATCAAGGTGTACAGCAGACATAAAGTGCAGAGACAGCAGGGTGCATCTCTGCAGTTTGAGGTACTTCCCTGATCCAACAAGAGAGGAGACAATTTTCTCCACTCAGAGAAAACAAGAAAGACGTTATCAACCACCCACCACACACCCCTGAAGAACTGATTTAATTCATATAACATCCAGAACACATGCTCAACTTGACATTCCTTTTTATTCGTCATCTGTCAGTTGTGGTATACATGCTTACACTCGACAACACATTTACTCCCACATGCAACACACACTCTCTGTGATCACATGCACCTTCATCAGCTTTCCTAGTCCGGAAAATACTTAATGTTAGTTTGCATTGACTAGTGAATCAGTGCCATGTTTTACAGTGGAAGCTAAGAAGAGCGTGGGGTGACATCTTTCCAAATCCCACTCCCAAACACCAATACCACCACTTCATATTTTAAGGTGTGTTCATGGAGGAATGTATGCACCATGTGCTGTGTTTCATAATGACAATCACTTTCACATCACTAAGGTCAGAAGCCTCTTAATGACTACATTTTGTGGTCAAGATTTATCCCTACGCTTTTTTTGGAACAACGTGCTCAGTGAGATGTTGAAGATGTCAGTGAGAACATCTGCCAGCTGGTCTGCACATTCTCTGAGCATCTTCCAGGGATGTTGTCTGGTCCAGCAGCCATTCTTAACTTTGCGAAGACTTTTCCTCACGTCCGTCGTGGTTACACACAGCGCCTGATCACTGGAAGGAGGGTTGGATTTCCTCGCAGTCACGTCGTTCTGTTTCTCGAATCGTGTGTAGATGTCATTCAGCGCATCCGGTAGGGAGGGGTCACTGTCACAGGCAGAGGTTTTACTCTTGTTTTTCCCTCTCGTCACAAAGTTCAAATCTTGATGGAATTTAGGATAAATTGACTTGATATTCGCATGGTTGGAATCTCCGGCGACAACGAACAGACTGTCTGGGTGTACATTTCTGTGAACAGTTGAGCCAGTCCTTCTGCACCGAGTCTGCATCACGGTATATGTAAATGGGACAGCACTGCACAGCAGATGCAACACAATTGACTTCCAGTCAGGACTGGAATATTGGAATATTACTACTGAGGAACAACTCAAGGTTGTATGTCCCAGAGTGAGAAATGAGAACCCTTGAAAGAGAACCCTAGCACATTTTTGTGGAAAAAGCCATGTATTTAAACATTATAAAATTATACCAGCATAAACATTATCTTTTGAAAACATTCATCAAAAATCAAAATCAGTCCAGAAGAGTCTGGACCTCCAGGTGCAGTTAAACAAGGCTCTCTTACTTCCTCTGTGGCCATGCTCTGTAGATGGTTGTTAGAGAAGCAGGTGAAGCATGACTGACTGCATTTCTTCCCTCAAGTACTAATTGGGCACTTTCCCATCGTTCTTTAGCCTTTAAAGGGTGATTTTGCTCTGTGCACTGGAGGAGCATTCAGCTCTCCATTCTCTCTGCTCACCTGTTGAGCAGAAAGCTGTTGTCACTGCATGTCAGAGCTTCAAGAAGGACCTTCTTCTCAGAGATGGCAGTGGATGAGTGAAACTTCATCCAAATGAACTCCCACACATCCTCGTCCATCAGGGACACCCCGGTGCAGTACACGATGTCCCGGACGTTTGGGGGGATCCTGTGGAGAGAAGCAGAGGGACCTTGAGTTCAATAAAACCAGAGGCTCTGCAGCAGATGTTTGATCTCGTTTGATTTGCCAGAATATAATTTATGCATGAAAGGGTGTCCTCAGCAATATTTAAATTGTTTTCTTGAATTTCCAATCACCATCTGCTTATTTCAGCATACAATTTGTAGGAACATGGAATAGAGGACAAAAGTTCACTTAAACACTTAACACATCCCCAACCCATTGCAGCCAGAACCTTATACATTAACAATACAGCAAAAATGATTTTCCATTACACTATTCTACACACCCTACCTTTGCAATGTGACACACAAGTGCAATGTGCTGTCATCTAAGGTGGACATACCATTGCAAAACTTTTGTGCTATTTTGGTGTGTTCGTGCATATGGTGCTTGACATAAAAAGACATGTACACATGTCCAACCTTTTTTTTCATATGGAGTGCACCGTGATTCAAAGTAAGACATGTTCATGGCACAATAGCACAGCAGTCAATAACCACAGGAACGTGAAACATTTATTTTTATTTTATTTCCATTTCATTGGCTATTGGAGTATGGTGGGTACTAACCTGAGCTGAAATTGCACCACCGGGACCACAAAGCACGTTGATGTCGAAGAGGGTAATGACCCGAAAGTAGGTCTGCATTAGACATAAATAACTGGCAGCCATCTTGGATGGCACACGCTCATTGTGATTATGAAACATTGCGATCTGAGTGCAGCGTTTGACACTATCGATCACGCTATTCTCCTTGCCAGGTTAGAGAATGTTATTGGAATTAAGGGAATAGCCCTTGAATGGTTCTGATCATATCTGACCAACCGATATCAGTTTGTGGACATCAATGGTGTTTCGTCTTCACATAGAAAAAAGAGAATTTGGTGTTGCACAAGGTTCTGTCCTAGGTCCCTTAAATTTTTTCCCTATACATGTTACCTTTAGGCAACGTCATCCGCAAACACGGTATTAGCTTTCATTGCTACGCTGACGACACACAGCTGTATCTGTCAGCATTGCCAGATCAGAGGCAGCAGCTGAACAAAATAGAGAATTGTCTGAAGGACATTAGACAGTGGATGCTCACCAACTTTCTCCTGTTAAACCCTGACAAGACAGAAGCTCTTGTACTTGGGTGTCAAGCAGGCAGACATAAGCTGGCTGACTACATCATAACTCTGAATAGCATTTCTATCTAAGTATTGAAGTAAAGGATCTAGGTGTCATCATTGATGCAGGTCTCTCATTCAATTTGCACATAGATAATGTCACTAGGATAGCATTCTTTCACCTTAGAAATATTGCAAATATATGAAATATAATTTCAATGCATGATGCAGAAAAGTTGGTCCATGCCTTTATTACATCAAGGTTAGATTACTGCAATGCTCTAGTAGGTGCATGAGTAAACTCCAGCTAGTATAGAATGCTGCTCCAGAGTTCTAACTAGGAACTTACAATCTTACAATCACTGCACTGGTTACCTTGCTTCTTGTACAGGTATGCAGTATTGTAAATTGTGAATGCTTTATGTTAATGTTCAGTTCTCTTGGACACATGGCGTGAGTTGTGAGAGAGAGAGGTGCAGAAAGACACGATGTGTGACGCGATGTTCTGACGCGACCTTGCTTTTTGTACAGAATACACTTTGCACAGAAAATCTCTTGGGTGTCAGCTCATCATTTGTGGTTCAAGAAACGAAATCAAAAAATTACTCAACGCAGAAGAAGAACCGCTACACTATGATGATTTTCACCTTGATATTTTAGCGCGGATGTATACCTAGCCGAATTGCACTCGCCCCGAACGAGTCTTCGAACTGTGAAATTACCACATCAAATGTGATGTGGTAACATGGATGCAGCTATTTAACTGAATAAACAGTTGGTAAACACAAGTACATCTTATTGAACATAATTTATTTTCATCACCAATTATCATAGTAGAACAGCTTTCTCAAGCAGTTTGTGATGCATTTTGGAAACAGGAGATGAGCCCCTGGTCTAATGCGCCACCTGGCTTGAGAAACCCATTTAGATTACTCTAGATTAATCTATATTAATTCCAAGATTACAGTGAGATTAATCTAGATTAAGAAAATTAATCTATGCCCACCTCTAGTTTAAATCCAATCTCAAAACCTTTCTGTTTTCTCTGGCTTTTTGTTAAAGTCCTAGACACTCATTTCACTTCACTTTGACACAGTGTCAATTATAAAGTCCAGTTTATCACAGAGTCCATCTGTTAGACACAGACACAGAGTTAAACTCACCTTAGTTAGGCTGTCCTAGTTAGGGTACCGGGCCACTGTAGCACCAATATACCACTATAACCACATATTTCAGTATCAGTCGTACAGTGCAACCGTCTGCCGCTGCTTCTGTTTGTTTTTCTCCGAGACACGGAATCAAGCACCCAGACTACTGGCAGACCCCAGTGAAGAGACCAGCAAATAAATCCTGGTTCCTGACAACTGCTTAACAAGGACATACCATGAAACAAACCAGAGGGTCACCACAGCCACCACCACCATTACAACTACAGCTATAGGGATCTTCAAATGGACCAGTAACATCATTGTGGACACATAATCTAGCCCATGACACTGGACTACATCCTGGACTTCTCCAACCCTACAACTGTGGATCTTATTATTATGTTTTCGTTCTTTCTTTCTTATTGTACAAATCATCACAAATCATCACTGACACCATTTGCAGGCTCACTCTACCCTGGAAGGGGGTCCCTCTCTGTATCACTCCTTCCCAACGTTTCTTCCTTTCTTTTTTTTTTTGAGTTTTTTTGTGTGGAGTTTTTCCTTGTGTGCAGAAGGGTCAAGAGTGGGGGTGTCAACTATAGGGCTTGTCAAAGCCCATTGAGACATACTGTACGTGATTTTGGGTTATATAAGAAATACATGTTGTTGTTGTTGTGAAGCTGAACGATCGTTTCTTGACCACTGTACACTCTACAGCCTGCCACATTCCAGGATGTATACGCCAAGGTAACCCCAGTCTCCTCTCTTCAACTGTGTGCTACAGCCCCTACCAAGGAGCCACTCCCCAGACTGTACATCTCCAGCTGCCCCCCTGCCTGTGCCCTCGCCCTGCCAACTACACTCTTTCTGCTGCCCCAGATCACCCTCCAGTGATGTCCGTACATGTGAGTCCAGTCATGACAAAAATGTTTGGAGATGCTTATATATGTATGATGTAGCATATGGTGAGTGCTTGTTAATGTCCATGCATTAATTAAAGTGATGACAATCGGTCTGCATGTTTGGTTTGGTGGCAGCCTTGGTTATAATTTACAGTGCATCCACAAAGTATTCAAAGAGCATTTTTTTCCACATTTTGTTATGTTCCAGCCGTATTCCATCAGAATTCTACACACACCACCACATAATGACAAGTACCTGAGGTTTTGGTAAATGTATTAAAAATAAATAAGCTCATAAGTATTCACAGCCTTTTCCATGAAAGTCAAAATTGAGCTCAGTTGCATCCTGTTTCCCCGATCATCCTTGAGATGTTTCTGCAGCTTAATTTGAGTCCTGTCTATATAAGGTCCCACAGCTAACAGTTCATGTCAGAGTCCAAACCTGGCATGAAGTCAAAGGAATTGTCTGTAGACCTCTGAGACAGGATTGTCTGCAGGCACACCTTGGGGGAAGTATACAGAAAAATGTCTGCTGCTATGAAGGGCAACAAAGTTCAAAACTACAAGTATTCTTGCTAGAGCTGTCCTGCCACCTAAACTGAGTGATCAGGGTAGAAGGGCCTTAGTCGGGAGGTGACCAAGAACCTGATGGTCACTCTGTCAGAGCTGCAGAGGTCCTCTGTGTACAAATGAGGACCTTCTAGAAGGACAATCATTTCTGCAGCAATCCACCTATTAGGCCTTTATGGTAGAGAGGCCAGATGGAAGCCCCTCCATAGTGAAAGGCACATGGCAGCCCACCTGGAGTTTACCAAAAGACACCTGAAGAAACAAATTTCTCTGGTCTTTGGTGTGAATGCAGGTCACTTAAGGACGAAACCATGCACCACTCATCACCAGGCCAAAACCATGGTGGTGGCAGCATCATGCTGTGGACAACAACCCTAACAACACACAGCCAAGTTATCAAAGGAGTGACAACTCTGAATGTCCTTGAGTGGCCCAGCCAGAGCCCATACTTGAATCCGATTGAACATCTCTGGACAGATCTTAAAATGGCTGTCCACCAATGCTACTCATCCAACCTGATGGAGCTTCACAGGTGCTCCAAAGAGGAATGGGCCAAACTGGCCAAGGATAGGTGTACCAAGCTTGTGGCATCATATTCAAAAAGACTTGAGGCTGTAACTGCTGCCAAAGGTGTATCAACAAAGTATTAAGTAAAGCTGTGAATACTTCACAGCTTAGGTGATTTCTCTTTTTTTATTTTTAATAAATTTACAAAAACCTCAAGAACACTTTTTTCATGTTGTCATTATTGGGTGTTGTGTATAGAATTCTGAGAAAAAAAAGGATTTAACCCATTTTGGAATAAGGCTCTAAGGTACATTGGGCCATGAGCCATGAGTAATTGCCTCACCACTGAGTGAAACTCCTGTGTGAAGAGCAGCCATATTAAAATTCAAAGGCATGCTGCTTATGAAGTATTGGGATAACGGTCCAGAGATAAGGGCCTCTTTCTCCAGTCTCTCTCTAGCTAATTTATGTCCTAAAGGCTTCGGCTTCCACCTGTGAGCAGGCCTGTCTTATGTTGCCAAGCCAAAACCACTTTATCTACTAAAAGCGCTACACAGAAGCTCAGCTCCTACCTTACTGGCACAGTGGCAAACTTTTTTGCTGGCAGAGCCCAGCCCTTTATCTGGACTGAGGAAGTGCCCAGAAGCATTGTAATAAAATGTTGAAATATCTCCTTTGGGGAACAGTGACATTTACTCTGAAACCAGTGCGTTTCTTACAAAAGAGCCCAGTGGCATGGAGAGAACAGTCCTATAGGAAAATGGGTAGAAGGTCTTTCAAACTCTCAGAGGACAGAGCTTTGTGACGAGTGAAAAGAAGATCGTGTGATAGCGCCACTGACCCAGCAGTATTAAGACGTCCACAATTAACAACAGGATGCAGTTGACACTTTCTATTATGCATATTTCTGATGATTCCTGCTGCTCTCCTCTAACTAAAGTAAAGGGAACTACAGGTTCTTTGCCTTGCGGCAATGGCCTAGATACGATCCTGCCCCAGTTCCTTTCGCACAGTGATGGAGCAGCTTCTGAGCATGGTTAGCAAAATTAAAGTTATGGCTTCAGTCTACATTTATCAATTAAAGATCATATGACCTCAGAAATAACAGCAGCATGCATGATAAGGAACAGGAAGTTCACAGTTGTGCAGTTCTTCCATATTACTCATTCTACAAAGTAAAAAAAACTGCATTATAGAACATGCTAGGCAGACAGGAGGAGCAGGAGTCTCTAAGGGGCCAGTTACTAAAATCACCAAACACTCACTTTAAATTGCATATACAAATTGTGGAACAACTCCAGAGTAATGTTGCCCAGTGGAAAAACCACAAAGACTTTTAACTTCTCAACAACCACAAATAAAAAGATGAACTGAAGTAGCGATTGGTTTTGTCATTGTGATACACAGCAAGCACAGCACACGGTGACACAGTGAAATGTGTCATCTGTATGTAGCCATCACCCTTATTGAGAAGTGGTCAGCCATGAAAGGCTGCAGTGTGGGGAGGAGCAGTGTGTGGGGTCGATGTCAAGTGGTCCTCAGTGGCACTTTGGCAGTTCGGAATTCAAACCTGCGGCATTTCAATTGCCATCCTTTCCCACTAGACCCCCACTGTTCCATTCTGGGTATTCAAGACAGATGTCTAGATGTCTGATCAGTGAGGCTAATCCTCCTCTCTCCTCCCATTCTCTCTCCGCACTGGAGCTGGGACTAATCTCTGACAACACAGAGAATATTTACCTGAAGGAGATTAGGAACCTGGAGATCTGGTGCCAAGAGAACAATGTCAGCATGAGGCAGGTGAGGAACCACCAGCCCCTCTACATCGGTGGAAAGAGTGGAGAGCTTCCAGTATCTGGGGGTTAATATCACTCTGACATGGACCTGCCATACAGACACTCTGGTGAAGAAAGTCTGTCAGCGTCTTTCTTTCTGACATATCTCAGGGGCTTTCACCTGCCCCAGAGGGTGCTTATGAACTTGTACACCTGAACCACGGTGAGCATCCAGACAGGAAACATCTGCACCTAGTTCAGTCCTGCAGACTAGTGTAGAAACAGCACCAAGCAGGACTGAAAAGCTTTTCAAGGCGTGGTACATCATTTGCTCTGAGCTCCCTGACCTAGAGTCCATCTACAACAAGCAATGCTGAACTAAAATCTGGAAGATCCTGGAATGGTCTCTTCTCTCTTCTGAGGTCAGGGAAGCACTTCTTCTCCCTTAAAGCCAAATTAGAGAATGAGGAAGGGCTTCTTTGCTTGGACCCATCATCCTTGGTGAACAGTGGGCAGCCATGACAGGCACCCGGGGAGCAGTGTGTGGGGACGGTGCTTTGCTCAGTGGCACATTGGCGGCTTGAGATTCGAACCAGCAACCTTCTGATTACGGGGCCACTTCCTTAACCGCTAGGCCACCACTGTTATGTTGATAATGCACCTGCATTTTATCCTTACAAGTATACTGTATACTGTGAAGAGAAGTGGTAAGAAGAGAAGTGCATGTAGTGAGGTTCAGGTCGAGGTTCAGAAGCATTCTGTCAGCTGACCACCTGAATCTACCGAATTACCAATTTTTGTTCCCTGATTTACATTTAAGGCTTTTGGCAGACGCCCTTATCCAGAGCGACTTACAACGTCATGTCCAAATTCTAAGATGATGTAAGGATTCATTAGGTTCTGGGAGCATGAGATCATTTTCACTGTGCCACCACAGAGTCCAGACCTTAAACCCATTGAGAATCTGAGGGATGTGCAGTAGAAGTGGTCTGTTGCACAGTGGTCTGACTGTCCCATCATCTCTACAAGAAAACTCTATGCAAGCTCACTGGAGAAGCTCACTATCAACACAGGCCACCCAGATACTTGTTCAGTCCTTAGTAATCTCACTACTGGATTACTGTAACTCCCTTCTAGCAGGTCTACCTCTGAATACCATCCGGCCTCTACAACTCATAAAAAATGATGCTGATGCTGGCCTACAAAGCCAAACATGGGGTAGCACCATCCTACCTCAGAGCCCTTATACTCATACCTCACACTGTACCTTGCACTCTCCGACCCTGTATGTCCTCCGGCACTGTTTGCCTGGTACGAGAATGACACTCATCTAGACTTGGCCATAGGTGGTGGAGTGAACTTCCTCTCGAGGTCAGAACAGTACAGTCACTCAGTATTTTCAATTGGCAGCTTAAGATCTTCCTGTTTAGAGAATACTTAGAGTAACAGAGTGAATAAAATGATTGTATTCATGGTTTGAGTCCTAGTGAACCAGAACTGATAACTTTATTGATGGTAACATAAAAGCACATTGTAAGTTGCTCTGGATAAGTGAGGCTGCCAAATGCCATCAATGTAAATGTAATGCAACTGGCACAAAAACATCAGGTCTTGAGCCGACATACTCATTTTTCAGAGAATCTCTAGTGCTTACTTATTGTTGCTAGATTACAAAACACTCTTCTAGGTCTTCTGCTTCCCTTTGTGGTGACAGTTCATTTTTATTCACTGTACATAGTCTTGCCATTTCTTAATTATTATAAGTGGCTGAAAAGTTGAACTTTTCTGAACTGAAAGCAGCTATGCTGTCAGTTTCACAGGATTGGAATAGAAAACAGGCACAAAAAGCTCTAAAGCTGTCCATAAACGTCTGAATTCATTCTCTGGTTTCCATTCCAGGCTTTATAGTTGACAGAAAACCTTTAAAGTCAAGGGCTTTTAAAGTCAAGAACACATTACATCTCCACTGGTGCACACCCTGGATTTAGGAATTGAACAGAGCTGTAAAACCAGGCGAGTGCTGATTGGACCCCAAGTCACTTCAGCACATGAACTGCCACCAAGCTGATAACCCAACTTGCAGCTATATTTCACAATGCAGTCGATACTCAATGGCCAGCACTGTTCATTCAGCACTGATAAACTACAGACACTGTCAGCTACTAGTGGGGAAATGTAGGTTGTGTGAGTGGCTGAGTGTATGTCTGTGAAAGCAGATTTGTCTTTCTGTCTTACCATATGCATGTGCGTGTTTTATCATGTGTGCATAG
This sequence comes from Denticeps clupeoides, assembly GCF_900700375.1. Classification (NCBI taxonomy): domain Eukaryota; kingdom Metazoa; phylum Chordata; class Actinopteri; order Clupeiformes; family Denticipitidae; genus Denticeps; species Denticeps clupeoides. The sequence continues at coordinate 20,821,731 of NC_041721.1, read as the reverse complement.
GCTGGTAGTAGCCTAGTGAGTGAAACAGGTGAGCCACAGGTTCAAACCCCACTTACCTCCATTGTGTTCCAGAGCAAGACACTTAACCCTGATTCTCTGTAGTCACTACTGATAAATGCCACACAATTGGCAATAAAACGTAAATATGCATTTGGCTTTTCTTCAACTTATAGAGGAATGTCTTGATTCAACACATCAGGTGTGATTCCCACACTCATCACAGAGGAACTGCAGATACAGTACAGGCCAAAAGTTTGGACACACCTTCTCATTCAATGGAGTTATGTACTTAACAAAAAGTGGAGACCTGGCCTCCACAGTCACCGGACCTGAACCCAATCCAGATGGTTTGGGGTGAGCTGGACCAACAAGTGCTAAACACCTCTGGGAACTCCTTCAAGACTGTTGGAAAACAATTTCAGGTGACAACCTCATCGAGAGAATGCCTTGAGTGTGCAAAGCCGTAATCAGAGCAAAGGGCGGCTTTTTTGAAAAAAAAAAAAAAATAGGATATAAAACAAGTTTTCAGTTATTTCAGTTAACTACATACTGTAACTCCACATGTGTTCATTCATAGTTTTGATGCCTTCAGTGAGAATCTACCAACGTAAATGGTCATGAAAATAAAGAAAACACATTGAATGAGAAGGTGTGTCCAAACTTTTGGCCTGTACTGTACATCTGCAGAAGAAATTGCCTCAGACAGGAGTAAATTCATTTCACCAGGACATATATCAACACAACTCTTGATAACAACCCAGTTGTGAAAATAGTGAATTGCAATAGAAATGAGTTTAATGTTTTTATAATGACAGTTGTCTCATGTTCTCATCACTGACCTGTTCTTGTTGCTGGAAATCCACTCGGAGATGAGGGACACTGCCTGCCGGTGGCAGTGTTTGTTGCCGAAGCTGCATGCCAGCATGATGACCTCCCTCTGGAGCTCCCTGCAGAGAGAATGGCGAGTCAGGTGGGGTCTGAGGGTGCCCAGAACCAGACGTGGGGACCACTGGGCACACATACTCAGCCTGGTAGGCAGCCTGGATGTAGGAATCGTCTGATGAGCTGGCTGGCCAGCCGACCTTATGATACTTGGGAGCCACTTGCTTCAGCACGTAGTCCTGTTGATAGAAGAGTGAGGCAGATGTCAAGCCAAACAGGAAATATATAATATATAGATTGACAGGGAACTGAATATATGGAATGAAAGTCTGAACATATGGAATGAAACCCGAATATATGGAATGAAAGTCTGAATATATGGAATGAAAGTCTGAATATATGGACTTTGAAGTCTGAATATATGGAATGAAAGTCTGAATATATGGAATGAAGTCTGAATATATGGAATGAAACCCGAATATATGGACTTTGAAGTCTGAATATATGGAATGAAAGTCTGAATATATAGAATGAAACCCGAATATATGGACTTTGAAGTCTGAATATATGGAATGAAAGTCTGAATATATGGAATGAAGTCTGAATATATGGAATGAAACCCGAATATATGGACTTTGAAGTCTGAATATATGGAATGAAAGTCTGAATATATGGAATGAAATCTGACGTCATGCAGTAACACCGCTAATAATTCTACCAACATTCAGTATAGGACTACTGATGAAGAGATTTTTCAATAGTTCCACATCAGGCGAGCTTCCCACCGCCATTCCTACATAAACCTCTGTCTTTTAATACAGAAAAGGAAGTAAACAGGGAGGAATTACAGGGCAAACTAACATTTTAAATCCGATATACCAGCACTGCCCGATCCCAGCGCGCCATGCAATGTTTAGATTCAGGCTGCACACACAAAGTTTATTCTATTTTACACTCGTCGCTGCCTGTGCGAGTATCTCCGGCGCCGTTTTAACATGTAAAATCTGCACCAGCGGAATTTCACACGCTACACCGGGTTCATCATAAACTCAACTCACTATAGAGCACAATCAGCCACAGGGACGATTTTATACAAATTACAGCGCGGTTTAGCGTGTTTAGCAGACACAAAGGTTCTGCTATCTTTAAAAAGTGCAGATTACATTCATGTATAAAATAGAAGAGAATAAACGTTGTGTGTGCAGCCTGAATGCTGAAGTTAGTTTGCCCTGTAATTCCTCCCTGTTTACGGAGGTTGTAGGTAGGAATGGCGGTGGGAAGCTTCGGTCAGTGCGGGTGCTTCATGAATAAGCAGCTACTGTCGCTGCATTAAGTCTTCCACGGTGAAACATAAAATAAATCTCTTTGCTGGTAGAATTTTTAGAAGTGTTACTGCAAGCATTAGCCAGAGTGTTTATTATGTCTTCGCTGCTTAAAACTGCTGCCACTGGGTTTGGTGCAGAATCACTCGTGGTGAGGAACAATTCACCTGTTTAGCGAACTAACATTCTCAAAATGGCGCCAACGGCTTGGTGACGTCAGACTTTAATTCCATATATTCAGATTTTCATTCCATATATTCGGGTTTCATTCCATATATTCAGACTTTCATTCCATATATTCAGTTTCATTCCATATATTCGGGTTTCATTCCATATATTCAGACTTTCATTCCATATATTCGAGTTTCATTCCATATATTCAGACTTCATTCCATATTCCCTGTCAATATATATATAATTTATTTCCTGTTTGGCTTGCCATAAAATATATATATATTTCATACACACACACACACACACACACACACTTATTGATTAAGAGTTTAAATCGTAAATATTTAAACTGGCAGCCACAGGTTGCCACGCATTCCACCATGTTTTGTTTTAAATTCATCATTACAGTATAGCAGATTTTCATATCTTGTATTGTAACTTAACGAGACACAGGGTTTGATGCAATAAATGGAACTCGGACATCAGTGGGTTTTACTATTTGTGCAGGGTCCTGAAACTGAACCCCCCTGGACACAGAGGGACATCTGCATACAAAAAATCGATTTATTTAAAAATACTGTATTGAGCCGTGCAGACGTGAATCATTCCATGGAATTGTGTTGCATAGTGAGAAAGCTGCTGACGTCAGGGATATTTTGCCAAGGTATTTAACAGCACACAGGATGAAGACAGGGTGACCCCTAAACTCATGCTAACTCTTTCTCTGTGTGGAGCATCACTCCCCTTCTAGAAGCTCAAGACCTCACATATGGACAACTGGCCTTCTGAAAATTTGCAACGCAACACCTGAAAAGCTGCTGATGAAAAATTTACCAAATACTGTGGTATCGCCAGTACTCAGTACCACACACCCAAAACCCCAAATCTTGCTGGAGAAACTCCAATATCGCGAGGGGCTGGTCTCCATCAAAGTCCATCAAACTGAGTTTGTCATGGCATAATCCATCACCACACGACAGAGAACACAATGAAACAAGTCTTCTGCTTTCACACAACCAGTGGAGGAGCAGCAAGCAGCCATGATGGAAACCATCTCCTGCTGAATGCCGTTCCTGCTGCACTTACACTGAAGAGGCTATAGTCCTCTGTGCGGTCCAGCAGCTTGTCCAGCTGGTAAAGAGATCGGCTCGCAGCGTGCCAGGGCAGGAAGTCCTTCTCCTGTGGCAGGTAGCAGATGATCTGTAGAGGGACGTTCTGGGGCAGCAACCCAGCCCTGGTGAGACAAGAAGAGGAGGGTAACTCATTCTTATCTGCCATTGAACAGTTTAAGGTACGAATTTGCAATAACACTCATATCCGATCAGTAACTGTAGCCTACTGCTATTAATAAGTACAGTTACAGCATCTGCAGTCACTTATTACTTATTATTATAGGTTTTATTTTTTTAATTTCTTTTAGGGACTATCATCCACGTTAGATGAGCTGTTTTCTGTTGAAAATCATATCCCTCAGAGATAAAAGTGCCAATGCTGAGTGCCAACCTTCAAAAAGAGGATCTCTCTCTCTCTCTCTCTCACACACACACACACACATCATAGAACAGTCCTTCACTGAACACAGAATATTTATTGTCAAGAAATATTCTGTAATATGTGACGATGGGACCTGAGTGACGTGATACAGCTGCCTCAGTGCATTTGTAAGGGACTGATGCCCACAAGCGTCATCCAACCCTGTCCTCTGCCACTTCCTGTGGCTGTTCTCTCTCCATTTCTCCATCTGAATTATTTAGCTTTTGGAAAAAGAGGAACGACCATGTTCATTAAATATACAAGAATACAACATTACTATATCGCTATCACATAAATGTCTCTCTTCCCTCAGTTCATTATTTCAGCAGATATATGGCCAGGGCGGTGAGGTGTGTGGATTCAAACTCATGGCCTTGGAGGCGTGAGGCTGAGCCACTAACCGATTTGCATTAATAATCAGTTTGATTTATGTTTCAGCAAACTTTGAATGTGAAAATCACAAAAATATCGGTTGAAAAGCCAAAAGGCAATTTAAATGCATACCATTTGACACTGGACTCTTATGTGAACACATGAAGTCAGATGATCATTTCAAACTGAAACATTGAATAATTTAGAGAATCAATAATGCTGCCGTAGCAGCAATCTGCTGCTTTGTCTACCAGGCAAGTATGTCAAAGCTTACAAAAGGCTTACATATTTCATTCCTGCTAAACATGACAGAATAAAGGCCATGAGATGAAAAGCAGGGCTATAGCATACATACACGCCCAATGATTACTCTAGATATGCATGCCATCTGTTAATCTGAATTATACAGGGGCAGTACAGCATCTAGATCGTCTGCTTAGACTGAAGTCATTGGTTCGATAAAAACAGTATAATACAAAGCGTGGCACATCAACGGCATCAAACCTTTTCTTGAACAACTGGTCCCTCCTCTAATAAAATACTGAGCTGCTGACTAGTCAGGCATTCTGGCTGTCATAGTGGCAGCTCCCATGCTGCAGAGACGAGAGTGAGCATCTGGCAACTGCAATGATACTACGCCATCAGAGAACTGTCATCAACTCTGCTCCCCTATTCAGCACAGCAGTTTAAATTGAATGTTTCATGAACAGCTCTTGTACATTTGGAGCATCTACCAGACGTCCTTCTCCAGAGTGCCTTACAACAGCAGTGATGGGGACAGCCCCCCTGGAGACACTCAGGGTGACTTGATCACAATGATATTAAGTGGGGCTTTAACCTGGGACTTTGTGGTCATCTAGGTCTTATCCAGTAGCACCACTATTTTCTGTGTCTCTTTTGACCTGTCAAAGGACAAACTATTGTTGACAACTATTGCTGAAATGGGCTACAACATTTACATTTACAGCATTTATCAGACGCCCTTATCCAGAGCGACTTGCAATCAGTCTCCATGGAGCAATTTAGGGTTAAGTGTCTTGCTCAGGGACACAATGGTAGTAAGTGGGATTCGAACCCGGGTCTTCTGGTTCATAGGCGAGTGTGTTACCCACTAGGCTACTACCACCCTACTACAAGACCATCAGCAAGAAGGTTGGTGAGAAGGTGACTGTTGAAATATAAATATCATCCTCAGTATCTTGCCTCATGGGGTGAGAATGATAATGAGACAGGTGATCAGCTCACATGAAAGTGCTGTGGTCAGATGTGACCAATATCAAGCTCTGTGTCATCACCTCAAAAGGCTTTGTTTGGAAAAACAGCAATACAGAGTATGAGCTAAAGAGCACCATTCGGTGGAAGACTGTAACCCATGGTAACTTAAGCACACACACACACACACACACACACACACACACACACCAGCAGTTCCCTGCTTCCTACATTAGCCAGTAAATGTGAAATAATTCTGATTCAGTTCTGTAACTACAGCTCCACCACTGGACTGCACTGCTGTGAGCAGCTTCAGACTCACCCACCTGGCCAAGTTAAAGACATCATCAATGAGGCCAGCACGGTTCCCCACCGAGATGATCTGCATGGAGGAAAAAGGAACAAGAAGAGAAGTCATGGATAAGGTGCTAATGACAACAGGAAAAACAGCAGAAGTGATGACTTGAGGAAATTAGGATGTATAAGTAAAACAGAAACTTACCACATGGTTGCTCATGAGCTGATCTATTAGAAGCCTCCAGTTATGGAGGTCATAGTTCACTCTGAAGTAGCCTGTCTGATTGATGTTGCCCAGCAACCATGTGTCTTCATCCATCCGGCCCACTTTGTGTGTCTCTAAGCAGAGGGGTGAAACAATTATGTGATGTCAGTTTCAGGATGAAGACCAATAAACACAGTTAATCTGTGAGCATTCAAATACCACCATTAACTACAAATTTACAAGTTTACAAAACTACAAATATTTGGCAATTATTGGTTGCCATGTTGAGAGGACGATGGTAGTCCATGTCTGCAATGTATCAATTTTGTTCATGACATCATGGATGATGTAGCTCATCATGATTCATCATGGGTTGTCTGACAGTTTCAAAAAGGAGACCATGCAGTAGGACATTCAGTTATTCTGAACCACTGGAATGCTAGTAAATGTTTCATGATAATGGAGCAGTATGGTTACTTTCAAAGAGTAAGTTCTGGTTCCTGGCTTTGGGTTGAGTGCCCTTGATGCTAAATTCAATCAGGATGTAGAAACTGTGTCAGAAGATGTCAGAAGTTGAATGGATCAGCAATTTCTCCCCATTTCATTCCCTCTTTTGCAATAATTGAAACACACAGCAGGGTTCATTGACAAGAATGCATTACATTTCTGACAGAATCAAATATGTATTCACGTCAGAGTGGGAAATGAAGGGCAGTTCAGAGTCACATTCTAGAGGAAGGAATATCAGCAGTGGCTTCCTCTCATCACAGCGAACTAATGGACCTGATAAAAGCTGACGTCTTCTGAGCATCTGCAAGCTGCAGGAATGTAACAGTCAGATTTGTATGTTAATGCATATGAAATTAGATTTCTTGGCTTTTTCATTTCATTTAGTTTTGGTTTCATTAATGGGCTCCACTCATGGTTTCCGGCACAACCACAGCCTTGAGGTTACTCCATTGGTCCGGTGATAGGCCAATATTCCCATAAAACTGGAGTTACTCGTTTTCTACCCAGAGACGGTCACAGGCCTGTGTGAGATGGTGCATGGACAGGACCGGCTATAGCATAACATAGTCAGTGTGTGCTATGTGGGGACATTAGCTGGAGTTTACCTGTTTTATTGGAGACCCAGATGATTGATTCTGGAGATATGTGAGTGGAGTTGCCCACAGCCAGCGTTAAAGGGATCTGCCACTGGGAGCTGTGGTAGATAAAAAAATGACAGCAGAGTGGGTCAAAAACTGGACATCCAAAAAATGCACAGCAAAAATATATCTGTGTTCAACACTCATGACGATGCACTAATTATGATCTAATTAGCCAGTGACACTTCAGAATCCTGTTTACGTAATTTATCATAATGATTTAAATGAATAACCAGCATGAATCGTAGACAAGGGTGTTTCTCAATACTGGAAAATACTGAAGTTCCCAATGCTGACTGAATGCTAAACCTCCAGCTTGTTTATCTGGGAGGGTTACACTCCAAATCCACTCATCGGGCTCTGAGGACTTTTACAGAGGAATTGCCTGAATGAAAGGATTTTTTTTACACAGCTCACTGGAGAGATTACAATTGATGTCTGTTTCCTGGGTTGTTCTCGGTCTGCAGGTCTTCCTGAGCTAACGTGAGTACTACACGAATGAGGAATATGTGCATAGAAAACCCTTCTACCAAGTTTCATTCATATCGATCTCCATGGCCCCTCCCCCCACAGGTAATCATGCCGTCATGTGAGCTGCAATGAGGTGTGAGAGATGGAAGAGCTCCATTTTAGTGTCCTACCTTCTGTCTGAGCTGAAATAGATTATGTTCAGTAACACTCATTGTTTAGGGCTGTGCTGGAGTTTGGCCTCTATTTGTCCCCTTATTTTTATTGTTTTTTATATTTGGAGTTGACAAAATGCAGGAACCAGAGCGCCAGTTTTGCAGCAGGTTTGAAAGGAGTGACTATTTTGCTCTTTTACACCCCATTACACCACATTGGGGGGTGCAGATGTGCATTTCACTCACATTAACACCCAGCGCACATTAACACGTTCTGATCACTTTTGTGTTGGTGCCAAGGAGCCAAAATACAGTCCAAGATACTGCTTAATTCATTTAGCTATATATTTTCTCCATGACTGGCATGGAGAAATCTACTTTGAGTAGATCACTGGTGGGTCAGCACCGCTGTGGATGGGCCACAGATAAAAGAGGTGTAAGCATAGGCCATTAGCAGCACAGGATAAACACAATACTCCTGTTTCACAAACACACTGATGGGACTTTTTATTGTAACCATGACCCTCATTCACTTTCCATAACCTCTTACTCCGACTCAGATTCATTCATTTTAAACCAGGGTGGTAGTATCCTAGTGGGTAACACACTCGCCTATGAACCAGAAGACCCAGGATCAAACCCCACCTACTACCATTGTGTCCCTGAGCAAGACACTTAACCCCGAGTGTCTACAGGGGGGGACTGTCCCTGTAACTACTGATTGTAAGTCGCTCTGGATAAGGGTGTCTGATAAGTGCCGTAAATGTAAATAATTTTACATTTTAGAAATGTTTTTTTTATGTTAATGAAAGTAGAAGCTTTTGTTGCATGGCATTATGGGATTATTGTCGGTGTCTTTGCCTACTATTGTCATTTACTCTAAACCTATACACAAATGATACCACTGTCTAATAAGCATTTATGGATAGTAGATTCTCTTGTGGTATTGTGTCACCTGTGCTTTGATACCCAGCCCCAAAGGCCTGATGGAGCAAGGTGAAGGGTGAAGGGAGGAGAGAGTGGTGGACCCAACATGCTTGATCCAGGAGAAGGTAGGCAGGCAGGGGCACAGCTCAAGGACAGGCATGCCGCATGGTGTCTTTTGGGAATGAGGGGGTAACATCATGGTATCTCTGGCCCACCAGGTGGCGCCACATCTAGCTCCCTGTCTCTTTTCTGATTATGATATGCACCTATGTTACCTAGTTTCACCCGTTTATAATTCCTTTTCATTACCAGGCATTACTGCTCTGGCAGTGACGCAGACAACTGCCGGGATTTGCCAGAAGCAGGGAGAGCGATTGGCTAACCCATGTGTTTTTCCTCTCTCTCTCTCTCTCTCTCTCACTCACTCACTCACTCACTAACTCACTCGGGCTGTGAAACAAGCTCTGGTAAAACGAGGATTGAATGCACCTCACCCCCCGACAACACCAACCTCACCATTCCTCAATTTTTTTTTCTTGCATTTGTTTTGTACTTGTCAATTTTTTTTTCTTGCATTTGTTTTGTACTTGTCACTAATAAACAAGTGTGTACAATTTTACAAAACTTCCTCCTGCATGACAACATTCAGTTCCCTTACTTCCTCGTGTTTGATGTACAAGTTGCACAGTTGTCTTTTTTATTTTTATTGTTTAAGTGATAATCACTTTAGCGGTCCTTATGCACATGTGACAAATATGCACTTCCTGTCCGATTTGGTTGGGTTAATTATTTCTGAAAGACACATTTTCTGATCTGATAGAGATCAAATTCTATCTGAAAATACAATAGAGATGAATGGAAATCGGTTGGTTGAGAATAAAAGATGTTGTGTTAAGGTGAATAAAAGTGAGTGAAGCCTCTACATGACCTACTGTAACCCTGCTGTTCAATGTCAGATGCACTGTGAGTGTGTATAAACCCATAAAACGCTCTCAGAGTGACCTCTCTGACTCTCATCCAGACCATTCCACACTGTGCCAACTGCCAGCACCGTGGGAGGCCATCAGTCACCGGCAGCATGATCCTGGCTCACTCAGAGGAGGAAATGTGTGCTTTTGGTTTAGCTCCAGATCGTCAGGCTCTATGCCGATGTAATGACTTTTTCTGGGGATGAAATGGATTATGGATGTCTTTGCGGGTGAGTTGCCTCACTTTTGTCAATTTGCAGTAGCTAGTTTGTTGAGAGATCTGATAAGACATTTTCCAGCTCCTATAATTGTGTTTGAATAATGAACCTGTTGTTTTCTGTCAGTGTGACCAGACCCCGGAGCAGCAGAGCCTACACTGAACAATGATGAAAAAACAGGAGAGCGATGCAAACCAGCAACAGGAAGCTGATTGCATCTGTCCATTGATGGAGTGAGTTAGCTGTTCTGATCCTTCAGGTGGAATATCAGCGGTGTAACAAAGCCAACATTAAATAATTCATTGAACCTGAATGAAAAATATGCCCAGCCTCTCTGTACCAGCTGATTTGCAGAAACACTGAGGGTGATGGGCTGTTTTATCATGAATGGGTGTCCTGATCGATTAGGTCCAGCAGTGACTGGTTTGGAGGAAACACCCAGAGAAATGGAAGGCAGAGGCTGTACCTCCGATTGAAGAGCTCAGGATCCGGCATCTTGATGTCCACGTCATAGACGAAGTGTTCCTGTGTGATGGTGACTGCGCTGTCCACACTGTCGTTCTTGCTGATGGTGACTACCGGGTATCCCATCTGCAGTGTCCAGCAGTCCATGACCTCCCTGATGTTGATGTCCTTCCCTCCCTTCCTCATGGCCTGAAGGATAAGAGAAAACGTTCCGTCAGACTACAGCTCAATACTCAGTACTCAGTGTAAAATAATGGAAAATGTAACACCCCACAAGGGTTAAAATTGTGGTTCATAGCATCTCCGACAATGCAATGCTTGTGGCAAGTCCCCAGTTGGCAGTCTCCAGGACCTTCCAGGGTAGGGTTTGACCTAGGGTTGCATTGATTAAATCGATAAAAATGGATTACTAAAAGAGTTGGCAACGAATTTCATAATCGATTTGTTGTGTTGCGCGACGATTATTAAAAAAAGTTCAGTTGAGCGCAGAGTGGAGTGAACAAACTTGGTCTCTCTCCGCACTGATGCCTGCAGAGTTCGGCGCTTCATAAACAGGGTGAGGAAAAAAAAACAAAACAGGGGAGGTAGAGGAACGATACAAGGCAATACCGGCCAAAATTCTCCTGTATTTTGTGAAAAAATCGCCTGTTTCTAGTGCCTATTGCGCCGGTGGAAGCAGGCAGCAAGCAGTGGTCAAAATGAACTGCGTGACTGACAGTGGATTAGGCCCAGTTAAAGCTGTGGCATTCTTGAATAATTTTTATCACCCTCACTGATGTCCACGGCCAAGTAAGGAACAAAGTTCTCACATACATTGTGAAAGAAAGTTGAAAGTTAATCAGAAAGTTGCCAGTTCGAATCCTGAACCACCAAGGTGCCACTGAGCACCGTCCCCATGGTACCGTCCCCACACACTGCTCCCCAGGTGCCTGTAGTGTAGTGTAGAGAACAAGCTCTGCCATTCAAACAAATCCTGTTCAATTTTCTGATTTGTATTGTTCTTTATTTTTTATATCTATAATTTATTTATTGTTCTGGCAGCTCAGGTGGAACTTTATTAAAAGAAAAAGTGTCTATATATTTGGCAGATGTAAAGCATACATGTGTGTGCTTTTTGTCTTAGTCCATTTTTATTTTATTTTATTATTATTATTATTATAGCAACATGTTTGTGCACTTTCTAAAGATTTTTTTTTTAATAAAGTGTTGGAAATAAATGCTTTTCCTTGTTTTTTTTTTTTTTTATCTATCCGATTCTCCGATTAATAATAATAATAAAAAAAAAACAACAACAGATCAATCGTGAAGCGGTGTTAGTAGCCTGGTGGGTAACAGATCCGCCATTGAACCAGAAGACCCAGGTTCAAACCCCACTTACTACCATTGTGTCCCTGAGCAAGACACTTAACCCTGAGTGTCTCCAGGGGGGGACTGTCCCTGTAACTACTGATTGTAAGTCGCTCTGGATAAGGGCATCTGGTAAATGCTGTAAATGTAAATGTAATTGATTATTAAAAGAATCATTAGTTGCAGCACTAGTTTGACCACCACTCTCAGTGCTGTGAAGGTGACCGGATGGATGGTTGTTCGCATTTTTCTGTTTCTGATCTGATGATTGGCAGGTGTCTGTGAGTTTATTCCCTGGGCAGCAAGGCTAACCATGCGGGTACAGGATTATGGTCCTTCCCATGGTTTTCTGTTGAAATCTCTTACCACGCACAGCCGGATTAACATTCATTATCATCATGCTAATCAGGATATTAACCGAATAAATGTGGAGGAAGAAATGCCATGTAGATGAGTATTAAAACTCACACACCAGCCATATGTTCAGACACTTATTTACACAATATTTGTTCAGATGTGTGTGTGTGTGTGTGTGTGTGTGTGTGTGTGAGAGAGAGTATGTGAGGAGACTGAGGAAGAACAGAGAAGAAAACACACACATCTGCAACAGTTCTAATAATTAAGTCAGGTTTAGTTTTGATTTTAAGAACAAACACCACACACACACACACACACACACACACACACAGTGGTCACTGTGTTAATAGGTGTTAATGTCAGGCTTGTTCCTGTTCATAAATACATAAAACAAGAAAGACGTGTGGTAGTTGTCCATAAGCATGTTTAATGAGAATGGCCAGTAAGTGTGATTCTCCATCAGCAGTCTGTCCAGCTATACACACACACACACACACACACACACACACACACACTTGAGGTCTGGAACATGAACACAACTCTGGGCTCAGGTTTATGCTCCAGGTTGATTGTGGTTAAGTCAGGTTTTTTAAAGGCTATTTTTGCAAGGGGAACAGCTGCATTTTTTCTCACGAGTGAAAAACAATTACAGCAGAGTGGGCTGAACTGCCAAGGGTCACAGCTCCAAAAACAGGCTTTCGATGAACTAAGTGGCTGCAGATCATTGCAGCAAATTGGATTTCATGAAAAGAAAGCAAACGGGCAGAGTTTCAGCATTGAGTAGTGATGGGTTGCTGTGGATGTTAGATTCTGCAGTGCGTGACAAGCAGTCATCTCTCAAGAGAAGACCTTTCAACTGATGATCCACCATAAAAAAACAATCATCTAAGTTCTTGTCTGGCAGGATTAGAATTTATGGTCTGAAATGTCTCCAGACTCTTGATAAAATGCTGGTCTTTCATAAATCTACATAACATACTGAACTTATCCATGTACTTTTCATCACTTAGATTTGTCCAATCAGCCAATAAAAAAATCAGTTCAGAATAATTGTGTCTCTGTACGTTACAGTGAAATACGTTCATGATGCTACGGACTGGCATTTTCGGTTTTTAGGCATTCACCATTAAAAACAGTTGTTTGGTTAGATTTAACACATTTTTTTATTAATGACAACATGGCCAAAGTCATGTCAGTCAGTTATGAGAGAACATAATCAGATAAGCATGCAGCTCATTTAGTACAGAAAGTAAATGTTACCTCTGTAAACTTGTTCCATAAGTCATCCCGGGCTGCATTACTGTACATGTGTGTCATCAGGTAATCCTGAAAAGAGATATATCAACTGTATGAACATCCATTTACATGAGTGGTTTCAGTTCATTGTGTAGAAAGGTCGAGCTCTCCACCTTTTACTAGAAAGAAAGAAAAAGATAAACTGATAAACTGACGCATTAGACATTTCATAAAGATTCCCACACACACACACACACTCAGTTCCTCATTAGGCTTGATAATGTCTGCTTTCAGCCTTCACCAGTCCAGAGAGGTGGAGTTGGAAAGCCCTCTTCTTTATTAGCTTCTCTTCTTCACCCACTGCTAGACGGTTGCCTTGAGGCTGATAAAGCAGGAGGTCCGTTCTGGCTGATGGCTCTTCTGTCACTGTTCATTCACTTCACTCAGTGACTGACAGCAGGGCCACAAGGCCATTCAGCTACAGCAGAGATGAACAACTCTTCCCACGCTGATGTGGCAGGAGGGGGAGCTCCACCTCCACACCATCTCCCATAATTACTGAGGGAAACGACCATCAGTATTCAAATGCTATAGTTCTTTTCCTTTAAAAAGGGTGTTGAGTTCGCTGTTAATGTATAGTGAGCCACAAGGATCCAATATGAACAGCAGGTGTACATACAGAAACCGCCGCCCCGCTAGTCAGAACACTGCTCCACAGCTGGAACACATGAGGTCTGGTGGTTCCCATTGCATTTAATTACCCACAAACCAACGGGGCATGCAATGTCAAATGAGACCAAAGAGAATTTTGTTTCCAGACCTACAAAGTGCATCTGCATTGCACCACTGAGCAAAACAGCAGGACATGAACAATGTTGCAATGTGTTAACATTTCATGCCTTTTAAAGAGACAGAATTCAGGAGTTATTAAGAATAATTAAGAATATGGTCTTAAAGAGGAGGAGCAGTCTCTTTCTAGCAGTCGCTTTCTATTCTAACCGGAATTGAACATATCACTCCGATTTTGTCCTCACTGTATTGGTTACCGGTAAATTTTTGATTATAAAGACTATAAAATTATTTTACTAACATACAAAGCTCAACATAGACTGATCCCGGATTAGCTAAGTGACTTGTTAGAAGAGTACTGCCCTACATGAGAATTGCGCTCACAAGACACCAGACTCTTACTGGTACAGAGAATTAACAAATTAACAAAGCAGGCGGATGAGCTTTCAGCTAAAGAACTCCAAAGCTTTGGAACAGCCTTTCTGGTAATGTTCAGAACTCAGGCATCTACCATAACCCCTCGGTCTCAGCCATCCAAGTCTTATCTGTTTCTCACTTGAGTTTCTCTAGATCATTGTTCCTGGTAATGAGCTTCTGACAAGACGACCCAGCATGACATGTACCAGAGGGTCACCACAGCCACAACACTGTAATGGCTACAGCTTCAGGGACCTTCATATGGACCAGTTATATATGGTTATTATAATGGACATATTTCTCTTCTGGGCAAATCCTCACCAACCCTGCACTGACACCAATTTTTTCTCTCTCCTAGATAAACTCCTAGTTTTTTGTGGAATTTTAAAATTATAAACTTTGTTGTTAGTTAACCTCAGTAAATACAGAATATATATTGGTATATTGGTGAAACACTACATCAATTGTCGCAGCATGAAATCCTAGTCATGTTTTTAATAGAAACAGGTTAATTGAAGACAATACCTTTCCCTTCAACACAAACTTCAGTTCCAGGCATGAGTATTTACTGGCTTTGCTGCCACACTCACCTCTGTGCTCTGTGAAGGTTCTCATCTACAATTAAATGATGTAATTGTCTTCTCCTCTCTTGTACAGATAGACTCCAGCTGCCCAGGACACACAGTAGATATAAAAATGCCATGCCTCGTTTTCGAGTAGGTTCTGATTTGTTAATGAATGAATCAGAAACAATCATAGAATTCATTAGTCAAGGGATGAATCTATAACCCAAAACTGCATCCAGCAGCTGAGAGAGTGCCGTTTTTTTTACTATGCTAAGTAATTCAGCTGCTTGTTTGCCATGGAAAGTGGCCTGCCTGCTGGTTTACTGTGGTAAAGGGCCTTCTGTCACCTCCCTGGGTCTTTCTTCTCTCCAAGGCAAGTGTGTGAGGTGCAGTGCACCGTTTACTTCCTCTACATTGAATTATAAAGAGCCAGTGCTGATAGAACATCTCCTTAAAATGGCCATTTACATTCCAGGGAGAAGCCGGTACCCTGATACAAACTCAGAGCTCAGCAAACAGATAGAAGCATGAATAAGTCATGACCCCTGTGTGCCACACACCCGTACCGGAGGAGCAGAGCGGGTCAGATGGTTCCCTAACTGCAGTTGACAGGGGCAGGAAGCAGCCTGACTGGACTGATGGTGGGTAGAAGAAGAAGACGAAGAAGAGGTGGTACTCACATGGAGACCCCGCTGGAACACTGACTGGCCCATGACATTGGCCAGCATCCGGATAAGAGCCGCACCCTGCCGAAAAAGAGACATTAAGCATGTTAAAAAACATTATCTGAATATTTCACTTTTTCCCTTGTACTGCAGGCCTGTGAGGAGGCCTGAAAGTGAAGTGATTTAAAATACTCAGTGGATTATTTCAGAGCTAATTCAGGAACAAAGACCCTGCGGTTACTCAATGGTTCTGCCAGGATGAGGTTGGTGTATTTGAAGGCAGGTAATAATATAGTCACTCCTGGCAAAACACAGACTACTCCCAGCTACACAGAAAAAGAAGATTTTATATTTGCATACAAGAACACAATGTAGCACAATTTCAGTGTTCTGTAGTCCAATTTCAGAGGTGTGAACCTTTACTGGTCTCACAATTGGATTCGGTTTCAATTATTGTTGCCTCAATATCGATGCATCGTGATGCATCCCATATAGCATGATCAGTCTGGGCTCACCTTTTAACAGTTGTGTAGTACTAGTACCCCTTTAAATGCACACGGCACTACTACACTCTGACTCTCCACCAAGCACAGGAACTGAGCAGACTGGTCCATTTAATTTTGTATTACATAAAAGCAGTAATGTTTGGTATGTGTCCCCATTTCATGTAAGAGTGGTTACCCGGTCGAGGCTGAGATGAACTGAGATGCTGTAAGCATAATAAATACAGAGTGTGATGGAAACCCCAGCAGCAGAGAAAATACGTCAAGCCAGGCGGTGGTTTCAACAAATTTCAACTTTGACCACGGTGCCGAGTGCAGCGTTAAACTCCTCCCCGGAGTGGCGCTGTGCACAGATCAGGCAGCCTCAGTCACTACTGGCACTACTTTTTAACGAGAATTTTCATGCCACAGTCAGAAAGTAAAGCAACGTCATTGTGATATAATCAATTATGTTGTGCACTGCATTGATGCAGAATTGATATTTTAATTTCAACACCCCTATTTTTTACCCCCTTATTTGGCTAGGAATATATATTCTTGCACGGTTCACGTCTTGAAGTCAAAATAACTGCAATAAGTGTGAAATTCAGTGCAAGAGCCTATGGGCGTGGACCTCCCTACACGCTGTTTCCCAGGTGCCATTCATAACTGCTATTCACAATGGGTAAATGCAGAGGATACGTTCCATTGTGTGCACCACACACACACAAACACACACACACAGCTTGGACTGCTGAGAGTTGCTTGCCTTTTTATAAGCGATCCAGTCGAAGACGCGGTCAATGTCTGTAGCCTCGTACACCTCCTGAGAGATGGGATGGGAACTGGCCAAGCCGTCTAGCATCATCACTTCGTGCAACACATCGGTCAGGAAGCGCTGCTTCTCCTGAGACACATACAGGATCCAAGAGACAATGTGGACAGTGTGAGTTAAATGAGTGGACAACTGAAGGAACCTGTTCCCAGGCGTCAGGACCAGAGCAGGAGGAGGCATGAACTTTATTCTCCTTGTAGGAAAGGTGCATTCATTCAGGTTCATTAATGTCAGCACCTTATAGGGTGAAGTTCAACCAGATCTGACATGAAGTGGAGGACCTTTCAGGGCACATTTGAGGAGCCGAAACTTTATCCCATAATACCATTTGTGACTTTTAATAAAACATCTGCCACTGCTTCATTTCTCTAAAATAATAAAAAGAGCTGCCAAAAAGCATTAAAAAAAGTAAAGCCACTCACACATGCAATCTCAAGTTTCCTTCAGTTCCTTCTCCTCCTTCTCTCGTGTCTCCTTTCTTACACACACAGAATCCTACATTGAATCCTTTTTAAAAGGATCCGCCTGAATTCTCTAGTACTCGCACTGAAACATTAATCCGCTATTCCCCACACATGCTGGCTAAAACCCTGATCTTTGTACATCTTTAGCGGAGAATTACAGACCATCATGATCCTGGTAGAAGATGTTAACAAGTGTAGAGACAATGAGACAAATCTGAGAGGTAAAACTATCGCAAAAAAAGCCATTTATTACTCATGAGAGCAGCAGAGTCTTAATTATGAAGCCACATTCCAAATATAACCATATGCTATTTCTCAACCTGCTGTTGACAAAAACAGACTTATCTTTATCTTTTTGTATTATCACCAGTTTTTTTCAGTAATTAGATATGATGATACTCATTGTTATTGACTCTAATTTGACCCTTTATTTTAATGACTGAATTAAACAATTTGATCAGTTCACTCATTTCTTAATAAAATGACTGTGTGACAGCCTAATACAGATTGCTGATTACAGTCAGCAATGATCAGTGACTCTTCACAGCACATTAGAGTTCAGTAATACCACAGACCCGTATATACAGTGTGTGGTCTATATGAAAAAGAATAGCCTGATGCAGCATAATATTCCATGCGGAATGAAACTTTGTATTAAACAGGTTCTGTTTTTTCTGATGGAGGAATAAATAAATAAATTGCTATGTCTTATCCATTTCCTGCGCATTTCTGGCTGTCTCTCCTCGGAGTCTGCATATGAGGCGCTGAGTTTGCACACAACATGCATGACCTTGCAACAGGTCATCTGCTTTCATTCGGATGAACAAATTCCACAGTTTGTCTGCTTTGCTCATAGTTCACCTGGGTGTCATGTCTTCCTGAAGACGAGGACCCAAGTGTGAGGGTGAATCAAGCATCTTTATTCTTTACACTTCCCACACTCAGGCCACGGGGTGGATGTGTGAGCAGAACATCATGTGTGGGTTGGCATTTGGCTTGTCAGGGGGGGACAAAAATATCCACCCCCATTATTTACTTATATTAATAATAATAACAATCACTTAGTTTGATTTAACAAATAAAATGGACAATTGTGGCAGAAACCATAACCTATTGTTCAATAAAATGAACAGGCAATTAAGCTTTTATAATTTTTTTCTGAACAAATATAGAACTACATGTACAATGTAGTACGCCAATACTATTGCCATGTAGACACTCTGACGTGCAGCCAATTAGCATAACCTTTGGTGTTACAAACCAAAAATAAATTTAAAGGAGGATTTTTTATATTGTTTTAATTAAAGAATGCGGTCAGTACCTCCTCTAGTGGAGACGCCCCCAATTCAAACAGGCCAATTGGAAAGCAACTCTGCTTTTTTCATGCATTTATTTCATTGGCCAGACTTACCGTTACAACATCTTACCGTTACAGCAGCACAACTGTCAGTAACAATGCAAGGATAGACATTTCCTAGTGCCGACCTGAGTTAAATATTCAACCGAGTGATGAGGTATAGGTGCCGGTAACTGGAAGTTGAGTGAGTGGGAATGAGACATCGAGGTTGGAGTTGTGACACTGCACTGTACACCAGCAAACAATGATCTAAAATATTAATGAGTTAATGCTAAAAAAAAATCTGAATGCATTATTAAACTGATGAAATATTGCTGTACATATTTTATTTAGTTTACAATAACGACATTATAGTCACAATATATTCATGTTGTCATTAACTCTGATGAAATGTGATATTTTTTAGACAATTCCGATCAGTCTCTCTGATACCACAGTTGTATATCGTGAGGTGGTTATGCACTCCTTTATCATTGTTCAGTTTATGTTGTCTGGATTTTATGGCCGAAGTGAAACTGAATCACATCTGGAACAACTGATGATGAGGGCAGTGGACAGCAGATGGATAACAGCCTGGAACTGGCGGGTCTGTAAGGTAGGGGGTAGGCCGGAATATTCACCGTTATCAGTCTAGACGTAATTATAAACTGCAGATGAGGTGATTTGGACAGAACCATTTCCCACATGAACACATAGGTGGAGATTCTGCAGCAGCTGGCAACACTGAGTGGATGTGAGTCACATAAATTAGAGCCATTAGGGGAAGCTCCATCTGGGCCATATGCACTCTCAACAGGCTGTTAATTCCTGAACATTTTTCACTGAGATTCCCACAAATCCATATCTGAGGGGAGGGGGCGCTCAACCAACAACTGGCCCAATAAAAGCCACCCTGAGACCCACAGCACAGCATGGTGATCAGACACGTAACATTTCTCACCAGAGCAGCAAAGCATGTGTGAGCTGTCCACATGGTGATATCCTCTTATCAACCAGCCACCAGAGCGGCTGTGACAGGCGAAATGAAATGACCCCACTGAGCCCCTCTCTGCTCAACAGACACCTCCTGACCTGCATACTGGTCAGTTGAGGAATCAGGGTGAAATGGAGGAAGGTTTACAAGAAATTGAAATGGCTGGCAGGACACAGAATATCAGACTCTGGGCTGAGATAACGGAAGAATTAATCATCAGGAGATTTCAGTCTAAATGACTCATGTCCTAAGATTTCTGCGTGGATGGGTTCTGAAAAGTGGCCATTTGGCGATGTCCTAAAGCAACATAAAGCTAGTTATTAACAAACATGCATTCGGTAATCCATCACCACCACACAATGGAAATACAGAGTTTATGATGATGGGTGCTGATTGACTGGCAATTGCCAGGAACTGAAATCAAATGTAAAGGAGCAGTGTCCACAGTAATGTCGCAGTATTTGACTGCACTCCATTAAGCCCAATTGGTGCCAGGTCTTTTTTACAGGTACGTGCCCCCTGGGCGCCGATCCCGGACCCTCTGGCGACCGCTTACCGAACCACAGGTTGGTGCCATCTAGCAACGTGCAGCCCCTGCCACTGCACTTCCCTGCTGGGGTCCCCAGCTCCTCTCCCTGAACTGCACAGGAAGGCAGTCCAGGATCCTCCGGTGACTACTCTAGCTGCAAGGCTATGCCTTCTGGCAACTTGCAGTCTCTGCCACTGCACGCCCCTTCTGGCAGTGTAGGGGCTTCGCCTGACCCCTCACGGCTCAGCCCCCTCTGCGTCCGTTGGAACGAGAAGGCCATCTTCCTGCTCATCCCGACCAAACCCTCATGCCACCCACGAGGCTATGCCCCTCTGGCGGTGGACCCAGGTCCTCACCTGACCTGCCCTCCTTATCGGCTACCAGAGGGTCCAGCACAGTCGCTTCCCCTACCCTCAGGAGCATCCCCCAAAAAACGAACCCACAGGTATGTGGCGATTGTCACAAACTGCAATCATAAGTTTGATAAAAAAAGTAAGTAACAGTGTCCACTGTAATGTTGCAGCATTGCACGGCCAGCTGCACTCCAGCTTTATGGGAGTCCCGATCCATTAGGCCCAATTGGTGCCAGGTACACCTGCTGTGACAACACCATGGCCCCGGGGCGTCACACTGATTCCTTCATTTCAAGTGGCTGAAAAAGTCTTTGCTCAACTACAACATTATCTCTCCACTGTATACATTTTATTATTCACACTTTTCAGGATAGTCATGGTGAACATGGAGTCTATCCAAGCAAACAGGATGGAAAAAAATCCATTAGCCTAGGGACACAGAAAGTTTGTAACTGAAGTGTTTCTGTAACATAATCCAAATGAATGAGTTTAAGAATGTGTGCTGCTGAGTTCTGGATACGCTGAATTCAACTACTGTGCTGACAGCCTCAGGAGATCAGAACCGGGCTGCCATGATAGTGCCATCTGAGGTGGTAAGATCCAGTAAAATCCACAAAGCAATAAGCCCATACTGACAAACAGGTGCCAAAACCATCTTTTTAAATCAATAATGTTAATTACTGGACCAAACAGTGAGCCTTTTACACCTCTACTGTATATACCTAACTCTAATGCCAAGTGTGTACAATACAATTGAAAATGTTTTTGGTTTCAAGAAAAAATGTAATAAATATGATTAGAAATATGAATAAATATGAGAATAGATAAGAGAAACATCCAAATATTTTAACATGTCAACAATAAGTGATTGAACTGAAATTCTGATTCATTTCATGACAATTGTCATTAAAAAAAATTGAGTCAAATCTGAAATGAATGATCATTGCCTGTTAATATTAGCAGAACGAATTGCTGAGAAAATTCCTTTACACGTCCTCCAGCTGACTGGATAATGGTGGCCTTGGTGCATTGCATAACAGCTATTCAGATATTCTGATCCCATACACACCCTCAATACCTTCTCATAAACAGCCAAATGTCTTATTTTAAACACACACACACACACACACACAACTCCCACATGCCTAGATCTCTTTTATTTATTTTTCATGACATAAGCATCAAAAAGCCATTGTGCTGCAGGATTTAATGACCCCCTCACTCTTCTCCATCAACAACTAATGTTGAAAATCAGAAAATATGCAGAATGACATAAATCCATGTTTCCATGGGCATTGAGTTGAACCTCCTCCAGACAGAATAAAAGATTTGTTTACTTCTTTGTTCCCTCTTTCGCCAGTCTGTCATCACAACCCAGGTGTTTATGTGTCTGATCCCAGCTTGTCCATGATAATTATGATGATGGTGATTGTTGTTTTTGCTGTTACTATTATCTGACTCTGAACAAGAAATCTTTTCTAGATATTCCTCTAGCCTTTATGATTTTAACTGATAGTTGTTCCATGTTGCTTTATAATAAAAACTCTTACCATATTCCACTTTGGGAAAAGGAAGTCGGATCCAACGTACTCAAAGAAATGTGCAAATCCTTCCTTCAACCAGACGTCTTCCCACCAGACAGGAGTCACCAGGTCCCCGAACCACTGAAACAGAGAAGACAGTTTATACTGAGACTGGAAAATGAGCCCTCCCCAGACATTACAATTTCCAGGTAGAGAAAAGATTGTTTCATTCTGTGTGATTAATTAAGTGAACTTCAGGTTCAAACTGAAGCAAAGTGCAATCCTCTCTGTCAGAAAAAAAGGGTTTCCAACAAAGGTGGGCAGGCATGCCTCTGAACTGTGAAGCATATTGACTGTTTGAACCTCTATTATTCAATCACAATTCCCTCAGCCCCACTGGAGGCTTCGGCTACTGACCAAAATCTGACAGATAAAGGAAAAATTCTGTTTTTGTAGAGCCCCAGTTTTACACTATGCATTAGGAACTCACACTAGACTCAAATATAACATGCACACTATCACACTTTAAATAATGCATTAAAAAAATGTTTTAATGTAAGTAGCATTTTCATGAATGAAGTAAGTATTTGAAAAGAAAGGCTCCCTGTATATTGGTAAGGGTCTGATATTGGGAGCTTCTCAACTCATTATGTGTATAGAACAAAAGTCCACAGAACTAATCAATCTACCCAGATTGCTGCACCATGGACCAGGCAAAAGAGCTTCCCAAGGATGTCAGGGACAAGATTGTGGACCAACACAAGGTTGGAATGGGCTACAAGACCATTGCCAAGTCGCTGAGTGAGAAGGTCACAACAGTTATTAAAAAATTGAAGGATTGAAAAATTGAAGTGTGGAGCTCCACGCAGGATCTTACTTCATGGAACTTCAATGGTAACGAGAACAATAGGAAACCACACCAAGACTAGAGGAACTGATCAATGATCTCAAGGGACCACAGTGTTGTGAACAGATGAGATCAAAATCAAGCTCTTTGGCATCAACTCTACTTTAGAGGAGGACAAATCCTGCCTATGACTCCAAGAAATTCGTCCCCATCATGAAACCGGATGAGGAAACATTATGCTTTGGGGGGAACAGGAAAACTGCACTGCATCAAAGGAAGGATGGATGGGGCCATGTACCATCAAATCTTGGGTGAGAAAACAGGTCATGGGTGAGCATTACAAATTCAAAGCACTTAATCCTATAGAAAATCTGTGGAGGGAGCTACAGCTTCGAGTTGCCAAACATCAGCCACTAAACATGAATGATTGTAGAGGATCTGCAAAGAAGAGTGGGATAAAATCTACCCAGAGATATGTGCAGACCTTGTGGTCAATTACAAGAAATATCTGAGCTCAACATAGGTTGCTATCCCTTGCTAAATGTACCAAAGCAGGTTATGAAAAAAGGGATAAACTATCTATTTCATTCATGAAAATGTCAATTAATTTATAACTATTTTGAAATGCAATTCTTTCTCCTGTCTCCTGTCTTTTTTATGTCTAACTGTTCAAATAAACCTACCATTGAAATTATAGAATGATCGTTTCTTTGTTAGTAGGCAAAACCAGCAGGGTTTCAAATAATGATTTCCCCCACTGTGTGTAATGTATATTTTGAATGTACATTACATTTTGAAATAAAACACATGCAAATGCATGTTCAGGCCACCAGTTCACATAAGAGTAGAAAATTGGGCTCCCAAGGAGCAGATTTCATCACCACCCTGGTTCTCTGCAGTGTATCTGTGCCTGATATTGATACAAATGTGATTTATGAGAAGAATTTCCCTCTTCCCTCTTATTGTGCTGCAGACAGAGTTTTCTCTGAATATGCAGTTGGGTGAACTAATCAATAAGTCGAATAATCTCACCCTCAACCAAGAACAAAATGGAAATGGAGCTCAAGCCACAACCACATCCATAAAATACAAAGCTGCATTTTGAATACTGTTGCCATGGAAACTATTTACCAAAGCATAATGAGTCCGTGAAGGGTGTTCGTTAAGACAACATGCAAATTTCAATTCAAAACCCAACATGGCATCACATGAACAGCACCTTTTCAGTGCATCATTAAATGTTAGGAACGCTTGGCGGGGAAGATGGGAGCACACCAACGTGAACATGCCAATCATGAGGGAAAATGGCGGACGACAGAACAAGGATACAGGGCACGGATTATTATACTAATAATCACAGATCCACACAATCAAGTAACCAGGAGCACAAGAACACAAAACTTATGCAACTTTTGCTAACTGACATGCATTTGTTTGCGTGAAGAATTTTTGAGATTAATTCAGAATTCTGAATTACAGTCGTCTACAGAACATAAATCTGACAACTGACCGGATTCACACCTCCGTTCATCACACACCCACACCCAACCACCCGAGGACCTGCCCGGAGACCACTGCACACCATGTCCACCTGACACACCACACCTGTTCACGTCCTGATGAAATGTCCATTTTGACACGTATATAAGGACTCTGCATTGAGAACACAATGAAATAACACAGCTTGTCTTTTTAACACTCCGCATGACTTTGTGGCCAATCATCTTCTGCGGGGTGTGGTCCGCAGCAGCAACCTAAAGGAAGACCTGAGCAGAAACGGAAGCACGCAAGGCCAACCGACAGCAGTGAGAAAGCTCCCGACACCAAGTCACTCCATATCCAACAATATCCCTGTCCTTGCACGCTGCTGATAACTGCTTTCTGATTCGTTGCATCTCCTCTGTCAGAGATTGCATCAGGGTTCAGAGTGAAAGACCGTGCTGGATGCACATTCGGGTGAACACTAGTATAATGTTTAATAAATTTGTGTGGCTGAAAATGCTTGTGCTTCAGTCCTTAGTCCTCTTTGTGACAGTGTGACTGGGAGAATACAGTTCTCCTGCATCTTTATAGGGCTAGCTCCATGGTGTATAGTTGTATAGTTGCTGACCACTGACCCCATAAAAGACTCCTACAGCCTGACCATCCACAAAACACAGGCCTTCCTCACGCCTGTGTGCACAGCTGCAACCTGCATAGGCTCGGTTATATATTCTACATATACAATATATTGACAATATCTGTCTTAGGCACCACAACAATTATCTAAGGTGCAAGCAATTTTGTTAATATAACAAAGGCCCATCATCAAATCTTGATTTAACTGTTAACTGTTATAGATGTTCCTTATTGTTAGTAAACCATTACATTATGTGTGTAGAGAAAGAGATCTGGCACGTATATAGTGTGTTTATGTGCATAAATCTGTGTGTGTGTGTGTGTGTGTGTGTGTATTTGTGTGCTTCACCTGATGACATATCTCATGCACCACCACCATGGTCAGCTCCATTTGGTAGGAGGTGGAGGAGACGTCTGGATCCAGCAGAATCTTCTGTTCCACAAATACACTGAGGCCCCAGTTCTCCATGGCCGCATAGGGATGCTTCGGCACGGCCAAGAGATCTAGACACAAACACAGAATCAAATGAACACACAGGCGCACAGACATGTAATAGACATATTTGTCCCCGAAAAGTGTGACCATGACAGCATTGTGTAAGAATTTTTTTTTAATATATAAATGTTCATATATACTGTGAGCACAATCTATATGGTTTATAATCTAGTAATCTACACATACACACACACAGACCCACACATTCATATGGTAGACACGGGTTAATGTCACACAAGCACATCTTACATGACATCTCAAAAGACATTTGACTCAGACAGGAATAAAATGCCTTAAATTGAACACTCCAGACTCCTGACATATCTTCAGCACTGCAGGCCATTTTTGCAAAAGAGAATTTTTTTAAGACCAAATGAAAGTGGGAATTAAATTTTCCAGACAGCTGTGGGAACCGTACAGCAACCCTAACATGTGCTCTGCAGCAAATCTGGAAGTATATAAAAGACCTTTTTACGGTTTAATGTATTGGTTAACTCTGGAATACCTGTAGGACCCATCAGCCACACTTGATCATTACATCTATTTACTGCATTCATATGTGGTTACTGCATTAATGAAACGGTGGTGTAGAGAGTGTTTAAAAACCAGTGGAACTTTCAATATTATCATCACCGTGAGCTGGGCATGATTGCTGGTCCCAGGCCCCGCCCCTTCTGGATTAGCCACACCTGGACCCTGAGCGGGCCACACCAGTAGGTTGGTTTGTATATATGGTCTTGTGGTTTTTCTGATTTCCTGTGTTGTGCATGAATGGAATGTCCCCATAGTGCATGAGCAATTTCTTTCCCCATTCCTCACACCTTTTCCCAAGCAGATTCCTCCATTACAATAAACTTTTTGTTTCAGCACCCTCTGCCTGTGTCCTCCCTTTACCTTGGTGTCGTGACAATTAGATTTATGAGAGAGAGAGAGAGATATATCATAAATCTAATTTTTTTTTCTACAAATGGTTCCAACCCCACACACATCTTTTGCTCTTGCAGTGGAATTAATAAAAGTTCATTTTAATGTGTTTGACACACTTGTAGGCATTTCTATGACTCTTAATGTCCAAACATGCAAAGAAACTGAAGTCCTCTTTCTGAAGAGGAAAAACGATGAGTAACAAAGCACTGGCATGATGAGCAATTAACCAGTGGTTTCCTTAAATTAGCCTCACAGCTACAGCACAGCATCTTTAATCGGCCGTTCAGATGGTAATTTATGGCTGGATGGATAATAAAACTTTTATTATGGGTTCAAATGATTCTAAATCAGGCTCCAGATGTGTGTTCCAGGGAATGTAAATTCTGTCACAGCAGCCGAGTCAATGAAAGGTCAAGTACTTCATGTTTCACAGAATGTTCAGCAATACTAATAAGATTTTTAAAGGAAAAAGTCAGTTTCTCCTCTGATCCGGGCACTCTGGGCTGGGAGATCAAAGTGGAGTGAAATAACAGCAGAAGTGCCTGCCGAGGCAAAAGTATAAAAATCCTAAATGCAAGCTTTTTGTTTAAGCTCACACCTGCAGCGTGCCTTTTGTCTTCTGCTCATGGACCAGGAGTAGGAATTGAAGAGCTAGGGTGAGAAGGAGGAAGGGGAAAGACCAATAAAGAATTTTTAAGTTTCACCTAATTCATGCATCTAATTCATTCTGCAACGCCAATGTGTAATCGATGAGGTTTCAATCTCTTGAGGTTTGAAAGAATAGTCTTCTGAATTTCTGCTAATAAAATATGTCATGATCAGACCCCAGACAGTCCGTTTTAGACAATTCTATTTATTTAAAAAAAAAAACGTTTTAACTGATTCTAGAATTTCTATTTCTTATGGAAACTTCTGTAATCTTTATCTCCTTTTTGCAGCAGCATTGTGGAATGCATTCTCCTCAGCTTTCAACACTCTGCAACTCCACATCCTGGCTAATAAACTCTCCTCCAACTTTCATCTGGACAACCAGACAATCTTGTCTATTGGACTTTCTGATCACAAAGATTACTGGTTAACAACTCTCTCTCAGTTGTGACCTTCGACTGGGTCACCACAAGTCTGCTTGCTGTCTCCTCTGTCTCCACTGCTCTTCATATTATACACAGACGACTGCAGGGCCAGACAGCCCAACTGTCACCTAGTGAAGTACGCTGATGACACAGTCCTGCTGTCCCTGCTGTCAGGCTCCTCACACAACCATGGTCTGGTTCTGCAGGAGTTTCTGAACTGGTATGACGCCTCATGTCTGGAATTTAATGTCAGCAAAATCAAGGAGATGGTGGTGACCTTCACCAAAAAGCAGAGGGACCTGGCTGCAGCATTTACCACCTTCATCAGTTTGCATTCAGTTTGACCATTGGGCAGGGGATAAAAATTGAATACCTTGGTATAATGATCACATGCGCTCGCTTAAGAAGACCGCCCGGAAATTAGAACGTAAATGGCGTTGAAGTAAATAAATTTAGAAAAAGCCCAGCAGCTGAGTGCAACAACATTCATGAACTTTATAAATAGGGATTTAGACCTCATCATAGCACTGAGACAGCGCTGGTTAAAGTGATTAATGACCTGCTGTTG
The DNA here is from genome assembly GCF_900700375.1 of Denticeps clupeoides. Classification (NCBI taxonomy): domain Eukaryota; kingdom Metazoa; phylum Chordata; class Actinopteri; order Clupeiformes; family Denticipitidae; genus Denticeps; species Denticeps clupeoides. Next base: position 20,793,463 of record NC_041721.1, on the reverse strand, counting down.
GCCTCTGATCAGGGCCGCATCTCACTGCTTGTCCCGTTTGACACTATTAATCAGGTTAGAGAATGTTGTTGGGATTAAGGGAATAGCCCTTGTATGGTTCAGATCATATCTGACGATCGGTATCAGTTTGTGGACACCAATGGTGATTCTTCTTCATATAGTAAAGTAGAGTTTGGTGTTCCACAAGGTTCTGTCCTTGGTCCATTACTATTTTCCTTATACATGTTACCTTTAGGTGACGTCATCCACAAACACGGTATTAGCTTTCCTTGCTAAGCTGACTACACAAAAATAAATAAATAAATGTGATTGTCACATGTGATACACAGCAGTACAGCACACAGTGCACACAGTGAACTTTGTCCTCTGCATTTAACCCATCACCCTGAGTGAGCAGTGGGCAGCCATTACAGGCACCCGGGGAGCAGTGTGTGGGGATGGTGCTTTGCTCAGTGTGACCTCAGTGGCACCTTGGCGGATCAGGATTCGAACCGGCAACCTTCTGATTACGTGGCCGCTTCCTTAATCTCTAGGTCACCACTGCCCCACGGGTGCGGGGTCACTACTGGTACCCAAAGTACAAAAGGCCACAGCTGGGAGCAGATACTTCTCATATAGAACTCCACAGTTGTGGCACAGCTTGCCGGTCAGTGTACGGGACTCAGACACAGTCTCAGTGTTTCAATCTAAACTGAAAACACATCTGTTTTCTCTGGTCTTCTGTTAAAGTCCCAGACACAGTGTCAATTATTAAGTCCACTTTATCACACAGTCACCCTGTTAAACACAGACATCATTATATTCATCTAGGGACAGCCTAACTAACCAGAGGGTCACCACAGCCACCACCACCGTAACAACTAAAGCTTCAGGGATTTTCAAATGGACCAGTAGCATCATAATAGACACGTAATGTACACCATGACACTGGACAACATTTTGGACTTCTCCACCTCTACAACTGGAGGCTTTTTTCTCTTATTGGACAATCACAAACCCTGCACTAACCCCATTTACAGGGTCACTCTGGAAGGGGGTCCCTCTCTGTGTCACTCCTTTCCAAGGTTTCTTCCTTTCTTTTTTCTCTCTTTTTTCCTTGTGTGCAGAAGGGTCAGGTGAGGGGGTGTCAACTGTAGGGCCCATTGAGACATACTGTATGTGATTTTGGGGTATATAAGAAATAAATGTTGTTGTTGAAAGCCAGAAGTAAGGCTCAGCTGCCGCCAGAGCACCTCCAGAGCCCAGCTATAAATTAGGGACCCCCATCTAAAAGGAGGTCTTTTGAGGGCATGTGGTGCCGTACCACCTCACGCAGCACTATTTACATGGTCTGTCAAGCTGTAGGGAGCTGCGGCATTGTCACAAAATTGGCCGCGTTGGTGAAGCAGTCCATCAGAAACAGCATGACCGACATTCCTTAGGACACCAGCAAGCCTGAGATGAAGCCCATCATGGGCAGTGAGTATCTCTCATGTGGGCAGCACAGATGGGACAAGGGGGCATGTAATTACAGACATTGTTCGAGAGTGTCTGCCACAAAAATGAATGATGGAGAAGCTAGTGTGCAGCGGTACCATGCATGTTCAGCCAGGGCCATGTCGTGACCCAATTGTTGCAACCGTGAGGCGAAGGTGCAAAGTTTGGATTGGATTGTTGGATTGTTTATTGATCAGCTTAATTGATGTCTAGAGTGAATTGAGAAAGTGCATCAAGCGTGAGGTTATTGGGTTCAGGGCGATTCAGGGCGATTGGACAGGGTGAATGGGGTAAAGAACAGATCCTAAACTGACGTTCCTTGCAAAGTAAGTTCTTATGGTCAAGTCAGACCTAAGATGACTGTTGTACAACCTCCAGCCAGTACTACTACTCTTCCAGAGTGATGGACTGGTGTAAGGTCAACAATCTAAACCTGAATATGGACAATATGAAGGAGATGATTATTGACAGAATAGAACATCAGTGGATCTTGTGTGGAGATCATCAATAACACAAAGTTCATCGGTCTTCATCTAGAGCAGAACCTCTCCTGGAATCTCAACACCAGCTCAACAGCCAAGAAAGCCCAGCAGCATCTCTCCTTCCTGTAGAGGCTGAGGAAAGCCCATCTCCCACCATCCATCCTCACCACCTTCTATAGAGGGACCATTGAGGGCATTCTAAACAGCTGCATCACTGTCTGGTTTGGGAACTGCGCCATATCAGACCACAAGACCCTACAGTGGATAGTAAGGACAGCTGAGAAGATTGTCGGAGTCTCTCTTCCCTTTATAAGGGACATTTACCACATACGCCGCACCAGGAAAGCCACCAGCATTGTGAAGGACTCTACACACCCCTAACATGCACTCTTCACCCTCCTACCATCTGGAAAAAGATTCCGAAGCATTGGGTCCTCACAGTCTGCAGTAGCTTCTTTCCACAGGCCATCAGACACCTGAACTCTCAGGGACTTTCCACTTTGGACTGACACACACACACACGCACACACACACACACACACACACACACACACACACACACACACACACACACACACTACCTCTGTTATATTGAGTAATATTATCTATCTGTGATGTTATGTATAAATGCACCATTCCATTTTGTAGAGCAATATTATTACTATTTTACTATTTTACTTTGCACATTTATTATTCATTTCAGTAGTTTAGCGCTGTCTGTCTCAATTGTCGTTTACAGGTTTTTTGCTCTCCTGTGTCCCCTGTTTACCCTTTATGTTACCCAGCTTGTCTTTGTCGCACACGTGAACTTTATGTCACTTTATGTAACTTTGTTCAATTGTTCCAAATTTTACATGTAGCATCTTGTTCCGGAGAAACATTATGAACTGTCTAGCATGTATATAGCTGAAATGAAAATAAAGTCAACTTAAATTTCAACTGCCTCACCTAAACATGGGAGCTCAGAAAGCCTGAAATGGCCTACAAGTTACATCCTTGTGATACTGTGCAGCGCAAGCTTTAGCAAATCCCTGGAAGAGCAAAGGGAAAAGATTGAAGAAAGAAAGTTGGGAACAAATCCAAAAATGGCTCATGGCATTCTGTCCAACTGTCCATACATGACCAAAAGGAGAATGAAGATGTAGGTGATAGTGCTTCCATCAAATCGTCCAAGAAACAAACAGTAAAAATTATAAAGAGTCCTTCTATGACGCGCTAAAAGTGGACTGTGTCGACATGCACAGGCGACTAGCAACAGCACAACTACCTTGAAGGATCTCATCATTAGGATGGTAGTAGCCTAGTGTGTACCAGAACCTATGAACCAGAAGACCCAGGTTCAAACTCCACTTACTAGCATTGTGTCACTGAGCAAGACACTTAACCCTGAGTGTCTCCAGTGGGGGACTTTCCCTGTAAATACTGATTGTAAGTCGCTGTGGATAAATCCTGTAAATGTAAATGTCATCAGGCAGGTGGTTTTGCAAAAGCATTTCAGAAGTCTGATTGTTTGGTTTGTGGTTCAACCCTAGTCTGCCTCGCCATTCACAATGCCTGGCTTTTTCTCAAGCATAAACCTTTACCAAGTCATGGTCCTACAGATGATTAAATCAACTGTACTTTCTTCCCAAGATGTTTAATTCACATGCTAATGCAGTTTCTCTCTCTCATAAAAATCAGAGGTTTGAAAACGTTGATCTATTGGGTGATATTTTTAATGATGATGCTGATGAAATAGTGATCTAAAAGATTTGTGGATTTATTCAGTTTTTTGTCCATATTGTAATGGCATGGGAACACGGTTCATGTCCAAGAACATCACAACTGAACTCCCTGCCTACACCAAGGTGGAGTAGCAGGAGCTCCTGATTCAGATGATGTGTCAAGAAGCAAGCCAAGTATTACAATGGGCACCGCCAAAGAGTCGTCTTTGCTATGATGGACCAGGTGTGGGTCTGTGCACATCCACAGTCTCGTATGGGGATCTCGTTCATGGCCAAACTTGCACCACAGTGGAAAGGACCAGCACACATCACACAGGTACTGAGTGATATTAATTATAAGGTCAGATTCCCTGAGCAACAGGACCTGGTTACCGTTCATGTGGCCAACCTGAAGCCATTTTTCAGTTTGGTTACACCTTCTTCTGAGGAGGGTGGCTTGTAACGGCATGAGTGGAATACTGTTAATTTACTCTGCACTTAAAATGTAACTCGTCAGCATCTACACAGCACTCGGGGGCGATTAGACAGGGTCGATCAGGAACACGGAAGCGTGGACAGAAGTGAGGCACTGTTGCCGAAGCAAAACCCCTGAACCAGAGTGACACCTCTAGTGGGGACAGCTAGGATCTGTCCTGGAGGAGCCCACTGATGGACACCATTTTTGTTTTTTCTGGACATTGTTTTGTTCCATTTCCAATGGATTATTTTTTTGTTGGAGCTTTTCGACTGCTTTGGACACTATGGGTTTTGGGGGTGTGTGTCAGGGTGCTGGTGTTGTGTAAATATGTAAATACAAAGGATTCTTCAAAGGACCTCTAATCTAGTGACTTTTTTCTGTTTTCTTAGTTCTGTCCATGTCACTGTGGTTTTTGTAGATGCTGCTGCTTCTCACAAATCGGAAAATCTACTTTAAATATGTTAAGCTAAACCAAGCTGTCCAATCATTATTCAATCATGCCATATCTAGTAAAATGATGCTACATTTTTTCACAGATGTTCAGGCTATAGGTGATTATTTTTGTATAATTATAAATATATATATTGTTTCATTTTACATATACATGTAGTATACAGGATTCCTACTTTTATTTAGCATTTATTCATCTTTTAGCCCCTGTTTCAGACTTTCTGTTTCTCTATTCTCTGTCCCTTATTTTTCTCTGAAATACAACGTGTCCACTAGACATGCTGGTTCCAACCATTTGGCCTTCAGATCCACACAGTAGATAGGAAGGTATAAGACCATGGTGTGTGTGTGTGTGTGTGTGTGTGTGTGTGTGTGTGTGTGAAGCTTAGTGAGGAGTATGAGAGAGACACTGATCGGCCAATCGTAACATCTTGTAAGAACAACTTTAATCCTCTCAATAAATGAAGAATCACCCAGCCTTTGACTCTCTTCAGCTGAACCTCTGATCTCATCAACAGAATCTAACACATTGTACCTGTCAGATTGTGTGCTGAATGCTAATGAATTATTTTTTTTATTAATTAATGAATGTATTTTTTGCAAGTCATATCATCTTAATATTAAACAGTGTGAACACATCAGGCAATTTCCTTATTTAGTGCAGGACTTCATCACATATAGTTCTTGGACCTGTATGAGTGCAGAACTATGGTGCATTGGAGATCTAGCATTATCAAGTAGTTGTGCGAATTAACATGGAATTAAAAGGGGACAATCTTTATAAGTCATATTAGTTGTCAGAAATGCAAAATATCTGAGAAATATCAGCTCTGTGTCTACCAGTGTATCTGTGTCTGTTTCCAAGTCTGCTCGGTGCTGTCTGCTCTCTGGGGGTGTACAGCCCGCTCTGCTTTTCTCCCTCCTGTGGATTGTCTGCACATGTCCCACATGTAACAGCTTTTCCTCCGCTCTACTGGTATATGTGCTCTGTGTGGGATGGAATCATCCCATTTATTTCGTTTGTTTGGTTTGCAAATGATGGCCGGTTCAACATCCCTAGAGGCACTGACATACAACTTTCATTTTCTCCATTCTAAAGCTCTAGGTCATTTAGAAATGTCCTAGTTTTTGATTGGAATCAACAGTTTGGCGTGATAAAAAGTGATGAAAGAGGTCAAACCCTATCCAGACATTGTTCATGTTGTAGCTGGAAATAATGCCTCTCTCTACATGTCTGCATATATTTTATTAATTTTCAGTTCTAAAGGAATGCAGAAGTTTACTTTCACTTTCACTCAACAGTTTCAGTGACCATTAAAAACCATTTTCAATGACATTAGTACAGCTGAGAACAGTTTTATTGCTCAAAGGAGCAATAAAACATTTGTACAATTTCTATTGCATAAGCAGATGTGGGTTTAAATACATTATTAATTCAAACTGCGTCAATTGTTATTTATTTTTCTTTTTGTAATTTTTTCATCCAAATCCTTTTCATGTTTTTGCTTTTTCTTCTTTTTTCATTGAAAAAACAAGGAAATATTAAACAAAAACGTGCAGTAATACGTGCAGCATGCTCCTGCGTTCTTCCCTGAAGTCCATGATTCCGCCACAGCAACAGAACCCTCACGACGTAGCATGTTTGAATGTTCTGTCACCAGCTAAGATGGACATGTTCTGCAGAGTAAAAGGAACACTGGAGAACAGAAACGTGGTCTCCACGTCCAATTCATTTGCAGAACCTCACGCAAGCACTGTGCAGTCAAGAGAACTGGTTACAAACAAGATTTACAATGAAAGTGCAGACATTAAAATAGGTACGAAGTTGTCACTGTGCAGATGGGAGCAACATGTGACCCAGCCGGGATCAGAGCACTTTAAAAAGTAAAAAATGATAATAGACTGGAGAGGGGTCTGCAACTTGTGATGTCCCCTGGAGCCCATGCAGGCAGTGGGGCAGAAGAAAACCCACTACACTCGCCTGGAGGACAAGGCACAGCAGATGGCCTGACCACGTGATCGCTGAATTCAAGGTCCCAACGTTCTTCTACTCGTCCCCACGCTTCAGAACCATCAGGCAGTTGGGAAAATAGTGGTCATTTCTGCTGTCACCAGAGTGGCTGCCAATTGTTGCCAGCGTCAGTGGTCAAGTTCTGATTATCACAAGGAACCAAACACAAGGTGCTTCCTCTTTCTTGACCTCTCCATGCTTTGACCAGTATTTGGGCCTGGGAGCATTTCATTATTATTATTATTATCACTAGTGTTTTATGATTAAAATGAATGGTAATGAATGAATGTGTTATGAAATTGTGTTCTTTTTCTGTTGATTCATATCTTCGGTTTCAATCCAACATTTAACTTGACAGTGATGCTAGCTTGTTTTTTTTAGGTAGCTTTTTTGTTCTTCTGCCTCTGGATTGGGCTCAACAAAATGAACTAAACTCATTTCACCACCAGGTCATACGAATCTCATTCTTATTAAGGCACAGTAGGACAGCCAGCATACAGACAGAGGCCCATCATGCACCATGGGTACTAAGCTGCTTCATGTACTGAAGAGACGGGGACATGCAGCAACTCTTTAGTGAACGGCCAATAAAAGAGGCAAGTGGTCAAGCCAGGCCAGAACTACAAATCAGACTGCATTAGATATTAATGAAGACAAGCCTCCAGTAGAGCCAAACACTTAAACAATGTTATTTCAGAACAAATACACGCTCTGAATGCCAGGGAATGTGCCAGAAATTTCAACATCAGCCACTGGAAAATGGAAGCTCTCCAACCTTTTGTGTCTGGAAAAGTATTTTTCTGATAAATGAGCATCCTACCATGTATTCAATGGATATTCAATTCAAAATTTTATTTTGTACTGAAGTATGCAAGAAATGGTCTTATTTCGCAGTATGCAGGATTGCATGTTATTCATCTAAAATACATACAGCATGAACATAATATCTCATCTTAACCTGAGATTCAACCACATTATAAAAATCAGAGGGCTGCTCCACTTTCTGGGACATCACAGTACTATGTACTATGATTTAATAATCCTCATTATTTTTTATTAATGGCTCAGTCAATCATCGAGGTCAAAAGCAGAACGTATGAAGTGTTCTTTGAACGGTAGGCTGGATAGTCATTTTTCTATAACATTAATGAAACGAGCAAAGTGACGGCTCACCTCCACCATTTGTAACTGGGCAGTTTATGAGGATTAAATCTAAATAACAGATCTTCACAGCCATAATTCGCACAAACAGAGAGAATAAGCTTTGATTATGTGTGTGGTTACTGTAGAGGGGATTTCTGTCCGAGTACAGATCTCACTTTCACTCTCCAACGGCAACTCCACAGCAGGGCAGGTGATCTATTCTGGGCTCCATCGGAGCTGCCGCTTCCCAGCGTCCATTCCATTAGCACTCAGCACGCCGCACACCTCCATGCCAGACTCTGAAACTCCAGGGCTCAACGCATCACACTGAGCTTCCATTTGCAGGCGTTTACTTAACCAGCCTGACAAACTCATCCTGGAAAGGCCTCTGGGTGGTGGACGATACCTTCAGCTGAAGGTGACAAAACCTGAGAAAACCAGAGATGAGGCCATATAAGGACTAATGGCAAAATCCATATTGTGCGTAGCACAGCTATGCACCATATAGCACAGGTCAAGGGTTCTAGGTCAGGTCTTCCTAATGTAGCTTCTAAAAAAAATAACATGTTCAGATTGGCAGAACCACAACATCAACATCTCCTGCGGTTTATTTGGCCTGCAGAGAATCAACTCAATGACGTCCTGAACCGTCTTCATGTAATTGGTTTCAACCACACACAGACCCACAGCATGCTGGAACCTCCACCAAATGTGACAGTAGGTAGGAGGCTTTTTCTTGGAATGTGGTGTCCTTTGTCCACCATGCATAGCGCTTTCTGTTTTGACCAAGTAACTAAATTTGTGTGTCATCAGTCCAAAGCACTTTGTTCCAAAATCAACTTTAGAATTCAGCAAGTGACTCTGCGGCATGTGTGCAGTAAGGTCTTTTTTCTCATCACCCTGCCATACAGATGTTTCTGTAATGAATTGCAGGACGATGTACAGATATACCAGCTGCAGCAACATCTTCTCTGAGGTCTTTGGAGGTGATCTGTAACCATTCTCACGATCCCTCCAGACCTGGGTTTAACTGCAACTGGGACTGTGGCTCCATTTCCTGATTACATTCATTACAGTTTAAACCCCTGAGAGCGGTTTGTATCCTTCCCCTAAACCCTGATACTGAACAATATTTGTTGTCATATCTGTTGAGAGTTGCTTTGAGGATGCCATGCTGTCAAAGAGAGGCACAACTTGCAATTGGCCACCTTAAATACATTTTCTTATGGTTGGACAAACCTGTCTACGAAGGTCAATGCTTAACATAACCAATTTGTAATTCATATTAATCAGATAAATGCATTCACATCAGCAAAATTACAAGGGAAGGCACATTTGTGCACAGTCAGTTTCACATTTGATTTAATTTCATTAAACTAAATTCTGCTTCACTAAAAATCTTCACAAAAAAAGAATATGGAAGTAAAATTTTTGGTAAATTATTATGCAGGCTGACAGGGGTTTCCAAACTTCACAGCACCAAAGAAGTGGAGAAACCACGTGCTTGAACAAAAACCAATTTGTTGCATTATGGGACAAACAAACAAAAGAAAGTGGAAACAGGGAAACTCTGATGGGGGACACTCGACCACACCAGAAACCATAACACACACAACCATACCTAAAAACTGCGGCCACACGAGATCACAGACTCTGCAGCCAGACCAGGCCACAGACCGTACATATACACACTCATACTCATACCCATGCCATGCACACACAGAGCTGGAAAACAGGCGTAGGTAATCAGGAAGGGGCGGGGGAAATAATAAGTGTAAATTGTAAATGTAAATCTCCAATTAAATGTATGGTTTATTCTTTTTGACTTCAAAGCACTTTTAAGTCGAGGATGCAGTTGATGTACAGTACTAAGACATAAATTGTCCAGGAAGGGACTATCTTTAGCAAAAATAATTCAAATCTGAAAGGAGTTATCATTTAATTTTATTTGAGAAATGTGTTAGAAAAACTTGGGATTGGTCTCTCCTCGACTGGTCAACTACAACTGGACTATATAGAATTAAATTTCTTTTTCTATGCACATAATTTAATGAAAATAAGGGAAGTCTGCAATAAACGGTATAGGTAAATCAATGTTGGATTTAGACCAAAGATTTGGAGATCAATCCTAAAGCGGCTACAGAATATAGATTGGAGTGTGCTGGTTTCTACCTTAAGAAATATTGCTAATGTTTCTCTTCTTTCTGTATGCAAAGTCACAGCTGGTATTAGAGCATTTGCACATACAGAACGACCTACCGAAAAACATACCTATACATTCCCTTCATCATTATCTATGCTGCAGAAATGTTAGCAGTTAATCTCTTGATGGAGGTGTGCATTCACTTTTCTCCATCCCTCACAATCCCTCACTATTCTACTCTCAAGCGGATGGTAAATCACAACCAGACAACATCCTGACTGAACAACTGGTCTGCGGGAAAAATCTGCTGATACCTGCCTGCATGAGGTTCACACTCCACTGGGACTGTGGCCTGTGCTGACCAGACCAGGATGGCTTCCACTTTCTGAGCCTTGGCTCCTCTGTTTTACTTGAGAGTGTCGCCTTGACGACTGGCCTAATGTCAGGCGCTTTGTGCCGATCTACAATGTAAAAAGTCGAATACAAATAAAAAATTGATTGAATGATCAATGTTTGACAAAATCTATTTGCAAGTGTAACTGTACTGGCTAGTGGGGCAGACCTAGAAATGTGTAGTAAAGTTCTGTATTTCGTTGTTTGGTTTGGTTATCTTTAGATTTGTGGTGTCCTAGCGGATTTGAAGCGGACCCGTAATCGGAAGGTTGCCGGTTTGAATCCTGAACCGCCGAGGTGCCAACAAGCAAAGTAGCATCCCCACACACTGCTCCCCGGGCGGCATGTCACCGTGTGCTGTGCTGCAGTGTTTCAAAATGACAATCACTTCACTTAAAAATAAAAAAAAAAAACGGGTTGAAGATAAGCCAATAATTGCCAAGGAAGGTCTGTTTACCACAAAAAGTGCTTTTTCAATAGTGTATTGAATAAGTGTGTGAAACCAATATTTTAGAATAGAATAGATTTCTTACATTTTGAATGCATTTACTGCCATGAAAATACATCTAAATTAGGAATAACAAAAGTTGAAATCTCCTTGCACAAAAAACTATAAGGTAATGTGAAAAAATGAAAATAATTGCATTTAAATCATAGTATTTAAAACAGGCAAACATCATTGTTCCAGTACACCTGGAACTTGAGATTTCACCTTTAAAATGAGCTTCCAGCTACTGTAATGTATATGTATTTAAAGCGCACACACACACAGACCTCTCCTCTCTAATCCTATTCTGCTGGCTTGTCAAACTCTCACGTATCACAGTCCTCCTCCAGGCTTAACACGACATGAGCGTGAAACATTGGCTGTATTCAGAATAGTGGGGGTTATTCAAAACAGGGCCTGGAACCCCTCAGATCTACACTTGACTGGAAACCTGCAGTTGCTTGTAAGCATAGGAGAGTTGTTGGGTACAGTATGTAATAGAAGTATTGTGAAATTTAAGCAGCAAGAACCAGTTAACCCAGATCTGACATTTCTCTAAATAAAGCAACCGCCTCATGAATATGGACCACTGGCTGGTAAAACTGGTATGGCGTCAACCAAACAGCATTATACTGTATCTAACTTTTTTATTCCTCAATACAAACTGCTGCTGTGGGGCTGGCTGTTTAACCTCAGAAACGTGGTAAATACTCAGCATGCAGCAGTACATACTGTGTATAACATGACGATGTGTAGAACTCTGTGTATAACAGTTACAATCACCTTCATAGAGAGCTGAGCAAGACACTTGACCCTGAGTGTCTCCAGGGGGACTGTCCCTGTCACTACTGGTTGTAAGTCGCTCTGGATAAACTTAAATGCCGTAAATGTACTGAATTCTGTCAAATCCCTCACACCACAGGTCTGAGGCAAATCCACCCAGAATTCATCTGTAAAACAGAACAAGACGGAACAAAACATTTTGACGAGGAGTGATATGACTGGTGAAGGATGAATTTTTCGTGGCGCAACCTAGACTGAATCTGAGTGGAAGACCGGCCGGAGCCGACTGCCTTACACCACTGACATGCTCTACTACCCGCAGTGAATATTTGTTTTCAATGAATATATCATACATAAAATAGCAGCAAGCATTTATCATCACACCCAAATTACCCCAAATCACCTCTTCATTTGAATCCTAACCTGACTTTGTCCTGTCTTCCTCTTTTAGAGTTGTAGAATTGTAATTGGTGTGTGTGTGTGTGTGTGTGTGTGTGTACAGCTCTGACTCTACACCCTGTTACAAAAAACTTATTTCAGGACACATAGAGAAAAGCGTGCATGATGGAGAAGCAACAACATATGGTTGCTCCAAGGCCTACGGGCCACAGATGGCAATAACATGCCAGTCTGAACACCGATTTAGCAGCGGTTGTGCTGACAACGTCCTCATGGTGTAACCCTGTGGGGAGCTTGTGAATTGCAGAAGGATCTGTGGCGCAACCCACGGCCACACCTCCCGCTGGGCTAATCATGAGGCTTCACTGGTCTGTTCACAGGCCCGAGAAACCGACTGAAACAGTCAGATCTACCAAATACACTGGAGAGAGTGGATTTTTTGACTAATTTTCATGCCATTGAGGGCAGCCCAGGTGAACAAACATGCGGACGTGCAGACAAGGGTCCATATAAGAAACATTTGGATATGATTGGAATATCAGGTAATATGGTGAAAAAGGAGGAGCATCAAAGCATCTACTTCCATTGAAGCAGTGGTGCCAAGACAAACTCGTGTACACACAAAAAAACAGCACTGGGTCTAAAGGTTCTCACAAAACCTACACAGACCTGTGATTATCACAAAGAACCCCACAATGTTGGATTGTGCACGGCCTCGGAGGGCTTGGGAGTTCATGCTGTAGAGAAAATGCTGTGTACACAGCCAGTGTCCCATGGGTGAGCCATTTTATTGCTGACACTGGAGGCTAAAGATTTATGAAGCTCTTAAAGAGCTGCTTCAGAGTTCTACTTCACCCACCCCGTGTGGGTCCTATACTCTCTGCTCTCTTCTGTTTCCAGCATGAAATGTATCTTACATTTATAATTACAGAATCATTTATCAGACAGCCTCACAATCAGGAGGAAGTGTCTTGCTCAGGGTCAGAATGGGAGTAAGTGGTGTTTGAACTTGTGACTTTGAGGTTGTCTAGTTTATATACGGGTTTGTTACCCACTAGGCTTCTCCCACCATAACTCTGCTCCCTGCCTTCATGGCAGCTAATAGCAGCGAATTCATATGCACTGGTCTAGTCTAGTGTGTCCAGAAAGCTGGACAGTCCCCAGTGTCACATTTTTGCTAATCCAGTGCGTGAACTCTGGGTGTAGGAAAGTGGAGGTGCTAAGCGATCAGGATCGATGAGAATGATATTGAAGATGGTGTTGCTCAGCAGACGGCTTCATCGTAGCAGAACTGCGTCACCCCCTCTGTCCAGGGTCAGAAGAATGAGGAGGAGAGAGAGGAGCTGATGGAGCTCTGCTGTGGATTTGGGGATATTCATATACAGTGTAGACTAGTTCACTAATCAAACCTTATAAATGCACCATTGTTCTGTGACTTGTAGGACTGTATGGACGCTCATCAGACAGATGTCCACTGGGTGCTGTATCAGTAGGTCTGTCTGTGCTCATCTGTCTTCATCTTTACTTGTTACAGACTAACACACGTATGCACATTACACAAAAGCTCACAGCGATTTAGACAGAAGACATCTCCTTTGGCCTCAGGTGGAAGAAGCTCTACTCATGCCAATGATTTCATTATAGATAGGGGGGCAGAGCCTTTATTCCAGAAGTTACTTCACAAAGAATCTTTTATTACTGTGCACTCAGCGTTTGTGAGTGTAGAACATAAATCAGTTTGAAGCAATTGAAAAATGACTGTCAATCAATTTAAAAGCGACAAATGCAATTTCCACCAGCGGGGCAACAGGGCCACCCGGAAGTAGTAGTATGAACCGCGGGCAGCCATGTTCCTCATCACTTGCTCATTGTTGTGCATGTTGCTGCTCAGCCTTTGTTCCTGACAAAATAATGTCAATGCACACACAAAGCCTCAGCTCTAAGTACCATTTTGGTACATTTGGTGCCATGAATGGTTGTCCTCATAAAGTAGCACTCATTCAGCATCCACTAAATTCATCTTAAAATTGTGAAAAACACAACATCTCTGATTCACAAACTGATTTTTTTTACTTTACTTTTTTATCCTCTGCATAGTGGCAAATCTAAGCAAAGTACAAAAAACATTGAACTATGTGATCTACAGCACAGCTAAAAGCATTAGAGAATTAGAATTTCAGTAATACTGTTGTTACACAACTCCGATTCTATTGTGTTTAATTGTAAACTAAGTCTTGATGTCCTTCTGTAAGGTTTTTGTGAAAACGGCATCTTAATTCTGTTTTACTTATGATGTCGTCTCCCAAACAGCAACAGAAAATTAAAAATGCACTCAAAACCAGAATAAATAAATGTCCTTCAACCACATAAACAGAATAGGAAGGAACATAGTCCTTAGGCCCCACCAATAGCAAACATCTCAAGGCAGTTCCTCCGGTTGTCTTTTGACCCTGTCACAAAAATCTGATGCCAGAAGTGACCTAAACACACAATGAAGTTTCAGAGGAAAGTCATAGCTTTATTCTGATCTTATAAAATCATGGAGGTTTTAACGTACAACATCCCAGGAATCAGCACCACAATAAATAAATAAATAAAGAATAAAGACAGCCACACGCGATGCCATGTCTCTAAAGCAGGGTAACTGAGGATATAACAGACAAAGAGCATAATATTTCACTATGGGTTCAGTGACGATCATTAAGCACCACTGTGCCAGACATGGCTGAAAGATTTAGAGAAAAATGGTCTCAATGGAATGAAGATTAGCTGCAGAACTACTGTGATGTCCTACACTACCAGTCAAAGGTTTGGACACCCCTACTATGTTGCTAGTATGAAGACTGGCCCTGTGCAAATGAGAATATAAAAATTTCTGTCCAATCTGGCCTTGTGTCCACACAGAGACGCCATTTCAGGGGACCCAGAATGGTTCTTTTCTCAAGCTTTTTTCACTATTTTCTTCATCAAATGCCGCTTGATGAGATGCTCATTATCATGAGTGAATGATAAGAAATTGTTCAGCAGAAACCTTCAAGCCTGCTGGAAACCATCCACATTGTCCATCTTAAGGTGGTGGAGAGAAGACAAGAGTGTGAAATGCTGCCATCACAGCAAAAGCTCCCTGGTTTGGAGAGAGACACAAATCTTCAACTTTTTGTATATTATATAACCTCATGTGTGTCCTGAGACTTCAGTTTTGTGCGATCCTGGGAAATTCCTATTTCACATCAGCAAGACATTACTGTCTTGCCAAGGAGTCACGTAGCACACACACAAATGTAGGTTGAGGTAAAAAAACAGAACATTTCACTGAATCTAATTGGCAGCAGCGTTGGAGTGGCTTCTTCACTAATACCCACTCCTGATGAGCAGTGATAGAGCAGCGTGCCAGAATCTGGATGTAACAGCCTGATAATGGAGGTTTGTTACAGCGAGGTTGTGCAGGGTTTGCAATACGGATGGCGTTACGGGATCAATTGGGTTCATTCAGCTCAAAGGAAGGATGAGGTTTATACATTTTCTATAAAATTATGAAGCTTTCTACATTGATCTTTGTGTTTTTATGACTGCAGGTCAATAATTCTGGAAACATGCCTCTGGCCAGCTCCTAATTACCCCCATTCTTTGCAATTCATTTTTATTACAGAAGAGGAACAAAACAGTGGGAGCAGTGGGAGAAACTGAATATATGATGAAAATGTCCCATGCGTATAGATCTAAGGACAGATGGCAATGGGGCATGTTCTGTGTCCTCAGCTTTGCTCATGGTCAGGTAAAAGGAGGTCCTGTCACTCATCCTGAGTCAGACTGTGATGGGAGACACCTGTCCTGCACATTACAGTGTATGGCCGACACTCTTATCCAGAGTGACTTTATTAGTGCTCTAAAATATCCATCATTGAAATCCTTCATTTAGTTCACTAGAACCTGATCTGTAGATATCGTTCAACAACTCAGAACCCAAACATAAACTTAGAAAGTGTATGTAAGAGCTCTTTTAGATCTATAACACAATGGCGATAAGTGGGATTTGAACCTGCAGCTCTTGTGGTTCATAACATCTTCTCTCCACCTACCATCCATCTTAAAGAAATTCTCGTCTTGTCCTGGGTGGCTAAAATGCTCAGTATTTCGTTGAACCTAGTCAGCATTTGGAAAATAATATCTGTCAGTGAAATCTTGTCTTTTTACGACCTGGCCTGCCTCCGCAGGCTGAAAGAACCTTGAGGCTGAGGTGTGATTAACGATCAGGCAGAAGAAAAGAGCCGAATTAAAGAAGCATCCATCACTACAGATAAAGCATGGAAAAGACCAAATGCAAACTCTTCTTTCAACAGCCTGCTTCTCTACATTTATTCATCAAAGGCAGTTAAATAACCACAGCATGAAGATCTGCTCAGAATACACAAGAACAGCCCGAGTTTTAAAATAAAGATGAGGCGGTAATTATCATGTATGAAAAGCCCAGCAAACACTTCTCACCATCCCCTAAATGAGCATACTGCCAGCATCCCTAATGCCGTGCACTGATAAAGCCGCAAAGATCTGCCAGTACTGTTCCCTTTCAGATGACCATGGCTGCAACTCTGAGATGCTGTTCACTTATTAACTAGCACAACCTCTTCCTTTTTCTGTCCAGCACCATTCGCTCCTGTGTACATTTCACCGTGAGAACATCCTGGTGTGGACTGACCAAGCACAGAATTTGGCATTCTGTTTACATGTCGATGGTCTCTCAGGTGGAAAGTGAAAGTGAAGTGAATTGAAACACAGCACACGGTGCACACAGTGAAATTTGTCCTCTGCATTCAACCCATCACCCAGAGTGAGCAGTGGGCAGCCATGACCGGTGTGTGGGAACGGTGCTTTGCTCAGTGGCACCTCAGTGGCACTTTGGCGGCAACCTTCTGATTACGGGGCCGCCACCGCCCCACAGGTCATACCTCTCTCATTTACCTCCTGGATGGGACATTCTGACTCTTCTGAAAACCCCTGGATGCAGCTCACTCTCCACTACATCTCCAGGTTATCCACGTGTGAGTTGTGTGGATAGAAGTTAATAAATGTCATGAAGTTGTTGTGTGAAAAAGGAGCAGCAGTTATGCAATTGGTTTCCCCTGTAGAGGAAAATGTCAGATTCTCTCAGATTAATACCTGCCGGACCTCATCCTCACTGGACACAACTGGATAGGCCCTCCTCCTGGTCATACAGGATGTCCCAGAATGCTCTTTGGTCCCACAGCTCTGCCTCCATGGGTGCCCACAGTCAGCAGTGTCCTGATCGATGCTTATCACATTGCAAACACAGTTTCTGCACACTGCGCTTATACAAGCCACAAAAGAATTCAGCAACCACAGAAAGCTCCTCTGTCGGGCCCTGCAGGATCCGCTTTCCAGTCCCACAGTCGCATTATTTATAACCCCACATCATCCCCTGAGGATCTTTTCATGGAAAGCACAGAGATCCCAGCAACAAATGAGTCTGGGAACTAGAATGGCCAACCAATTTGAAAATGTGAAATTGATCGTTACATGTCTATGTAAAACACACATTTTACTGTTTTTAATAAACCACACTGGATTTCTTTTATTTTAAAATATTTAAATAAAATTCAATACTTACACTGCCAATCAAAAGTCTTGCATTATGGAACAAAACTGAAGACGCATGACTATGAAATAACACACGTGAGGGAATATAATAAACGAAAAGTTGATGATGCAAATCATCAAAATCAGGGAGCCTTTAGTGTGATGGCACCATTTCACTCTGGTGTCTTCTCTCCACCACCTTAAGTTGGACAACAGGGACAGTTTCCAACAGTCCTGAAGGTTCATGCTGAACACTTTCTTATTATTCACTCATGTTAATGATGAATATTGTTTAAAAAGCAGACATGAAGGTAAAAAGAGCCGAAAAACTGATTCATCAAACATGCTTAACTTTCTCCTGATAGAACAAATGCTAAATATGTTTCTATGTCTCTATGATTCTTCGAAATGGCTTCTCCATAACTACCGCAGCGCCGGGGTGTCCAGACATTTGTCTGGTAGTGGAAATACAACTATACTCTCTTTTGCAGAGTACACAAATATGCATCTATCCACACAATTTTATTATTGTCCTGTGTTCTGTCCACCTCCATTCCCACACTAAACCCAGATTTCCTCCAATCCTGACCTCTCCTGATCAAGGTAAGGAGGTAAAACACGAGGAAGATCTGAAAACGTCTAAGTGCTCCAGCACTTCAGGGAGAGAGAATCTGTGATTATGTTGCTTTAATTGGACTTTACTTAGGATTCACAAGGCAAACACTGGAGCTGGAGCACGCCATGTCATTTATCAACCTAAGTGACAGCTCGTTAGGCCAGACAGAGCCAATTTCTGGTACAGAAGGGCCCAATCTCTCCAAGATGGGAGCAGCGAGGGCTTTCAGCATCCGCCTTCATTACAGGAACACACTAATGCACTTCAAATGAACACAACGAGAGACAGACATCACTGACTCATACCTTCCCATCTCCGAAGAGGAAAATTGGCCAGACAGGCTTTTGTGTAAGTTGAAGATAAACATACGAACAACTCAGAGGGCCTGAGCAAGGCAGAAGCTCCTCTGGCCGTTTCCCTGCTGTTCTCAATCTGATTTCCTCTTTTTCATTATTATTCTCTCTGAATGAGCAGAATGAGCAACATGGCCTTGTCGAGTCCTCAGGGTCTCCAACTGCTGCTTTTCCTTCACCCGGATGGCTTCCAGATGGTAACCACAACGCAAATTATGTCCAGAACATTTCTCCTCAATTCCACTTGAAGAATATTTCAATATTTCAAACCGACACAAATGCAGGTTATGTGGTACAACGGAGACAGAAAAGGGGGTGTTAAAAAAAAAAAAAAACAGCAGGAGCACAGTGGAGGGGGGCGGGGCTAAGACAACGGGTGGGGCGGGGCAGATGCCAACTGGTTTGTGTGACGCTCCATATGAGCAAGAGGCAGGAGTCACAACGAGCAGCTCCAGCACCGAGATTGATGGGAATATTTAAATGAATACAGCGAACTGACAGGAAGCCAATGGAGCGAGATGCAGCCAGTGCAACTGTCTCCCTCTCTCTCACACACACACACATGCTCTCCTCCCACACGGCAACAAGGCTCGATACACACAACTTTACCTAATTTGGGGAGGGAGTATTTGACTTTGAAGTAATCCTCGTAGAACTGCAGCAGCCTCTTCGTGATCTGGAGGGCGTAGTCGCCCGAGCCGCTCAAAATGGCGTTGGGTCTGGCATACAGGCGGATCTATAAGAACACAAGACAGACACGGACAGTGAAGAGGCGAACATTAAATGCACCGCAACACACACCGATGCGCAGCCTCTTTAAGCAGCGCCACGCCCTTCGTCATTGAAAAGTTGGAGCAGGACATCTGAGATCTGTGTGTCCGGTGAGAGTGTCGTTTTCTTTCAAATGTGCTTTGCTGGGAAAACAGGAGCCTGTGGCAGACATGGAGCCGCCTGCAGGATGAAGGAGGGGAAGGCTGTCACTCTCATATATGACTTTATTTTGAACCAGCCAATAGCAAGCATTCGGATCTAATATAACAGCAGAGTGGATCTCAGGCCTGTGTATTTGGGTCAGCCCATGATTCATGAAGAGAAATTAAAGCTCCAGGCACCATCAAGCCCTCGGCTCATCTATCTGACATACTGTACGTTACTGTAAGAAAATGTGAACACAAAGTGAATGAGACTTAATGAGTATAATTGCACTTCTGGAAGGTTTTTATATGGGAGAAGCGCGTTGCTGAGATGCTCGCATGTTAATGAGGCTGTCGGCCCCCAGGGGCCCACACTGGTGACCGCATCCGTTGGAACCCGGGAGAGAACAGCAGTCAATACCGTCACAGCAAAGCAGGGCACATGCAGCTCGGGAACCCAGCAGAGAACAAGTCACGCAAGGGCACCATTGGACCCAGAGCTGCAGACAAGCTGGCTTCATAACTGCTCCCTGCCACCAGCTAGGGGATACATACAGGACACCAAGGCCACTTTCCTTCAGAGGTTGTTGTCTGGAGGCGGGTTGACATGCATTTTGCATTGACAACAATAGTCCACATATCTGACTAGGTTGAACCCCCTGTGATCCGTGGTCTTGTTCTCTCAGTCTGGCCATCTAGCAGTTGTGTAGGGAAGATCTGGGGAGAATTTACATTCTGCTACTCTCTCTCTCTGTGGGGAGTGCCGGTGCAGCCTTCACTTCAAAGAAGATAATTGTTTCAGGTGAAGCGGAGCATCCTTTTACTTCTTGACATGAGGAGTATTATGGTGCTCAGCCCTCGCAGCTTAGAGCGGCTCATTGTCTCATTCGTCCCTTGTTCCCGGTGTTCCTTAAAATGTCCGCTCAGCTTCCTGGTGTGATGTGGAGGGTAATTTGTCTGAAATGTTCCTGCTAGATTATTATCTGGGGATGAACCTGGAATGTTTAATACGGTTCATGTAAAATGTTGTGTTTTGTACACATTGGTCGCTTGGACAGTCCCGCCTGACCTAGTCCTGACGCCCCGTCTTCCGTTCCGGAGTTTCCCGAGTTACCTGGCGCTCCGTGTACAGACACAAATGTCCAAGTAGAGTCCATCTATGTCTGCATGTGCTTATTCCCTGTCCTGTCACATGTGAACTGTCCTTTTCTCCTGTACTGTCCTGCTGCTGCCCCTTGTTGTGGCTGGACTCCTACTCACAAAGCCAGAGCCTGGGTTCAAAGCCCATGATGTCAACCAACGCCAACTGTACCTGGCATCTGCACAACAATCAGGGATCACAGCTTTATCATCATCATCATCATCATCACTTCGTTCCATTACAGCGGCATTATCATAAACTCATGAATATTATAACCATCGTATTAAACCACCATGAAAAACCGGTTTCACTAAGTTTAGTGTGGTATACAAATCAAAGGTTGCTGATCTCCAAATGAAATGAAAATTCATTACCACAATAATGTAGAGAAGATTGTCTTCTCCAGATGGGACCTTCCAGCCTCTCAGGCTTTTACCAAGAGCTTTCTGGTTCTGTGAGAAAGATCTCAATCCTGACACTGGGGGAAGACTTTGAGATGTTTCAGCTTAAGAAGCTGCCTGTTTGCCCAAGGCCTTGAGTGTCAAACACCTTGGAAATTCAGTCTCTCTGGAACGACTACCAGCGGTGGGATGAAGAAGAATTTGAACCATGTCACAACCATTCATCTCCCAACAAGGGACACTTCTCCCCTCTAAACATGTTTCAAGGAAGTTAGGAATGTCTACAGTCGATTCTATGGAATTGATTATACGATTACAGGGTATGAACTCATAAACTCTAGTCTCAAAGTGAAAAAAACTCCTTCACCACATGCCGTACAAACTGAAAAGAGTGAGTACCATGTGTCCATGTGTAAGAGGTGTCTTCCTAGCATGAGACATTCACGCAGAAGCACAGCTTTTCTATAAGGGTTCTGCCAGTGCAGACAAGCAACCACCCAGTCCACCTAAGCACCTGGGGACTAAATAGTAATGTTCTGTTTTGAACATGTGGAAAAGACTGTGATTTTATGTTTAGAAAGAATTTTACAATGAGATTTGTATCTGTTCTTTTTATCTCAGTAATAACATTTAAAACAAACGGAGCAGTGTGATCTCTACAGTAACCAGATTCCCCCGCCACGAGTGTGACGCGGCCACAACAATGTGACTGATGAGTAGGGGAGCTCTGAAGAATGGCGATATGAACATAATCACCAGGATGAGGCTTTTATGTTATGATTCTGATCAGACAGGAGAAGGACTTTTTGTCCTTGCATAAGTCACTTTAAATAATTGAAGTAATATTAGGTGGGTCTACGCAGGGGTGCCCGCTGCAGACTGGAAGACGGCTAATTAAATCAAACCAGAAGTCCCAGGTTCAAACCCTACTTACTGAGCAAGACACTTAACTTTGCGTGTCTCCAGGGGGGGACTGTCCCTGTAACTACTAACTAAGTTGCTCTGGATAAGGGCGTCTGGTAAATGCTGTAAACGTAAATCAAAATGAACCTAAATTCAAGAAGTTGATAATAGTTGATGCACTTTTTCATCTTCTTCTTCATTTTAAACACCAACACAATTAAATATTGGAAATAGTTTTTGCGAGCCTCCCCTGTGGGGTCAGTGCAGCATTTTGATTGACTCGCAGTGTCAGCACCCACACTCTGTCTTTTTCAGCATTGTTTACCAGCTGTTGAATAAATGATATTATTTTAGCAGCCAAACTGAATCACAGAGGAAACTGCAGTCTAGACACTCTTATATTCTGTATCAATAACACAATGCAGCGTAGTAATAATTTAGCTACTTAGGAAGGATGCTCACCACCACGCCGCTGTCAGTGAGAGCCTCTCTGTACGTGAAGTTGCACACTGCCCATGCCAAGTAATAGGTGGACATGCGAGGTGTCCTGGAAAAGTAGTTTGTCACCCATCCATCGTCATCATAGACCGACGACTCCACTGGCATGTTGGAGAGTGACAGGTAGGAGGACTCGTGCTTCAGGCTTATTCTGAAGGTGGCTTTGTAGATGGGCTCATCAAAGCATGGGAAGGCTTTTCTGGCATGAGTTGGGGAAAACTGAGTCACTGCGAGGTACCTGCAGAATAATGAAAGGGTGAAAAGGAGGAGATGGCAGGTTAGATACAACATGCCTTATTATCATACAAAAAATTAGCTCATATAGCTGTGGGCCCCATATACAAAATGCCGCACACTGATAAAGCAGCAAAGATCGACCAGTACTGTTCCCTTTCAGATGACCATGGTAATCTAATGTCTCGTACCACTCACTCCTGCGTGGATGGTAAATTTCAACATCTGGATGGCTTCTCAGGTCATACTTGTGTAGAACCCTCTCATTTACCTCCTTGGTGGGACACTGCTACCTTCTGACTTTCCTGGAAATCCCTGGATGCAGCTCCCACTGCCCTACTTCTGTGAGTGGACATGAACATCTCAGGGTCATCCAGTGCTGACCAGGGGAGGATGGGATCCCCAATTTCTTGCCACTGCCACCTTTGCCTGCCCACTAGGTGTCTTGATCACTTGTCTTTTTTTTCAAATGTGAGGCACTTTGTGGCAGTGTACATTGTAAAAAGCGCTCTACAATTTATTGATTGATTATTTGATTAGTACAACTATATTTATTCTTTTTAACTCTCTGCCAAGGTATCAGCTGTCTGATTCATATTATTCTTCGATCAAAGTTAACGTGGCGGACATCCTATAAAAAATGAATTAGGACAAACATGCTGTCACTACAGAAAAATGAATAATGACAGCTGACAGCGTTGTCCTGGACAAGAGAGCAGCTATAAAAGATGGGAATTCACGTGGACAGGACCCCGAGAGAGACCTCACAGTAGAGACCTGAATATTGTTCAGTACGTACTGTATGCAACGTGGCAGCGAGACGGCGGCCCAGTGGGGAAGGGACAGGCATTACCATGGACCTGGCTGATGGATAAAGATATCCAGGTGAGCCCTGTAATCAGCCAATAAAAAGCCATCCACGGCAGATCTTCCTTTTGGAATAGAGTAACGTATGAACAATATGGGGCACTCGTGCTGGAAGACCCCATGCTGGAGGACGTGACTCTGTGAGCTTGACATGAAACAGACAGCCTCAGAGGAGAGGAGCCAGTTGAAAGGCGCAAGCTTTTCAGAGGAGTTACAGCAGACTGAAAGAGATTTAAAAAGCGGATCCCACCAGGCAAGTGGGTGAAGTGGGTGATATGGCAAGTGGGTGATATGAGGACGTGGTTACTACACCGTACGTGTACAGTCAGTGTAATTAGCATTAATCACTTAAGTCCTCTGCTAATGACCGCCATACTTCTCCTTAAAGGCGCTGCTGCTATACCAGGCCGAGATTGGACGCAAGAAGAAGGATGGGTCAGTATCTGGAATATGAGCATTCCTGAGTGGCCTGTTCCGGAGCCAAGCCTTCAATCCTGAGCGTTGCTATGGTCACTTCAGAATGATCTGGGAATACACAGCACGATAATTTAATAGGCGGACACAGATAAATAATAATTAAACCCACTTGACAAGCATTCACGTTCCCGCACAAACACAGCACGTGCGAGGAAAAGCAATTATCTGGCGTGCAGCAGCCTAATCCATCACTTAAGAAATCAGCCTCGTCCGGGCTGAAGAACGGTGGATAGAGTTAAACGTGAAGCAGTGCAGACACGTGCAGAGCTGAAGAGGACATTTTTCCAGTGTCTAAACACTCCCTAATACTCCAGATAAGTATTTTCTCAGCCTGCTTGTCCACTCCTGTTCACTACCTAGAAACAGCAACGCCACAGACAGAGGTTACGTGGATGATGGGGTAGAACTCCACATATCATGTCCTACACTACCAGTCAATGTTTGGACGAACCTACTCATTTATGGGTCTTTTTTACAGAACAAAACTGAAGATGCAGGACTATAAAATGTGATGTGAGGTAATATAATAAACAAAAATTGTTTCCAGCCATCTTCATGTTAATGAGGATCTCATCAAGCACCTTTTAATGATAATAGTGAACAGAGCATCCATGAACTGATTCATCCGACATACTTTTCTTTCTCCTGGTGGTGTAGTTTGAGGACCGTGAATGTGAGGTTGGGATGGATCGGTTTGTGGTTGGTGATGTAGTTTGAGGACCATGAGTGTGAGGTTGGGATGGATCGGTTTGTGGTTGGTGATGTATTTGGAGGACCGTGAGTGTGAGGTTTGGATAGATCGGTATGGATAGATCGGTTTGTGGTGTAGTTTGAGGACCATGAGTGTGAGGTTGGGATGGATCGGTTTGTGGTTGGTGGTGTAGTTTGAGGACCATGAGTGTGAGGTTGGGATAGATCGGTTTGTGGTTTGTGGTGTAGTTTGAGGACCATGAGTCTGAGGTTCAGATAGATCGGTTTGTGGTTGGTGGTGTAGTTTGAGGACCGTGAGTCTGAGGTTCGGATAGATCGGTTTGTGGTTGGTGGTGTAGTTTGAGGACCGTGAGTCTGAGGTTCGGATAGATCGGTTTGCGGTTGGTGGTGTAGTTTGAGGACCATGAGACTGAAGTTCGGATAGATCGGTTTGTGGTTGGTGGTGTAGTTTGAGGACCGTGAGTCTGAGGTTCGGATAGATCGGTTTGTGGTTGGTGGTGTAGTTTGAGGACCATGAGACTGAGGTTCGGATAGATCGGTTTGTGGTGTAGTTTGAGGACAGTGAGTGTGAGGTTGGGATAGATCGGTTTGTGGTTTGTGGTGTAGTTTGAGGACCGTGAGTCTGAGGTTCGGATAGATCGGTTTGTGGTTGGTGGTGTAGTTTGAGGACCGCGAGTCTGAGGTTCGGATAGATCGGTTTGTGGTTTGTGGTGTAGTTTGAGGACCGTGAGTCTGAGGTTCAGATAGATCGGTTTGTGGTTGGTGGTGTAGTTTGAGGACCGTGAGCCTGAGGTTTGGATAGATCGGTTTGTGGTGTAGTTTGAGGACTGTGAGTCTGAGGTTGGGATAGATCGGTTTGTGGTATAGTTTGAGGACCGTGAGTCTGAGGTTCGGATAGATCGGTTGGTGGTGTAGTTTGAGGACCGTGAGTCTGAGGTTTGGATAGATCGGTTTGTGGTGTAGTTTGAGGACTGAGAGTGTGAGGTTGGGATAGATCGGTTTTGGATAGATCGGTTTGTGGTGTAGTTTGAGGACCGTGAAGCTGAGGTTCGGATAGATCGGTTGGTGGTGTAGTTTGAGGACCGTGAGTCTGAGGTTCGGATAGATCGGTTTGTGGTTGGTGGTGTAGTTTGAGGACCGTGAGTCTGAGGTTCGGATAGATCGGTTTGTGGTTGGTGGTGTAGTTTGAGGACTGAGAGTGTGAGGTTGGGATAGATCGGTTTTGGATAGATCGGTTGGTGGTGTAGTTTGAGGACCGTGAGTCTGAGGTTCGGATAGATCGGTTGGTGGTGTAGTTTGAGGACCGTGAGTCTGAGGTTCGGATAGATCGGTTTGTGGTGTAGTTTGAGGACTGAGAGTGTGAGGTTGGGATAGATCGGTTTTGGATAGATCGGTTGGTGGTGTAGTTTGAGGACCGTGAGTCTGAGGTTCGGATAGATCGGTTTGTGGTTTGTGGTGTAGTTTGAGGACCGAGAGTGTGAGGTTCGGATAGATCGGTTTGTGGTTTGTGGTGTAGTTTGAGGACTGAGAGTGTGAGGTTGGGATAGATCGGTTTTGGATAGATCGGTTTGTGGTGTAGTTTGAGGACCGTGAAGCTGAGGTTCGGATAGATCGGTTGGTGGTGTAGTTTGAGGACCGTGAGTCTGAGGTTCGGATAGATCGGTTTGTGGTTGGTGGTGTAGTTTGAGGACCGTGAGTCTGAGGTTCGGATAGATCGGTTTGTGGTTTGTGGTGTAGTTTGAGGACTGAGAGTGTGAGGTTGGGATAGATCGGTTTTGGATAGATCGGTTTGTGGTGTAGTTTGAGGACCGTGAGTCTGAGGTTCGGATAGATCGGTTTACCTCCTCTCGCCCCCCAGCATGTAGGAGCTCCGGAAGAAGCCCAGCAGCTCGTTCTCGATCTGCGCCTCGAACGTGATGTTCACTTTGTAGGTGCGGAGCGGCTTGAGTTCGCGGTGCAGCGCGATGACGTACACCTGGTTTTGGGGGTACGGGAAGTGGCGGTGCAGGCGCGTCCCGCCCGGCTTCTTGTGCTCCGCGTACACCAGCGCGCTGTCCACCGCCAGCCGGTCGGCGTGCAGCACGATGAAGCGGGTGGCGACCACGCACTCCAGCTCGATGTGGACTTGCCCGGAGAAGGTCCAGTTGTCCATGTTGACCGCCAGCTGCAGCTCGTAGTGCCGCGGGCGCAGGGACGCGGGCAGGCGGAGACGCTTCCACGGCTGCGCGTCCTCCTCCCGGTCCCGGGACACGCCGGGCCTGGCGGAACCGGAGCCGTTCCCGGCCCGGGAGCTGCTCTCCCCGCCGGCGGCGCACTCCTCGAAGCGGACGCTGAGCAGCACGGCGACGGCCGTGACGACGATGAGGGTGAGGATGGAGACGGCGAAGCCCAGAACCAGCCGCTTGTGGACCGTGATGTGGCGCTCGGTGGTCCTGGGTCGGACCGCCACGCTGTCGGCCCACTGGTCCGACAGGCCGTTCCTCACGCCGCCGTCCTCGATCCCCATCGGCGTGAACGGCAGCCCTTTGGCGGACATGCTGTGGCTGGCGCCCCGCGGGGGGACGTGGGTGGCTGTGAGCGCGCTCAGCGGGCGCGTGCACGCGGAGAGAGGTCACAAGTGTCCGCGCGCCAACTTTGGTGGCACCGTCGCGACCGTCTATCTGCTGCCTTCATCTTCCCGACTGAAGCGATCCATGCCCGGGACCCGGTGCTGCTGCTGCTGCTGCTGGCGAGCACTGAGAGAGAGAGAGAGAGAGAGAGAGGGAGAGAGAGAGGGAGGGAGAGCGGGGGCGCGCAGACGCGGGCACACGCCTCCTTTCAGACGCGCGATCTCTCATCTCTCATCTTCCCGACTGAAGCGATCCTTGCCGGGGACCCGGTGCTGATGCTGATGCTGCTGCCGAGCACTGAGAGAGAGAGAGAGAGAGAGAGAGAGAGAGCGGGGGCGCGCAGACGCGGGCACACGCCTCCTTCAGACGACCGACCTCTCATCTTAAAACGATCCCCTCAATTACCGACGCAGACACCAGAGCCATCAGCAGACATCACGCATTTTCAACTAGAGTAAGATCTGGTATGGAGATGTGAAGGAAGTGCCAGTGAGTGATGGCACTCCCCACCACCCAAGCAGCCAATCAGCAGCCGCCTTCAAAATCTGATGGGACAGGACGGTTTCGGCTTCACATGTAACCAGCGTGATCTGTTAATGGAGGTGTGGTCACCTGTGCAGGGAGATGATGATGATGGGTGCTTCTTCTCCTCAAGGACGCCCTCGTCACCTCCCTTCAGCCTTCTGCTGGTGTCACTCATTCATCTGCTGGCCAGCCAGCTTGAAACCGTCTATCACGGTTAATAAACCACAAATGAGACCATTTCCTCGAAAGACAATCTGCTACAAATGTGCTTTTAACCACAGACGCAGTTATGATTATATTTTGAAGGTCTTGCATCCTCGCTTGGTATTTAGTGGTGAAGGGATTATGTTTGGATGAAAGGGTTTGTCTTCGGGGAAGAACAGTTCTGGCTGCTGGTAAACTTCACAGCCCGTCCGATTAATGTGGCGTCAACGCTCGCCGTAGCATGTGCAAAAAGAGCGGGAAAAGGGGGAAAACCCCGGAGCTCGGGCTCAGTGTTGACTCGGTCGAGTGGGCGGGTCGCAGTGTAGACAGTGTCCTGTCCTGGGTCCACTCAGCAGGACACCTTTATACTAACAGTAACAGCTTTACTCTCTTCTCACCGTCTGTAATGAATATTTCCTGAAGTAAAGGACCGGACTGGGACGTGGAATTTTAATGGCGGTGTATGCATTCCATGCTGCTCTGAGAAGCTCTCTTCAGGACGCTATTTTCAGACACACTGCATGCACGCATTTGAATACATGAATTTGTCGTGAATTTAGTATCTCATTTCAAATCTTCTTTTCAGACATATAATTTTGAATGTCTAGCAGATAAAGAGGATCGAGCTGGATTGTCAGACCTTCTCAGACACCCTCGCACCACGGTCTTCTTGGAGAACGTCTGCACACTGAACAGAAGAAAAGAAAGGGCAGGAGGGCTAGACAGGGTGAAATGGAACCATGACGGGGTTCGTACATCCTCCGTCAAGGTGCTTGTAGAGAAGATGAGGGCAGACCTGGCTGGAGCTGAGCTGTCAGTGTGAGAAGGTGATGGTCCGGCTGCTTTAAAGGTGAACAAGTCGACTCGGCCCACACACAGTCTCAGAACAATCCTGCAGCAGCACACCCACACAAACATCTGCATATGTACATCCACATAAATCTGTCCCCTCAGGGCTCGGCGGTGGAGGAGATGCAGTCTCTCAGCAGACCCTGGCTTCAGAGCGCTGTTTAGCTTGCAGTCAGAAGAGGAAAGATCTTACTTCTGTTTCTCATCAACATTAGAGGAAGTTGCTGGCTTTCTTTCGGCAGGGTGTCTCCCCACAGGGTGCATTTTTCAGGCTGAAAGCCCGTAAGGTACCTAGTAACATGACCTAGTAACTGACATTCCCTCAGCCATAAACCATCCAAACCATCTCAAATGGGGCTGCTGCTGGAAATGAGTTTATTTTTACCTTCAAATTGGAAGACACCAGGTGTGAGGTTAACCATGTCACGAGAGATTCATGCCAGAACTGTCACACCTCAGAGCCGCACCTCCTTACCCTCCCCCAAACATGCCCAGATCAGGACCGGAGGGGATTCAGCCCAAATTATACTGGGATCATTTAAAGAGCCGGAGCTGCCAGTGCACCACACACCCTGTAGATCTGACCAGAGGATTCAGGGCAGGTCTAAGATCTCCGCTAAACAGAACCTGAAACAACAAGGGCAGCAGTGATGAGCGGGTCGTGCACACTTTGCATTAGGCTAAGCTCATCAGCCTGCTGAGCTAATTACCCTTTTATGGCTGGATGCACCACACTAATCACGCCAACCGGAGAATCTGCCACTGGCCAGTGGTCGCTGGTGGAGTGTGCAGGTTCAACATGACGTGGGCATATGGCTGGCCAGATCCAGGGGGGTGGACTCTCATTAATGTCCTATGGAATATAGAGCACAAGATGGCCTGAATAAAAACAAGGTATTATACGACAAATGTACTTTAAATGCGCCTGATATCAGGCATCTTTAACAGCTCATTATCTTGCTGTGGAAATCTTGAGAGTCTCACAGATACAGAGCAGGTGCTGCATGGGGTCTGTAGGAGCCATGTGGGAGAATTTGGATTCTCATCATTTTCAAGTTAATCGTGTCTAGCTGCGCTTTTAAACTGGTAAGAGACGTGTGGACCTCAGTAGAATCTTAATCAGAAGTTGTCCTTTTCCCATGTCATTAAACTTGAAACTCTTCGTATTTCCCATGTTGTCTCCTGTCATTGGTTGATACAGCTTGTGCCCTGACTGTGCCAGCTTGATGTTTTTCAGATCCTTTCTATGGGCAAGAGAAGATCATGACTAATTTAGACGCAGTGCCAGCACCAATATTTTATTCCCTGATATCTTAATTGAGCGTTTGAGGAACCAGGAGTGTTTCCTCTGCTTTTCTATGTGGCTGGTTTCTCAGGTCTTCAAAAGAGAAAAGGAGAAATCAAGGCCATGCAACATCAAAAACAAGATACTGGTCTGAAGAAAAAAGAGGAAAGTGCTCCACTGTGGCTAAAAATACACCAAGCATAATGTGAGACAGTGGTGGGGGAAGTATCTGCCATGAGATGAACACTTCTCTGCTCTGCTCTGAGGACCTCCCAGCCTAAGGCAATGGCACAGGATGTCAGAGGAGGTATTTCTGACAGCAAAATAAGAGTTTCAAAGCCTTTCTCTCCTGGCTCATTCCCAATCATGTCAGACACAGCATCTCTAAAGTGTTGTAATGACAGGCTCACTCAATGACTGCCAAGTGCAGAGCTCACCTGAGCTCATTTGGGTCCATTCAACACCAGGATGCCTCATGGAAATGGATGCCAGGCCTGGCATTGAAGCATCAGAACCCCTATGGTGCTCTGGATGCCATCCAGTCCTCAGCTGATGGTCACCGTATTCAAAAGCTTGTCTGAAATAGGGAAAGATTTACTGGGTGTCTAACTGCATTCTCATCCTCAAGGTCTCTCTCTGAGAGGATTCAGCACATGCTGCTTTACATCTCGTGCACTGAAATTACTGAAGTCTGCACAGCAGCAATTCAACAACTAGAGGAAGTTTGTAATTCAGATCCTGATCAGCAGTCCCTCTCCCAAAGGTCTACAGGTGCACTCTTAATACCTCATAGCCAGCAAGCACTCCCTACCATCAGTTTCACTTCATGCATTGTTGCAAAAAACAGGTTGATTTCCAGGAATATGCTGCACACTCTCCAGATCCTGCAAATCCCACTGCTCCCTTCTCTGTCTTCCAAAAAGAGCTAAAACTGACACCTGCAAAACCGAACCCCTCTTCAAGCCCTCACAGTGTGGGCCAGGTGTCTGCTGTGGAGAGACAGTACTTAGAATTCTTTGCTGTGGAATAATTACGAAGCAACCGACATGCACCGGTCACCTTCCCCAAACTCCAGCTGCGGCAGAGAGGTCTGGCCACCCATGGATGATAGATGGACATCCCTCACCTCTCCTACAATCCCATTCCTGTAATGATGTCATGATTAATGATGCGACGCTGTGTGTGTGTGTTAGCATGCCGTGCATGCACACACATATCATCTGACCTCATTTTGGAAAATGAAACCGTGCAAGCGTGCCTGCGGTTAACCCCACAGCCATTTAACCCTCAGTGGTGTTTAGTAGCGTGCATATGCAGCCTTGCATCATGACAGGAACTGGAGGAATCCACTCCTCTACAGTCTTACTCATGGTGGATACATGCATGGAAAATATGAAGATGCATGGAATACTCTGGGATTTATGGAATATTGTGCTTCACCACACGGGCACTACCTCAAACATGTTATGTCTTAACACTGTTTTTTTTTTTTTTTTTTTAACTCTCACTTTATTAGGTATGTCTTGCTAGTACCAGTTTGGACCTCATTTGCTTTAAAAACTGGCTTAAATGTTTGCGGCATAGATTCAGCATGTTTAGATTCCCAGAGATGTTGGTCCATAGTGGCTTGATAGCATCATGCACATTTTCAGATCTCCCAAAGGTGTTCTTTTCACAGACAAGTAAAAAACAGAATATGCAGACACAATACAATGTGGGGACGATGGACGGGGACAGCTGGTAATCTGCTTTTTTTAACCACTAGGCTACTATCACTCTCTTGAGGGATAAGAACTTAATATTCATTAGACATCTGTAAAGTGCACTAGTTCATATAACTTAAAAAGACAGCATTTGTCGGTTTATAGTCTGTAACTCCTCGTCTTGCAGAGCAGCCATCATGCTGCTGTCACAGTCTGCGTGTTTACCACACATGTAAATTACACAATATCTCATTTTGAAAGCCATCAATGTGTCAATGTGCAGGGTACAGGCACCACCATCCAGGCCTCCTCGGAGAGAGAGCAACTCGAGCCTAATTCGGTCTGACAGGGAGGGATTGGCAGGCAGCGCTGCCCTGGGGGTGATGATGTATTGCCGATTGATGGGAATTTGCCAGATGTCAGGAGTCCCACTGCATCCCACAGCTCTGCCCAGCCCTGGTCCACTCTACATGTAAGTGAAGGCAACACTGACGGGACCAGGCTCGGTGTCAGAAGGCAGATAGGAAGGGCTGGTCACCACCCACCAGAGGGTTTTAAAGGAGAGTGTGGGTCGGTAGTGACCATTCTGCATGCTGACTAAAGAACCAGCTCCTCTGCTGCAGATAAAGTTGTGGTGATGAGTCATGCTGGTGAGCTGGGGTGGCAGCGACCAGTAAAAAAACCAGAGAAAATCGATCGAGCTGTGTGTGCTTGGCATTTGTCAGAGTCTGACTTCACAAAAAGCACGCAGCACAGAGGCCAAGTGGGTTACAGGGGGCGGGGGATGTACAGCCAGCAATGAAAAAAAAGTTAACTATGGTCAGGGGCTGGGCTTTGTAATGGCAGTGATACTGTAAGTGAAAAGCTGTTTTCTCCACCTGATTCCTTATTTTAGTCGAGTTTTACACCCCAATGGATAAGCCAAGATTAAGTGAAACCCCTGCACAAAACTAAATATGACAAATCAATTATGTGGGAAATCTATAATGACAACCAATTATTGCCATTTACTGTCCCTCAAACTTGGGCCAGTTCTCAATAAATCATCACCTGAGCAACCAGGCACACTGTTACATGGATTACCGATACATGGGAGCAAAATACGAATCACTGGAATAGTTCTGTGAAGAAACTTTACAGAAGCTCATTTGCATAGAACCCTGGAGAGAGGATGTGTTGAATTAACACTTCCTGTATAAAAGGGGAAGTGATATATGTCTGTGCTCTCCTCTTGTGCAGAGCGTGAGGGTGACTGGCGTGTCATTGATCAGGCACTGACAGAGACTTATTACCAGGCTGTGTGACGGGGACCCGCTGACCCACGGCGTTCCAAGTCCTCAGTCTCAGGCTAATGACCTGTCAGCTGGCCAGCCTGCTGATGGGACATTTCCCTGCACGACAAAACAACCGTTTCTGCGGTGAAAAAGCAGACGGCCAGCTGTCCCATCACCTCAAAAGGAGCGGGGACTCTGAATGTGACATGAGGACAAACACAAAATGTGTCCATACAAATCTGAAAATGAGAAATTACTTTCTCCTTATCTTTCTGATACAGCTATTAGCATCCCTGTAAAAACACTGACCAAATAGCGTTAAAGATAAATTATTCATAAAGAGTTATGGAGGGTAGAGCGAGTTTGCATCAAAGCCTCTTCTTGACGTATAGTCAACTGCTCTTCTGGCTGCTGCTACTGTTTCCTCACATCATCTACTCACCTTTTCCTTTACAGGATCTCCAGCCACACAGAACCAGCAGCAAGCCAAGGTAGAGGGTTCATCTGCAGAATAATTCCCTAACAACATCAGTGCACATCATGTGCTTTATTCATGTGTTTTATTCTTCAACTCATTTGGAGTCAGCAGGGTCCTCCATTCAGACTTCTCACTGGCATTTAAAGGACATCCCACAGCTGGGTGCAGCTGCAGCTTTAGAGGCCAGTTATGATGCCTTATGACAAGTGTGCTGTTCCGGTCATGGGCTGAAGCTTTCTGAAATGCTCCGAGGATTCTTCTCCAAAACTCTTGACTGCTGGAAAGCAGCTGCCTTTATATCAGATAACTGTTTACACTGAAAGTGTAAAGCAATGATGGGAAATTATAAATGTGTCTCTTTACTTGACTATACCCCTTTCATGGCATGTGACATGGACCACGTCCGATACAAGACTAACCCTGCACTCTAATTACCACCAAGTTCAGCCTCAACTCAGCTTTGGTTCTCTCAGCCATCCTGCCGAGTCTCAGCCTGGCCCTGTAATGAGAAAGCTGGACACAGCCAAGCAAGTTGTTACTAATGAGAGCTGAGGTGGCCAGAACTGGTGCCCACCTCCTCAGATGTGCTCCATATTAATAGGGCTGCCTCACTCTGACGTCTGGAACGGTTTTGTGAACAGTTTTGAAAAACAAATGTTTCAGACATATTTTTCTGAAGTTTGAAATCAACCGACTCATTATAGCCGAGTTGTGGTACTGTTGTTATGTCTGAAACGCCTGTTGGTACAGCTGCTATGGTTGTGCAGGCTTTGGATGACTTTGACAAGGACCTAATTGTGATGCCTTGAAAGGCTCGCTTGTGTTGTCAGGTCTAATAGAAAAAGGAGCTGTAGCTGAAATTGTTAAAAAATACCAGAAGAGTTTTGGAAGTTGAACAGTTTTAGCAGTTTGTGGATGACTGGGCACCAGCGAATCATATAGCACCAGGATGAACTATGCAACAAAAAAGGTCCTCCACTAATCCATAAGGGACATTTTGGGACTATAGACAAGTTGGAAATTGGACTGCTCTCGGTTGAAGAAGAGTGGGAATGCTTGTTCAGAGGTGGGGGGAAGGGTAAGAGAGAAAAAGTGAGAGTTGGGACTGAATATTGGCCGCATAACTTGTAAAGGGAGAATGATATCTGTGATGATGGTGAGAAGAAAGGTTGGTATAGGTTGGTAGGAGGTCAGGGGTAGGTGTGATAGTGAAGGAACATAAGAGTCTTCAGGAGGTGAAAAGAAAGGGGTGATGACGAATGTGCTAAGAATGCATATGCCCCACAACTGTTGTGGAGATGGGTGGCAAAATGAGTTCTGAATCGAGATGCAGTAGTACAGTGATTACCCAAGGGAGAGAGAGTGGTAATTGGAGGAAACTTCAATGGGCATGTTGGTGAAGGAAACTAAGGTGATGAGGAGGTGGTGGGTAGGTATGGTGTTAAAGCAAGAAATGCAGAAGGTTGATTTTCCAGAATGGATGGAAATGGCTCTGGTGAACAAATGAACAAACTCCTCACAGAGTTACAGACTCACGAAAGGCTGCTTGACCAGACAACATCCCTGGAAAATGCTCAGAGAGTTTACAGACCAGCTGTCGGGTGTGGTGAAAGGTCAACAATCTGGTTCTGAAAGTATACAAAACTAAAAAGAAATGATTGTTGACTTCAGAAGAGCAAGGAGGGACCACTCTCCAATGAACATCAATGGATCTTCTGAGGAGATTGTCAAGAACACAAAATTCCTATGTGTTCATCTAGAGGAGAACCTCTCCTGGTCTATTGAACACCAGCTCAATAGATAAGAAAGCCCAGCAGCATCTCAACTTCCTGTGAAGGCTGAGGAAGGCCCATCTTCCACCACCCATCCTCACCACCTTCTATAGAGGGACCATTGAGAGCATTCTGACCAGCTGCATCACTGTCTGGTTTGGGAACTGCACCATATCAAGACCCTACAGTGGATAGAGAAGACAGCAAAGAAGATCATCGAAGTCTCTCTTCCCTCCATAACGGACATTTACTACACACGTTGCATCAGAAAAGACACCAGCATTGTGAAGGATTCTACAGATCCTTCACATGCACTCTCCACCCTCATACCATCCGGAAAAAAAAAAACATTTGCACTGCCTGTGTCCCATGTTTGCACTTTATGTAGCCGGTTTGTCTGTCGCACACGTGCAATTTATGTCAGTATGTAACTTTATTTAAATGTTCTGGTGAAACGTTGTTTCACTATGTACTTTATACGTTGTATCACTATGTACTGTCTAACATGTATGTATCTGAAAAGACTTCAACTTGAGTTGACATATCTGTGGAAGCATGGAGGTGTTTAGGAGAGATGGAAGTAATGTACACTGAATTGTTTAATACAACCCTGGAAAGTGAGAGGGTGCCTGATGAGTGGAGAAGATATAAACCCAAGAATAAAGGTGATGAGGGGAGCTGCAGAAACTTCAGGGGGATAAGTTTATCAGCACTGATTAGCATAAAGTTATGGGAAAGAGTGGAAGAAGCAAGGTTAAGAAGAGCAGTGATGATCAATGAGCAGCAGTATGGTTTCATGCCAGGAAAGAGCACTAGAAGATGCCAGGTTTGTTCTCAGGGTGTTGAAGTAAAGAGAAGGTCAGAAGGAACTTCACAGTGTCTTCATGGAAGCATATGACAGGGAGCCTAGAGCAGAGCTGTGGTTTTGTATGGGGAAGTCAGGAGTGGAGAGAAGTGTAAGTAAAAGTGGTGCAGAACATGTATGAGGACAGTGTGACAGCAGTGACTGCTGTAGGAGTGATAGATCTATTGGATGGAGGTGGAGATATGCTCTATGGAGGAGGAAGTTTTTGAATTAAAGAGAGCAGAATGGTCTGAGTAGAGCTAGTGAAAGAGTTCAGATACTTGGGTTCAACCGTCCAGAGCAGTGGGAAGTGTGAAAGAGAGGTAAAGAGAAGAGTGCAGGCAGGGTGGAATGGGTGGAGAAGAGTGACAGGCAGTTACCAGGAAGAGTGAAAAGGAAGCCTTACAAGACAGTAGTGAGACCAGCAATGTTATATGGGTTGGAGGCGGTGACATTGATGAAATGACAAGAGGCAGAACTGGAGGTGGCAGAGATAAAGATGCTGATTTATGTTGTGGTGACATGGATTGACAAGATTAGGAATGAGTGCATTATTTCAGGAAGCACCTGTCGCCAGTAGAGCTACATCAAAAGCCTCATGCTGCACGGACTGTTTCATGCCATTTCAATGGAAAAGGGGTCATAAAGACGACAAAATGTATGATCCAATCTTGACATGTCTGGCTTTACAAGCAATTCAAGGCCAATGACAGTAATCATCAAAAACCCCAGTAGCAACCTGCTTGTGTGGTGGAAAATGAAGGCTTAGTTCAGGTCAAGGTTCAGGTCAAAGAACATAAACAAACTTAAATGCACCCTCCTTCTGAACCGATTTATATTCAGAAAATGGTGGTATTTCCTGAATCTGGCTGATCATTGGTAGGCTGGAATAGCACCCATTTTTACCCCATTACTTCAGGAAGCACCGGTGGCCAGTAGGGCAACTAAATTGTTGAATTTGATGAATAATGGATGATTCATTTACTTTATTTAGCTCTGTTCATTCATCATATTACTGGTAGTGTATGTGTAAATGACCGGTCTGCGTTTTACACAATGTTGAGTTGAGTAAGCATCTTAATATATATTTTTTCTCTATTTATAATTTGCCCTTGTTATTTATACAGTTCTTGTACATTTTTTAATTGCTTGTTTCTTGCAGCTTGCAGCGATCTTTCTATTTAAAACTCTAGTTTGAAGATTTAAATTTTACAGTTCTCAAGGTGCTTGTAATGTAACTAAAGAAGAGAATAAAGCCTTAGTTTGGAACACTTAGCATCTTATTATTGGTACTGTTTGCCCCTAAAGTACATGAGATATAATGAGGGACATGCCTGATTTTTTAAACTCAGTGTTTATTCCTTGCTTTACAAAATATATATTTGTAAAATGTGCTTTTTACCAAGAACAACTGAGCTACAAATGCATCATATAGTCAATCTCAAACACACACACACACACACACACACACACACACATATATACTCACAAAGTGCCCAGGAGATTGGAGGGCAAGCTCACTAACACCTGATACCCCACCTGAACCCCCTGGCTGTGGCCATCAGTGACGTCAGAATACACTTCATTCAGCAGAGCAGCATGGCATGACTAATGCAATCCCACGCTACACTAGACCACAGCCCTGCAGAGACGGCAGTTACCCACAGTCCCTACCAAACTGCTGCTCTCTATTCTAAATATCCCCATCATTTCCTCTATACAAATGTACTAATTAGCCACTAGCGTGCAAGCCATTTTCTTTTTACATTGGGTAAAAGGCTCATTCCCCTCCAAAGGCCAAAAATAACTAGTGCCCAGTTCTATTTACAACATACAGAATCATTTTTAATTCATTCGTGTCAATCATTTTATGTCAACACATTCCAGCTCCTGCTTAACTCCTTCTTTTAGACAGATGTGTCATTTTAACATAAATTCATCTTCACAGCCAGAATTGCTTGAATGTTTAACTTGTCACGCCTCCGGCCTCATTCCCTTCGTCCCGTTCACCCACCTACTGATCAAAACCTGCACCAACTTAAAAGGACTTGTTGGAATGCTGTCCCTTTCCCTGTTCTCTGCATCATTCTTCTAGACCAGGCGTTGCATGACATGTGACGTGTTGAGTTTGTGTAAAATACAACAAGTTAAATACTAGGAAAAGAGGACTAAAAGACTAAAAAGAAGAAAAGTCCTTGCAGTAAAAATGCAAATAAAAATGATACTCGCAGATCTGTTCATTTTAATGATCAGACAGTGAATAACTGGTTTTGTTTGCATTTATGGGTTACAAAGATGAATAGGAGCATCAGAGAGCTGTCAAAAAATGAGACAGTGCTTTTCAAAACCATGATAGGGTTTCCCTGTCCCCATCAGAGCAAGAGTGGCGTACCACGTGTGGTGCAGGTCTGTGGGTGTGTTAATGTGTGTGTGAATCCCTCTCATCCGTCGTCCTGTCATGGGGGAGGTGACGCGCTTTAACACGATCCATGACATGACACACTCGTTGAGCTGAAGTCTCAAAGTGATACGCCTCAAACCCAGAGTTGACAGTTCAGTCCTGCTGCTGTCAAGCTCAAGAAAACTGCTTTACATCATTCCTTTATTTATTTATGCAGCTTTTCAGGCCATTTCTGTGTGAGAAGAGTCAGCACTTTACCAAACAACACATTATAGAAATGAAATAAATGGTTACACTAGATTTATAAATGTATTTCTTCTTTTTTTGGGCCTTTTATTTTCTTATTTTCTAAAGACTTTTATTTTGTTTACCTGTATTCTGATGTGGGTAAGGGAATTATAACGACAATCAGGGTGTTTGTTCAATTGTAGAATGTTAAAATGTGTTAATGTTTCTGGTTATGTTAAATATGTTTCTGTATTTTTGTTTGTTCAATTTATGATTATTATAAAAAGTTATGTGGGTTCTAAAACTTTGATCACCCCCCGAAAAGTGGTTGGATGCGGCCGTGCCCTTGGGTTAGTGGGTTGGAGACCTGGTTTAGTCCTCTTAGACACATGGCATGAGCTGTGAGAGGTGTGTGGGGTTTGTGTGTAAAAAGTTATTTCTTCTATTTTAATTTATGTACATATTCGGAATATTTTGCATGTGTGTTATTTTGTGAATATTTTTTTATGTTCTGTTATTACTGTATATTGTAGAGAGAGGTGCAGAGAGACGCAGTTTGTGACGTGATGTTCTGACGCGACCTTGCTTTTGTACAGGTATGCGGTATTATAAATTGTAAATACTTTATGTTAATGTTTAGTCCTCTTGGACACATGGCATGAGCTGTGAGAGAGAGAGGTGCAGAGAGACGCGGTTTGTGACGCGATAATGTGACCAGTTTGCATGGAAAATCTCGTGGGTGTCGGCTCGTCATTACGGTTCAAGAAAAGAAATCAAAAAATTACACAACGCAGAAGAAGAACCGCTACACTTGCTCCTTCAATGCCCATGTGTCCTGCCATAATGTGTGTATGTGTGCATGGTTTGATTGTATGTGAGAAGGGATGAATGAAGCATATTGTTTATGAAGTATATGTAGTATATGAAGTATTGAAAACAAGTATATAACAGATATATATGAGTCTGATTGAGTCGACATCCTCACTGCTGCTTAAATATCCACAAATAATACAAAGGGCTCCATTTTAGTAAAGTGTCAAGCGTAATGTTCAAATCACATTTATGGGCATGTCCAAGTCAATTTTGCTATTTGACAATAAAGATAATTCATCCAAATGGCTTGTAGCAGCATTCGTTGCATTGCTGGCTCAAGATAAATGAGGGATTGTAATAATGAAGACCTGTTTAATAATCCCACCAAGCCAGGTTTCAGTCAGTGAAATGGACCTGCCTGTGTATGAATGAGAACTATATATGATATGAATGTAAATTAAGATTTTTATGAATGTAAATGTATTTGGCTGGCAGAGGATCCACAGATCCTGTTTATGAAGAGAAACCCAGTTGGCACAGAAAAAAAGTGTTTCATTAAACAATATAACTGTGTGAAAGGAAAAGTTGCATAAAATATTTAAAAATATAGATGAATAAAGTGTGAGGTGGAAAAATCTGTAAAAATCGTGTCCTGAGACTGAACAAAACAGAAAAGATAGCCGCCATTAAGGCCATTACAACATGCAATGAAGATGTAACAGGGTGAGGAGTGATCAATGTCCCTGTGATTCACCTGGGAGATTTGATTTCAGATTTGTGGGGTGGCTGGTTTCTTTTTTACAGGAACAGAACGGAAGTGCGTTGTTGATTCTTCACTCAGCCTGCTTCAATAATTCCAAGTGTGCTGCACAGTGGAAGGGTTGGGTTTCAGCACTGTAGGCATGACCAGTCAAGTCAACCGTCACTAATCTTTTAACAATGAGGTCTGACCTTTCATTGTCATTTTGCACAAATTGGACAGGAAATAAATACAGTGTGGTGCATGCATTCTAAAGGGCACTGATTTGGAAAATAGCCTGGGTGTGTTTATAACAGCAAACTGTGACCAAATAAGCCTGAATGTCGCAGTGTGGAGGTCAACAGGCAAGTAGGGGCCATGAAGTGATGTGTGAAGGCCCTCCACGGTGACCCCAGAACCCTCCTGCCACTGCTCAACACCTGACTGCCTCTCGCCTCTGCTGGACAAATATCCCCACCACAGACCTGACTACAGAACCTCATTCCTCAGCCAGCAGTCAGATTTTTAAACCAAGGAGCTCTTGGGTATGAAATACAGTTGAAATTACTTTTGAGCTCCTGCTTCCCATAAATCTCAATCCATTCATGCATTGGAATAATGAACACTTTTTTTTTTTAAAGGTGTCAGCTAGCTAGGGTGATACATATATTAAGTCAATATATGGCCAGTCTTGCATATGTAGGGCTCCTGCATTTTTCATGGCAGAAGCTATATATCGGCACATTTTATTTCCATATCGGAAATGACAGACACTGTGTGTTTTTCTGTTATATTATATCAGTTTCAATATTCTGTTATTGGGGTCAGAGTGAACCTGGCAAGGCGCTCTAGGAAAGAGAGCTGGTGTCATCTGTAGCATGAGGGAGCTCTTTGGACCGCCTCGGTGTGATTGGAGTTCTGGAGGCTTAATAACAGTCATCATGGAGAAGAGTGTGTTACCCACAAGCACCACATTCAAGTGGTATCCAAATGGAGATGGTAATTTAGCATTCATTTGGTGGGAATAATCTCCCTCACAAAAACAACAGACTGACAAATGATGTACAATTGGTGTCATGACAGCTATACCACCCATGTGCAATGTAATAAATACCCTCTTATCCCCTCTGTTACAGACCTGGTAACTTTTGGCTGCATTTATTATATTGGTATCATTTTATGGAGTAAAGGGCTGAATTTAGTATTTTTACAGTGATTTAGAGGAGATTTCGAGATATATTTGAATCTTTGACTATATAGTTGTCACGGTCGTGACTTTGAGGTTCTCTGGAGTTTTTTTGTGTTGAGTTCTGCTCTTTTCCGTATTGCTTGTATTTAAGTCTAGTTTGTATTGTGTCTAGTTTTGTGTCTAGTTTTGTCCAGTTCATTCTTTGTGTCTGTATGCTGTTTAGCCTTGTCCTGTTTTTCTTGCATTTGTTCCAAGCAAAACCTCCGGTTTCCGAGAAGTCATGTGTATACATCCTGTGTTCCATCATGCCATGCCAATCGCTGTCGCCCTGTAACAATAGTGTATCACTATACATCTTATTTTTATGCCATATCTTGCAGCCCTAACTCAGGCCAGCAAATAATCCAGAAAACAACCATCAGACTAACAATCTCGGTACCTTGATTAAGAATGCATGTTAATCAGCACACCAACACAACTATGAATCCCAAATGAGTTGAGATATGCCTCATTTCAGTAAGGCTGTGAAAGCGGTGAGAATTCATCAGAGCTCTCCACAGTTTGCCCTGTCTGCAGGGTCAGAAACACAGTGTCACGTTGGGGTTGGAAAGGGCAGTCAGTGGGGGAAGCTGCTGTAGGAGGTTGTGACACTAAGGGCCAGCCTGGAAGAACAGTGATAGAAACTGAGGAACACACTGGAGCTTGATGACAGTTTTGACCAAAAAAGTGTCAAATTGACATGCAGCAGGCTGAGCGTCAAGGGGGAGCAATCCATTCAAACAGGAAACACTCCACTCGTATCTTGTCGCCATCATCCCGAGGACTTCACAGCAATTTCGTTTTTTCAAAATGTCGGTGTCTCTTAACACATTTGTGCATGCTTCCATATCATACACAACAGTGAAGTGAAGTGAAGTGCCCCTCAATTCTCAGAACACTCGAAACACACTCATCCTACTTGGGCCGGTGTTATTCACACTGACACTGCAGTGCATTGTGAAGAGTGTAAGAAAGACGGAACTAGGCACATATTTACCATCAAGCTTAAAGGGGAACTGAGGACAAAGGTTTTGGGCGAATGATCTGTAATACAGTAAAACTTTTGTGGGGTGTGCATTTTTTCTGCATTTAACCCATCACCCTGAGTGAGCAGTGGGCAGCCATGACAGGCACCCGGGGAGCAGTGTGTGGGGACGGTACTTTGCTCAGTGGCACCTCAGTGGCACCTTTGCAGATTGGGATTCGAACCGGCAACCTTCTGATTACGGGCCGCTTCCTTAACCGCTAGGCCACCACTGCCCCATGTTGTCAGTCTTGTCATCGTCCCTCCTCTTCTCCTTAAAAGCTCTGGTGAGGCATGGTGAGACTCTGCACCCTTGCCAGGGGTGTCGGGGAGCATGCAGGCCTGGATAAAACCTTCTTTTTCAGGATCTGAAAAGTTTAAAGTTTGAGAACTTACATTTTAAACTCCAACAGAAAGATACTTCTTTAGTTCATGTCTCTGTCGAGTTCAACAGGGAGAAATATACAGATCAGATGCAGAAAATACAAAAGATGTTGATACTCCCCCACACTTTCGAAACCCAGCCAACCCCTCATGACAAATAGCAAGCTTTCTTGAGTGCTCTCCAGGCCTGCTTGGACATCTTAATTCTAGCCTACCTCATTACTTTCTTTATTAAAGTAACTGTAGCTGAATTTGAGAACAATGTGAGTAAGTCGATGTGCATCACAATGATGGACAATCATCAGCCTCGTCTATCTGCATGGGAATGTGAGACAAGATCAACATCACATCAGTCACACAGTCACCACCATAGTCACCACCACATGAAGTGAAAGTGAAGTGATTGTCATTGTGAAACCTCAGTGGCACATTGGCAGATCAGGATTCGAACCGGTAACCTAGCGGGGCAGTGGTTGCCTAGCGGTTAAGGAAGCTTCCCCATAATCAGAAGCTCATAGGTAGTTATAAAGTCTCTTGTCTCTTATCAATGATAAGAGGAATATAGAGGAAAAGTTCCCAAATAGAGGAAAAACTTGAATCCAACTTATAGTGAACACAGGATAAACATCTGGTCTGGCCCCAGGCCTGTAGTATCCCCTTCCAGACTGGATCCTGACATGACTGAATGCTTCAATAGAACCAGAGAGGATCGTAGCCCCTCACAGGAACATGTGGCATGTACAGGTATTGTGCCTCCACCTCAGCAGTTAGATATGTGAGGCTCTTGAGAGGTTTATTTTGGTGACACGCAGATTGTCTGCTGTGGCAGGAACTCCTGGTCTGTTCCACGTAATCTCTCCTCGTACAGCAGCAGTGTGGATGGTGAAGTGGTC
This sequence comes from Denticeps clupeoides, assembly GCF_900700375.1. Lineage (NCBI taxonomy): Eukaryota > Metazoa > Chordata > Actinopteri > Clupeiformes > Denticipitidae > Denticeps > Denticeps clupeoides. The sequence goes on along the minus strand of NC_041721.1, from coordinate 20,749,552 downwards.
TCCTGTTCTCATGAACGTCGCCATGCAAGGAGCTGCTGCCCATCTGCACGGCCCAGTCATAACACTGGTGCCAGTTGCTGCGGCACATGGAGGAGTGTGGGTGGAGAACAACAGTCAACAGTGGAGCACTGCTCTTATATCTAAAAAAAAAAAAGTGAAGTGATTGTCACATGTGATACACAGCAGCACAGCACACGATGCACACAGTGAAATTTGTCCTCTGCATTTAACCCATAACCCTGAATGAGCAGTGGGCAGCCGTGCCTGGGGAGCAGTGTGTGGGGACGGTGCTTTGCTCAGTGGCACCTCAGTGGCACCTTGGCGGATCGGGATTCGAACCGGCAACCTTCTGATTACAGGGCCTTAACCGCTAGGCCGTCACTGCCACAGGAGATATAAGTCATCTCCTGCGTGGAGATTGTTATAACATGAACATGTATGTTTTCCATATTGTGGTGTGGAATCTGCTGCAATGACACTGAACTTTGCAGACAGGCAGATTGTCCCACCCTTTGATGATCCTGTGATTTGTGAGGTCCCCTGAGCCAGGTAGTAATGCTGTCATGGTGACAGATGTTGGCAGGCAATGTCATGGGCTTAAGAAATGATTGCTTGATTAGGGAGCTTTTAGGAAGGTGATGCTCACCATGGGGACCCAGATCTAGGACTCAGCTGTCTGTGGGTGGCAGGCCTTTAATGATGTCTCTCCCACAACCATCTCTACAATCTGAGATGAATGGACACTTCTACTGGACATTCGAACTCCAGACAGAACACATGGGACGGGACAGAGTCTGTTCCCCAACATTGTATCATGTTGATTCTTGAAAGCCTCAAAGGATCACTACATCTTTTAAAACTATTAGAACTAATAGATCCACTTGATCAAAGCACCGTCCCCACTCACTGCTCCCCGGGCGCCTGTCATGGTGTCCACAGCTCACCATGGGCGATGGTTAAATACAGAGGACACGTTTCTTTGTGTCACTGTGTGCTGTGCTGTGTTTCACAATCACTTCGCTTTCTTTCAGATCCTGAGGTGGATGTTAAAAATGTATTAGCATGAGCTGATTTTTGGGGAGGAGCCATGTTGGTGTAAGTACTGATGGATGGGCAGCAACTGTCTGAGAAATTGCCCGTGGATGAAAGAAGACGTGGGGGGAAACCTTCACCCTTCTTGCTTTTCAACAATTGAGCTTTTAAAAATGAAAAGTGGCACTATTGGGAAATGTGATGAAATAACACGCAGATTGAGGATTGAAATACTCACACTGCCAGTCTCACATTTTATCACTCCCAAGATTTACTGGTCAGCAATGAGAAGGCCAATGGAAGCCGACCTGTTCAGTTGAATCATGCTTATTTCACTACACAATGTAAGGCCCATGGGGTACAGTTGTTCCATCTGTTTAGATGGAACAAGGGAACCCCAATAACATTTACATTTAAGGCATTTGGCAGACGCCCTTATCCACGACTTATAACGTGCTTTCAAGTTACCATCGATGAAGTGAACAGTTCTGGTTCATTATGACCCCCAATTATGAATACAATCTTTTTATAAAATAATTTAAAAGTAGACATGATTTAGTTAACACTAAAGGAATCAGTGAACAGTAATGTTCGTAATATTATTGGCCTATAAAACTGAAATTTTGCATGGTCAGGTGAAAAAAAAACTTCTTTGGCTTTATAACATCAGACTTTTGAGGTACAGTATATTGTTTGAATATGATTACAGCTCAGAAATGTGCAGAAGTGGATCTTGCACACACCTGACTAGAGGGGCATTTTATTCTGAACGATGATGATCCAAGTAATGAAACACCCAAATATGATTACATGAATGAATGAGCACGTCAACCCATCTACGTTTTAGTGAAATGAACACAAAAATGGGAGATGCCATCGTCTCTGTGATGTACACGTCGTGCTGAAGCAGCGGCTGGTGAGGAGAGGACACATAATTAGAAAAGGGACACGATTTTTGTGTGGAGGGGGTTCTTACTGTACGCCTGCTGCACATTATAATTAAAAACAGCAGCTTGTAGCCCTGCAGCTGCATACATCTTGGAGCCACATTTTAAATCAGAATTCTTTCTGAATGCTCTTTCCCCTCAAACTGTTCAGCGCTCACATTTACAAAAACACAGCATCAGTACGTGAGCTGCTGTGGGCGAAGGTTTTATAAAGGTTGCTGAAGGTTTTATAAAGGTATTTAAATACACATTTCCCTTTTTGTAGAGCTAATCATATTATGTACAATTGCATGGCAATATTTCAACATTTATTTTAGTTTCTGTAAAGTCTTCTCACAACTGCACCGGATTTTGTGTGGAGATAGTCAAGAACTCAAAGTTCCTCTGTGTTCATCTAGAGGAGCACCTCTCCTGGACTCTCAACACCAGCTCAAAAGCTAAGAAATCCAGCAGTCTTTGGACTGACAAACACACACTCTACCTCTTATGTGCAGAACATACCTCGATCACAGCAGTATTTGCACATTGTTACTCTGCGCCTTCACTACCAATTTCATTTTTTTGTGCGGTCTGTCTTGTCTACATGTTTTATTTGATGCGGTGATGGCCCTGTGGATAAGGAAGCGCCCCCATAATCTGATGTTACTCGTTATTCTTGCATTGCCCATTTCCATATTCCGAGCAATCATTTCAGTTTGAAACAACTGCAACTGTGACAAACCAGGCGGCTGGACGAGAACCCAAGTTCATCTTGCCAACAGGCAACGTGAGAGAAGTGCTGTAAGACAACTGCAACAAAGAGTGGCCTCTAGTTGTCACCAGGTCTCCATAACAACCATTAAATGCCATCCCCATGCCAGGAAGAAGCCACGTGTGGAGTTTGCTAAGCGCTGCTGGGAATTTAACTGGAAGCGTGTGCTTTGGTTCGATGCGACTCAGATTCAGCTCCAGGTGGGAATGGTGGAAAATAAAGGAAAAATGTAAAAAAAAAAAAAAAAGTGAAGTAATTTGTCACAGCACACTGTGCACACAGGGAAATTTGTCCTCTGCATTTAAGCCATCACCCTTGGTGAGCAGTGGACAGCCGTGACAGGCACCCGAGGAGCAGTGTGTGGGGTGCCTGTCACGGCTGCCCACTGCTCACCAAGGGTGATGGGTTTACTCAGTGGCATCTTGGCGGATCAGGATTCGAACCAGCAACATTCCTTAACCGATAGGGCCAGTGCAGGATGATCTTTCCAAAACTAGATAAATGTACTGTGTGCTTGTACAATCAGGTGATGGTTTAATAAAGTGTGGTCATGCTACATGACTTTATTTCCACTTAATGTTGCTGATCCCAAACCAGACAAACTGAAGGAGTCCCAGTTTTGATTCGATGTTCAGCCCCCACCCTCTCTTGTATGCATGGAAATTGCTTTTACTTTCACTATTGCAGTTTAAAGGCTGGCTTTATTCATTACTACTAAGATCAGAGCAAAATGGTTTTCTAATAATCAAGAAACATGAGATGAACCTTGCAAAGCCCTGCCAAAGGTTCTTCACGATCATGTAACAGTGGCTTCAACACCAGAAACACTGCACTTTTATGAAGATTTGATTCAATAAGTCAGTGGTAGCTGCTGGTAAAGTATGGCACTGTTGGATTAAGTTGCTGTACCACCAGAACCAAGATGCTGGACCGCCAATCGACTGGTGATGAACCTGCTAAACAGGTTAACAGTGTGCATCCCTCATCAACCACACACACAAAACACAGAAAAATGTATTATAGCCAATAACCTGGCAGAAGAAAATAACTGGGCGGCCAAACAAAAGACATTGCATCACCTGAACATCTGATATCACACACATATATCACATCATGATTAACAAATTAAAAGCTCAAAAACTATGTAATAGATTTTATGACAGAATGTCAGCCAAAATAAGGTTCCTATGTGGGATAAATTATGGTTTGAGCACCTGGCAACTTGTTTCTGTCCCCAGCAATTTCCTGTTGGACAGGAAATGAAACATTTGATGAAGTCTGAGAGAAGAAGTGAACCACCACAAAACATTCTGGAGCCCAAGTTCCATTCATAGACGGTCTTGATTCCTTGGTTGTTACGGCCGTGACATTTTTCACTTTCGTCACGTGATACACTTCTGAACACAACTTTATGAATGCCTGATTTTCCATTTTAAAGGCAATGGTCATAAACTTTCAATCTGCTGATGAACAGGAGACTTCTCTCTTGGCCCTGTCACTTCTTTTGCATTTGGAACATCTGGTCACAATCAAACAGTGCAAAATGTGAATATTTTTTCCATGGTATTTTGTCCAGGCATTTCACACATCCAGTTCATGTTAACATGCAGGGGTCAAACACGGGGTCTGCAGCTGTAGAGATTAGTGTTAAAAAAAAACAAAAAAACACCTCATATGCAAACATTTCATGATTCAGGCTTTATGCAACTTCAGAACTCACTGCACATGAACAATGTGAATCAATACAGTTTACAAGGTCAGGAGTTTTTCCAGCAGGAAAAAAAACTTTAAAAATATACAAAGAAGTATATATACATGGAGTAAACAGTCACATAAAGAGTCAACCTGTGTTCTCGAATTAAAAAAGTAAGGACTCTGGTATATAAAATATAGCTGAGGTCCATTTGCTGGTTGTGGTTTTGGAATTGATGATGCTCCTGACCCCCTGTTATGCAAAATAAGGCTTTTTGTATAAAACTGATCCACTGGTCAGGCACTTGTGTGTTTAAGGCTTCGTTAACAGCACATTTGATGAGTTAAAAGGATGCAAGACAATATACCATTAATGGAGGCAGCGGGGTCAGGAGTGAGAAGAACATGATGATGTGCATAAACAGCACTAGTTGAAGGTTCAAGATTCATGAACGAATTATCATTTCAATCAGAACAGCAAAAGAGAATAAATTCTTGGATCCTTCACCCACTTATTGCATGACAGTGAGCTCCTGGGTTAGGAAATGTAGGCCAGCTTGTAGAGGTCTGGTGCTCCATTGCGGATGTGCCCGTTCCGCGAGGGGCTGAAACTGGGCGCCGACTGCAGGACCTGAGAGGGGCTGAAGGGCTCAGGGGAGTCGCGCTCCTTCCCATCATCAACCTCCACTGCAGCCGACGCCTCACAGCTGAAGCCTAGAATCTCTGCTATACTGCTGGGTAGGTCCTGAAATGATCAGCAACAATGAAAACAGACAAACAAAAAAACAAAAAATGCGATCTGTTGTAATGATACCACAGATGGGCGCTTATTAAATTAGTACTGACAGTGGGTCACGTGACCGCGGGAGACAAGACTGGCACCATGATTCTCGTACCTTACAGTTCTTCAGCTGCAGGCACAGAGCTTCCGCCTGACACAGGATCTCCTCAACATGCAGCTTCATGGCCAGCTCATTAACATGCTGTGGGGAAGCAGAGGCAGTGATTACACTCGGCGTCAGGTAGCTCTGACCCAGCACTCCAACCGCTGCTACACGTCTCCATGGTGACAGCCAACAGAATCTGGTCATTGTGATGGGATCCCACTCTCAGTGTCCCACGGCTATTTGCAGAGACTCTGGGTGTGCGTCCCCTGCCACTTTAACACAAAAGAGAAGAAGGACGCCACGGGGAAGACAGCTAAAGCGGCATTAATTTACTCAGCAGGCCGGGAACAGAAAGGGGAACGAGACCACAGGAACATAATGACACTCGTCCATTTACATGTTGACATTGGTAAATGACGGCTCGTATTCACCGTGAAAGGGGTCACGTCACCTCTCGGACACCTTTTCAACTGAACTACCTTGAGAATCTCATTGAATCCATAGCGCTCATCCATAATCTTTTGCTTCTCAGAGTCAAGGATGGCGCAGCACATCAGCAGATGGAAGTTCTGGCAGGGTAGACCTGTCCACATGACCTGAGGAAGAGAATTTCACAATACACTGAGAAAAAAATTAAAGTACGGCTCAATGCGACTCATTTGCCCCTCCATAACCCCGGAAAGGCCAATCGCACTGCACTGGTTCACAGAGATGAGAGCCAGCATGGTTTACCTTGGACCACTGGTGATATATGAGGACCTTCTAACAGCAAAGAGCAGCAACCTGTAACTGTGGCTCTTTTAAAACTCACTTCCCACAGCCTCAACACGTCAAGGAAGGTCAGCTCCCTCTTGAAGCGAATCAGCAGCCAGCGGAAGCAGAAGTACAGGTATCCTGAGTCCTGAGATTCTGTATGAAGGGGGGAAGCAGGAGCCATACTCATTCAACGTAACCCAACAGACGTGGTGGAATGAGAAATGGGAACTAGTATGGGGGCTTTTCAACCGTTCTTGAATAAGATGGAGCACAAACATACTTCTCAGTATGGATTCAGTAAGAAAAAGCTACACAGTTTAATTATTTTCAGCTTTGCAATTTTGGCTCTGATATAAGGAAAATTTTATTAATGCATGATTCCTACTTTTATTGTACTGCACTGTTCATATTATTACTGTAAACATATTCCAGCACCACAGATTTTTGACCTGATTAATAATGGATTTTGGATGCTATATCATTCCATCAACATTAATTTAGAATTTTCTAAATTCCAAAATTAAACATACAGACTCCAGACTCCAGGTTTTGACAGCACCGTTGCCCAATTCACAGTCTTGTAATAAATAACACCATTCCATTTACGTATTACTGGATTTACTTGTTTGTTTTTCTTGGACACTTTCATTTCTGCAGCAGCTGATGTTCCGCTGAGTAAAGATAAGCTCTGGTGAAGCAGGAAAAATTTATCATGAAAAATAATGTGCATTGAGTAGGTGGTGATACATCATTGTCGCTGCTCCACTCCAATTCCGCCAGACTTATCAGACTCTCCTCGAGTATCCCAGCGAACTTCTGCCCTCCACCAAATGAAACCACTTTCACTGAACACCGCACATTATCCTGCCCCTCTCTGCCCCAAAGCTGGTTTAACTCTTCTCATTCCCATCTTTATACTGTAACTGGTTGTGCTGTATACTCCTACAGGCATCACATACTAAGCATTCTATGCTATTTCCCTAAGCAATCATACCACCAAACAAGATAAAATATTTGATGAGTGCTTATAAAAGACTGTACCAATACCCCTTTCTGCAATTAAATCAGACAGAAAATTTAAGTCTTACACTTTGAGCCACTTTTGGAACAGAATTCCATGGTATTGTAACATCAGGTTTCTATCTTCGGCTATGAAATTTGGTCCTTGTGCAGTTATGATCATGAAACATGCCTTGTGCAGGATGACTGGATGTACATACCGAGGTAGTTCCAGAAGGTACGGTCCAGCAGACGCAGCAGTGTGCCCAGTTGAATGAGTTGTGTCTTCATTCCCTGCATCTGTTCCTCAAAGTTTTTGTGCTTGAAAATGGATGGAAAAAAAATGGATGTTCACAAACCCCAGAAATGCCCATTGACCAGATCCACACATTAATTAGCTTTTAAGAACGCCTTGCAGCAAACAGGTCAATAGTGCTTTCATGTAAGTAATGGCCTGATGTTTGACAGCTAGAAGAGCTTATATGAGAAAAAAAGGGTGTCAGGTGTAGAACCACTCACATGGCAAATAATGCTATGATCGCACAAATCTGCCTCTAGCTACACCACTGGAAAGTCATGAATGTTTAATGAACGCTAAATCCGCTTTAAATGATGCTGGTAGTCATGTGGAAATGAAAGCTGCAAGCAGCGTTGATCAGGCCCTCACACCGCAACACACATGATAGCAGCAGCCACAAAACCTGACTTTCTTCATGGATTACTACATATACCGTGCGAACTAGAAAACACTTTCAATGCCTATCAAAAATCATTCCTCTAATTTAGTCTTGTTTTTACATAGTTCTGCATATTTTACCCAAAACCTGAACATTAAACAAACATTTATTATAGTCTACCATCATTTACTTAATGTAGTATATTACTCCTACATTTACAAGAAGCTTCTTGAACAAATCTAATCTTCTACTGCCCCCCGAAGACTAGGTTTGGCAAGACAAGTTGTTGTCCCATTCAAATGTGGGGGAGAACTAATATAAAAGTGATGGGAAAACGTGTGAAAATTATGCAATGGTTTTCACAAACATTGGTTTGGAACACCACACCAGGGTTAAACTGGGGTTAAGCTCTAAGCCCCACCCCTTTAACTGCCCATCTGCCACTCAGGTCAAATTCAGGCCCCACCAAAATTTGTCCGAAATTTCTTGCGTCCACAGAGACAGCGTTCTAAAACGAAATCCAGAGTAAATTTCTCTTTCCCATGCATCTAATGGGTTATTTCTTCGAAAATGCTGATGTATTAACCCAATATCCAACCTGACCTTTAACCCTAAACAACAATGGAAGATAACACACTCGTGTTTGTGAGGCAGCACCATCAACAAATCCTCTCTACACTGAACGCTGAAAAGACGCGGCTGAAGAACGGAGGAGAGTTTGTTCAGGCTCGTTTCTGGGCGTTTTTGAGGACTTGATGTTCGTTTCTGTTGGGCATATATAAACACAGGTTTTAAATGTATGGGTTATAGCCGAAAATTGGAGTTAGCCTCTTTGGCATTGGGATTTTGTGTATGTACAGTAAGGGGCAAAAAAAAAAAAAAAAAAAACAATTTCACTGGTGAGTGATACTGATCGCTGACCACCTCTGGATTATAACCCGTGCACCAACGCAACAGCTGGGCCCCAACTTAGCTAAATTTCAAGCACTTGGTTAGGCTCATATGGTCTCATATGATGAACATTGGCAAACCTTATTGTGTTCAAACTGTGTTGTTTTAAAAGGTGGGTTATTCCAAAGATTTTTTTGGTTACATGCAAATGTTCAAGTGGAATCAGTTGCCACATATTTGTTATATTGTTGATTGCTTTATCCCAATTCAGCCGTTCCACTGATTATAATTGCACCTGTGTGGTGCATTATTGGAATAATAATTATTACATAATATTATTATGTTTAGGCTACCTGAGTAACTCCAGAGAATATTATTAACACTAGGGTTTACATAGGGGTTAGATAGAGAAAAGTTTTTTCATGTGGATAAAGACCATCCAAGACAGAAATATAGGTTTAGCCACGTGGCATGCTGATTTTTGGCTTGATTTAAACTGGATGTAATTTTAATGAACTCTGTATAAAGGTTTAGGACATTGACAAAATGCACACAATCTAAAGGATAAACTTTCCTGTGCAATTTCACTAATAACGGAGGTGAATTAACGTGTACCAAGTTTGGTATATGTCAGTTAAAACAGGATCAAACATGATAGGATTTATTTTGTTCAATGCAACACTTTAAAATGTAAGAAACATTGTCAAAATATATACTGACCAAATTTCTAGCTCTCATACCAGTTGGTATAACTCTTCTTCAGCTGATCTGAAGGCCAAATTCAGTTTGGAGGACAAAGTTCTGTAGCAACTGCCTCTACACAAAGTTGGCGATTCTGTGGCCTACAACTTTGTGGAATTAGAAGAATGTGGATGGATGCAGTTGGGAACCACCCAATCACGGTACCTAGGTGTACCTAGGTCCTGCATTCAATGAGTTGGTCCCTCACTGCTTTCAACACAAAGATTTCGACACACTCACCATCTCATCCATGAAGGATGTGAAGCACCAGAAAGCATCCACTTCGTTCTCCATCACGTACAGGATGGGAGAGAGCAGATCGCTCATACCTTGCACATACCCTGTCAAGGGAGCATCAGGCACACGTCACATGAAAGGTGGCAGGGAGCGTCTGACATGAGGAAGACTACGGTCTGCATCTTACCGAGGTCAAAGTCGTACATGCAATAAGTCATCAGGACGTCATGCAGCAGAATCAGGCCTGGGTTCCCCTCGCCTTCATAAAACGAGTTGGTCCTGTCAGTCCTGTTCACATCCTTTTCTGGAACAAAATATATTGATATTTTGTCAGATAGTTTGTTTTAAACTGCAATCATGTGCAAATCCAGAAACGAGACTGCAGTATTTTGCAATATGCATTTGTGTGACATGTACAAAGAAAACGGTCTGTATTCCCCTTTCTGACTCAACGTTGGTCCCATGGCCAGCAGATCCAGGATAGAAGTGGCATCTCCTCCTGACAAAGCAGTGAAGGAGAGCACGGCACACTGCGCCACCAATGAAATCACCACAGTGAACCTTGTTCAACCTGTTCAACCTGGAGCAGATTCTTTTTCAGGTTTCATACATCTTCCCCCTCCCTTCAACGTCTATATTGATTTCTCTAGTGAGAGGTCAAACTGCTGCCCTTTCTGCTCCATTCCCTCTTCCAGGTCATCACGCATGGTGGACACTGTCTACCCTGTTATCACCTATTAGGCTCCTGTAGTCCCGCAGTCTGGAATTCCTCTTTTCCTGTTCCTCACTCACTGACTTCCACTGCAGCTTCATCCGGAAGTACTCATCCCTGCACCAGCAGAGAGAGGGGGAGAGTAAACAGTGAGGGATTAGAAATTACAAATCACATCATCTATTGTATTAAACTGCACACTTACGTTTTGCTCCGGTGCAGAACTCTCCTCGCTTCCTGCGTGCTGCTCCAGGGGTAAAACCCCAGTAGGAACTTCCACACCTCCCTCCTCAACGAATGACACAAACCCTAGAGGATAGCAGCAATTCATTGTGAAAGTGATTATTTGTCATATGTGATAGAAATGATTTTCTTCTGCATTTAACCCTACATCACCCTAACTGAGCAGTGGCAGCCATGACAGGCGCCTGGGGAGCAGTGTGTGGGGACGGTACCTTCATCAAGGGCAACAGCTGGTGAATTCAAACCAGTGACCTTCCGATCACAAGTCCACTTCATGCTGCTGTTCATGAGAATAAATCTCAAGACACTTAACCCTGAGTGTCTCCAGGAGGGGACTGTCCCTGTAACTACTGATTGTAAGTCGCTCTGGATAAGGGCGTCTGATAAATGCTGTAAATGTCTGATAGCTGAATATTGCTGACTAGGGTTGGTTTGATTGTGTACTTCTCATTATCAATTAATTAAGAATTCATGAGGTTCATTTTTACATCACATTATAAATGGATGCTGTGTACATGTTTCACCACAGGCAGACTGTGTCTACTACCAGTCAGATGCATCTGCACTGCACAAATGTTCACAGTGATTCTGACCTGAAGCAACAGCCAGTCATTAAAGTAAAACCCTTCCTCTAACAGTGAGGGTGAGTTCCTCAATGAATGAGGATCAGGGAGATGCTATACACTCATTATGGCCAAGGTGAAATCCAATGTCTGGAATGAAAAAAGTAAAGGCAAAATGGCAGTTTGGATTCACACCACAGCATGTGGGAATGTGAATATGAAGGTTAAACAATGGATAAAAAAAAACTGAAATTCTTTTTCCAGCATGGAGTTTCCTGAACATGTTTGAGGTTCTTACCCCTCTAAAGATTCTGTTTTTGAGATGCTGGGGGTCTCGGATCCGTCCCTCGGAGTCCACACTCGCCTCCCACTCTTCTTGTGTTACTGGCTCACTTCTTTGTACCTCTGGCCTCTCGCCTAAATCGACCTGCCCCGTATGCATACACAGACACAACATCACTTTACTCTGCAGGAGGTAGGAGTGGGGCAGAGAGTGGGAAACAATAGAGCTGCGCACACTATGCATACCAAAACAAGACTGAATGCAAGAATCTTAAACACACTTCACTGTGCCACCCTCATCATATGCTGCCAGCGTGTTGCATCCATAAATCGTGTGTGAGTCCGAGCTGAGCAGAGTTTATTTTACAGTCCACTTTGCACACCACCACTCACAATTTTCATTTAGTTTTAAGCACAAAAATCAAGTCTGGAGACTGAAAGGTAAAAATAATGAACTGGTCAATAATGAACTGCTTGGGATAGATAAGTTTAGCAGCTTATGATGTTATTACGCAGCATGGAAACTAACCTCTTAGTGAATTATATTACCTGTTGGAAGTAGGTTTTATTCAGTTCGGATGGACTGGAAAAAAAACATCATCACTGATGAGGTGCTCTCAGAAGACCTCCCATATGCTTCACTCACAATATTTAATTTACTATTAGCAATGCACAAATGTAATATAAAGACGCGTGTAGTTATAGCACAAAGAGATGAGGGGAACCCATGTTGTATAGTGGAGCTTGCTAAGATCTGGGAGAGCGGGTTGGCATGGTAACGCAGAGTGGAGCGGGTCAGCTCTAATTAAAACAGAGAGGCATAATTAAGTAATACCTAGGTAACGTGGTTGTCAAACTGGAGCTCCTCACACTCATGAGGGTCCAACCCTTTCAAACTGATGAAAAGGTTCTGTTTGAAAATCTGGGCTCGCTCACAGACAAATACACTCTCAGCTCTATCTGGGTCAGGCCCCACAGATAAAATGTCTTCATCCCAGGACACGCATTCCCTGTTTATTCTTCTGCTGTCCAACCTTCACATTTCCATGTCTCCCCTGGAGAAGAGAAGTTCTAGACAGGCATCAAGAGAGAGCCTGAGATGGAGTGTGTGTGTTTCCTGTCTCTCTCACCCTGGTGATCACCTCGAATCCAGGCTCCTCTTGCTGGTTAATGTCCAGCCCTGGAATGGCCTCAGTCAGCATGTCTGCCACCTCGTCTGGTGGCCGCTCTTGAGGCTCAGCATCTGGACCACGGAACGCATCAAAAAGGTAGTTGGTGACCTTGGAAAAGCCTCCCAGGGTAGTGGTGTAGGGGTCCTTCCTGAACTTCTACAGCAGAGACACAAGTCACTGTTTTCAGCAGCATTTTAATAAAATATTCAACCGAGCTGAGCACTTTCAAACCCAGTCTCCAGTGTCACATAATTCACATAGTTATTAATGAATACTGTACATACCTGCTATGATGTATGTTCATGTAATGACAACATCTGTATATAAAAACTGACCTAATTTTATTATTCCCATCATACCCACTCACGTACACTCACTTATGTTTCCAGTTCTGTAATTAATAGTGAACTTAACTCCCCAAAAAATTATCACTGGAGACACACTGTCCACACTAGATAATGAAACACATTTCACCACTATAAAGTGTGAAAAAAAAGGTGTGCATAATCATAATAATAATTATGTAAGAAAATGTAAAAATCATACAATATGTTTTTCAGATTCAGTCCCTCACACTTGAGGTGTACCTACAATGACACAGATCTCTCCACGTGGGAAAACTTGTTTTATCCACAGCATGCTTCTTAAAACATGTCGTACACTTCCTAGTTTTCTAGATTGCATTAAAGCAGAAATACAGAGGTGTCCTCAGATATGCCAGTTTAAATTAAATGGCTGGCTGTCTGGACACTGTGCTCATGTGCTAATAGTGTAAATTCATGTCCCAGGTTTTTTTTAATTCTACTTACACACTATGCACTTGGTTTGGTTTCGGGTAAAATGAAGAATAGATTACGATCTGATCTGCCATTCTGATCAGGCCCTGCTATTTGCTCCTAGTCATTTTACAGTTGAGCAGTGTTAATCCCACAATGAACACGAATACGGCCCTATCTCTGCAGGTTATGGATTGGCAGTAGGATGCAATATTGAGTTAACCCCTTTTTGCACTGGGCCAATTTAGTCATTAATTATTTTCATTTAAATCATTTAAACCCTCACTTTTGCAAATTAAATAAACAGTTGTTTATGAAAGGGGGGGGGGGGGGGGGGGGGGACAAACACCTAAATCTTTCCTAATCCATCAAGGTTATACAAATAAGAAAATGACTATACTCTAGTGTGTTTGCTACACAGTTACACTGACAAGCTTGATATCCTCAAATGGCTAAAGCATGTGGCTGAAACAACCGATGCTTACTAGTCTTTCAGAAAAAATACATAGCTTTGGTTTTTCAGAATTCAATATTCTTACTGACACTACCAATGTACACTGATTCAATCCCTTTCCTTAACTGGGCGCATGGCGGGGACTCATCCAGGGCACACACACACACACACACACATCTAGAACACCCTGAACCTAATGTACATGCCTTTTGGAAGAAGCATGTAAACTCAGTCCACACAAGGTCCAAGTCGGGATGTCCAAGCGTGCCACTGTGCAGTCCGGTAGCAAGACCAGCTCGATTGTTTAGGCTGGATGTACTTTGAATATATAACTATTATAACAACTGAGCAGCGTCTCTGCGCAGTAACTCATTTCGTGGTGGAGTCTTAACCTTGCTCTGAAGAACAGGAGTCTGCTGGAGACTTGCAGCACAGGAAACAGGGATACACAGGGTGCAACGCCTAAATGAAAGCATATTTGGACTGAAAACGGAGCCGCAACTGCACAATGCAACACTGTACACAGCAGACGGTGACCGACTTGGCGGTTGAGAAAATCCCTCTGAAGTCTCAACAAAAAGCGCTGGAATCAAAAATGAAGCAAAGCAACAATCTGTCTCCCATGCAAGCAGTGACATGGATTTATGTATTTGTATGTTTATTTACCGCAGCCTCCTCTTGGCTAACAGAAGTTGTGACATGGTCATTCATCTTTGCAATTGGATTTCTGGAGTCCCATTACAAAACAACATTCCTGCGTCAGTGGCCGCGTCCAGGACACCGCCACCCAGTGTTATTAGCAAGACAAGGATCATTACCCTCGTCTCTGGTCCCAGTGTTGCTAAATTATTCCTGTAATGGCACAGGAGCCGTTTCCATGTCCCAACGCTTCACCATAATGAAGGACTTGGCTGGTGCCAAGGCTACTTTAGCGCTGGAGTTCGATTTTTGAACTTAAGATGGCTGGTCATTAACCCTGCTAAACAGACTGTGTCATTTCTGTTCTAAACTCTGCTGGGTAAACTTTTCTTTTCTCGGGCACTGGTGTAAACCACCACTGGAGTTAAGGGCCTGCCTGATGAATCATTAGAGGGCTTTGATGTCTCCTCAGCTCTTTGATGTCTAATGATAAATATTTCGAAAGTGTTACTTTTTATAGATAGAACAGCACACAAATTTTACATGAGAGGGTTTCAAGTCATGGTGCATAAGTGCTTCTAGTCTACAGTGTAAGCAGCTCTCTATTTTCTGGCAGTATTCAGTTTCAAGATTTAACTTGGTCCTGGCCAGACTTCATCACTATTGATGCAAAACTAACCTGTATTCTACACAAAGCAGTAGAGTTCAATCCTGCCAAAAGTTCACAAATACACTAAGGGCTCTCCACAAATATGCAGACCATGCTGTACAGATACAAAACTTAGCTTTTACTCAAACGCAACGCATTTTGCAAATATAAAAGGCCATTATTAAATAAATACAATATGGCTTGCAAGTGAAAAACGAATATTTTGCATGTGTACATCACTGGTTTTATATTTACAGCACAGAGCCGCACCTCGCCTTTGAGGGTAGCAGGCATTGTTACTCTGTCTTCCAACGCTGCAGGAGGCGCAAGAGGAAACCAGCGTTTTGACATCACTTACTCCGTACCTTATTCATACACAAATGAACAGAGTTCCACACCAATGGGCTGAGCTCAATATTCTATAGAAATCGAACGAGAACTGCTGGTGTCTTCCTCTTGTAAGTCGCTTTGGATAAAAGCGTCTGCTAAATAAAGTAAAGTAAAGTGAGACAGCAGGTGGCGCCTGCCTTTCAATTTTCTACTGAAAGGAGATTCAGGTATGAATGAGGCCTTATTATTGAGGTTTTAAATATAAAACCAAAGATGTTGTTTTATTCTTTCTTCAGATTTATGGAAGCCATCCTACATTTTTATAAATGTATTTTTTTGTTTGCAAGCCACACTGTACTTATTTAATTTAATGTAATTTATTATTTGCAAAAGACATCGCTATGTTATGTATTTGTACAGTATAGTCTGCATATGACCGAATCATGTTTTATTTCTGGCTGCTATTCATTTTATTTGCACGGTCTGGGACATTTGTGGAAAGCGCTTAGTGTATTTGTGAAGTTTTGGAAGGGTTATAACTCCATAGGGTTCAGTTTTACGTGTTAACCATGTGGGTTTGATCCTCCCTTTGCAGAGAACTGTCACTCATGTTCACTTTGGAAAAAAGAAAATCCAAACAGATTAATGACATTCAAATTGTGCTGTTGTCACCTGATATGATGACAGACATACTGCACATGGAATTTACAGATATGACAAACAGAATACTAGCATATCTTCCTGCTGGAAAACCTGTCAATGAAGCAATCAATGTTAACTTTACTTTACTTGGCAGACGCTTTTATGCAAAGCGACTTACAAGAGGAAGACAACAGCAATTCTCATTCGGTTTCTATAGATTTTGAGTTACACAACTAAGAGCCCTGATAAGGCCTAACTTCTCAGGAAAAAACTTAAGTGCTAGCTGAATATATAAATAAATATACATGTGAGTGAGTGAGTGTGTGCGTGTGTTAAACTCATCTGAAATACTTTTTAAACATGTGGGTTTTCAACTGTTTGTTAAAGGTGGTAGTACTCTCGGCTAATCGAATGGAGCAGGGCAAGTTGTAAGTGGCATTTTTCCCCTACTTTAGAATGTTTCTTAATGTTTGAATAGAAAATTGACATGGGTTTGCTCCCACTGTACAATGGCATGAACACTAGGTCATTTGGCCACTCTAGTGTGAGTGAATGGACCAAAACACAATGATAATAATGGACTTAAAGTACTTAAAGATCAAATGTTACATATTGAACTTTGCACATTGTGTTCAGAGCGTAAACACAGGACGTCTGTGGAAGAATTGTTCTACTGAGGGATTAATGCTGATCTGTCTCACCTGAATGAGGCCAAAGGTGGTGTCATCCAACAGGTTCTCAAAAGACTGGGAGAGAGCGCTGTTGGGGCGGCTGACCATGAGACAGGAGTGGTCGAACACAGACCTGAAAACAGAAAGCAGAAAGAAATGTTACTGTTCCTGTTTAGAAAGGGCAGCATTCCTACAGAACATTACTGCACCGGCATTCAGAGCTGCAGTTGAATACTAAAATCAATACACTGCAAACTCAGCAGGAATTAAAAAAGGAAAATGGAAATTCAAGGTAATTAAAGGCCAAATCACAAGCACCACCTTCAACGAATTACCAAAAGGTTTAAAAATGCTGTTAAAAGGCAACACAACTTGAGCCAGTTACTGTTCTTTGTTCACTGAGATACTTTCATTAATGAGCACCGGAGACATCTAGTGGGTAACACACAAAGTCACAGGTTCAAACGCCACTTACTAAGATTAGTCCCCCCACTTACGCTGGATAAGAGTGTCTGGTAAATGTAGGCTGATTCATCTAAGAAGTTCATTTTTTTGTGAATGCTGGTGCACTGTAAAATCAGGGGTCAGTAAGACTGGCCACTGTCAGCAGCTGATTTGTTTTAATTATGAGAAAAAGAGATGACAAAATACACAGAAGGTGAAACTTACAGTGCTTACAGTATAGCGCTTGTAGCGCCCACAAAGTAAGCCAGGCTTTTTAAAAAGCAGTACTTGTCAGGTCAGATTCTGTCCTCACTTTTCAGGCTCGATTGCACCTCTAATTGCTCAATGCTCAAAAAGCATTAAAATACATTTTTCACTTCTTTTCTATTTCTTTATTTGTTTGTTTGTTATCTGTTTATCAATTTATTTAATCATTCATTTCTTTCTTTCTTTATTTATTTTATTATTTGTTTGTTTTTATCCCCCTGTAGTATTGAAAATAGTATTGAGTATAATCCTTCGTACTTGTATCAAGTTTGAAATTTCAGTATCAAGTACCAAGGGACTCCCAATCATGGCCTCATTCAGAGAAAAGCCAAAACCCAGGACTACCATGCATTGCGCGCTAGAACCTGTACCCATAACTCACAGGTTTCCCAGATCAATAGCATTGTGCTGGTGTGAGTCATGCAGCATTCGCTAAATATAATGTCCCCAGATTTATTCCAATAGTCTAGAACACATTCATTCATGTCTCCTCATCAGCCACATTAATCTTGAAGCAGCATTTGAATGAATTAATGATTCTGTTAAACTCCAGGTCCAACTCTAAGCCCCCCCACACGCAAGTTAAGGTTCAGCGAAATCCCACGTTCGATAAAGGCGTACTGGACAGTGCATGGCAGACCAAGTGGAGTACCGCTGCACCTCGAGTAAAATGCGCAGGGTGCGTGATGGATGACCGTACTTTTGAAAAATATTGCAGTCAAAACAAAGGTCAGATCAGACAGAGCCACAGAGAACCAGAGACAGGGTGGGGTGAGGTGGCTGGTTCCACATTTGACTGGCACCTTCCATGAGGTGGTGGAGAGCTGGGCATGGGACGTATAGAAGAGATTAAGCAATGAGTCCTGCTGCACCCCAATAAAAATGGCACAAACCAGTAATGGTGGAGGTCACTGAGGATGTCACCACGTATCTGACCAGCACACACACACTTAGTTGAAAAAGATTAAATGGATCCTTTCAATGTTACAGAGCAGCTAGCCTATCAGGTTAAGCAGAAAAGAAATGAGACCAATTAAGATTATATTACATTTATGGCATTTATCAGAAGCCCTTATCCAGATCAACGTACAATCAGTAGTTACAGTAGTCCACAGGGAGTTTATGAAGAACCCCCCCACGAACAGCTAGTCGCACCACTGAGAAATTAGGTGCACTCTAGAGTCCTGTTGTCATTCTGTTGTCAGACTTACATAGTCCAGAATGGGGAAGTAGGGTCAATCTGAGCAGTATTACCCTCAACTCGTCGATACATCTGGCTGAGCGGGGACAATTTAGCTCTATTATAACCTACTTATTTCTGTAAATCCAGAATGCTGTGACTTGCGTTGCAAACTGTGGGTTACAAAGCAAGATTCAAACACACTTTCAGTTCCTACGCATTTCTGAACGATGCGAAGATCTTATATAACTGTCAACGATGCATAATATAGAGTATGGAGTCCTGCAGTCACTCAGGAAGATATAACAGTGTTCAGAACGTGAACTCAATGTGTTGGTGTGTGGACCAGCTTGTTACTACAGAGCCCACTTTCATGCTGCTCCAGCTGTACTCACTCGCTGAGAAGCACGTGTCTCCGGAGACAGTCCAGGAAGGCCTCGCCGCCACCATGGTGGAAGTGCAGGGCAGGAATGGTGGAGTCGTTCTTCAGGATGAAGATCAGGTACATCCAACCCTCCTTTCGGACCTTCACCGACATCAGGTCCATCACGCTGAAGCTGAGAGGCCTGCGGCTTCTGTCGGGTGGGAGGGGAAGGCCGTCTGCTGTGCACACACAGGGAAGCCGGGGATGAAAGGTGAGGGCTGATGAGGTGTTAACTCCAAAGGAACAGGGGTAGACTCACAACCAACTATAACTCCACGGAGGCTAGAGGTCAAAGCTGATCAGTGTGATGAAACCAGGACAGGTGTAAATGTTGTGACAAAATTAATCACAAATCATCTAGCATCTAATTTCATTTCATATAACTAGGCTTTATTCCAATCGGATCAGATCCTGATAATGACATCATTTACATATCAGGTTTCTGACCGATATCGATCCACTGTTCCATATGGCACAAACACAAAGCCGGGTTCAGACCGAACAGTTTTGTAAGCTGCAAGCTTCTGCTCACACCGTGCGGTGATGTACTGCCGCACAACCCTAACACCCAGTTGGAGGAGAGGCTGATCATAGCTGCAGCGCTCCAGATGGGCTTAGATCTGCTGACCGCTGCAGGGGCAAAGAATAAAATGACTGCAGCTTGCAGCTTTACTTCATGAACAGACCTCATTTTTCACTTCTTTACATGGTCAGCAATCAAAAGCCCTAACGGGAGCAGCCACAGGGAGAATCTGTGACATTTGTGTACAATGTTTTTCAAGGGAAAAAATTTGGTATCGGCAGCAATGGTCAAACTGTGGATCGGCCATCACTAGTTACAGAAGGAGACTAATTAACATGCTGAGGCTGCTTTCCATCTAACAAGCAGATTTATGCACTCAAAAAACAAAATTGAATGAAGTTATTCATCTTTATGGGAAACATCACTTGTATCCTCAGGTTTTAGATACGCTTATCTGAAACCTCCACCGCACACTGTGACCTGTTTTCAGCAAACCACTTTAATTATGGCCATATTACACGCATGGGCCATACATTGTAGATTTCTAGTATATGGCACCTACGGTAATTAAAAGAGAACAGGTCTTATTAAGAGTTTTGTCTCCAGAGAGAGCCCACCATCGGCTGGAGTAGACGACTTCTTCCTGAAGTAAACAGCGTTGACCATGTCCCACTCTGTCTCACAACTCAGCTGGGACTCCAGAGGTCGGCTCGGCCTCTCATTACACTTCCACTCCACCACGGAGCTGGAGTCCTGCAGAGGACGCAGGACAGAACGCAGAAGACGGTTCAACACATCCTCCAGCTGGGCAGCACAGCAGGTTTAGAATAATAATAGTAATACATTTTATTTCTAGAACCCATGTCACCTTACAGAATAAAAAACTGAATGAATAGTGAAAGTGAAGTGCACAGCAAACGGTGACAACGAAATGTGTCCTCTGCATTTAACAATCACCACTTTATTCCATCAGGTGGTTCATGAGTTTCCTGCTGATTATCATCTGGAAAAAATAGCGGTGTAATAATCTCCAAACCTTGCCGGGGCACAATATGCTGGAGGGATCGACAGCATCCTCCACAGCTTTAAACTCCACAAGAACATCGCCATCCTGGAAAATCCAGAAACACACCATGACACCGGGCGCTGGCTGGACAGGAACGGAGCTCCTTCAACCTTCAACTCACTTTGTCCATCAGACGTAAGGAGCCCGAAATGAACCCGTCCTGCTCCCCACTGCGCTCAGCATCGCCGTGCATGAACACCCCGTCCTGCTCGAATAACACCTGGGAGAGGGAGCAAAATGATGGCGTTTATTACATAGTGGCAGAACGTTGAACGATTCCCACTTTTCGGCGCGATAATAACTGCCGTGTTAAACCGAGAAGTAACCACGTCAGTTTCTGGGCAGCTTGTGAAAGCAGAAGTAGCTGAGAAAAAGACAACTAGTGTATCATGTTTTAAAAAGGTCGCAATAAATATGCGAATAATGTAGATTCGTTTTTAGCTGCACTGTTTAACTCCACTCCCGAGTTAAAACAGTGCAGACGTCAGCCTAGCCCTTAGCAACTTGCTAAAAACAAGCCAGAAACTCCGTGCGCTTCTCCTGGTTCTACTTCGTGGCCACTCGGCTTCATCTCCAAACTCAACGCACATCACGCATATTTCAAAAACCGAACATTCTAGATGAGCGAAGGCGATTCTTTTCACCTGAAACCCCTCCGACGCCGCCATGGTGCTAAACAAGCTTCTCTTTTTCACGATGACGTAGGAGTCACGTGGCTCAGGAGCACAACTGCGGGGTGCGAAAGAAAAGGTTTCAGCGTGAAATCTGGATGTACCTGTGTCGTCACCACATTCAAATTCAAATTTTATTTAAAGTGATAAAGTCACTTGTCACTTGTGATACACAGCACACAGTGCACACAGTGAAATTTGTCCTCTGCATTTAACCATCACCCTGAGTGAGCAGTGGGCAGTGTGTGCTTTGCTCAGTGGCACCTCAGTGGCACCTTGGTGGATCGGGATTCGAAATCGACAACCTTCTGATTACGGGGCCGCTTCCTCAACCGCTAGGCCACCACTGCCCTGTGTATTTGTCACATACGCAGTCATACATGATATGATATGCAGTGAAATGCTTTTGCGACCACTACAGACCTCAATATTGCAACTATAAAAAAAGTTAATGCTTTCATCACATGAACAGACATCTAATCGTTCGGTACTGGAGCACACTCCTTTGGGCATTGGGAGAAAACTGGAGAACCTGAAGGAACGTAGCACCAACACGGGGAGAAATATTTGCAGTTGTTCAGATCAAGCAGGCCATATATCCTTTACAACACGCCCTTTGGCCACACATCATTTTTTCATCCTTCTTTACAGTTCCACCTTTATTTGAATATAATTGATGTAGTATATAGCATTGATAGCACACAGCCATTATTTTGCTCCCTCAC
Source organism: Denticeps clupeoides (assembly GCF_900700375.1). Classification (NCBI taxonomy): domain Eukaryota; kingdom Metazoa; phylum Chordata; class Actinopteri; order Clupeiformes; family Denticipitidae; genus Denticeps; species Denticeps clupeoides. The sequence goes on along the minus strand of NC_041721.1, from coordinate 20,727,509 downwards.
CTCTGAATAAAGGGTTCTGTAGTGCCATCTTGTGGATAACGTGAACAAGAACCAGCATTTCCAAAATGTTATTACATTCTGAAATAATCCACAAATGATAAAGGTCTTTATTGTCTGATGAAGTTTTTGTGGCTGAACATTGGCTGTGTACATGAATAGCAGTAATACTATTGTATTATTTTGTACCAACTAAAATAAAAATGGACAGTAGTACAGACTGTCTTTTACTGTTCACATATTTTGAAGCTGGAGCAGACAACTTTATCCTCAAAGACCTGATATATGGGATCATTTTCAGGTCTAGTCACTTTGAATTTCTTTGCAGTTCAGACATAAAGTACTTTTCAGTCAAGGCAGAAGGATTACATACAGACTTCATTCATGAACAAACTAAGAACATTATGTTTACAGTAACAGTACAGTACTATTAAGTTACACAAATATCTTAATTAAATGACTTAAAATGTTTGGAGTATAAAAATAAATAAATGCAAAAAGATGGATTGATGTATACAATATAATTTTTTTTCATGACATATCCTTATTCTTATATTATCCTTCTGCATGTCATTAATTTCCATGCTTTATTTTGCTGTTCTGGATGGCCAGTTATATCACAGGCTGATTAGATGATGCCAGTCCTGAATGACGTAGGTCAGGAAGAAATGCCCTAATGATAGTCGTTCATTATAAATTGCAAAAATATCTATTTTTAGTGTTCTTTATTTTTACACTGAGGAACAGTAGCATTGCACGAAAAGTATTTATCTGGCATTTTTAGTATGCATTCTCTTACGTCCTGTCAGTATCTATATCACATGGACTTCCAGAGTGAGAAAAAAGGATCCTTCTAGATTATGGTTCCTTGGTTGCGCATCAAATGCCCCAAACAAAGTCAGCAAGTGTTGGCATTTGAATAGCCTGTTGGTGTCCAGGTTGCTCCACCCAATTAGCAGGCGCAACCACACTGCCCTGACGCCAGCGGCCTGAGCAGATTCCTAATTCAGCCTTTTCTCACGCTGGAAGGCCTGAGCTCAGAGGGAGCAACAGTGGGCTGGACATCAGACGGGCAGCCCCAGAAGATAATACTTCATGGGTGGATGAGTTAGAACTCCTCCCATAATGGTGTGGCTATGCAAGGGGTCCCACTTCCAGATTTGACCTGCCACACTCCTGCTCCTTACATGCATTCAGTGTAAAATACGTCTTGAACACATCACCAATTTTCTGAGTTAATTTATTTCTAGAGGGGCTATTGACATGTAAATCTCACAGGATGTTAATATAAAAAAACTCATCCAATCCACACACGCAGGATTCAATCCATAGACGTCCATAAACGAAAAACAATGTTCCCCCATTTATCTAAATGTTGTTCAGCAAACGTTAACCATGCTTTTTCTTCAGCATAAGAGTCTTGCATGGCGAGTATGGATACAGATCATGGTGGTTGAGTGCAATACTTACCGTTCTCTTTGAAAACATTGTACCTGCTGAATCCTGGTCAGGTGGTGGCTAGTTTATGGTGAACTGATGTTCTTTCCACTTCTGGATCACAAGCACTTAATCACTCGATTAATTTAGAAATTCTTCTACAACCAAATAGACCATTTACATTAACGCCATTTACCAAACGCTCTTCAATCAGTAGTGACAGGGACAGTCCCCCTGGAGACACAATGGTAGTAAATGGGGTTTGAACCTGGAACTTTGTGAGAGTCTGGTTCATAGATGGGTATGTCTCAGTTGAAAGTAGATAGGCACATATCAGAAGGTCCATCAGTTCATCTGGTTTTAATTGGATCATCACGTGAGGTCAAGATCCTTCTTCAGCTCTGTTTAGCTGACAGTAAATTCAGCTTTGTTCCACATTATCCCAACAAAAATTTAAAAATTTAACTGGGTAAATATTCCCAAGTGGGCATGGAACTGAAGTGGTGTGCTTGTGGCTTAAGCATAGAGCATTAAACGGCATTAATATTCAATGTATTCGTTTAAAATTCATGATGCTGAGATATACATCAGCATTAACCAAATATGACTAAACCCCAGATGGCGTTTCAGGCCATTAGTAAACCCATGACATACTGATCTTTATATAACAAATATTACACTTGCGTTATGCAGAAAGACTACACACAACATGTGTAGTCTGTAACACGATGGCTGTTGTATGGAAGTAAGCTCAAGTGTAATAAGATGTTCCTGCAGATCATTCCGGATATAAAAAAAAAAAAAAAAAAAAAAAAAAAAAAAAAAGGACCAGCTTGACCACCCATGTGTCTGCATGAGGAATGTGTTCTTATAAAAGGATCTTAATGCTTCTGGATATGTGATGGTGCACAAAAGTTATATAGGAGCAGGTCATTTTAGTCCCCTGGTTAAATAATGACAATACCTTAGACACCTAAGCAGTGCAAATTACTGTAATTGTTCTATTACAAAAACACTGACACTAGCAGTTAAAAAAGAAATTACAAATCCAAAAAGTGTGCTTTCACCCAAAATTGTTATTTTTCATTTTACAATCATTAGTAAGACTAATGTACACGTTTCTATACCTGGATAATGTTTCCCGAAGCTTGTAAAAGCAGATAAAATATTCAATATGTATTGTACAAGTTTTTTGTTGTAATTTTACATACCAACTGAGCAAACAGTTAGAGGTACAGTATAACAAACGCAGAGAGAGTGACAGTCTGTAAAAACCTGCGAGTCCAGGATCCACCCAAATTAAAAGAAGAAACCAAAAACGAAAGTTTTGAACTGAATCTCACCAATGAGCACAAATACAGAAATGTTCAGTATCAGACATGTACAGGTTTTTCAAACATGTGCACCAGTTATTAAAGTTTTTTTTCCTGTTTAAAAGAAATGAAGCCATTACAATCCAACATGCACATATTTAACTTAAAGAAAAGGCCGACAGAAACCAGAATGTTTGTGTGTTTTCTGGGGAAACAGGGGCATGGGGCTTTACACTTCAGAGTCCACCAGAGTTAATCTGCTGAGTCAAATGGAAACCGGTCTGGTTACGGGTTTAGGGGAGGGGGGGCATGGTTATCCGGATGAACAGCAGCCCCCTGCCGCCGTGGCAGCCTGGGGTTCATCATCAACGATCTGGACTCCTCGCCGCGCCGCTCCAAACTGACTAGCTCCATTGCCCTTCATACGCTCCTCTGCCTGGGCAGTCTCCATCATTCCTACACACACACACACACACACACACAGAATGAGCTGAACAACTTCTGCATTACCTCAGTTTAAAATTAATAAATGAATAAATAAAGCAGCATTTAAATTTGTGCAATTTTAATATTAAAATGTATAAGATTACTAGTATGAAATTAAATTGTGTTAATAGTTATAAGCCTTCTGAAGTGCAAAATGTCAGACAACTTCTCTGAATCTGCCTAAATATTCCATGCAGTTACGGCTACACCAAAACAGTGCCAACCCTCACATGCCAAAGCTCAGCTAGGTCTTACGTTTGCAGAGGTCAAGGAACAGCTCCTCAATGCCTTTGTTTAACTTGGCGGATGTGTGATAGTGTTTGGCTCCAACTGACTCTGCGTACCTGTAGGAAAAAAAAAAAAAAAAAAAAAAAAAGACGGGAAATTAATCATCTGACCAATCACTGGGGAAAAAAAAGGGAAATTAATCATCTGACCAATAACTGGGGAAAAAAAAGGGGTCACATGACCAGTCACACCTACCCCTCTGCCTCCTCCACTGACACGTGCCTCTCTTTTTCCAGATCAATTTTGTTTCCTACAGCAAACAAGAACACTCACTTTTCATATCTATTCTACAGGAAACAATAGAGATCATGTGAGCTAATTCCTGTCTGCGTGTCCACAGGTACGTGAAAGTTCCAGTTTAAATGTAATTTGCCATGAACCGGCAAGAAATAAGTAGTCGTATGGTTTGATTCAGAGCCGATGGCTGCCCTCAGGGTGTGCGTGTCTACTGTACCATCACATGAGACTGAGCAGTGTGAGGTTTTACAGACAAATTTTATGTATGGTGGTTTGCTCATGTGATAGAAAACGTGTGCAAGTGCAAGTCTAGCGTCCTCTGGGTCACAAACAGGTCATGTGACTGGGACTCACCTACAATACATAAACAGATTTCGTTCCCCAACATTTTCCGCAACTCTTTCACCCAGTTTTTCACCTGTGAACAGAACAGATGCATTTTAAATATGAGAGCATAAAAACGGGCAGGAAAGCAGCCCAATCTCTACTGAATCACGATGAACAGAAAGCTCACTTTCTGGAAGGAGTCTTCATCTGTAACGTCGTATACTAATATGGCTCCATTGGAGTCTCTGTAGTAGATGGGACCTAACGCGTGGAACCGTTCCTGACCGGCTGTATCCTGTTTAGGACCAAAGTGGAACACTTTTAAATTGCTACAGAATGGAAACAAATTCCATGCTCCATTTCGAACTACTCCACACGTAACGTATCAAACAAGCTGAGACACTGGCATACAGAACATGTTTATTGTGATGAAATTACCCATATTGCAAGATTGACTCGCTTCCCTGTGATGTTGAGCTTTTTTGTGAGGAAAGATGCCTGGAAAACAAGAGGAGAGGAGACACGTGAACATGTGGCATGACATGAGCAAATGTGACGGCAATTTATTGATCATTACTGGAACAAAGCTGAAATGCATATCATCAATATCATAAGACAAATAGGCCAGTGCCATAACATAAAATCCCTGATAATACACAAATAGCTGTTTATGTGATTAAAGCAGGCCATATTATGAGAGAGATAACAGAGTGCATTTACATTCTCTTACACATCATGGGATTCAAGTTGTCAAGTCACATGACCAGAACAAAGGAATGTTCTGCACACATGCTGTATGAATGACCATTTGTACGTAAAATGAAGAATTATTTGTTTGGATGCTAAAATGTAACGGTCATTAAATCACAAGGGCCACTACATGACACATGGGGGGCACAAAGACACGTCCATGTGAAGTTAGCATGGGACAAGGCAGACAAAACACGACAAATATGCAGAGGGGTTCAGACTCAAACTTCTGATGCGTGATGACAAACCAAGAGGTCAAGTCAACCCGCTTCAACCTGTGTGAGTATCAAAGATCAAACAGGGATAAAATGTGAAGCTGAGTCCATAGAGCACAACTGAAAACTGAACAAATAAAAATCACCCAGGCAGCAAAGCAGGAATTAAACTGAAGGAATTTAGAAAACAAAATGAATAAAGCAGACCAAATCAAAAAAATTAATAAATAAATAAAATCATGGCCTCCAAAAAAAGTGAAGAGACTAGGTAGTAAAGTGAACTGACTAGGTAAGATTAATGGAGACTGGTGGTTGAAAGATGAAAAGTGGAGAGCTTCTACAGGTCTTCATCAAAGGAAAGTTAGATAGCAAATAAATGGAATGGAGAACAGGCTGAAACAAGATGAACAAACCTATTATAAGCCTATAAATACAGTAGCATTCCTTTGCAGTATGAATTTTATTTTCTCTTGAGCAAAATATTATTATTTAATATAAATTTTCCTTCCAAATCAGATATTTTTACACCTTTGTGACTGTTACCAGACTAATATTACCTGTACTGCAGCAAGACACGAGGCAGTGACAGCAATATTTACAATAAATAAATAATGCAACATAGTTTAATATTGCGATTGCAATATGATGTGGCACTTGCTTATCAATAATCAAATATGAATTCTTGACATCACATTTTAAGAAAGCTATACTGTTGGATATAAATGGGATATTTTTTTGTTTTTTGGTGCTGATGCAAATTGGTAATTTTACCTTGTGTTGTTGCATTTTTAACTACATGTTCACAGCCATCAGACCATTACCACCAGAGCTGTCATGATGTCATACATATGACTTGTAAAACATGCAGGGTGCCCTAAGAAAGCTGCACTGCTGTATGGAATGGGTGTGGCTTTGAACGGTGAACAAAATTTAGTAAGAACTGATTTGTATTGAACCCCCTGCAATAATTAACTCAGTATTTATTTGGGATGGTACTTTGATCAAGTGGCACCTTGGCAGATCGGGATGTGAACCAGCAACCTTTTGATCACAGGGCCACTCCCTTACTGCTAGGCCAACCATGGTAAACTTCGAGAGAATGACATAATATAATGTCGATTCATTCCATGTACGCTGCGACCTGTGGATTACTGACAGATTGAAAGCTTGTTTTATTTGATTTAGAAAAATGCATGTGGGAAAGTATTTTTCCCTCATCACTAGGCAATTTAGAAAATAGTAATAAGTGAAGTGACTGTCATTGTGATACACTGCAACACAGCACACTGTGCACACAGTGAAATGTGTCCTCTGCTTTTAATAATCACCCTTGGTGAGTAGTGGGCAGCCATGACAGGCACCCGGGGAGCAGTGTGTGGGGACGATGCTTTACTCAGTGGCACCTCAGTGGCACCTTGGCGGATCGGGATTCGAACCAGCAACCTTCTTTCCTTAACCGCTAGGCCACCACTGGCCCTATGAGGAGAACTCTCAGAATTTAGCAGTCCCACAATTTCCCGATTTCTGATTGTCTTGTGGGTCTATTTTTGGTGTGGTTGAGAGTGAAAGTTGCGCTCTGAGATCTTAGCGTCAGATCACTGGGGGAAAACCAGAAATGTATTCATTTGTTTTGCGGCGATGTCGTTTCGCCACAAATCTGCCTGAAGGCTACTGTATGTTGAACCAGGATCATGAGGAAACGTTGTCTCATCCCACTTTGTACATGAATAAAGCTGCTGACAATAAAAGAACCTTGAAGAAAGGTTGTTTAGATGTTACTTTGCTGAATTTTTTCTAGGATGAGGGAAAGGCTCAAAAAGACTCAACTAAGTATGAATTTAATGCTTTGGATGCATATATAAAATCTGAAACTTTTGGATGTCTTTTTTTCTTTTCTAATTATTTTTGGTATAGCTGCCAAAAAAATATAAGCAAAGGGTTGCAGGTTCAAATTCAGTCCACCGCACACTGACCGCGAGGCGAGCCCCCATGCACACACACACACACACGGCTGCCCACTGCTCACTAAGGATGACTGGTTCATTGCAGAGGACACATTTCATTGTGCTTATTGAAAGTGAAGTGATTGTGATACACTGCAGCATGGCATTTACACAAAAAAATGTGTCCTCTGTATTTAACCATCAACCTGAGTGAGCAGTGGGCAGCCATGACAGGTGCCCGGTGAGCAGTGTGGGGGGCGGTGCTTTGCTCAGTGGTGGATCGGGATTCGGACCGGCAACTTTCCGAATACGGGGCCGCTTCCTTAACCTCTTATACTCCACAGTCCTGGGTTCCAATTTATTGTGTATACCAATAAAATAAATCCCATATGTGGCATCTGATAAGTTCAGGTATACTCCAAACGACCACCAGGATTTCTTCTGAACTTTTATTTATTCACCTAAAAACTATGATTATTTAGTGGGTGGGGAAAAATGTGTCAAATCACACTTAAAATCACTGTTCAACAAAGTACTAGCTTGCTTTTGTAAACCATGTATGAACTATTTCATAATATTACACATTCTTCCATTTGTTAAAAAAAAAAAAACAAACAAAAAAAACAAACAAAAAAAAAACATTTGTTTACCAGTAATCCCAGCCAAATTGTCGAGTACACGTGCAAAAGTCCCACCTCCCACCCAGTAAGAAAAGGGACAAATTCCCTTCCAGTTTCCTGACCAATGGCCATGAACATACCAATCTGCGTGTATTCTCTACATGATGCACGAGACATTGGGGCAGTGGTGACCTAGCGGTTGGGGAGGCGGTCCCATAGTCAGAGGGCTGCCGGTTCAAATCCCGATCTGCCAAGGTGCCGTCCCCACGTACTGCTCCTCGTGGCTGCACGCTGATTGAAAACTTGCCATGTAATGCACTAGTCGCACTTGTTAAAACCAACTTTCACAAAAAAAATCTGTGAACTCTACAAGCATTCAGACAAAACTAATGCAACTATTGCGCATGCAAATATTTCCATGTATTATGGGTGTCAAAAATGAGCAATACTTCAATAAAATAGCAATATAAATGGTGCAATAACAATGACCAAGATGGTGTGATGCACGGGACAATGTCACTGGTCTAGAAGCTAAAATATTAAATCAAGTAATGTTACAGAAAATTTTCTAGAGAATCGGCCATTAGCTATACATGGACTTCTGCTGTTTTTTGCTTGTATGAGTTTTAATCAGAGTTTCTCTAGCTGTTTGATTTGTGCATTTAAAGAGAAACACAATGTATAGGTCGGTAAAAACGGCACTGTCCCTGTTATTGGGCTCAGCTAACTCAGTTTTATAACGCACTATTTATCCATTTGTTCATGCTACCTCACTGTGTAGCACCTTGGTACACAACGTGAGGTGCTATATGAATAAAAAGGTCATTACAAACAGGGGTTTCTACTGATATAATATTCACAACCATAAGTCCTACAAACCATTTCTGGGATTGGGTGCATGGTAATAACAACCCTTTCACTAACGAATCATATTATGGGTTACATACCCATTAAATAGGAGTGCTCACTGTATTCAAGGTCATGGGAAGCAGTGAAGATGGTAAAATGTATGAATGAGAACATGATGATGCTGACTGTACTTCAGATTTCCATCAGAATCCTGACACTTTAGAACAGGAAGAAGTGTCCACGCAGGGATCCCTCTTAGTATGCAGACCAACCGCGCCAATCACTGCCGGGTCCTCACCACAATGGACCCATTATTGTGTCCAGTGTCTGCAGTAGTTTATATTTTCCTTTCACCCAAGCACATGATGCATAGTCATATTCTCACAAATCAGAGCACAAAACTGCGGCGTCAAGGACTGAAGTAACATGCACAAGCATGACAACCCTTCAGGAGAGAAAATGTTCCTTCAAAGCAGCTCCAGCACGATGTTCCTGATTTACTTTCCTTCTATAGAACAGCTCGGCCTGGATAAATTGATCCATGGGTGATTGACATTTGATGACCCTGTCCTTCAGGGAAACATGTGAAGAGGGCAGATTATAAATCCAGCTCATGTGACTTGGACTGAAGATAAGAGTAACAGGTAGTAAACGGGACTGGAATAAAAACATGCTAGATCAGGGGTCACATGACTATGGCTGAAAACACACAGTGATGGAAAACTGAAATTGGAAGTCATTTCCACAACCTCATGCTCCGCCTCTTCATTTTCAAAGATATATCAATTGGGGACACACACAGACAGATATAGAGACGTGGACACAGACACAGAGCGAGACATTACAGGTCTGCCTTCTCTGTGGAAACCTGCACACTGGGGAAATAACGGCTGCAACTGAGATTTCAGCCTTCACTTTCACAATCAAGGGACCTTTTTCTGGGGGGCTTTCCAGATTTCATAAAGCTGAAAAAAAAAAAAAAAAAAAAAAGACAGCTGGAAATTAGAGGTGGCTATAATAATACTTTTAAAAAGAAATCCTGAAATGAAACTAAAAAGGCCCACATTCAAAGAAGAAAAAAAAAACTTTTCAGAAGAGAAGAAAATGTTAACAGGAGTTTAGCCATCAACACCTACACTACCGACACCGCATCAATACAAAGAAAACCAGACAGAACAACACAGAACGACAATACGAAGGCCAGATCAGCACTTGATCAGGAAGTGAGAGGAAAGGTCCGGATCACAGGGGGTGAGACACCGCGCCAGATTTACTATGTCAGTGACCGTAATCACAACACAATATGAATGTTGTTTCCAGATGGCAAATCCTAAATAACATCACAGTGAACTCTGACCTGGCAATCACACGAAAAAAAAAACCACCAATCACCAGCCACCGGCATCGGGGTACGACCCGTCCGGACGCCGAGCTCCCCCCGGCATCGAGGTATGACACCACCGGAAATCAGAGGTGGCTATAATAAAGCGGGTACGACCCGTCCGGACGCCGAGCCCCCCCCCCCCCGGGTCACCGCAGGCGTCGGGGTACGACCCGTCCGGACGCCGAGGTCCCCCCCCCCGTCACCGCAGGCGTCGAGGTACGACCCGTCCGGACACCGAGGTCCCCCCTCGGTCACCGCAGGCGTTGGGGTACGACCCGTCCGGACGCCGAGCTCCCCCCCCCCCGGTCACCACAGGCGTCAGGGTACGACCCGTCCGGACGCCGAGGTCCCCCCTGGCATCGAGGTATGACACCGCCGGAAATCAGAGGTGGCTATAATAAAGCGGGTACGACCCGTCCGGACGCCGAGGTCCCCCCTCGGTCACCGCAGGCGTCGGGGTACGACCCGTCCGGACGCCGAGGTCCCCCCTCGGTCACCGCAGGCGTCAGGGTACGACCCGTCCAGACGGCGACCCGTCCGGATTCTGGCCTTCTGTAGCAGCACCACGTTCGTGTCTGATCAAGCTTGGCTTCGTAACCTCAGTCCTGTGGAATAAATGCGGTGTCACAGCCACACGGTGACATGGTTTCACCGCAGCTTCTTCTTGTTTTTTCCTGTCAGGTGGACGTTCTAAGGATTGACATATAAAATGAAATCATAACGAACACTGACATCCAGGAGAAATGACGAGCGAGGCTTCCATCACCAATCAATAACCAAACTTATTATTTCAACAGGAACTGGCTGCACAGGGACAGAAATATCGCTGACGGAGGAGGCCACACGGTTCCCGAGGAGAGGAGCGGTACAGAGCGGGGAAGAAAGCGGGGAAGAGCGGGGACGAGCCGGGCCTGCCTGTCAGTCAGTTCGCTTCCTCACACGGGGAAAAGAGCAGAAAAGAACGGCAGAACATCGCAGCAGCAGCGTCGTCGTCGTCTTACCTGAAGGGTCGTGATGTGTTTGTCGTTGAATTTATTTTCACAATAACGCAGCACCAGCGACGTCTTGCCAACGCAGCCCTCCCCTAACAAGACCACCTTGAACGAGTAGCTTTTATTACTGCCAGCCGCCATGCTGGACAAATCCGTCTTCGGTTCGGAGAAAAGGCGTCGGGGTGTGAACTTGTGCCTCGATTCACATTAGAGTCGCTGGTGGTGAGGAGGAGGAGGAGGAGGAAGAAGAAGCGGCGGAGAGCCCGGGCAGCCACACCGAGCCCGTCTACCAGAAGGAAACGCAGCAGCCGCTTCCTCCGCCCAGCCTCGCACCCTCTCTAATGGCGTCTCCCTCGACTACGTCATGGAGGCCACATCACGTGATGCGCCGCGGGTTGGCAGATCCTGGCACAGGTTCACCCAGTAATGACGCGCAGCTCAAAAACTATACCTGCTCGGTTCTCACCAATGGACAGTGTCTAAGAGGAACTGAGGAACTGTTTTGCAGTGATGGAACCCCATTGACATCTGACACCAATGCATAAACATATGTCCACTGCATAACCACAAATTATTACAGGAGGTCGCCAGCCAGCAACTGCACTGCCGGAACTGCCTCGCAGGGAAGACGCCTTCCCAGCTCCAGTCATCTTGCTAGATAAAGTGCAAATACCACCAGGCAGTATAGATATTGATAATCTTATTTTAATCTATTCATAATATAGATTATGAATGGTTTTGTACATGAGCTTCCTTCACTCAGTGATCCTGGTGGGAACACGAAGGTGACCAAAAATAATTAATCATTTCAAATCACATTAATGATACATTTGACATTTTCAGTGTTTTATAGAGGTTTCAAAACAGCTGAACACTCTATGGTTGTAATTTGTCTAAAAAAAACCCATTGTGTCCCAGTTCGACAAAATGAGAGGCACAGGTGGTTTTTTTTAAGTGCGTTGTAATGATTTACCTAGGAAATGATTGTACAGCTTCTTTAATAGGTGGCTGTAGTTGGTTCCTCTGATCATTTGCTATAAAATGTACTTTCCCAGAATGTGTGGCCCTGGAGAGTGAAAATGTCTGAGTGCCAGACTCAGACTAATGTTCAGTAATTGTTTGAAAGTAGTGAAAGTCACACTGTATCTTTTAGAATACTGCTCTGTCATAGCTGTCTTATTCCATCCCATCACAATATTTTACCACCACATTGCAGAGAAATATTAGTGGTAATGAGGCCTTGTAATTAGCAATAAATAGAAATGTGGTACAAACATATATGCGCCTCAAAGGAGATAAAAACATGCTCATATTACTCATTGTGACCATGACGCCAGATGTACATCACATGTTCATATGACACAAGCCCAGAGGTGTCTAAAGTACACACATTCCTTACTCAAGTACCAGTATAGATGCCTGTGTTTTAAAAGGACTCTAGTCCTTCAGTTAAATGTACAGGTTCTTAAACATACGTAAAGTATTAAAGTATAAAGAAAAACACAAAGCTTTGTTGGCCAATCTTTTCTAAACACTATCAAAACGTAAAACTGCTGTAAAACATTGAGGGATTGCAAACTCAATGTGAATAGTGCTCAAAAAATGTATTGGTATGCAAATAGATATTAGCCTACACATAAATATTATCAGTCAGACTTCAAAGCCTAGACAGTAAAAGTAAACAGAGTATAACTCTGTTTAATTGCAAGAGATCATTTGTAGGACTTTAAGTGCTACGTGAGAATGTTAAAGGACAGTGTGCAGAATGTCTTGAAGGAAGATGGTGTTAATTGCCTAGAGAGTGAAGCATGCTAATGTGATATCAGCAGGTGCTCATATCAGGCTGAATGCACACACAAAATAATAAAGAATGTACAAAAAATACAATCAAATCCATTTTATTTATAAACACATTTAAAACATACAGGGATGAAGCCAAAGTGCTGTACACTCATAAAATACATAAAACAATAAACAACATTAATTAAATACAAAATACATTCAAATTAAATATAAATAAATATATAAATAAATAAATACCAACACAAATCTCAACCCCCAACTTAAAAAACAAACAATTTTATCTTTGAAAACAGAGAAGTCTGGGGCAGTATTGGGCTAATGGTGGCCCTGTAATCAGAAGGTTACCGGTTCGAATCCCGATTCGCCAAGGTGCCCCTGAGGTGCTGCTGAGCAAAGTACTTTACTTTGCTTTACTTTATTTTACTTGGCAGACGCTTTTATCCAAAGCAACTTACAAGGAGAAGACACCATCAATTCTCATTCGGTTTCCATAAATTGTGAGTTCCGAAACTGGGGATTGAACCAAGTGCTAATCACCAAGAAGTGCCAAGGAGCAAGGAAAGCCTATGCTAATTCTGCCACCAATTTCAAGTCCAAAATCAACACTTTCAAGTCTTCCTTGACTGCTAGTCCACCACTGCCCCTAATTTACGAGTCATGTAGACTTCTGGAACTGATACAAACCGAATCTGCATAAAAAGTGCAGGTTGCCCAGGTCAGCAGGCTACAGAGAATTTCCCATCCCTCCCCTAAAACATTATCTCCACCAACCATCATGGCTTCCAAACGTGTGAAGCATTGTAGTTGCTCTGTGGTTGGATGTAAAAATGAGCACAAATGTATTTTTTTCAGACCCGAAACTCTGAAGAACCAATGGGTTCATTTTATTTTTTCTGGAAAAACACAGACACAACTTCCTGCCTACATCAGACATTGTGGTTGGTGAATGGTGTTGATGACGTAATATCCGTGAATGCCCCCTCAACTTCTATGACAATCACTTCACTTTATTATATTATTATTCTATAGGCTGCTCTCCTCCTTGTCCCGTCTTTCTCCTCCTCATTAGCATTTAAAGCTACAGACACAGAAACAGCATGTCCTGGTGAATTCTCCGACTGTACAGACTGTAACAGACTGTACTGAAACCTCTTCACAAACTCTTGCATTTGAAATATGTACGGTCGGTCTTTGTCCATGCCCATGTTGCAGTCCAAGGTTGTGTTGTTCTTGGTAAACGGGGTCAAATTGCTTCCTTAGCTGATGGACTCCGGCAGTGAAGTCTGGGTAGAATGCACTAAGTGGTTCTTATATTGAACTTCTTTCTTAGCCTGTGCCGGGGTTGCCAGTCGAGAAACCTCATTATTAAACTTATTTATTTCATTATTTCACTGCCACAGCTCCTTTCATTTGGAAAAAATCATTTTATTTTTTGTGCTATTATTTTTGGCGACCATGCCAGTTTTCATTTTCTTCATTTCATTTTTATTTTCTCTGGCGCAGTAACATATGTTACTATGTTGGTTTTGGCTATGTAATTCTTAAGCAGGAATGAGAGCCCATGTTTTAACAGATTAGCTCAATCATAATGCAATGTGATGTGGATGAAGGAGGGATGAGGTGTAGACGCTGGACATGAGAGAACGTGAGTTTTAATGAATGCAAATAACAGCACAGTGACTGTGAATAAAAGGCACGCAGCATACAGGGATCAACATATAAACACCCAACACGCATGACAACCATTACACTGCACACAGTCTTACACATAAAGTGTCCTAATCACCTGCACCAAATGACCGGCAGCTCTGGCTGATTGGGACCCATGCTCTCATGTAATCAGGCACCTAGGCATCACATATATATTTCTTTTTATGGTGGATGTGGCCAAAAACTTCATGACACAAAATGAGATTATTCCAATGTACATGCTATGCTTTCTAGATGTTTTGCTTTTGTGTTTAGTGTGTAGTGTTCTTTTTTAGGGGCGGTGGTGGCCTAGTGGTTAAGGAAGCGGCCCCATAATCAGAAGGTTGCCGGTTCGAATCCCGATCCGCCAAGGTACCACTAAGGGGCCACTGAGCAAAGCACCGTCCCCACACACTGCTCCCCAGGTGCCTGTCATGGCTGCCCACTGCTCACTCAGGGTGATGGGTTAAATGCAAAGGACATATTTCACTGTGTGCAACGTGTGCTGTGCTGCTGTGTGTCACATGTGACAATCACTTCACTTTACATCCATAGTGTCTGTTTCTAAAACCTTGTGCTTATTTGACTGGGTCTCATGAATTTAGCGTTCTTCTTAAGGAAGCGTGAAAGTCTTACCCTCTTCATTGCCATGGAGTTGTGGTGGAAGCTCCCTGATCTTTATAAAGGGAACACTGCAGCACCATTCAGTGTGTTGTCTTCTGTGTATTTAGGGTGGCATTTCCTGTTTTGTGTTTTGCTCTGAACTGATTCAATGAGATGGCCTTTCTCTGCCGAGAGGTCTAACGTGTAACAACACAACTCCTCCACTTTAACACAAATAAACTGTATGTGATGTACTTGCTTATTGTGTCCACTAGGGGTTGCAGTTTCTCCATGGCAACGGCATCCTACACACAGATATTAAGGTATCTCATCACATACAACCACACGATCATATCTGAAAGTTCAGAGGCTTCTTTACACAATTATATTTACCCAGAAAAACATTCATTACAAGTGTGTTGGCCCACAGGCACACAATGTCCTGATTAATCCTCCGTGTCGAGGTGAATGAGGGCTATGATGAGGGATGTGAGATTTGGTCCAGGGGAATGATGGCCGTTGAAGTTCCCTTCAACTCCATGAGGCTCAGCTGGTAAACACACACACTTATGAACACAAAGACACAATTAACGGCTACAAACACTGTTTACATAAAAAAATTGGACCAACTGTGGATTCAATAGCCCCTTGTGTGCGTGTTCTCAAGGTTGATTTATTCCTGTCTGTCTGTATGTCTTCAGGATTGCTGCCAACTGTGAATACATGGACCTGGAATATTTATATTGGTGAATGTTGTCTTCATTGCATTGTTCTACATGTAGTAGAAAAAAAGAGGGAATATATATATATATATTATATTAAAATAACCAGCCTCTACCCATTCGTAGAACCTTGTGAAAAGTATTTGTTTTTGTCACGCTGTTTAGGGGTCACTATTCTAAATTCAATATTCACGATGTGGCAGGATCGTCTGCCCCTGCTGGTGAACTTAAATCTAGCAGTAATAGGAAGTCCCGCCCATCTGCCTGTTTGTGATTGGCCTGTTGTTCTGCCACTCACATTCTCAGAGACGTCTTAGAGTGAAATAACCAACACGTGAAAACATGGGAGGTGAAACGAAATGTTTCTTTTCTGGCATTTTCTGAGAATCCACGTTACTAACAAAACAGATTTATTCACTCTGGCTCCAAGCTGCGTTAGGGAGGTCACGACAACTTGGCTAACGTTTTAAATAGTGCCGTGGCTAGTTAGCATTTCAGCCCATTAGCATGGAGAACTCTGACAACTCAGTAGATCTGCACGGAGACGAACAGATCATTGAAGTTATCGAGCTGAACGACGTCGAGCCATCACCAGGTGAGGTAGTTATTGTGCTGTTCTCGCCCGTATACAACATGCACAGCCAGATCGGACGCGCAGTTACAGTGGAATCTGTGTGTGGCGCAGATGATCTCGCACAAGAGCTGGACGAGGCCGGGTTCGGAGAGGATGATGGTGATGAAGGCTGGGAGACGGAGGACGAGATGGAGACCGAGCAGGACGACAGTGACGTCACCTTCCCGAAGCACACAGGTAGCCTGCAGATGATCGTGTGTGGAGTGTCTGCGCTGTACTAGTTTTAATTCTAGGACTGTCGTGGACTCTGCCAGGTTCTGTGTTCTGCGTGGGACTTGACCCTGTGACGAACAGCATGGCAGTGACTGGAGGGGAGGATGACAAGGCCTACGTGTGGAGCATCAGTGACGGAGAGGTGATTCTGGAGTGCACAGGTAAGTGAAGGTTTTTAACCACCCCACCACTACATTTACATTTACAGCATTTATCCAGAGCGACTTACAATCAGTAGTGACAGGGACAGTCCCCCCTGGAGACACTCAGGGTTAAGTGTCTTGCTCAGGGACACAATGGTAGTAAGCGGGATTTGAACCTGGGTCTTCTGGTTCATAGGCGAGTGTGTTACCCACTAGGCTACTACTCACCCACCACTAGTGGCCTTCGCACCGGTCCTCTATTTAAAACCTGTCTTTTGCTCTTCTCTATCAGGACACAAAGACTCAGTGACATGTGCAGGTTTCAGCTACGACTCAAAGCTGGTGGCTTCTGGCGATATGAATGGTCTCATCAAAGTTTGGAGAGTGGAGACTAAAGAGGAGATCTGGTCTTTTGAAGTGGGAGACCTTGAGGTACGCTGACCGTCCTCTTCTACAATGAAGCACTGGTGGTTGGCATGACTGAAACCGCTCCTTCTCTCTGCAAGTGGCTTGAATGGCACCCCTGTGCACCAGTCTTGCTTGTGGGGACAGATGATGGCAATGTGTGGATGTGGAAGGTGCCAGACGGTGACTGCAAAACCTTCCAGGGTCCAAGCTGCCGGGCGACAAGCGGCAAGATCCTTCCAGATGGTAAGTCATAAAGATCTTCTGAAGATCAGATCCCGTTGTTTAATTCTTGTTGCTGTTCACAAGCCCTGGTAAATGGGGAGAAGAGCTGATCCGCTGTGGCGACCCCTGATGGGATATTACATGGGCTATTCTGCGTTTTGTACTCTTTTCCTAAGGAAAGAGAGCAGTGGTTGGATATGAGGACGGTTCCGTGCGACTCTGGGACCTGAAACAGGGCAGTGCGGTCCATGTGATTAAAGGTAAGACCGTTATCACGCTGTATTAATATGGTTATTATATTATTCCTCAGATCCCCGGGTGGATTTTATTGTTTCTGAATTGTTTGTTGCTTGTATTAAAGGAAGAATAAAGTGATATAAGTTTCATCATGTGAACAGGAAGTGATGGGCACCAGGGGCCGCTGACCTGTGTGGAGAGTAATAAAGACGGGTCTCTGGTGCTGACCGGCTCGGTGGACGGACAGGCCAAACTAATCTACACCCCAACAGGAAAGGTGATCCACAGGTCTTCATTATCTCAGAAAGGAGGAGGAGCTTGTGGTGTATAATTCTTTTTGACACGGGGATTAATCGTATATATCTTAATGAATAAAGTTTAAAAAGCTCTTCTTCGTTGAGGTGTGGTATATAGTACTCTTTATTTTCCCAAATTTGGCAAAGACAAATTGAATTAAGGTAGATTTAGATGATCTAAACTGTACTAATGAGCACCCAAAGCATATGTTGAATTACTAAAATGTTGCTTTATTCTTTTGTCATTGGTTGCTGCAGAAAGAAGCATATTTTGCAGACAATACTGTTTTAGTTCATAATTATCCTTTAAGCATAATATTTAAAATACAGACAAAAAGGGAAAATGTGCTGACTTGCCTAATGGTTTCATTTTTTTGGGCAGGTTCTGTGTGTCTTCTCGACCGGGAGCAGCAATGCTAAAGGCTCTGTGGGTGACGACAATGATTCCAACTCTGTGGAATCTGTGGGTTTTTGCAAAGTGTGAGTCATTCACTCAGAAATCAGCCCCCTGAAATGTCCCTCAATGACCCCTGGTGTCTTCCTACGCTGCAGGCTCCCATTGGTGGCAGTTGCTTACCTGGATGGAACTCTGGCCATTTATGATCTCTCCACTCACAGCCTTAGACACAAGTGTCAACATGAGGTAATGTGAGTCCAGGAAGTGGAGTGGTCCATCAAGTTGCTTTTAGTGGCTGTGGGCTTCAGTGTTTTCCATACTTTTTGGCTTATATGTGTGTGGTGTGTGTTGCAGGCTGGAATTGTCCACCTTCAGTGGGAGGAGTCTTCCTCAGTGGTGGCAACCTGCACTCTGGATGGTGCCATCCGCCTCTGGGATGCTCGTTCTGGCTCAATGGTGTCAGAGTATCGTGGGCACAGTGGTGACATCCTCGACTTCACACTCAACAGGTGAGGACATGTTTCAACCCTGAACCTGTGTAGTAATGATGGGGGCTCATCCTGGCATTTCGGGGGATTACACATAACCAGAAGAATATGCAGCAATACTGAATCTTGTACTGATTGTTCGACTTTGAATAGATACTGATATTTCTGATTCATATTCTGTAACACCCCATAAATTCTGCATGGCCTTGCAATTGTGCCCAATCTCTGCCAACCTGTCTACAAATTTGTCCAATATTTATAATAATGTTGAGCCCTATATTACCAAACTCCCTTCATTTCAGCTTTCAGGTTGGCTGTGAAAATGCCAGTGTGGCTAAGGATAAAATTACACACAGTCCCTGTAATAGGTTGATATGTTGGCATAAATGTTGTGGTGGCTGCTGGTCTTTCATAAAGACTGAACCTAGTTTTGTCCCAGGGTGTTGAATGCTGTCCTGAATCAAGATATATTTTACAAATGACTTTTCTGTCTTGTTCATTTTTGAGGTTTTATCCCGTCAATTTGCCTGATTTTTCTTACGGTTGAATGACTACAGAATTTTATAATTTTTTCCCCCCATTTTATTTACCATCAGTGAATTGGTGCAGCAGATTGAATGGTTTGAGAGAGAGTAACTGTTCTATTGGATTAGAAGATAGTGAAGCAATTGTCATTGTGACACACTGCAGCACAGCACACGATGCACACAATGAAACGTGTTCTCTGCTTTTAACCCATCACCCTTGGTGAGCTGTGGGCAGCCATGACAGGCGCCCGGGGAGCAGTGTGTGGGGACGGTGCTTTGCTCAGTGGCACCTCTGTGACACCATGGCGGATCGGGATTCGAACCGGCAATTCGATTACTTCGCTTCCTTAACTGCTAGGCCAGCACTGCCCAGGATTAGACTGCACTCTCCACATTGATCAGTGAGTCTTGGCCACCCAGGAACAATATTGGTAGGTCGTGTCCAGTTAGGAGTTATAGCAAGCTATGGAGAACTAAGAGCAGCAGTTTTGGAGATCCTAAGACACTGCCGTCTAAACATGACAATTTGGCTTTTGCAATTATTGACGTTTTCTAGGTTGAATGTTGTGCAGTGGATGGGATCTCAGCAGGCATGTTTGCACAGACATGTGAGGCCTTCTTTCTGTCTTACAGAGAAGCTTCTCTGGCAGTAACTGCGGGGGGAGACCACAAGGCCAAAGTGTTCTGCCTGCAGAGACCTGACCGGTAGTCCATGGATTTGGAATTTCAGAAGGACTTTTCTACACTAGCCCACATTATACACTGTCAAATCAGAGTAAGGGTCAGAGATGTTTGGTGTCGGATGTAGCCAGCCTTCCCTCTATATGCCTGTTGGATCCATGAACCAAGATCACATCTCAGACAGATAAGGTTTGGCTTTGAGGTTAATAAAAGTCTTTTATGTGATTGACTGGTTGTCGTGTCTGTCCTATAATCACAATTCATTTCTTTCTTTTCTTCATTTTACAACTGAGAAGTCACAGCAGCTCTGCAAAAATAGGGGTATACATCTGTTCTACATATACACAATGCATCTGTTTCTCAAACTCAACTGTTCAGAGCAGCCCAGGGTTCATAATTTCATAATTTACATTTACAGCATTTACCAGACGCCCTTATCCAGAGCGACTTACAATCAGTAGTTACAGGGACAGTCCCCCTGGAGCCACTCAGGGTTAAGTGTCTTGCTCAGGGACACGATGGGAGTAAGTGAGATTTGAACCTGGGTCTTCTGGTTCATAGGCAAGTGTGTTAACCACTAGGCTACTACCACCCATAATTATTCATGAATTTGGTTAACATTTTCAGCAGCGGTATTGGTCCTTACCAGATGCCCCTCACTACCGTGGACCATCTGTCTCAGAGCTGCAGCAAAACCATAACAGACGGACGGCTGTTTATCCAGCATCCAAGAAGAAGCTACTAAACTTACTCCTTCTCCCTGTTTTAACCAATCACAGTAATACACTGTTCTGCCTTACTCAAATCCTCCGAGTTCTAAACATCTTCCTGACACTTGTAGTGTTATTTTTGGACGGGGATGTGTTTTGCTTTCAGACGGCAGCTCCCTGATCTGCGAACGATGAATTCAAGGGCGAGAATGTGAGGAATGTTGAAGTGTAAGGTTTGTATTGAAGGTCTGAGGTGGTTTGCACCCAGAACGTCTAGAGACTGGCCTCTGAAAAGACCTGCAACCACGATTTTTGAAATACAGCTGTCAAAATTCTCCAAGTATCATCTTAACATGCCAGTGTCATCAATACACTGAAAAATGGCTTGATGAATTTGTCTGCATCTCTTAAAAGATAGTTGAAGATAAGACCTTAAGCATCATACTGAGTTGGATTGAAGATTCCTGAACTTCCTGTTTGAGCTGGAGTCCAGCAGAAGGCGCTTTCCCTTTAAAGTGTACAAACTCCGTGCGGGGAGCGGAGGAGAGCGGAGAGCAGTGCTGCCCTTGCACGCCTTCATTCAATCTGGTTCATCGCAGCGGCCTGGAATGGGCTCCTGCACCAGGGGGAGGTTTCAGGAGTCTCCTGAGTTGAGGAATAAACACTGGCTGTAGGGATGTTGGGACTTCTTGTTGATGGGTCCCTCGGCTAAATAAGGTGAGCATGATTCTTCATATTCACTGTTATCCATTAAACCACGGCGGGAATGTGGTGGTTAAACCCTTTAGATCTGGTCTTCTGGTGCTTTGATGTAAGCACTAAACTATGTGGAAATGTAAAATTATGGGAAGATTTTTTGCAGCTCTCAAACTTAACAACTATTTTTGCAAGATTTTACATCAGTACTTCTCTTTAGAAGATACATTCACACAAAGAGCAATGAAATGGTCTTCCAATAAAAACATAAAGCCATGCGAATCGGCGGTAGAAAAGAAAATTAGCAGCTGATTGGTTTCATCATTGGTTGTTTGCCCACTCTGTACACAGAGCTGATATTAAATTAGTTTACAGTGTTGCAGTCAAGAGCTCATAAACTTATTTTATATATATTTACTGTGTTGATTTCTTATACATATTTTTGGAGTTTGTGTACAGTATACACAGTTCATACAGAGAAAATTCTCAGCAACATTTGCAAGATTTAAACGAACACTTAATGTATATGTTACTAATGCAATCAGGAAAAAAATGATATACTGATTGCGTGCATTAGTAAATTCTTAACTATAAATTTAGAAATAAAAGCATCATCAGATGAAGAGTACTCCAGTACTGGTTAAAGCAGGATACATGTGGGGGACTTTTTCCATGACAGTGGCGTCTTGCTCTTCATGTAAGTTTTTGGGTGCATGTTCAGATGGGGCCAGGATATGGCATTTAACACTGTATAGTGCCATTTTCACAGAATGAACAATAAAGTGTTAGATTTAACTGTGACCACCCAAATAAGAGTTGGTCACTATATAATTTTAAAATTTGCATAATTATTGATTTATGTTACATTTGTTATTCTACAAATGGACCATATTTAGCTTTTTAATACACATTTGCCAGTATAAGTACCTTCAAGCAGTGCTACACCTTTGCCTGAAGTGGGCCAGATCTACAAGCCATATAACTTTTTAGGTATGTAAAATGTGACCCATATCTGTTTTATGAAGTCTGTTTGTTAGTGCCAGAATCTAGGCCAGTAGAATGATATCTGGGTTTGGAACAGTACTTCTTAGTTCAGGCCCTGGAAGTCCACTAACCAGGTGCTTTTCATAATAGTCTCATAATGAATGCAGCAGGAATGGGTTCAAGGGTTCCTCTGGTCATGTCCTGTTGGTCATGTTCACAGTCTCCAAATCTCTGCTCTCAGACACTCCTTCTAGCCCCTTAATGGAGGTCTCAGAAAAGAGACAAGCCAGTGTCCTTTGGTGTGTGTGTATGTGGTGTCTACTGTAGGGGTCCTCCAGGACAATGACTGGAATCGTGGCTTTTTAGGCACACACAGTGATGCAGCTTGAATATTTGATTTGGAAGGATCCAGCTTCCTTGTGCTCATGGACGAGTGGATTGAATAGATGAGCTGTAAATTTGGTTTATGGGGATAAAAGTGAATTAGCACAGAACAATTGGCTTTGTGACTACAATATGAAAGTGAAGTAATTTTGAAGAACAGCACACAGTGACACAGGGAAATAAGTCCTCTCTTTTTAACCACCACCCTTAGTGTGCAGCGGGCAGCCATGAAAGGTGCCTGGGGAGCAGTGGGGATGGTATTTTGATCAAAGCGACCTCAGGCCACCACCGCCACATGCTCCGGTCACCAGTTAACAACCATGTAAACAATGCTGTTCTGTCTTCTGATTTCAGTGTGGTTGAATGAATCTTAACCCAAGTCATGATTGTTTGGCTGTAACAACACATGACTCCAAGATGGCACTCAATGCTACAGAGAGCGCGGTCAGTCAGCGGGAGGCCAGATTAATCTATGCCATCACCATGCCCATGTCCAGCGCCATCATCCTCATCAACCTCCTCATCATCCTGGCCATTGCCAGCAATCGACAGCTGCATAACACACCAAACTACTTCTTTCTCAGCCTACTGGTAGCTGACCTCTGCACCGGGGTCGCCCTCCCTTTCATCCCCTGGATGGGCCTTAATCGACCACTCAGCTTTGGAACCTGTCTCCTGGTCCACATCCTCCCCAACTTCCTCTTCCTGGCCTTCCTCTTCAACCTGGTGATGGTACACTACGAGCGGTACCTGAGCATCGTGAGTCCACTCCACTACAGAACACTCTGGCTCCACCGCCACTTTCTGTTAGCACTGTTTGGACTGTGGGTGCCACCATTGATCTTCGCCCTGCTGCCCGCCTTTGGCTGGAACAATCGGGGACATGGTAAGATGTGGAATGGATGTTGTCTGGCACCCAATATAACCACAGAAGCGAACTGCTCTGGGCCATCGTCCGGGGAGCGCTGCTGTACTTACCAGCACGTTTTCCCAAATGTCTTCATCTACCTGGAGGTGTACGGGATCCTGGCGCCCTCAATAGTTGCTATTGTGGGCATGACTGGGCGGGTGCTGTGGATCACTCGTGCCCAACTCCGAGATATCCAACGTCTGGAGCGCTCTGTTTCCCAGGTAGGAAAGCGCCGGAGACGTGGCCTGGCTCTGAACCTTCGCTACGCCCGCTGCGTTGCTGCAGTATCGCTCACTTTTCTGGCCTGTTGGGTGCCCTATATCATTTATACACATGTGGGCATGGCCTTCCTTCAGCGCCCTGGTGCCCAACCCAACCCAACATCCCACCTGGTGTTGTCGTGTGCAGGTGTGGGGGGCATGGCTGTGGTGCCACTTGTCCTGGGTCTTGCAAACCGTGAATACACCGATCCTGTTCGGAAACTGGTACGCACATTGCGGGACCGCTGGAAGAGGAGGTGGGATTCTGATCTGATTCATTCGGATCCCTCTAGATCTAACAGACTGTGTATAATGTAAAAAAGAAACCTTTAGACTTGTATCAAAACTGCCAAATTTTGCACTAACTTTGTTTTTACGCAGTGGATGTACACTGTCCTGGCGTGCCACATTTCTACTCTTCGGAAGTTGCCCTGCTTAACCGCAGGTGCTGTTACTGTGAAATGAGGCTGTCTACGGGCAGACTGGGAACTTTCCTACAATGGCAAATGTCAGCTGGAGCTGATATTATCACCGCAGCAGTCATGTAGCAATACAGGTTGTGCAGCTTAATCCGTTTGTTGCGATGGAGACCAAACTTTTAACGGACGGTGCACCATGTAAATTCACTTGGGCCATTTATTATCCATAAAGTCTAGAATGGCAAATAAACTATTTATTAAGTATTTTTCTGTTGATATACATTTGCTATGCTTTATTTTCTAAAATAAGCCCGCAAATGAATCATGGGAAGACGAAGAGCAGGGAGAAGAGTCTGGTCTGTCACAAGATCCATTTGTAACACTTATCTGTGCACCAGAACACAATAAATGAACATGTTTGGAGAATACAGACAGACCAAAGATTAAACAGTGTCGTTTTTTTGGTGTTTTCTTGCAACTAGAATCTAGAAGATTTTACAGGGATCCATAAGCAGTGGATCCCTTTACATTGTAAGCTGCATGTAGTAGTAGTATTACTACTAGGATTGTAATATATGCAAAAAGTAATATATACATTTTAAAAACAAAATCGATAGGTCTTTGCAAATTGACCTATTGAAAATAATTTTCTGAGGACATTTCTTTCGGATAGTTCTGGAATTCAGTTTTTTGCTGATGCACATCTGGTCATAATGGACTCTGCACAGAATGACAGAAAGAGAGGATTTCTTCGAAACAGAGGGACACGAAGAGGCAGAAAGAATGTGATGGAGAGTAAACTGTACACAGAGATGTGCTGGAGGACTGGAGAGCATCCCAGATATGTTCTGCAGAGGATCATGTTATCGTCTCCATCAGCTGGAGACTCTGCAGGGTAACTGCTGTCTACCGGCTCTGATGACTTTGACACGCAACAAATATGCCTACATGAATAATCAACAGCTTCACACATTATTGTAAGCATTTATTCCAAGAAATCCAGATCACAAAAACACAAATCTGTGAGCAGAGAGGACATCATCACATTGTTGGGGGTTCCTTGCATTTCCAGCAGTGCTCTCAGGCTTCGGTAACTTCGGAAGAGCTCTCTGAGATCACTCTGCCATCTTTCACCTCAATTTTGATGAGCACGCCTTTTCTGCGAGTGGAGGGAGGGGAAACCTGTGTGGGTTGCTGACATGAGCTCTTCTGGACCTTAACGTCTGCATAAGCAAGGATTTGTTTGGGTTTGTATTTAGAAATCTGAGCAAAAGATGAGACAAGTTTACTTTAGAGGGACAGTGACAAGACAGGAACAGCACGTTACAGTTATATGGAATTCAATTAGTTTTGTTAGTTCTGAAAGACAAATGTAGACATCAAGATCTCTGACCTCGCAGTTGACGTGGGTAACCGTTCAACCTGAGAGAACACAGACAACATAAACTGCATGAGCAAAACTCGCCACCGCGCTACGGGAAAAAAAGCTCTGCGTGTCTGTGCTACCTCTTCTCCTCTCCGTCCAGGAGCTTCTGGTAGGTGGCGATCTCGATATCCAGCGCAAGCTTAAGGTTCATCAGCTCCTGGTAGTCACACACTTGCTGGGCAATCAGCTGTTTGGTGGCGCGCAGGGCCTTCTCCAGCTCGACTATCTGCTCGCGGGTTTGTACCAGCGCTGTCTGGCCATCTTCCTCTCTCTGCAGACCCTCCAGCTCCAAATTCTCTTTCTGTCACAGACGTGGAGAGAGAGACAAGGTGCAGGACATGCATCCTGCTCCGTCAAATATTCCAAGTTCCAACACAAAAAACCATTAGGAATGTTTTATTGGAATTCGCAATGTTAATGTGGCTGTTATTTGTTCAAATGTTATTAATGTACACTTGTTTTATCTATTCACTTCATTTCTTTATCTGCCATTATATCATCCCAATACATGCTGGAATATACGGTGACATTAGGTGAAACATGGCCCACCTTCTTCTTCAGCGCCTCCAGCTCCATCCTGAGCCTCTGGATGTGTCGATTGACATCAGCTATCTCCTTTTTGATGTCACGCACCTCCTGCTCATGCTGTCCAGCCTTCAGAACCATGTTGTCCATCTGAAGGAGCAGAGAGGACATATTTCACATTCAAACAGTCACTGCTGATGGAGTCTCTGCCTGAACTTAAATCAAAAGAAGACATTTCATCGCTTAAATGCATCCTAAAAACATTCAAACCTTCTTCCTGTTCCACTGTTCGGCCTCCTCTCGGCTGCGCTGTGCCATGGATTCATACTGGGCCTTCACTGTTTCCACCATCTCACTCATGTCTAGGTCACTCTTGGTGGTTGGCTTCATCACCACCTTCTCATTGTAGATAAGGGACTGCAGTTCTTTAATCTCCTGTTTTATCCCCAGAAGGTAATGGTGAAAATAAATAGGAGTTACTGCACAGAGAGTTGGAGAACATTAGAGGTGGACACTACTGAAACAAGGACAGACCTCTTGGTATCCATGCTTCAAAAACTCCAGCTCTTCATTCAGGTTCTCCAGTTCCAGCTCGAGCGCCACCTTGTGCAGATAGCCATCATCTACATCCTTTTCATCATAATAATAAAGAAATAGTTTCAGTGGCAGCATACGAAACATCACAGTATCATGTGTACTATTGTAAGGGCACCTTATAAGAAATCATGTCACATGTTCCCTGTCGACGCTACCTGACACACACACACACACACACACACACATACCTTCTTGGCCACCACAAAGTCATTTTCTGCTTCTGCTTTCTTCTGCAGCTCGTCTTCATACCTTTAGAAACACATAGAGCGCATGTGGCAGAGTTACAGCTTGCATGTTTGTGGACGTGACCAAGCATCAGTTTAAGGAAAAAGGCCAGCCGCGAGTATGGAATGGAAACAAGCTCCGAGAGGATGGATGACTGCTCTGTCCTGCTCTGGTTCACTGATGGATACTCTGCCCTGGGCTTCTGCTCTTCAACAGGGGCAGCTGGTGTGTGTAAAGCTCTCTGGACCTTTCCGGCTCTCCTTACTTGGTGGATTATCCGAAAACATCCTACATACTAGACACTGCTAATACCGTACATGGTATACACAGTAACGCTCCAAAATGTTGCCGTACTTCACTGTATAAAACATGGATTTTAGATGGAAAAATACAAAACGAACATTAATCATAAAGGTATCACCATTTCAGGTTGAAATTAAAATAGATTTGAGCATTACACATAATTTGTTTTAAATGAATTAGCCCCATAATGATCTGTGGCAAAAATAGGACAATTCCCTCGTATTCTTCGCTAGTTCCACGTATCTATGCCCAGACATTTTCCAGCGTCTGTGTCTTCCAAATTGGGAAAAAATGGATGTTGGGGAGGTGAAATGGAAGCTAGTCTGTGGCAGTTGTTGAAATTTTCTAGCACTCTGTTCCGCGTTTCATGTATGAAGACCCAGTGTGCTGAGTTTCCCCACCAGACATTTATCCCATCTTATAATTCAAAATGCTTTCAATCAAAGAGAACACACAGAATGACATGTCTTTTTAAAATGCTGAATCTGGTTATCAAAAACAGGTTCTTATCATTATGTGTAAATATTTTTATAGTGTTGCATGTAGTACTTGCCAAGTGTCATCATATCTACCCCAGTACTATAACGTCCAGGACATTACCAGGCTGGGGAGTGACGTCATCTCATTCGGTCATTATCAGATCGTATCCGCGGCCATTACGCGTCTGACGCAAACCAAGCAGCCAATCCGGAGACGCGTAACAAATTTCTCCTACCAATCAGACGCCAGACGTCTCCGCGGCATTTCTGCAATCTGGCGCCAATCCTGCCTTTATTTGCGACGCGATTTTGGTCGATCAGTTTAATTCATCACGATATAACATTCCTGTATCTCCCGATATCATATTTAATGATCGATTATTAGGCTTTTCATCCGTTTTCTCCCATGGATTCTCCTGCAAGAAAACTTTTAACAATAAACGTTTTTTCCTAAAATATCGCCAAGTTGCCAAATGATCTTTATATTGGATCGTTCTGATTTGCGTTTTTACCAAACCGTTATTTAATAAAGAGTTAAAGAGGTGTCTTTCAAACTTATCCATAGAGTTTACCCTGTTAAATGTATGGTAAAAGATTTAAAAAGAGATCTTGAATGGTATTGTCCCCTGACACTTCTGTTCGTTTATTCTGGCACCGTCCGGTTATATTTTGGTCTGATTTTTGTTCAAAACGAATATTGAACCTAATATTACTATTGGCTAAATTTCATATTCATAAATGTACAGTACAGGCCAGTACAGTACAGTGCAGTTCACCTTCTCATTCAACATATTTTCTTTATCTTCATGACCATTTACGTTGGTAGATTCTCACTGAAGGCATCAAAACTATGAATGAACACATGTGGAGTTCTGTACTTAACAAAAAAAGGTGAAATAAGTGAAAACATGTTTTATATTCTAGTTTCTTTGCTCTGATTACTGCTTTACACACTCTTGGCATTCTCTCGATGAGCTTCAAGAGGTCGTCACCTGAAATGCTTCTCCAACAGTCTTGAAGGAGTTCCCAGAGGTGTTTAGCACTTGTTGGTCCAGCTCACCCCAAACCATCTGGATTGGGTTCAGGTCCGGTGACTGTGGAGGTCAGGTCTCCACTTTTTGTTAAGTCCAGAACTCCACATGTGTTCAGTCATAGTTTTGATGCCTTCAGTGAGAATCTACCAACGTAAATGGTCATGAAGATAAAGAAAACACATTGAATGAGAAGGTGTCCAAACTTTTGGCCTGTACTGTAGATTTAGTGGCAGGAAACCGCATTTAAAAAAGGAGGCTGAAATGTACTATTTCTCAATATTTTGTTCTGATAATTCGTAGACTAAAAAAACCTTACTTATTTTTATTTATTTAACATTATTGTATGAATCGTGTTCCTATTTGTATGTTTATTTCTTTATATTTTCTTTACATTTATTTAACATGTTTTTTTCAAACGGATCAACTGGATTCAGACATTTTCCCTTAAAACCAAAGTTGAGCTAAATGTAAATTATTTAAAGTGTATTGGTAATAATTTGCGTTATGAATTGGGATATTAACGTCTGTGATATGTCACCTCTGGCCGCTCTGCTCCACGTCGCTCTGGCCGTTTTGATGAATGTATATTATTGGTAATAATTTGCGTTATGAATTGGGATATTAATGTCAGTGATGGGTCACCTCTGGCGACTCTGGTCGCGCTTCGCGTTTTGATGAATGTATATTATTGGTAATAATTTGCGTTATGAATTGGGATATTAATGTCAGTGATGGGTCACCTCTGGCGACTCTGGTCGCGCTTCGCGTTTTGATGAATGTATATTATTGGTAATAATTTGCGTTATGAATTGGGATATTAATGTCAGTGATGGGTCACCTCTGGCGACTCTGCTCCATGTCGCGCTTCGCGTTTTGATGAATGCATATTATTGGTAATAATTTGCGTTATGAATTGGATATTAATGTCACTGATATGTCACCTCTGGCGACTCTGCTCCACGTCGCTCTGGCCGTGCTGCAGCTCCGTCTCCAGCTTCTGTCTGTCGCGGTCCAGGCCGTCTATCTGCTGCAGCAGCCCGCGTCCCAGCTTGGACACCTCGTCCTCGATGTTGCCTCTGTAACTCTCCTGCTCCTGGAGGATCTTCAGCTTGGTGGTCAGCTTTCTATTTTCCAGCTCGAGGTTTTGCACCTGAGAATGGTGGACAGGTACTGCGTTCAAACCTGCTTCTTACACGATGTCCACTGGCCAGTCAATAAAGTCTGAAGAGCTTTAAATGTCCAATACATCAAATACAAAATGTAATACGTAAAATAAAAAGGCATCTGTGCGCCTCACCTTAGTTATATAGGACACGAACTTGTCATTGAGTCCCACCATCTGGTCCTTCTCATCGTTCTTGGCCTTCTGGTCATGGGGGTCCAGCTTGGCGCTGGCCTGTCCCCTGGGGCTGTACGACTGGCTGCTGAAGCCACCTGCTTTGTGCGCCATGTCGCCGGTGGAGGAAGAGCTGAGATGCATCAGGGCAGCATCAGCTCCTTATGAAGGCGGCCAGCGCTCCTCCCCCTCAAGCCCGTCCACCAATCACAGAGCAGCTCGCGGCATATAAACAGGACTCACCTGGCCGGACAGGTACCAGCGTCCATCATGCAACGCGGCAGCGCCTCCAGCATGTTCGGCGGGGCCGGAGGACGCGATTCCCGCGCCTCGGTGTCCAGCCTACAGGGTCTCCGCAGCGCCATGCAGCGGGACCGCGTCCCCGCGACCAGCGCGTCCCCGGCCAGTGATGACAAGACGACCATGAAGGGGCTGAACGAGCGGCTGAAGAACTACCTGGGCACGGTGGCCCAGCTGGAGAAGAGCAACCAGGACCTGGAGGAGAAGATCAAGGACCTTCTGAAGAAGCGGGAGCTCCTCGGAGAACACAACTGGAAGGAGATCGAGAAGCCGCTGGCTCAACTGAGGCAGCAGGTGACGTCACAAATATATAGCACTGTATATAATAAAAGTTATAGACACAGATATGTCATTATTTGCCTGCTTTCCAGGTCCGGGATAAGACTATGGAGAACGCGCGTCTCCTGCTGTTGATTGACACCTGCAAGCTGACCAACGAAGACCTCAAAAATAAGTAAGAGGTGCTGCCGTTGCATTGACAGCATTGATCCCGGTTTAAAACCAGTCTAACGTGTCCACCTCCTGATGGCTGCAGGATGGAGATCGAGCAGACGTTGCGTCAGAATGTGGAGCATGACCTGAACGATCTGCGCAAGGTCACCGACGACACCTCCCTGGCCAAGCTGCACCTGGAGGGCCAGATCGAGTCAGTAAAAGAAGAGCTTGCCTTTCTCAGGAAGGACCACCGTGAGGTGAGTACCCGTCGCCTCCCCCTTTTTCAACTGCTTCCTGTTCATCTGATCGCCATCATCTCCTCATCTCTCTGATCTCATGTAAGGATGTGGCAACTCTGCGTAAGAGGGTCAAGGAGTCTGATGTGATTGTGGAGATGGACTCTGCAGAATCCGACCTGAAGAATTCGGTCAACAAAATCCGTGTGCAGTATGAGAAGGTCGCCCAGAAAAACCTTGAGGATACTGAGGCCTGGTATAACGATAAGGTATGGTGATGGGTGCGAATGAAAAGTCTAAAACTGATCCTCAGGAAGTCCAGCTAAGAAGAGCTGAGTAATCACAACCAGAATTCTGTGAAGTACCGATGCTGCCATCCTGTAATCATCCTCCATTCAGCAGAACAAATATTTGTGGAATGCTAGGACTTCGTGTAGGAGTGCTACTTACACCACGGTTGATCTAAAATATCTACACAATGACAGAACATGTTCCTGTGTGGACCTTCTCTTATTATCTCTTTCAACAGTTTGACAACATCAAGGTGGAGGTGGCCAAAAACACAGAAACCCTTCAGAGTGGCAGGCTGGAGCTTTCTGAACTACGCAGAACCAAGCAACTCCTGGAAATCGACGTGGAGACCATGAACAAAACGGTAGAGTACAGACAGCTGCCAATTTTTCAAGCCCAAAAATGTAGGCCTGAGTGTCCAACCCCCCAAAAATCCAAATCACACAGATTCAGTCTCTGGAGAAGTCTCTGAAAGACTTAGGCGGCCGCTACGGCCAAGAACTTGCTCGCCTGGCCCAGCTCGTCCATCGGCTTGAATCTGAACTGGCAAACGTACGTGACCAGGTGGAGCACCAGGCTGACGAGTACCAGGCTCTCCTCAACATCAAGATGAAGCTGGAGGCTGAGATTGAAAGCTATCGCACACTCCTTCAGAGCATCGATGACAGGTTTGATACTCTGACGTTTAATTGGGTATTTAGGAATTGGAGCCTTTGTCAGAATCGAAAATCTGAATTTTTGTCTTTGCAGTATGGAGGTTTCCTTAGAACAGGCTGTGGCAAAAGGTAAATGTGACACATTTACATTTACAGCATTTATCAGACACCCTTATCCAGAGCGACCTACAATCAGTATTTACAGGGACAGTCTCCCCATGGAGACACTCAGGGTTAAGTGTCTTGTTCAGGGACACAATGGTAGTAAGTGGGGTTGGAACCTGGGTCTTCTGGTTTATAGGCGAGTGTGGTACCCACTAGGCTACTACTACCCTACTCACACCTATTTAAGTCTTATGGGATTATTTTATGTGTTTCCCTTCAATTTGTGGCCATTTCTCTGAAGGCCAGTCAACTCTCTGCAAGATCATTATTTGCAAGGATTCTTTGACTTAATACACAAAACCCAGAACTGTGTCACTGGGGCAGTGGTGGCCTAGTGGTTAAGGAAGCGGCCCCATAATCAGAAGGTTGCCGGTTCGAATCCCGATCCGTCAAGTTGCCACTGAGGTGCCACTGAGCAAAGCACCGTCCCCACACACTGCTCCCCAGGCACCGGTCATGGCTGCCCACTGCTCACCAAGGGTGATGGTTAAAAGCAGAGGACACATTTCGTTGTGTCACTGTGTGCTGCGCTGCAGTGTTTCATGATGACAGTCACAGCTTTTTCAATTTCACAAATCTATTCAACCACTCTCTGACATTATTCAGATTTTTTTTTTACTTTGCAGCACAGCCAAAATAGCAATCAAACCTTGAAGAGGGCAAGTGGGCGGAGATCCACATTCACAGCAGAGCTGAGCCCAGTGCCTCCCAATATCATGTTTATTTGCATTGCTATTTTTTATTACAGATTAATATAAAAAAACTGTAATTCTGGCAAACAAACCAATAAATAAAAACTATGCAAATTGAATGTGTTTTTTGAATGTTTATTTGACACCAAATACACTCTGACCCTTTCTGCACACAAGGAAAAAGTATTCAGTAGCAAATAATATTACTATTAATCGTAGTATTGTTATAATAAGTAACATTGAGGTCGGGACCAGAGTACCAAGACTGCAAAATCTGATAAGCAGTTGTCATTGTCCTTCAGCTGCTCCAGTATCATTACATTTACATCTACTTGTGGCAGTGGTGGAGACACTCAGAGTAGTAAGTGGGGTTTGAACCTTTTACTTGGTGGTCGTCTGGTTCATAGGCAGGTGTGTTGCCCACTAGGCTTCTACCACCCAGCTAGGGGTCGCCCCTATACACTGATACACATTGTGTGATTAAAATGATCACCGGAACGCTGGTGTAGTCTGATGTAGAAATGAAGAGATGCTGTGCCTGAATTCTGACTGATGGCATTTCATTTAGACATTGTTTCATTTTGTAATTTGTGAAATGATAATCTATGAAACAATACATATGGTATCAATAGGATAATATTGTCTGCCACACTGCAAACATGGTTATAGATTGGTTTGAGCAACACAGGAACGAGTTTAATGTGTTGACTTGACCAAACTCTCCAGATCTCAATGCAAGTGTTGGTAGGATGTGTAGTTGTACAGTTGTGTGAGATGGTGGACATCCCATCATTGATGCCAGGTAGGCTCTTCCATCTCATGAACTTTACTGAAATACTGAAAAAAAAACTCCATGTGACATATTGAACAATTAAGAGGTCTGTATTATAAAACTAGAGAGTATCATATTTCAATAAATTGCAGACATATAAAAAACACCAATGTGGTGAGGATAAATCAAACACAGAAAAGAATGTGTGATGGTTATGTAGTTCAGTGGAACTTCTGTGGAAAGTATTCATTTAAAGACACCTGACACCTTTGTTTGTGAAATACTTTCCTTAGAATGAGATCATATCATTAAAAAACACAAAGACTTTCTTCTGAAAACCAGTCCGTGCATCTGGTTGCAGCAGGGATGGCAGGTTCTGCCCAAGGCACGCCACCTTGTTGCCTGGGTGGCCAATACCATAAGGACGGTGTCCTTTGCTCTGTCCAATTTCACCTACTTACATCTACTTACATCTGGATTTGATATTTGCAGTACTTCATATTTTATCATGAGTTAAAGAGACTGCAAATAATTAACACTTTGTTGAATGGAAGAGGTGGGGCCACAAAATATGGATTTAAAAAAAAGTGTTCAATGTTGGAGGATATCAGAGATGTACTGAAATATCAGGAGGAAAAATATATTTCTATTTAGAGATGCACATGGGCCAATCTGTTGTGCAATTTTGACCACTTCATCGATGCTAACTTGAAAGCATTTTGTAAGTCGCTCTGGATAAGGGCGTCTGCCAAATGCCTTAAATGTAAATGTAAATATACATTTGGTATCATTTTAAATATGCAGTCGTACAATCAGTCCAAATGTACCAGGTGAGAAACAATGCATGAATGATATCAGGGTAAGACACCATGAAGCATGGGTAGAAACGTCACAATGATGCAGATCCTTTAGATAATAGACTTCATAATGGAAAAATGTAAAAAGCACTATGAACTATGAACTACAAATACAATACAAAGTCCCAAAGTGTAGGGTCAGTAGGTTGTAATACTGCTGCAAATGCAAGGGATAAGGAGAATGAAGAGTATGACATTTGCTGTCAAGTAATAGATGACAGGATATGCAGCGTTAGCATCCTGTTCCAAAGAATTAGTTCAGGAAAGATAGAAAGAACAGTAAAGAGGAATACTGGAGGCAACGAGGCAGGGAATCAGATAATAACAGAGTGGACTCTGGTGGCACCTTCACTAAATCCGAGGCCTTGCCTTCACGCGGATAACAAAAATATGTTGATCAGGCATGAATCCTCCCTCATCTCCTCACACACACAGTGTGTGGCTAAACTGGCATCCAATCTTGACTGATAAACATGCAATCCTTTCAAAATGCATCACAGTCATGGAATGAACACAAACACATACCACACCTCTAAATATGTCGACATGCATAACTAAGCCAGCTTGCACACAAACAGTTTTCCGAATAAGAAACGTGAAACCAGAAAAATAATGACTGTTAAGAGGAACTAACAGTCATTAATTATCGGGAACTGCCACTTAAATACCCAACTTCAAAGCACAATTGAAGTGTGTGGTGGAAGGGGAGGGGGATCTGGTTCACCTCATCACCTTATCTGTTCTGTTGTTTCATCACCAGAGTTAAACCCTAAACATATTCCAGATAATGCCAGATGTAAAACAATGTCCATAACCAAAGATGTTGATTAGTTATTCTGTACAATTACAACTGTCTACTGCCGACAAACAGGCCATTTTCAACATGGCAAATATTTCAGAGTGTCATTGTCATCAAAATGACAGGGTACTCCAGTCTACATTTCTTTTAGCTTCTGATGTGCTTTTCGAACAGAGGGACGGTCTGGATTCCAGGATTCTCTGTATAATTAAGTTGAAAGAAGCGACCAGAGTGCAGCCCGCTGT